>NC_091723.1:0-730158 GCF_000512605.2 Kwoniella pini CBS 10737 | reverse complement strand
GGTTGATCTGGTTTTCTTTTTGGTTTACCAGTTGGTCCAGTTTCTTTTTCATTCTCGTTGTTCGGTTTTGAAGGTTTAGATCTTTTATTTCCTCCCTTGATACCAAAATAAACATCAGCTTAGCTTTACGTATACTACACACCTTAAATTTTATACATACTTTTGATGAAGGTGGAGGAGCTTTACGCTTTCCTAATGCTTTAGCAGATGGTTTCGCCATCTTATACTCTTATACAATTGCGAATCACCCAGAAATCAGACAATTTAAACATGTATTATGCAGTTTATACAGTATTGTTGTTGGTATCAAGTGGACTAACTTGGTCGAGCGAAGATTCAAAAATTCTCACGTGATTTCAGTCTATTTGATTCCGTTGCCACCGTACAAGGTGGAGGAAGGTATTTGTGTTAAGTCAATATGCAATTGTGGATCCAACAGTACATGTTGAGCATGGAATAAAGGAGACAAATAAAGTATCACCTCATGCAAAAAACCTTAGATACGGGTGCCAACGTCACATTGTGAAGTCAGAACACAAACGCCAAACAACTACGACTCGCTTCTTCATTCTCTTCACAACGATCTCAGTCTTTTCTAGAATGACTTCTTCAACACCTGTTAAACCTATAAAGATGGAACCTGAGCAGATATACCTTCAAATATCGTACTCTACCTCTCAACCACCTTCCGAAATGAACAAAAATGGCTTAGAAGCTAGATATTTAGGCCCGGTAGGAGAATTAACTGGAGAAGGAATATATCAAGTTAAATCTATTAAAGGAATACCTACTAAACGAAATGATGATACATGGAAATCAAATCAAGATGAGTTCGTCAATCAATTGAAAAAGAAGGAAGGTGTCACAGGAGTTAATGTTATTGGACAACTCAAAACTCGACATAAAAGAGATGAATTTTAAATCAAGTATGAAGTATAGACGTAATGACAAATCCACATATACCTTTCAACTTAGATCTGTACCATAGGGCGGGAAATACAACAATACATGTAAAAAGAAAAAAAAGAGTATATTGTATGTACAGCTACGGGATCTGGTTTGTTTCTTACATTTATGGAGGTAAACTTGATATTTCTTCTCGAACAGTCTGAGCTCTTTGAGCACGTTGTAGTTGTATTGGTGCAGACTAAAGGAAAAACAAAAAACGATTAAAATCCTTTCAAACATGCAGCTTTATTTGCAAGACTCACCTTAGCTACTTCAGCCAGATTATCAATAACAGTCTTGAATGTATCTTTGACCTCTTCATGTCTTTCTGGAGGCGGTATTTGTTTTTGCAGCGATTGCTCTTCTAAACAGACAGTTGCGTGCGAGCAATCAGCAACTGCTGTGAGAGTCACGATTACTAATGACGGTGATATCATGACTCACCTTCCTTCTCGTCTTCTTCATCTGGATACCATTCACTATGTGTTCTCCTCATCTGCAAATCCTCTTCAACGCTAAATATCGACTCAGGTAATGTTTTACGTTTATCTGCCATTTTGGTTTCCCATTGGACCCTCTCTGTTTGTAAACCCCATATCGTCCTGTCAAGTGTTTCGTCGAATCCTTCGGTGGCTGATATGGGAGGACCAAGTCGTCAATTCGAGCTCCTCACTATACATCCACACCGTCATGTGATTTGAAAAGAGAATATACTCACCTTCTAGGTAATCTTCGTATTTTTGTCCGTTAACTTGTATATTATACTTACTCATTTCAAACATCTTATCGCGTATCTGAAGAGTAACACAGTCGAAGAGTCAGCAAAAGTCCCATGGATTGTGGAGATATGTAAAGCAATTTCAACTCATTGGAGATGCCTCGGGGAGACACCGTTGAACTGTAGGTTCGCCTCCTAATGGACCAAACGGAGCTTCACTAACCTTGCTAATCCTCCCTTCCAATTCTTTTCGCATCAGCTTAGAGGCATCACCATCTTTGCCTCCTGGCATAGTCGCCAACCTAGTCTCCATAGTACCCATCAGCGCCAAGCTGACATTATTCTTAACTCGAAGCCATTCGGGTTCTCGATCGACAATCAATCTGCTCAAGGTAGGTTCGTTCATTTCGTTTAGGTATCACCTGTTCCGAGCTAAAATATAGGTTGACTATCGCTTTTGGCAAGATTCGTAGTTGCTATCTGGGTCGAAGCTCTTAAGTGCTTTGTCGAGCTTATTTTAAGTTCGAATAAAATGTAAGAGTAAAGTCAATCAAAATCAAAGTGGATTTGTATCCTTGGTGTTTTGACTTTTGCGTTTGTTTTTGTTTTTGTTGACACGCGTATGGGTTGATTACGTAATCATGTTATGCGTAATGTTCGCGTATGTTTTTGGGTCAGATGAGTCAACTAGAATAAGAATAGCACACATCTCATGCATCTTCCTTTTCACCTTTCTCTTCTTCATCTTTTCACACTACATATCGAGAAAACCAGGTTAACCCCATGGAAGCTGATTTGGACTGGATGATATGTCCTCACTACGTCTGCGAACGATCGCAGGACAAGAAGAGAGGAGAAAACCCGAAGATGAAGAAGGTTTAAGCGAAGAGTCTGAGCGGCAACTTGCCAAGTTTAGTGGTGAGCTGAAATATTTACTTGAGATGTATACATCACAGTAGGACAGAACTGACTCATGATATCGCTTTAGATATGTCCAACGCTGTAAGCCAACCCAACGAAGCATCTTCGAAAAGGAACTAGCTGACCTCTTACACAGATCAATCAGATGGCACCAATCCTTTCCAATCTCAAAGCTCAATGCCGTCTTCTCGGGAGTCGTCAAAAATCCCTTGAAACTGATATAGAACTTCGAATGTCCGAAAGCGTCAACCTTGAAGAGCAAATACTCTTGCTGACAATGGAGAGAGATGAGCTAAAAGCCGACACGAAGGGGATATGGTTATCATCCGCCAAACCTCTATCAGCTACGTCATCTGGATCTTCCTCTTCAATTTTCGAAGGTGACGTACAAGGTAAATTGAATAGAAGGATATGGTTACTTGAAGAACAAGTCAAGACAATGAAGAGCGACAAATTCACTATGAAGAAGGAACATGATGATGATATCGAGAGAGAAAGAGCCATTTCTAGTGGATTGAGAGATAGAATTTCAGAGCTGGAGATCAAAAGGAAAAAGCTCAAGGACGATAAGGATGGCCTGCAAATGCAACATGATGTACTCAAGTTTCAAGTCGAGGATTTTGATATGGAAAGAAGGCAGTTTCAGCAAATCAAAGATCGAGATTTGGCGGATCTGAATGATTCGCTGCGGGTTGAAAGGCGAGAAAAGGAACAGCTCAGAGAGGAAGTCCAGAAGTTGAAGATGGAGAGAGATCAAGCCATAGCAGAGGCGAATACTATGAGACCAAATGCCAATGGAGCTGGCAAAGTACAAAGGTGAATCATCTTGTTGCTGTCGCTTTGCTGCTGTCCAGCTGACGGAGATCCCCTATAGCCCTCCTAGGATCCTTCAACCCCATGACCTCAATGTATCCTTATCTCAACAATCTACACAGCCAACTACGCCGACAAAACCTAAGCAATTGAGATCATTCACTCCACTCGTTCAATCTCCTTCATCTCGAGTCCATCAGCCGATAACTTCTACAACAATCGCAAGACAATATGCTATTTTGCAAATCAGTCATGATCATCTAAGCCAAACTCATAAAGCCCTCAAGGAAGAGTACGATAAGATAAGAAAGCTGTATGCAGAAGATATCGAGCATATGAAGAAATACCAGGCATCGCAGATTGAGCGCAAACAAAAGAAGGATGAAAAGCGGGCTAGGAAAAAAGCTGCATCTGTCCGAGAAGGTACTGCTGCTCAAAGCACTACAGGTAGTTCGGGACACACATTGCAAGAACAAGAAGATGATTCTTGCAGAACGGATATCGTTCTAATCGAGGAGAGTGAATCATTGCCCCGAGTGACGATTGGAGATAAGGTAGAGTCAGCCGAACAGATGGCGATAGGAGATGAAGAGGAATATTTAGCATATGCTCAACAGGAAGAATCTCACAAATCGGAAAGACAGAGGGATGAAAATATAAATACGTCATGGCGAGAGCAGATTCAAGCGAAAAGGCACTCTCAGCAACCCACCTCGCTCCTTGCACCAGTCCAGCGACATGTGCAACAGCAGGATGAGCTAGAATCGTCGTTAGAGCGATCTAGTAAAGCTCTGTCAATACAACGACCCCTCAGTAGAGCGCATCCAAGTATCAGCATTAGTCAAAGTATCTCGCCTGTACATAAGCAATCACGATGTCGTCGCTCAAGCATGTCGACTCCTGGACTACCTCTAACGGCTTTTAAGCGAATTGTTCAGCCCGCACACGTCACTCCATGGCTAGGAGCTGATACCTCTACGCCATCGACTGCTGATAAGCAAAATAGAACATCCAGAAATAGAAAGCAAGAGAAGTACGACTCCGATGACGACTTTGCTTCTCCTCCAGAGGTCATGGACCAGACTCCCACAATTGGTAGAGTTCCCTTGGTCAGAGATCGACTTGGACAAACTCCGGCGCTGGGCGGCACGTCGATTCGAAAGAAGACAATACAGCAGCGGTTTGAGGAGCTAACATCGGAAGCTCATCGAAGCCGCGCAGAATCCATACCTGGTCCCAGTGGAATCGCAACGCACATAAGTGAAGAACCCGCTATCACTCCGCATCGCTTTAGGACTGATGTAAATGAGGACGCCTTGACTACTACCAGAAAGAGAAAGATAGTGGATATCGAAACGGAGGGCCTGACGCCTTCGGAAAAAGCTATGAAGCTCAAGAGAATCGCTAAGATGCCTGTCAGTGCAAAAAGAGAGTTGTATGCGGGGTTCAAAGGGAAAGGTAGATACGTGAGACCAGATGATGTGTGAGTTACTACTTAATGAGCTGAGTTGAAGTGGACAAATGACTGATTTTTCCGAAACTGATATCCTCCAGCGATCAAAGTATAAGAGATGAATATGAGATCAACCCTTCCGAGAATGACGGAAATAAATTCGCTTTTCATGATGTACGAAGAAAAAGATCAGAAAGAAAGAATATGCATGGAGGTGATTGTGAATGTTGTAAATCCGTGAGTGGCGGACAGCATTTTTGCTTTTCTCAGATATATCGTAGCTGATGATTCTGATATAGTATTACGATTCTGTTGGAGAAATCCCAAGATTTAATCAAGCGCCTAAATGGCGTGATGAACGAATTGAAAAAGATCAAGAGAATGATGCGCAAGGTATACAAGATCATCAGAACTTAGTATCTAGACATAGAGAAACTGTGAGTTGTCGTTGTTCTTTTATAATACAAACTATACATTAGCTGATTAGCGGTTTTTGATTATAGTGGGTTAGAGCACCAACACCACCTGGATTCTGGAAAATTGGATTCCCTTCTACGCAGGATGTTGAGGAACAAAATAAGCAAGCTGATCATATGAATAAAGCGAAAGAAGATCGAATCAAAAAGGAGGCTTTGTGAGTTTGATCATTTATTCCAGTTGACACTTTTCTGAAGATCGTTGAATTGATGTGGAAATTGATGTATTAGGCAAAGAGATGGAAAATGGAGAAAAAAGAAAAATAGTTTGAAAGATTCAGAAAATCATTCCCAAAGAGACGCTTCCATGGCCTGATTTGGAAAAACCCTATGTCGTTTCGTTCTTTACTATATCAATCGGTACTGTTGATTTAATGTAATTTGAAATATCTTGTATCATCTTTTTTCCCTTTTCATACTCATTTCGATCGTTGTACAGTACCATGCGTCCCTCGCTGCTGATGACACATTCATGTCCTTTATGCAAACATGTTCATGTCATAACTCTTATAAACACATCATACAGTCATCCGCAATATAGTCATATAGCTATAGCATCATCAATATTCAATTTGAATTACAAATTTGATAATCACTTTTTCCTCAATCCACTTGGTATTCTAGGAACAGGCGGGGGTGTATCCCCATGTATAGTTATTGGTCTAATTGGAGTTCGATTTCCATCTCTTGGTACAGGTATACCAGTTGGTAATTCATGTAAACCTACAGAAGATCTTCTAGTTGATCTTCTTAATCCATTTCCATTACCATTACCACTTTGAGAAGAAGATAAAGCAGGATTCGTATTTCTATTATGATTATTATTATTATGAAATGACGGAGGTGGACCTTTACCTATCGCATTTAATCCAACTCTACTTTGTGCTCTTGAATTTGAATTTGAATGAATTGAAGGAGAAGGTGCTCGAAGTGGAATACGATTCAATTGTGGAATTGAAGAAGGTGACATTGGTCTTGATGATAAATTACTAATTATAGAAGGTGACATTGGTCTATTGGAGGAAGTTGGAATCAAAGAAGGTGACATTGGTCTGGATGAATTTGTTGATGTAGTTGTAGTAGGTGATAAAGGTGTTTTACTTCCTAATCTTGTACCTCCTGGATTCTTAGTTGAAGGGAAAGGTACAGTTGTATTTCGACTAGAAGGCTTTCTGCTTACTTGAGTAGCTGTTGATGTAGTAGATCTATTGAGACCATTACTATTGACATTGGTGAGAGGACTAGGTATACCCGGTCGGGAAGGTAATGAACGTTGAGAGGCATTCGAAGCGCTAGACACTGCTCTAGTAGTGGGTTGAGTTTTCATCCCGAATGTAGCATCTAACGGAGAAAGTGGTTCTTGTTTTTGTTGGAACCCATTGACAGTCGATGTTGTAGGAGTAATACTGAAATCATCTTCTTCTCCGTCGATCAAAACCCATCCATTCGGAGACATCAAAGAGCTAGTAGAACTGGTCATTGGCGTACCATTTCCAGTTTGACTGTGATTCAAAGCTGTAATTCTAGGATTGATGACTTTTGCGTTCTGTTTTTCGTCTTTTACATCTTTCGTGGGAGTACCAGAACTAGCTGAAGTTGATCTAGCACCGAAATTTAAAGGATTAGATACGTTTCTCCTTGGTACTTTGGCGACTCCCAATTTATCGTCCGTAGCTTTCAATCTAGCTTGAAGGTCGTGTAGTAATTTGAAACCCCTTGATTTCGTTTGATTGTGAGAAGCGACTCTCACTGTACCTGGTGAAGCAGTAGCTTGAGGTAATCCAGTTCTGGAGCGAGATAATCCGGCTGGTGTTCCAGGGGTTTTAGCTACAGCAGCTAAATTCCTTGAAGTGGTAGAACGAGATAAGGAAGACATTGTCGGTGATTGGGGGATGGATGATGTAAACCGTTTGGCGATAGGTGAAGCCATAGGTATAGAAGATGAAGTTGCACTTCGAGGTAATCGAGTAGACGGGGACTGAGGAACTCTGCTTGTTTGAGAGACCTTGTAGGGGACTGGAGGTGGTAGTGGTATACTAGCTGGATCGATTTCTTCTTCTTCTGGTAGCTCGGAAGGTGGCCGGGTAGGAGATGAGGAGATGGGTTCTGAGATGGAAGATGGAGGAGTTGGCAAGGTCATTCGGGAAATTTGATCTCTCAGAATGGATATTTCATTATTGGCATCTGCGCATTCTCGTCAGCAGAAATTCGGATGCTGCATTAGATTAGCTCACCTCGCATCTCATCTTTCAACCTCTGAAATTCCTCCTCCAGTTCCTGCTTCTGTATTATCTCCTGCTCTAACAGTGTTTTCTCCTCGATCGCTCGGTTATATTTGCTTTCTAAGTCCAGGAGCGAAGAGACAGCAACTCTGGTAGAAGAAAGCACAGGTGAGTCAGCTTTGCAAGGATAAATATTTCTCGTGAGATCAGAGCTGACCTTTCGTTCCTTTCCAGTTCGTCATTACCCATTTCAAGGTCCCTAAGCGCTACAAGCGTTTTATCCCTTTCCGAACGTAGATTATCCATTTCCCTTTGCATAGCTCCTGTAGTCGAGCTGTGCATTTTCTGGAGCGCAATCTGTTTAGACTATAAAATTATTAATCATCAGCTTACTTTAGGAGTTCGGATGTGCATATCTGGCTAGCTCACCTTCCATTCCTCTTTTTCCACTTCAAGTCGCTTGATCTTTTCCTTCAATTCCATTTGTACTTTCTCATTATTCGCTAATTCAGCTTCCATCTCGTCTTCCAATTCCTTGGAAGATTGTGTGAACTCCTCTGGAAAATGTTTCCATGATGTGAGCTGAAATTTCCATAGGGTCTTGGGGAGCTTGTAAGCTCACCTAATTCTGCTCGAGTTTCAGTCAACATGTCCATAGCCTGTCTATATTTTTCCCTATAATGGGATATCTCCTCCTGAGGCGAGTCGAAACTGGATAGCGGATAGATCAGCTATCATCAGCAGGAAGTTTAGATATGAGATCTCAAAGTGATGCAAGTGGTATTGCTACTCACACTACGTCTTCGTCTTCGTCTTCTCGACCCATCGTTGAGCTACTTGGCATTTTATGTATTGCAGCATTCTCAAACCCATTGGCGGAAGGCGGCAAGTCTATACTTGACAGCCTAGCCAACATCACTGCTTTTCAATGGACCTGTGCGGTCAGTATAGGAGGTATGTAAGGTACTTGTCAGCTCGAAGCTGTTGTATAGGAGTATAGGATGAAGGTAATTTATTGTTTTAGGATGTCAACAAGCGTCGTACAGCAAGTCAACAAGTTAACGTTATCATCAATTAGAATAATGCGGGGTAAATTGTAAAAAGTTGGGTGGCAATAATCAATTAAAGTGCCACATTGACGATATTCCCGAGGAAATAAGACGTATGGTGAGGTGGAGATATGGGATGCTATGGTAAAGGTCATTTGAGGATTTCATGTTTTTAAGCTAAGTTTAATCCAAATAAATATATATTTATCATCTCATTCCCTATTTTCTCTCTTTCTTGATCCATTTTGTATACCCTTCAAATATTCGTTTTCCTTTTAAAAGTCTTCTTACATATGAGAAGTTGGCTTTGTAAGAAGGAAATTCGAAAAAAATGAACGCAGATTTGAAAAGGGTTCGAGATAATACTATTGATGATACCCCTTCTCCATCTGCTAAAAGGCGTGTCTTAAGTGGTCATGCGAGTCCAACACATCAAAATGAAAATGACGAAGATGGTATTGAAGACTGGATGAAAGTTGTAGAGGTGAGTAATCATATCTTTTGGTGGCTTCGTAAATACATACAGGGCACACGATCAGAAAACGAGTTGGGTACAAGCAAGATGTATTACAAATCATCATTCTTCCCCCCCATTCCTGCCATTCACCCTATCATGTACTGCCACCGCTCGGATACAGTCTTTTTGCTGACTCTAATCCTCTTCCAGGTGAAGCGGAAAGAAGCCATCTTTCGACAAATGCTTGAATACCGTCGAGCATCCGAGCGGGAATCTAAAAGAGCAAACGAGGTCGAAGCTCAGCGCCGTGTGCTTGAAGCCAGCTTTCATGCCGTCGAATTATGCTGGAATCAGGTAGGCTGGGTACTGTGATAAAGTGCAGCTCAAAGCTTACTCCTCTTGTAGGTAGTAGCTGCTATACGTGATTTGGGCGGTAAAAAGGAAGTCGAATTGAAGGAAGCAGAAATTTTAGAGCGTAAGTATTCATTCGGTCCTCAAAATATCTCAGCAAAGTAGCTAAGCTCTTCATATCCAGCGTATTTTGATCCTGCTACCACTCGACCTGAGCTCGAAAATGCGATCAAAACTCGACTACCTTCGACTAAACAACTGGTCGGCCGATTTTTCGAAATAGCCAATAAAGGTTCTCACCGATCATCATCGACTGAAGAACTTCAAAAACGATGTTTACAATTGGAGGCCGAGTCAAGTACACTGAAAGCAAATTCGAAACTGCTTCAAACCCAGATATCTGGCCTAAGTGAATCAAAGGATGTGCTTCAACGGGATTTGATCAAGGTTCAAAAGTCCCTAGATCGTCAACAAATGGAGCACGACAAGGCGATCAATGAATGGAAGGAGGAGTCTTCCGGTCAGAGAACGAGTACACCGGGTGCTGCCGGACCAAGCAAAACGAATGGTGGCTCAGGTCACGCTACCCCAAATGGCAAGATGGAAGAGGATGTCAAACCTTTGAATGGCGCTGCAAGTATCGCTCCGGCTGGAACTACCGCTAGTGGTGCTCTTCAAGATACTGCTGAATTGGAACAACTTGCTGAATCAAGATTGCAACAACTTCAAAATCTACGTACTGAACAAGCGGTTCTGCAGCAAGAAGTCGATCGACTGAGAGTATTGGCCCACAATCCTTCCGAGACAGTTTTGAGGGAATCCCCATTTTTTCAGGTCTACCTCAACCAACTCTCTAATCATATCAATCGGGCAAATACCTTCCAAGGCCGTTTCGAGAGTAGTGAGAAGAAGTTGGACAATTTGCGGGACTCAAATCAAGAGTTCCGTGATTTGGTTATAGCCGAGGCCAAGGCTGAGACTGATTCGCTACGAGCACAAATTGCAAAGCGGGATAGCGATTTAGCTAGATTGCGAGGTCAAAGAGATGAAATGACCTCTGAATTATCGGAAAGGAAGGCAAAGGAAATTGAAAAGATTAGATATGCCGAACAATACGAAAATTTAAGTAAAACTCGTCAAGAAAGGATCAATTTCCTCAACTCTGAAGTCCGACGTCTCAAAGGCTTTCTAGCTGCTAGCCATAACTCTGAGGGCTATTTGAATTTCCTCAAATCTGATAACGGAATTGAAGGAGACTACGTCAAGGTTTTGGAAGACCAGGTTTCTCAAGCTCAAGATCAGATCAATGCTCTCAGCGCTCAGCTTGTGGACTCCTCGGCCAAAGAAGGAGCTCAGCTACGAGCGGATGCGGACAGTGCCAAGAGGGCTTTAGCAAAATACCACAAAATATTGGGACCAGAGGCTCAAGCGTCAGAGGATGTAAGCCAATTAGCAAAACAGCTGGAAGAAAAGGAGAAAGAGAGGAGCATCTTGGAAATGAAGCTGGGCGAAGCTGAGGCTGTGAGTCCCTTTGCAATTCTGAATGCACTTCACCGTAATTCCATGTTTTCGGAATGATCTTGCTCCGTCATTTCGATTAGTGTTTCTACAAAGAATCCTGGCTGATTTGTTATTTTGCAGGCTACCAACGCATTGTACACCGAAGTAGAGGGTCTGTCCAAACTATGGGAAAACCTTGACCAGACGGTTCAAAGCAAGGTGTTCGAGTTGAAAGACGGAGAATTGAAAATCTCTAGGTTAGCAACTGAGAAGGCCAAAGCAGACAACAAGTTCTTCTCCGCTATGCGAGCTAAGGAGGCTGTTGAAGCTGAGGGCAAATTGGCTCAGAGGACTGTAGAGAAGCAATTGAAATTGTTAGAAAGAGCCCAAGAGGTAGAGCAAAGTCTGAGGACTCAAATCGTGCGTCAACATCATTGTCATGCTGTTATGGGCGGGACAGCTCGTGGCCAGAACAGGAAGTTGGGCTGACTGTATTGTAATGCGTAGGCCGCTAATGAGAAAGGTTTGACCTCCTTAAAGAACACTGCCTTGGAATTCCAAACTCAATTGGCTAGTACCACATCGGAGAAAACCCAATTAGAGTTGCGGTTACAGCAATCTCAAGCTGCTTTAGCTGACGTAAGTGTGCAATACTTCGCTGTTCAAGTGTTGTCACGACGGCTGATCTCACGCCCGTCGTTGTTTCAGGCCCAACAAATTATGTATCAACGAGTCGCTGAGGCTACAGCTGAGAAGGAATTAAGAGCGAAACTACAAGATGAAGTAGAGACTTCGGCTAAGACAATTAAGAAGCTCAAAGAACGTCAAGAAGCTATTTCCGCTGCTGAAAAGGATAAAGACATGTCAGCAGGAGAATGGCAAATGAAACAAGAACGGGATAAACTACTTGTAAGTGTGAACAATACTTTTCAGCTTCATTGGCTGCTCAGCTGACATTGGGTGGTCTTGTTACACAGAAACTTCTTCGTTGTTCGTGTTGTGAGCAGAACTTCAAGCAGCAGGTCATCGTCAAGTGCATGCACAGTGAGTCAAAATTGGTTGAAAAAGAGGATGCTCTGATTGACAGGATATCGTCGTAGCTTTCTGTAAATCTTGCTTGGAAGCCCGAATTGCTTCTCGACAACGAAAGTGTCCGGCATGTGGTCTCGCTTTCGCCAAAGAAGATATCCAAACTCTGTATTGGCAATAGTTGTGTTTTGGTACCAACAGATCAGGCCGAATCCTTACGAAAGACCCCACTATGTTCCATGTTGTCCGCGTGGCATTCCATGTATTGATTAAGCTCACGACGTTTCGAGCGTGATTATACTGGTATAATCTCGGGTCACCTATAACCGCAAGATGATATACTGTACTCGCTACGACGCCGTCCGACTTCATCGACATTGGCACATCATTGTCACATGGCTTCCAAAAGTAGCTCATATATCAATTGGAGGTGCAGAATTTAAAGCTCGGGAAGGGTTTTGCAGATTGTATTAGAATCCGCATTTCACTCTTGTATTCGAGGATGGATTTCGACCATCCTCTGTTGTACTCGGTAGTAGGTATACTACAAGTAGAGTAGAAATCATGCAAATAACCATGTCATTCGAATACTATCTTGTTCTTCTATTTGTCTTAGCTATTTGTCAGATTGATTACACAATAATTCACAAGCTATGAAACAAATCAAATTACTTTGTAATATTTTTTCATTTTTTATTCATAAGTTATATATAAATCAAAATAAACCTGGGTGAAAAAAGAAAAAAAAAAAAAAATTTCTTAAATTGTCATAATTATTCTTTTTATTTTCGGTCATAATCATTGTAAGTTGATTTGAGATGTTATAAACTTGGTAAATTTTTTTTTTTAAATTGTTTTCGAGTTTATGTAATTGATAATTAATTACATTCCAACCCAACCTTTTACAAGCTATAAAAAGAATTTTAAATTAAATTAGCTTTTTGAATTTTCAATTTTTTTTTTTTTTTTTTTGGAATATTCAATCTTTCAATCTTTTTAATTCATTTTAAATAATACTCACAGTTCTTGCGTAAGGTATATAAGATAATGAATACCTAAAAGAAAAAAATAAAAATAAAAATCAATAAATAAATTAATAAATCAATTGAAAAAAGAATAAAATGAAAATCAATTGAGAAAAGACTTACCATAAAAAAGCTAAATATTGTATAATTACAAAAACAATACATAAAATTGCAGGTAAAACAAAAGCACTTATAAAAGTCATAATTATTGAAATGAAAAGTAAAATTGTTGCAATTATTCTAACTGGTTTAAACATTTTTTCTAATTGAGTTTTAAATCCTATTAAAAAACCTGTACCTAATAATGATAAAATTGCTCCTACACCGAATAAAGCTAATTACACCCCCCCAAAAAAAATAAAGAAAAAGAAATGTCAGTTAATCTATTATGAATCAATTGCGAGTTATTAAAAAAAAAAAAAAAATTTTTGTAGATGCTCACTTGCAAATGCTCCTGTTGCTCCTAAGAATAATAATATAGCTCCTAATAGTGATACTCCTAATCCACCAACATAACCTAATTAAAAAATTTTCTCATTAGTCAAATTATTTTCCAGAGACGAATGGAGATAAAAGTAAATTCATGAATAATGATGTCTCAAGAAAGAAAACCACTTACATGCTGCAAATCCTCCTATTCTTTGTGTTCTAGTTAATCCCAATCCGGAATAAGCAGATTGGTTCTAAGCGCAAACCCAATATAAAGTCAGCTCAGGACTATGAATGATGATCAGCTGATTCTCAACTTATCACTTACACCTCCGAAAATCGCATCGTCCGTCTGAGCTTCAAGATCTGCTCATTTTGCACGTTGGTGATGGTGATGGTGATTGTTGATCGCATACGTAGAGGAATGGAAAGCAGCAAGAAAAAGACGAAGGGAGGGTGCGGTCAGTTCCAATCAATATATTCATATTTGAAAGTCAGATGGTAGTCGATACATGAAATGGGTATAAAGTGAAATTCGCATCTATCATTAGCTTTTATTTTCATTGAAAAAACAACGAGGATAAGATGATAATAAAAACATACTGAACCACTTTCGTTGAGACATATTGTGATGGATTTATGACGAGATTCGATATCTCGCTCTTACAGCTAGGTGTAAAGGTCAATTGAGTGAGGTGTGTTGTTGGCGGCACTGAGGTTCTCGTTGCTATTGTAATATAAATTCTCATCGTTGACTACGTCGCGTCAATGATTCAACTTTTTATATGTTGTCTATAATTCAATAAAGGCTACTATAGTGTCCTGATTTACCGTAAATTTATGTAATACTCCCGTTTAAGATAATATTTCAATTTGCCACCTTTGTTATTGTTATTGAATCACTTTTCCTCCACTTCACTTGTCTGATCAGGTTAATCTTTTTGTTCGATCCTTCTTCTTGTATTATATTCTCTTCACTGCGACATTTCATTCTACCTCATCCAGCTTTTTCACAGGACGAGTAGTCCACAGCGAAGTGGATATTCCCCATTCTCCTAATATCATTTCATAATTCAAATAATTTGAAACAACATGTCAACATCTCCTTTACCTTCTTCATCAATATACGAAACTTGTTCTACTTTATCTCAACCTATTAATGCATCTGATCCAACTTTACAACATTTACTTAATCTTCCTATTGCTTTACAAAATGTTTCACCAGCTTTAGCTGCATTACATTTAGCTCGTATTAGATTATCATTATTAATTCCAACTTCAAATAAATTTAATGGAAAAAATTTAGAAGAATGGTGTAATTCATGTGGTGGATTAAGATTATCTTTAGGAGGATCAAGAGAAAGAGAAAAAGAAAGAGAAAAAGGTGAAAACAATAATAATATTATTGAAAAAGAATTAAATAATAAAATGGAATTTAATAAAGCTAGAACACCAATTAAAAAAATTAAACAACGTAGAAATCCAATTTGTTCTTTATGTGGAATAAATTATAAAAAACCTATTCCAAATAAAGAAATTTTAAAAGATTATCCACCTGCTAGAATAACAAGAAGAATGAAATTGAATCAAAACCAAAACCAAAACCAGAACCAGAAACAAAATCAACAAATTGAAAAGAATGGAAATAAATCTAATCAAATGATAGAGGTGGAATTAGGTCAATCTTTACAGAATTCAATTGGATTACAACTTGATTTAGGAAATTCTTTTCAACAAGATTTAAAATCAAATATTGAAGTGACATTAAACACCAACACCGAAATGGTAATAAATGAAAATTCAATATCACAAACATATCAAAATGAATTTAAACAAAAACCACTTTCACTTGTTCAAAGACCTTCTTTAACACATATACCTAAATCATCACCAAATTTACCTAGTTATCCTCAACCACCTGCTAGAACAACTTCATCAAATATCATAAGTAATAATATTGATGTTCAAGGTAAAAAGAGTAATTTAAATTCATCATCTGGTAATCTAAAGAAAAAGAAAAAATCAGGTTTAGCTAAATTGTTAGCTGAAAATAAAGAAAGAGAAATTAATAAAGGTAATGGAGGAATGTGGGCTTTAGGCTAATAATTATAAGGGACATATTGATGATGATGATGAAAATTTGGTCAAATATCTATTCAATTGAGGAAATTGAAAATTCGTTGTACAAAAGAGGGATATCTCGCGTACGATTCTTAGAAGGATTAAGTCAATGTATAATCTGATTATTCAGTAATTTGTATTACTATTAGTTGTTTATCTTGTACGGGAAGCTTATATCTGAATTACTGTATAATATATAGAGTTACATTCACATGTTGTTATAATTCTTGTTCGATGAATTTACTTTTTGTTATCGTACTATCAAACATCAAAGATTGAACGATTAGTCATTATATATAATCGCTGAGATAATCAGAGATCGACTCACTTCATAGAACCCTTGTCCACTCTTTCTACCTAATTTACCCTCTTTAACCAACTTATCCAATAGTCCAATAGGTTCAACAAGTTCTTTCGAAATTTCACCCGATTGAGCTTTTTCACGCCATCCTTGAGCTATATAAGAAGTTGTATCTAATCCAACAAAATCAAGTAGTTTGAAGGGCTAAAGTAGTATATTAGTACATTGCACATTCGACTTTCCCAATGTCCTTTTCCTCAAAAAAACAAATTAAGAAATGATAGCTATACTCACTCCCATGGCTACGAGATGATTTATGTATTCAGCTAAATTTCCTGAAGAAGCATAGTATATCTGACGTAACATGAAAACTCACGATATCCCGCTCCTAATTCCATAGCTGTATCTATATCTTCAGGTGTAGCATCTCCTCTCTCTACCATTCTAATAGCTTCCACTACAACAATCAGAACACGATCAATCGTCAATCATCCACCATCAAATGAGAAATCGGATCAACGCGCAAGCCTTTGACTCACGTAGATAAGGGACGAGTAACCTATTGACGATGAATCCAGGAGTATCATTACAGCTTACAGGAGATTTGTTCATACGAAGAGTAACTTCTTTTAAAGCTTCGAAAGTCTCGGTGGAAGTTTGAGGGGTTTTAATGATTTCAACAAGTTTCATAGCTATATTGTCGATATAATGGATTCAGATTAGCTCAATTCGATTTTGTTTTCTAGTTCAAGAGAGGAAGTACCTGGAACAGGATTGAAAAAATGTAAACCTGCAAATCTGAGGAAGAGTCAGCTTTTCTCTGCTCAACCTGAGAAAGACTCGGATGAAAAAGCTGACCTTGCTTGTCTGTCATTTGAACATGATTCGGCTATTTCTTTGACGGATAAAGAAGAGGTATTAGAAGCAAAAATACATTCGGCTCTGATTATTCGGTAAGCATCAGTAAGTATAGCTCATGAATTGGGTTGATTGTGTTGGACAATGTGAGATTGATGGATCATTCTGCATAGAATTGATTCACTCACTTGGCTTTCTCATCTAAGAAACCAAATAAATCCCTTTTGACTTTTATACTCTCTATAATAGCTTCAATTACCAAATCAGAATCTTGTACTGCTTTTGCTCTATATGATAGACAGATTCATCGCGTGAGCTTACGTATACGCAATTCCATAAGTGATTTAGAAAGAAACTCACGCATCAGTTGTAGTCTCGATATTTTTTAAAATATTAGAAGTAAATCCTTCAATATCGTCTGGTGATTTTTTCTTAGCTACTCTAGAAAGAGATTTGGAAATGATATTAAGACCATTTCTGCAATTTACATTCAAGAATAAGTTTTGAATACCAAATCAGCCTATAAGATCAGAATAGCTCACTCTAAGGCTTTATCAGTTACATCACTTAGAATAACCTATTCAATTCATTATAAAATGTAAGTATTGACCTCACAATCTTATCAACTGCAAGGTGTCGCTCTGTGAAGTGATTGATATAAAACTCACTTTCAAACCACTTTGTGCTCCTACTTGAGCTATACCAGCACCCATCAACCCCGCTCCAAACACAGTCAATTTCTCGATTTTATTAACTTGAGAAGTTGTTGAAAGATGTCTATGAACTGTGGAAAGTCGATTAGCAGCTGCTAAATTCATTTGAGTTCGAATAGTTGACATGATGTTTAAAGTTGTTCTTAATGTTGGTGAGAGCATTTTGTAGAGTTTATTCGAGAGCATATGTTATTTATGAAATGGTATTTAGCATGTGCTCAATTTTGGAATAAATAACGAGAATGAAAGAAGGAGAGAATAATGAGTTAATGAAGGACCGCTTATTAAATCAAAGGTGATTAACCGTAAGATTAGATTCCGGTCAATCAATTGACCTTTGCTGTATTGTGGCACGCTTTTACATTCAATATTGAATCATTATTCTGTGCATAGTTGTATTTTCATCAATTGCTTTGAATGCTGAGCGGTTCGCTATCACAGGAAATTTGCTACCAAGCTCGAAGTATGACATGAGGATTGCATTCGATGGGATGATATTCCCTTGGTCAGGATAGATACTTGTCTGATGAGGCCGACGTGAAGCTTCTGAAAAGAGTATATAGTGTGACTTACAGTAGTACCGTGCAACAAGTTGGTGGATATCACTAGAAGCTGCGAATATCCCAAACAAAACGCCATGATCACTTCATGTGTATTGGCGATCACATCAGCCTGAGAAGTTTCAACCGAATAAACCTTGACGTTGTGAATGCGTCATGCGGAGCCGTAAACAGACCATGCTTAACAGGGGGTATTGTTGGGAATATTCGAGACGGTGCACAAGTCATTACTCTGCTGCTCTGGAAAGGCAGGCATATAAGTTGATTGGGCCGACCAAGGGAGACAAAATTGATAGTCATAGCCAGCTCAATTCTGATGGTGGAAGCCAATAATCCCACAATCTACTGATACCAAGGGGAATTGCATATCAGAGATTGATGCTTGCAGTCATTTTGACACGATGCAATGAATGAATGAAAGAATCCTAGACATGACTTACAAGCTATAGAAAGATCTGCATGAATGATTATAAAATGAGGAATAAATTGAGTTATTGAAAATCATGCGCGTCATATAAACCAGTTTTGTAAATTAAGCGTAGTAAGTGGCGTTTTTCCTTAATATATTTAAAAAAGGGGAAGAGGGGCTAGAATTTAATACTACTGTGCTGCGGAGAGTGCCTCTTTTTTTGGTGCAACTCAGTTTTAAAATAACTACGAGTACGATCACATCAAGCGTTGTTTAGCAGCTTTAAATATTTATCTGTTTATTTTATACTGACTGATCATCATCATTATTTTTTTCTTGGAATTTGATATACCAAGACATTGTCATATTTAAAGAAAGGAAGGGAGATCTTTAAAGTCGTAAATTCTCATTCGCGCGAGGCTACAAAGAAAAGTAAAAAGAACGAACGGGGCTGGCATTTTACGCGTATTCATTTCGAAATAAGTAAAAAACAAAGCAAATTGAAGCAATTGTTCAACAATCCTTCTACACTTCATTATCAATATCATTCGAGAGAAAATCAGTGGTAAGAAATACCAGATGTGTATTATTCGCTAAATATCGAAGACATACTCACACGAAAACCCTTTCATCAACTCACCTGCGGCGGAGTGATCAGTATCCCCCTGAAAATATTCCTAGAAGACGAATTTCAAGAAGGATTTCTGTAATTTACTTAAGATTGTAATATAGTATCAAAAGGGGAACGGAAATATGTTGTATCTCACTGCAGATAAATTCCCAGTTTGTGAGTAAATCCTGGACCTAATTTGAAGACCTTCTTTATCGTGATGTGACTAAGCTAACGGATTGTCAACAGTCGTACCATTCGGTGTTATTGGGTAGATATCTTCTCATTCTTACACTCTCTTTCTATCACTTCTCTACGTGTCGGAATACCTGATGAGCGTCAGGCTGATACATCTTTCGTACCCAGGTTTTACCGATATTTATGGTATATAATCAGACTTTTAGCCCGAGCGGCTTACAGACCTATTCCCTTGCCTGAAAATCCAACTTACATAGCCGCAGAGGATGTGACCATTATCGTACCTACCATTGATGCAGGAGAGGAATTCAGGGGTGAGCACAAATCTGCTACAAAGTGGGAAGCTGGGAGAACCTGCCATGATCGATGATGTATAAGGAAGGCTGCTTTGGGAATGACTGCTTAACCCAGGCGTCATCGATCCTTGAACTGTCCTGCTCTTCCCATCCTCATTGAGTTTCCCTAACATTGTATGATTTCGCAGAGGCCGCTTTCTCTTGGCTTGAAGGATCCCCAAAAGAAATCATCATTGTTACAGAGGAGAAAATGGTTGGACCATTACAAGAACTAGCTAATTCTGTTGACCCGTCACGTATTCGAGTCCTCACCGTCCCTTTCGCCAATAAACGATTACAAATGGCTCATGGTATAAGAAATACTACAACAGATATAATCGTTTTCGCAGATGACGATGCTATTTGGCCACCTACATTACTTCCTTACGTTTTAGCATGTTTTGAAGATCAACAAATTGGTGGAGTTGGAACTTCACAAAGAGTTAAACCATGTGGAGATAAAATGACAATTTGGGAAGTTTTAGCTGCATTTAGATTAACAATTAGAAATATTGAAATTTCAAGTTCAACACATATTGATGGAGGTATACCTTGTTTATCAGGTAGAACAGCAGCATATAGAACAGTAATTTTAAAAGATCCAGATTTTTTATATGGATTTACAAATGATTTATGGTTAGGAAAATATCATTTAAATTCTGGAGATGATAAATTTTTAACAAGATGGATGGTTTCACATGGATGGAATACATATGTACAAGTTTGTAAAGAAGCTGAATTATTAAGTACAATGAAACCAAATTGGAGATTTTTAAAACAAGTACTTAGATGGACAAGAAATACATGGAGATCTGATTTTAGAAGTATTTTTACAGAAAGATATGTTTGGACAAAACATCCTTATGTTGCTTATACTATGATTGATAAATTTATTAATCCTTTAACTTTATTAGTTGGACCTTGTTTAGTTATTTATTTAATTGTTAAAAGTACAAGAGATGTTGAAAATGGTGGATATCATTTACCTGCTTGGAATATTGTTATTTCAGTGAGTTTTGTTCATCTGTCATTTATATATATTTTTTTACTAGAATCTTACAAGTAATTATGAAATTTAAAACTGACTTAATATGGATGCCTTAGTATCTTGTTTGGTTGATGGTCACTAGAACAGCTAAATTACTTCCTCATTTATGGTACCGACCTTCCCATATCATCTATGTTCCAGCCTGGATCTTATTTGGATATTATTTGTAAGTTCTTTTTCTTGGGCTTTTTGCGCTACGCGAAATTGGTGAGAAAAGGACGCTGATGACTTTGTATTCTATTAGCGCGATCATGAAATTATACGCTTTATTCACCTTACATGAGACTGGATGGGGTACAAGAGCAGGTATTGGAGATCGTAAGTCATTTTATTATTGTCTTGAAGTTTGAGGAAATGCTAAATATCATTTTCAATGGTATAGCTGCGACTGCTACGACTGCCGCTCAACAAGAGAAAAAAGGTAGTCCAACATTTAGTGGAGATAGAGGAATAGCAGATCATGGGATATATGATGCTGAGTCAAATGGAATGGGAAGGAAAAGTTAAATACTTGAAGAGTAGGTAGATTACACAGGATGGACATTTCTCGAATTGAGGAAAGAAAACGTAAAGACGAAAGACCGTTTCACGAGTTACGAGAAAAAATAATTCATACGATACGATTACTTGATACGATATTTTTCACATTTCATATAGCTTATTATATACATAAAGTAGCCTTAATATCATAACGTATTCATTTCATTTTCCGTATTAAGAGAATGAATATAATAATGAGCTATCTTCTATCGTAAAGCCAGCGAACAACTGCACCGTACTTACTTAGTATGCCAAAAATCAGAACAAATTTAATGATGAAAATTGCATGTAAATACTAAGGTATTGAATACAACGAGATATGACCATATAAATATATTCATTAAGCAAATGGGTAATATCAATTTTGAGAGCGTAATGAAAGTGAACGTAGGTGAGGAGAGCCAGCGATCATGTGAGGAATTCTGTTGGAGTACATATAGAACACTGTTGGTCAAAGTGGTGTTGAAATTAATGAAAAGGTTTACAATAGATGTGACACAAGATCATACAATGTATCTTCATATACAGTAAAATTCCAATTCCACATTGACATTGAAAAATCCCTAGCACAATTCCCCTTCGTTCACTTTCATTACACTCTCAAAATTGATATTACCCATTTGACCTAAATATGTATATATTTGAATTTCATTTCCCTGCATCCCATTCTCTTGTTCCACCTTTTTTAACATAATTATATCCATCTAATAAACCACTTGTAGATTTATTTAAACCACCTTCTTTTTTTAAATTTAAATATTTTTCATCTTCTTCTTTTTCTTTCTTTTTTTTAGATTTTCTCTTTCTTTCACGTTCTTCATCTTCTGAATCCCAACCTTGACGTAATTTTCTTTCTTTCTTTTCTTTTTTCTTTAATTTTCTTTCAATTTCATATTCATCTAATTGTCTTTTAGAAGGTAATACCCCTTTTGGTGGAGCTGAAATATCATCTAATAACGAAGGTGATTGATGTCGTCTCTACCCAAAATCAAGAAATAATCATTAGTTATTCATCTTATATTTCAATCTTTACTTATTTTTCGACTGACTCACCTTCTTACCCTTTTCTTTTAAGATCGCTAACATATTATCCCATCCTACATCCTCAATTAGACCTTGTTTAGGAATACTTGCGAAATCTAATCGAGGATCATATGTTGTTGAAAAATATTTATCCATCTTTGAAAGTGGTGGTGCTAATGGAGGTGCAGAAGATCTTGAAGCTGTGGGTGAAGGTGATGGTAATTTGGCTGATTCTTTCGTTGGTTTTGGAGATTCACTCCGTTTTAAACTTCTTGAAGGGCTACGAGATCGCTTGTCATAATTCCGTGATATATTATCAGATCTTTCGCTATCGTGTCGCCTTGAATTTCTTCCTGGAACCGGGTCGTCCCTATCTCGTGATCTATCTCTTGTTCTATCCCTTGACCTGTCTCTAAATCGATCTTGGTCACTCGACCGACCTCTGTCTCTTGATCGATGATGATCAGGATCAACATCGTTTCTTGAATAATCAACATCATCTTCGTATCTCTCAGACCTTGGTTTGACTCTATCATCTTCCCTTCGCCTTGAATTTGAATCGGCATCTTGAATTCTCTCACGTTCTCTTTCTTTCCCTTTTACATTATTGGTATTTCTACCAACATCTCGTAAAGCACCACCAAATAATCTATTTCCAACTTGTTTCCTACTTGAAGATTCTCCTCTTTCTGATCTAATTTCATAAGCTGATTGAGCTTGAGATTTTAATAAAGCTGAATTATGTCCATCTACATTCCTAATAACAGAAGCTAAGAATCGTTTATTTGTTTTAGGTAAATTATCAGTACTAAATAGTAACCACTCTATCAGTTGAGAACGTCTCACTCTTCCGAGATAAGTAAGAGTGCAAATAAGACTTACGATTCATTCCTGTTCAACGAGGTACCTAATAAACCGGTTAAACCAAGTTCACTCCATTTCAATTCTCTTGCTTTCGCTTCTTCTGCTAATAATTTAGCTACGTGAGCGTCTAAATCATTATCGGATATGTTATTTGATATTCCTGCTGCTGCCCGAACCAGGTTGTTTACCACGCTATTCAGTGACATCCTGATGATGACATTCAGCTTGTGGTAAATTGATCTACAGTCAATCTTATATTAAGTTTCATAGTTACAACCTCAGTAAGTGACGTTACTATGATGTTGGGTGGCAAATAACCTTGAATTCGTACAGTAAATGGGATAAATTATTATAAATCCTCAAGAAATATAAAAAGATTCATACCACGTGGATTAACGATTAGTATCGAGCTGAGATGTTTCTACGCGTTCTTGAATTAAATGTTCGAATATCCATTATCCATCCACCTTGAGATTTTTATAAGGTATTCCAAGCTTGATCATTGTTTCTTTTAACGTATTTAATCAGCTCAACATACTATCTGGTCAAGCTTAATAAGTTCAAAATACTTAAGTAGAAGACTGAAAATAAGGATTAAGCAAAAATGTCAAGTAGTATAGAGCTAATCAACCCTCGAGCGGAGAGTATTCGTCGTACGCAGGCATTACAGGTTAATACTGTGGGTATTATATATAATCTTATCTGGCGAGAAACCTCAAAGAGGATCATTTGACTAATCGATTGGAATAGGCCGGTGCAGTGGGTCTTGCAAATGTCGTAAAATCTAATCTCGGTATGGCTTTTTTTCGAATACCAATGAACCGTGCGTAGATGCTGATAGAATGTTACGATCATAGGTCCAAGAGGTACGATAAAGATGCTTGTTGATGGATCTGGACAAATCAAAATGACCAAGGTTAGTTCAGAAACGTCTGGTGATTTCTAGCTTTTGACTGACAGTGCAATACTCAATAGGATGGAAAAGTGTTACTTTCAGAAATGCAGATTCAAGTGAGTTACCTGGACGATCTGAATAAATGAGCAGAATAGCTGAACCTGGATGGCAGAATCCAACAGCAGCTATGATTGCTCGAACAGCCGTTGCTCAAGATGAACAAGTTGGAGATGGTACAACATCAGTAGTATTGCTCGTTGGTGAACTGTTGAAACAAGCGGATAGGTATATTCAAGAAGGTGTACATCCTAGAGTTATAGGCGAGGGTTTCGACTTAGCGAAAAAGGAGGCTCTAAAGGTAGGTTTGATTCGAAAGCATACACTCAGCTTCTTTGTTGCTAGTGTATTGTGTTAACGGGAGTAAGCTGATCAATTACTAATTGACGAATAGTTTTTAGACTCATTCAGACAAAGACCAACCCTTGATCGATCCACCTTAATTTCAGTAGCTCACACTTCTTTATCGACAAAATTACATTCTAAACTTGCCCAAAAATTAGCAGCAGATGTAGTTGATGCTGTATTGGCTATTCAACCTCCTGTCAATGAAGATGGAAAGAGAGATCCAATCGATTTACACATGATTGAAATTATGAAAATGCAACATAAGACAGATACTGATACTACCCTTATCAAAGGTTTAGTTCTCGATCACGGAGCTAGACATCCTGATATGCCTAAACGAGTGGAAAATGCCTTTGTTTTGAGTTTGAATGTGTCGTTAGAATACGAGAAGACGTGAGTGCAATTCAACCGACTTTTCTCGTCATTCCACTTCGCACCATGTACAAGCATGGGGTTCACGAACTTGGTCACACCATATCGGGAATGCAATTCCAAAGCTTGCTTGGAATACAAGAAAGCTAATCATCGTCCTTATTGCTACAGTGAGGTCAACTCAGGATTCTTTTACTCGTCAGCCGACCAACGTGAAAAACTGGTGGAGTCCGAAAGACGATTCATCGATTTGAGATTGAAGAAGGTTGTTGAATTCAAAAACCAAGTCTGTGATACCGCTGTGGGAGAGACTACCGAGAAGCCTAAGAACTTTGTCATCATAAACCAAAAGGGTATTGATCCCATGTCGTTAGACATTTTGGCTAAGAATGGTATCTTCGCCTTGAGAAGAGCTAAGAGAAGGAATATGGAGCGATTACAATTCGCCTGTGGTGGTATCGCTCAAAACTCGGTAGACGATTTGACTCCGGATATCCTTGGTTGGGCTGGTTTGGTTTACGAACACACTCTCGGAGAAGAGAAATATACCTTTGTAGAGGATGTCAAAGAACCTAAATCCGTTACCATGCTCATCAAGGGTGAGTCAAATTCGTGAAACACCTCTCTTTTTAGTGCTTTAGCTGACATCTTTTTGAATATCAAGGTCCTAACGCTCACACTATGACCCAAATTCAAGATGCCTTACGAGATGGATTCAGATCAGTAAAGAATGCTGTAGAAGATAATAGTTTGATCCCGGGTGCAGGAGCATTTGAAGTGGCATGTTCAGCACACTTAGTTAAGGAATTGAAATCAACAAAGGGAAGAGCCAAATTAGGTGTATTAGCTTTTGCTGAAGCTCTATTGGTTATTCCCAAGACGTTAGCTTCGAATGGTGGATTTGATGTTCAAGATTCAATTGTCAGTTTACAACAGGAGCAAGAGGAAACTGAAGATCCAGTTGGACTTGATCTGAAATCTGGTGAACCAATCAACCCTGTTTTAGAGGGTATCTGGGACAACTATAGAGTCAAGAGGCAGATGTTACATGGAGCGTGAGTCATTGATGGGAAAGTAAGGATCGTAGTGGACGCTGATGGCTTGGTTATGCTTGTATAGCGCTACGATTGGTGTCAATCTATTGAATGTTGATGAGGTTCTCCGAGCTGGTCGATCATCGTGAGTCAGCTTTGTGGCTAGTAATCGACCGAATGTCAAGCTGATCTGACATCATACTCAGGTTGAAACCCGAAGGTCCTGGGCCTTAGATAATTAAGCGGTCAGACATATCATAGACAGGAGATTGTGATGAAGTAGTATACAAAATGTAAATGCATGGTCATATTATATACAGGGTATCGTACAATACATATACGTGGCGGTGTTCAAATGTGAGCTCGGTAGCATCTTGTTTGCGTGTTAAAGGTGGTTTTGCATGATCATTGAGGTCCAGTCCATTGAGATACAAGTTCCATAATACCAGCAAACCTTTCACGTTCTTCATCATTCAAAATTTCACTTTCATCTTCTTCATCTTGATTATAATTATCATTATTCGATAATTGACGCTTTTTAAGTGATAAACCAACTACAACATTTCTACGTGATAAAGAAGACATTTCAATTATATAAAAAATTAAAGTTGAAATTTGATTAATATATAAATCATATAAAGTTGAATTTGTTGTTGTACCTATTAAAGGAATTAATTGAAGTGAAGAAGGAGGTATAGGTAAAACCTTTAAAATTTCCAATGAACTTGAATTTCCATTTTCATTTTGACTATTTGATTTAGGAGGAGGTGGAAGTGGAATTTGAGGTGGTAATGAAGCTTGAGTCTTTAAATACAATTTTAAATTAGCTTTTATTCATGAAATACTTGAACAATTGAGAATGACGTGAACTCACTAGATATCCTACTTTACCATTTTGTGTAATTATGACTAATATCCTATCGTCGAAAGTTTGAATGAGAAGTTCAGTTTCTACTCCATTTATATTTTGTCGAAGTTGAAATGTTTCTATTGGAGGGATATCTTTTAAAGATGAATTATTTTGAGAAGGAACTTGATATGATTCTTCCAATAAGGATGACATTGTCTTGTATACTCTCGAAAATAAGTTTATTGCTCTATTAGGCGAAATGCTCTACTGATTTTCAGTTGCTTTCCCGAATAAGAAGTATCATTGCTGATAAAATTAATCTTGAGGTTGAGCTTCAATTAACATACCTCCTCTTTGAAAGCTTGTTCACCATAATAAAGTTATGATGTGGAATATATTTTACCTCCACTTTGAACGAGATTTCGAAAACATTACTTTGTACCAGTAAATGATCTCCTTTCTTCCTTCTTGCTCAGCTGTGCAATCTCAACAAATTGCGAAAAGGTCTGATTGGTCATCTGGATGACTTGGGACTCAAGTATGCCCACAATATGACATCTTCATCCTCGAGCGACATGTTACTCGCTCTAAAGGGTCTTCGAGATACCCTTCGAAATCCAACGGTACTCACACCGGACGACCTCTCTTTCCAACTTTCTTCAACGCTTGAAGCATTACATATTCATCCTAATTCAGTAACTCCAAGCTCAATATCAAAAGAAAATCTCAAGGGAATATCAAGATATTTTCCAACTATACAGGGGATCTTGTTGAACGAGATTATTCCATCATTTTACGAAGTCTTAGATGATAAAGCTCAATTAAATTTGAGAACGTTCTTTGTACCTCCCAAGTCATCTGATGGGCTGGCTCTTCGACGCCAAATAGCTATTGTATCATATACTACTCTTCCGACATTCTTGAATGCCCCTAAACCTGGTCAAGCGGGCTTATTGAAATCAACAAGAAGATTTTTGATTGATATCTTAGGTGAATTGGTGAATACATACAATATAGATGATTTGTATTTTGCCATTCATAGTCAGCATATCGAAAATGATGAAAAAGGAAAAGGTAAAGATATGGAAGGAAGAAATGCTCTACAATGGGAAGAAGCTTTAAGATCTTGTATTGGTATTCCTGCTAAAATTGGAAATTCCGTAGGAAGGTGGAATAGCGAAAATCAATTTATAACAGATTTGCCGAAAATATTAGAACCCAAGTAAGTTTTCCTTTTTACCATTCCACAAGCTACATATCGAAATTCAAAGCTGAAAGAGCACTCCATTCAGGATCTACTTTGATAAGATGATATCGAGATTGGAAGACTTGATGTACGAATTATCCCAACGAGCATTATCTAGTGAGTACAGATTTCAATTCTAGCGTGACAACCAATTCAATTATCATATTTACGACTTAACCATGCTCTACAGTCGATCCCACACCAATACGACTTGTCTTCGAAAAATTATGCTCTATAGGTCTCGTGAATGCTGCCCCGAGTTCCAGTGATTCTCGCTCGCCAAGTCTTTTCCCCGCACTGCTACCACCTTTACTCAAACATATACGTCCGCCAAGTGAATCATCTCTTCTACCCTATCCTGCAGAATACCTTCCATCCGTGCTATTAGGTTTACCCTCATCAATTCTAGCTTCTTTCGTGGAGTCACTCCTGTCTCATCTCACTTTTCATCCTATCGATCCTACTAATCCGCTTCGATCCAACAAACCCGATCAACGAATACAACGATGCCTAGAAGTCTTCACCCGTATTGTGGGAAAGCCTAAACAGGGTGAAGAAGCCTGGAATGCTGTGATCAGATCAGTGCTGAGTGGCAAGGATGAATTGACGTTGAACGATAATAAATCACAAGCGAGAAATAGATTGATCGTAGCCTGGATCGCCACTGGTGGTGAGAATGGTGAGTTGGTGATAGATTGAATCACGACCTCCCAACCACTAAGCCTAATTGGTTGTTTGCAGCTGTCAAGTCCTTCATTGAAACTGTCATCGATGCTTGGACAGATCCGAAATATGTCAAATTTGCTTTGTATGCGAAGCAACTCAGTAGGCTCCTTTCTCATCGATGAGAGTTTATTGATAGCTCATTCAATGACTGAATTGCAGATCTCACTCATGTCCTCTTGTTATCATTCTCATACGTGATTCCGTTCACACCATGGCTTGTCTCGCTATCTCACCGTTCAAGACTTATCATATCATTTCAAGCATACTTGTCTCACCCAGATGCCTCGATACGTAGATTGGGAATGTTAGTCGCCGAAATCCTGAGTGAATTGACTATACCTGAAAGTGACTCCTCAGAACCTCAGATTGGCATAGATGAGGAGATTGAGGATCTTAGAAAGGGTCTGGAAGATATCAATGGTAATGACGGTAAAGCTCAAAAATCTCAAAAAAAGAGCAGTGGTGATATGAAACGGCTGAAATTTAGCGGAATATGGGAGGGGAAAGGACAAGGACGAGAGGAATGCCAATGGCTCCGATCCAGCATGGGTATAAGAGATAATGCTGCCCCTTTGGAAGACGAGTCCGTAGACGAAGATTGGCTCTTGGGATGGATAGAAACTTCTTCGACACATTCTTCGGCTCCAGCGCCAACGGCAACCTCTTCATTGTCAGCAGTATCTCGCGGTAGACCAAACACTCGGGAAAAACCGAAATCTCTCAAGGGCAAAACGAAAGTCCAACCCAAGATAGTGATGCTTGATCCGGATCAACTAGACGATCCAATGCAAGGGTATGAATCTTCTTCCCCTTCCTCATCCAGATCCCCTTCACCAACTCCATCATATCTGGAAGAAGTGACCGCAGACCCCTCGTTAGCTCTGGATGCAACGCAAAAGAAAAAAATAATCAGACCAGTATATATACCGCAACTTGTGGCTTTGTTGAAAGAACGAGATAAGCCTGAAAATATCGAGATGGGTCTTAAGTGGGGTGAAAGCTTGATCCGAGCGAAAAGAGAATTCGGTACAGAGTTATGTAAGCTCTTTTCTCACCTGGACTTGCTAGAGGAAAATACTAATATAACACGTACAGCTGAAAATGCTGTTGCTGTCACACTTATGACCCTCGGATTGAACGACCCATTCAATCTTGAAGGGTTCGAAGAGAAACGACAAGGTATTATGAATGCTTTGGTGGCCTGTTCGCCTCAACAGGTCGCGCCGTAAGCTAACTCCCATATAAATTTAAATCGTCATCATGAGCTTGACGAAACTGATACTCTGCTTTGATTAGGTTTTTGTGCGAGCAATATTTCAATACGCAATACTCTCTACAGCAAAAATCTGTAATTTTGACTGCTCTAGCGATGGGAGCTAGAGAATTAGCTGGACTAAGTATACCTGAACCAACAACGAAGAAGATCGACTTCCCCTCCAAGACATTGCCACCAACCCTACACAAAAAGTATCTCACATTGGTTGACATTCCACAATCGCGAAGACAAGCGATAGAAGATACCCCTACAAACGGTCAGCTGGAAAATACCATTTCGAATATGCGGAACGGGTTGTTGAGTAAAGGAGCTAGAAAGGGAGATGATGTACCTGATTTAGCGAGAGAGAGGCGATTGAAAGTTAGAAACAAGAGTCAAAAGGCGTACGTAGCTGAATTGGGATCGTTGAAGGATTCTCAAATGCTTTCCAATCTGCCTACGAAGCAGAAGATCAAGCCTGTAATGGAATTCAAGGATATAGCAGCTGAAAATTTCATCCTTCCAATGATTAATCGATTTTGGCTATATTATAATGATTACAATCTTCAACAATCAAGATCAAATTCTTTATTAGGCAGTAAAGCTGGATATGGAGGTACAGGAGGAGGTATGATTTTGACTCCTTTAGGATTAGAGAAATTTTTGATTACACTTAGTATCTTACTTAATGCTTCAAGGCATTCTTCTATATTTTTAAGTGTATTAGCTCCTGAAACATTGGAATTGGCTTTAACTTTAGGAATTAGATTTTCATCTACAAATAAAATAAATTCAATAGGTGGAAGTGATATACAACAAGAAGAAGAAAATGGCGAATCTTTAGTGATTTCATCAAGTTTAGAATTGATTTTAGTTATTCTTGATATATCATTTGAGTTAGATAAAGGAAGAAGTTTATTTTTGGATAAATCAGAATTGGTTTTGGGTATTGGTGAATTCGCTACTACGATTTTCCAAAATGAGATTTCTGGAAATGAAATTAGTGGTGGACAAGGTGGATTAACTTCTGAAGGTAGAATTAAAGCAATTGCAGCTGCTACGGTATTGAAAGTTGGTGAGATTGGAGAGAAATGGGGTGGATTAAGTATGATTTAATGATCCATGTGTATAGCTCATATAATCGTCATGCACACCTTTATCAACTGGCATATAATGTCACTCAGCTTACATCTGAGATCAGTGTATTCGTGCTACGGAAGGAGTAGATCCTACTGTATCTAATGCAGAGTCGCAAAACATATCTAAGCTCTAATCTATTTACATGAGTATAAATGCAGACAAAGTAGTAATCACCTAAGATGTAATATTTTCTCAATCTTCGTCTTCTCTTGCCCTCCTCAGACGCCTTGCTGGACCTATAGGATATCCATCTTCGTCATATTCTTCTTCTTCTTCTCTATCATAATCATACTCTTCGTCCGATCCACTATCCCTTTCATATTCAGAATGCGTATCTGATTTCAAACCATTTTTAGTAGTTTTTCTTGTATTAGTATTAGATACCCATTTAGATCTGTAGAATAATCTACAAAATATCCAAATAAAAGGTGAAATAGTAAGAAATATTGCTCTATTAATATAAATGACAAAACCCCAAATATTATTAGCGAAATATTAGAAAAATAAAATTGGAAATTTTGTATGTGAAATTAAGATAAGAGATAAATTATTGTTTTTTAAAAACAGAAAATTTTTAAAAAAAAATCACTTACAAATCATATCCACTTAATCCATTTGAATTACTTTCACTTACCCATCCAGCTAAAATTAAACTTAACATTAAATAAATAATTGAAGTTAAATCCATTATACGTTCAAACCATTTTATTGAACGTTTTTTATTATTTAAAATATTTCGCTTTTTTCCTGATCCTAATTCTAGATCTGAAAAACATTCAGAAATGAATTTATGACGAATAAATAAAAATGTATATAATAAAGAAAAAAATTGTAAAGTTGAAACTGAATTTTAAAAAGTTACTCATATTCAATTATTTTTACATATTCAGAAAAAAATAAAAACATAAAAAGAATACTCACCTAAAGCGAAACTTAATAAGATTGCAGGTAAAGCTCTTTTAGACCATTGACCAATTTCTGGACCTTGATAAAATAATTGAATTTCACATCTATCATATCAATTGAATCAAAATTCAAACAATTTTATAAAAAATTCAATACTTGTCATGTGAAAAAGGCCACTATTTATTAAAAAATGGAAAAAAACTTACAATGATTTAGAATCTTTACATTCACCCCAAGCACCATATTTAATTCCTTTAAATTTAATAACCCAAAAATTTAAAAAAGGTCCACTAAATCCTAATAATTCACCAAAAATAATATTTAAAATACAAAGTAAAAAAGGAATTATTGAAATTAATATTTTAATTAACCAATTATTAAAAATTCCATTATAAATAAAATTTAAAATCTTTTTAATTTTTTTATTTTTATTATTATTATTGGTTTTTTTATTTTTTAAATATTCTTTATTATGTTTTTCAAATTCTTTTAAAATTTTTTCATTAAATGATTTTGATTTTTTTTCAAAATTTAATTTCAATTTTAATTCATTATCATTATCATCATAATCTGATTTTATATTCTTTTTATTTTTATTTTTAGGTTTTGAGGATGAAGATACGTTAGATTCATGATCTGTTTGTTCATCTGAATCCATTTCATTTTCTCGATTTCGCTTTTGAGTTTTAGGAGGCATTTTCGTTAATAGATAACTTTAGTTAAATTGATAGAAGCCTTCACTAATCCAATTCGATATGTAAAAATCTTATGAATATTTGACAATTTACTCTAATTTGTTCTATTGATTTAAACTTAACTCGACCTCTTGTCTTCTATATTGTATTGTGTTAGGTATATTAGATATATTGATTCTTGTAATTCATATCCCGATTAATAGAGATGCTTGGTGATTTTAGCTTTATTGTAAATATCGTTAATCTGTTTTCAGATATCGTTATTCATCATTACTTTTTAGAGGAGTTTTGATAGTGATCAGTCAGGATATATTGTATTTGTCTATGTTATCTCGATATCTATTTTGCATGATATATGGTCAGTGTAATAGACGTACACCTGTGGCTCTTCGCTCGTTCATCCCTTTCCCAAACGTTAGTAACCATCCTTTCGAATGCGGTCGACACGGTATCAAAGGAGGTTAACGATAAAACAAGATATCAGTCTATATCAAACGCTGAAAACAGAGCCAGTATCAGTATAACAGTATGCTTGTTTCGCCATTTCAAGATGATCATTCGAGGTATTGGTCATTTGAGGCATTGAATTGGGTCATAACTGTCTCGTACAAATACAATTGCATCATATGTCATTATCAACAAAGCCAAACAACGTCATTTGATCAAAACATAAATCCGATGAGTATCCTTTCGTATCCTGGTCATCTATTGACAATTTTCCGATATCGAATCGCCTGTGCCTCGTGATCTATTAAGCGTCAGAATGATCATCACTACAATCACTTGCTGAATCATCCTGTATCATAGCAAATGATCAGCGTTCTTTCTTAATCGAGCGAAGAATCCAGACTAGAGTGTTTAACATACTTGGCCAAAGAAAGCGAATGCTTTAGCTTTCCCTTTTCCACCCTCATTTCTCTGTTGATGATGTTGATGATGATGATGTGAATGTTGATGATGTCTATGTCCACTTGGAGATTGTATCCTGACTTTGTCTTCACGTTGCGAATGAGAATGAGAATGATGAGAATTCATAATTGGTCGAGGAGTCTTCTGATCTTTGAATTGATCTCCAGTTTCACCATCCCCAGCTTCACTTTCGTCCTGTCCATTTTCACGTTCTTCTGTTGGAGAAGTCAAAGTAGATCTCCCAGGGGGTATCAGATGTTCACCATGTTTCCCATTATATCTGAATGCACTTCCATCTTCCCTTATATTATCTCTTTGACCTGATTCATTATCTTTCTCCCTGATCTCAGCTTTTGAGAGCGCTTCGACTAGGTGACGTTGAGATAGGGGTGGAGGAGCTTCGTAAGGGGTCATGAACCTATTAGGCGTTTCTAAACCGTTTCTATGATTATGGGTATGATCGATCATCGAATGTATCTTATTAGCTTGGTGGGGCGGGGGATTGACAGGGGCGATAGGCGGAGAGGATGGCTGAGATGATGGCTGAGTGTTCTCTCCACCGGATTTGCTATGGTAGTCGAGTTTGGTCAGAAGTGATTCCACACTCGTTTTCAACGAGCCACTTACTCGTCAATGTCAAATTCCTCATCGTCCTCTTCTTCCTCCTCCTCCTCCTCATCCTCGTCTTCTTCTTCTTCGTCCAAGTTCTCATCATCTCTATTCTTCCCCTCCACATGCACAGGAGCATTTTCTTCATGGACAACCTGATTATGTTCTTCGTGCTTCTTACGAGTGCTGTTACTCCTATGATGATGCTTATTATCCGTGGAGGGTTCAGAGTCCTCTTCTACCACAACGAAAGATTTTTGTTTCTCCCTTTCGTTCCACCTAAGTGTCCTCGATATTGAGCCAAACCAATCAGTAGAAGCTTTATCGGCGCAAACAGTTGGGAAAGGGTATTTTGACGCGGTGACTTTGATATGATCTCCCTCTGCACGAGAACGTGTAACATGAGCGTTTGATCGTTTGACAAAGATCGTAGAGCTTACGTTTCAATTCGACTCTACCTCTTCCATCGAAACTCGCCCAAGCTGTACTTCTCGAATTGTATGGCACACATATCCTCAACTCCATACTGTCAGGTAACAGCATTGGTCTAAATGATAAAGTATGAGGACAGATAGGTGTAATAAGCAAAGCAGGTATCTGAGGGTGGACAAGGGACCCTCCAGCTGAGAGTGAATACGCCGTCGAACCTGTTGGAGTTGACACAGTCAAGCCATCCGCTTGAACCGTCGTAAGGTGATGCTCATCCCCTAAATCAGATTGTTAGATGTGTTTCCAGCTAATTGCACAAGCTGATGCAACAAAAGCTGTATTTAACTCACCGAACAACTCCAACAAGCTGACGAATGGACTAGGTCCTCTGTCAACAACAAGGTCGTTCAACACTTCGAATTGCTCTACGGGTCTAGTAGAGAAGCACATGATTTCTTTATCTTTTCCAGCAACTTCAGAGCAACTACCTTGAGAAGGAGGAGCTTCGAGATTTTCCCATCCACTCTTATCGACGTGTGACATCAGGATCTCTCCTCCAGGCTTTTTGATCGCCTTTCTTTTCTTACCGCCTTTTGCGCTTGCCGCTAAGGCGGCTTCTTCAGGTGCGATTGCTCTGTAGACCGTACAAGTGAATCTCATCCTCAAATTGACCCTTATTCCTTCATCGACTACTTTATCCATCGTTTGCTTGTATTGCGCATAGTCAAAATTGGTCAAGAAACCTAGTGAACCAAGGGCGAACGGGAGGACGGGAGGCACAATCCTTTGGCTATGAAGTGCGGGTGGAAATTAGCTTATTCACTCGAATATTCCTCGTCAAGCTGACTTACAAAAGCCAGGAAGTGAATAAGACCGTTCCGTCTCCACCGAGCTATCAAATCAATCAGCTGACTGTCTGTGTTGATCATAGGTGGAGTAACTCACGGTGATAACGAAATCAAACAAGTGTGGACTTGAACTACACATTTCGCTCGTCCAATACCTCAATTGCCCTTCGTCCTTACTCTTCTTTTGGAATTCCGACATGTTCGATGTGGAGGGGTAGGCGCTGAGACTCCCAAGCGTACTAACGCTTGCCGAGGAGGAACTTCGTCTTCTTGATAATGGTTTGAATAGGTCCGGGTAGTCGCGCTGGATACCTTGAGCATCGAATCGCCTTGAGGTTCGTAATTGTGCATCCACGTAAACTACCATTCCCCTATCTCTTCCCTCATGACCCGGTCTACTATGTTCGTTAGGCGACGTAGCTGGTTTCTTTTGCATGAGATACAAAGCTAGTTCCCTAGTAAGCTTGATAAGTCGATTATCTCGCGCTTTGGTGACTATAAGGACATGCTGTATTCGTGATCGAACTTTGGTGCGGCCTGCAACAAATCGAAGGTCAATCGCAATTTCAAACACCTTTCCAACTTGGCAAAATTGGATGAACTTTGTCAGCAGGATATAGATCGCTTACCAAGTTCTTTACTCATTTCCCTCACTCCCTGAGCAGTTTCAGCCAGTTGTCTAGTCAGACTACCCGCTTCTTCATTCTCATCGATCAGATCACCGTCCAAAATGGCACTTCCACTAAGTTTACTGAAACTACTATTTCCATTCCCATTGATCGAACTGGCATCGGAATCATATCCAGTATCTTTCATGATCGGCGAGGTATACTTACTCCCATTAGGACTGGTGGGTAGAGAGTGGTTGGGTGTATGGGTTGATGATTTTGTGGGTATATGAGTACCTTGAGGAGGTGTCGATTTGGAAGTAGGATAGGAAGGTTGTCTAATTGGTTTAATTGTATTTCCTACATGGTGCGTTTGAGTATGATTGTGATTATGGTGATTTTGGTTATTCTTATATGTTGAAGAGCTTTGTCCTCCGACTGATGATGATGATGATGTATTACCCAATGATGTAGATTGATCTAAATGATGTCCACTACCAGCAGATGATTTGGATTTTAGCCAATCTTGTAATGAACCGTGTTTATCAAGATGAGAATGGATAAAGCATGGTGAATGTAATGGTATATTCAAGCCTTTGAGCGATGTGTTTTGAGGAGAGATTGATGTGCCCAATGAAGAAGATTGAGCAAGAGCAGATGGAGGAGGTATTGAGGTTGGATTTGAAGTCGGAGGAGAAGAAGATGAAACTTTTGATAAAGGTGATGGAGGTGGTGGATTCCGAATTCGAGTGGAATTTGGTATAGCTACTGATGCTGTAGTAGGTACACGAGGTGGGCCTATTGGAGATGAAGATGAAGTAGGTCGAATCGTGTCATTTTTACTCATATCGCTTGACCCTATCATTTTGTTGATGTCTTGCTGTATATCTTCCTTTGATTCAAAAAGTGTCGCTCCTGCGATAGGCGAGTATAAGGTTGGCTCAATCGCGCTTTGCAAACAGTTTTTCGGATCGAGCTTTGCTTCCGTTCCTTGTTGATAGTTGAACGTAGGCGATATTGAGTTATAAGAGATTTCTTCTTCGTAAGGTGAAGTGGATATATGTAAATTATCTAAGCCAAATTTCTATACATAACTCATTCTCATCAATTTCGATAAGTTCAAATAAAATTGCCAAAGATAAATAAATTTACTCACTTCTTTCTGATAAATTGCAGATATTTCCAATTGTTTGATATATGAAGTTCTTTTATTTTCTTTCAATAATTTGAATTTAGTATTAAAATCAATTATATGAGTTGAATAAGATGAAGATGTTGAAGAAGGAATTGAAACCTCCACTTGAATTGGTGAATCTAATAATGACGCGGTTAGGTTTTCAATCTCACTACTGTGAACAAAATTTGTATCAATCTTTGAAAGATCTTCTAGCTTTGCCTTCGTATATTCACCAGGTGAAGTGGAATCTAAGTTTAGTGATTCGATTTCGGTCAATATTTTTGATGATTGAGTCAATGTCGATCTTGGTTTGTCTGTCATCTTACTTTACTCTCTACCTCGGTCGATTTGGGTGATTTCACGGGCCGGTAATCAAAATGTTACGTAATAACGACTGAACCTTAGTCTGCGGAAGAGTTGAATCTTTCCTGCTAATATAGTAGAGCTATATTCGTCCTACATTAGAAAGGTTGGCGCATATGCTAGATATATAATTATACTGCGCCCCTTGTATTAACTACTCATGGCTTGCCATCGCGATTGCTCGAGACTTGATGGGTTCCAGATGCACAGCAACAATACGAAGTTACGGTTGTTAAGGTACTCTGATCGGTCCAGTAACTTAGCGTGGTCGTCAAAAAGTCTCATCATAACAACAAGGATCTGTGCAAGCAATTCAAGTAATGTGCAACAACGCATTTCCGACTACAGTTGTATGTATGCTATTATCCTAGCAGCGCAACAAGAATTCCCATTTTCCTTATGCATATCTATTCTACCGTTGTTTTTTCGTTGAACCTGATGACGACGAAATATATCAGCTATGTTATGATGGCTCTCCCCATTAAAAAAAAGGATGGTTCACCTTGTAAACTCTCACTACCTTTTCTTTTTGATGATACCGGCGTGCCTCTTGGCGTATTAGATCTAGTGCTTTCAGGTTTCGGCGTCACCAATCGTGTAGAAGTTGTAAGATCTGTCGTATTCGTTATGGAGGTAGGTGCAGGTGCTTTTTTCTTGGGTTTAGGTCCATCAATATGTAACGGTTCGAAAGGTTCATCCGGGCCGGCATTTGCTTGAATGGTGCAAGCAGGACAAAACCATTCTCCTTCTGGAGGCTCATCCAGAGGTGGTGTAAGACATTCAGGATGATATGGCGAATCACACTAAGCCATTACGATCATTCAGCCTCCTATCTTATCACAATCCTTTTTTTTCGACTCACCTTCTCACATTCCATTGGATCGTCATCTTTGCTTTCGTTACACCCTAAACAGATTGATGGACTTTCGATATGTTCAGGATATCGATCGATCTCCGATAGTGCTGAATTAGGTTTCGCTAAGAACAATGAGAAAAATGCTCCTCCAGCAACACTGCAGATCCCCAAATCAGCATGTCTAACACCTTTCATCCGACTCGAAAAAACATACTCTATCACGTCGATGCCATTCAAAGGCTCAATTTTAACAGGTTTCGTAGCTGATTTACCTAGGTCCGGCCCCAAGCCCAACTCTTCTCCACACATCAGCCGCGGATCGATGGAACGTCAATGACGTTGATGGCTCACCTCCATACAGCTGTGCTCATGAGTTGATCAGCCAATGTGCTGGGTATAGCTATATATACAAACTCACGCAGCCCTGTCCAAAGCCTACTGTCATCACACCGTCTCCTTCAGGACTAGTGAGTAAATGAGTACATCCACCACAAGAAGCTTTGAGAACTTTGCAATTCGAGACTACAAAGTTCAGGAGTTTTGCGATCAGCATCTACACGTTCAAAGTTTGTCTCTTCCTCTTTCCACTTACTCTCCTGTATGTACCTGACACACAGACATAGCAATGATGTCAGTTGTATTCGTGAATTACGGCGAGGGCAAGTAGCTCACTTGAAATATGTATACGGTTGACCGGTCGAACCTTTTCGAAATGATCAGCTTGATGGCACAACGTCGTGCTTGAGCAAGAAGCGGACAAACCATCACCTGTCAATTTGAATTTTCCAGCTATAGCCAACAGACCCTGCTTATTAACGACCACCGAACCTGATTCATTTGTCAGCTGAGCTTAATTACGTGATGACGAACAGCTTACTTGTAGGTCCACAAAGTACCTCAGCTGCTCGAGTAGCTATGTTATTTCCAGCATACTGGTGACAAAGTCAGCTAACATACAGAAGTTGTCAATGGATATGCTCACATGCGGTACGATTGTAGGAGTCAAACTTTCAAATTCATTAGCTCAACTTGTTATTCTCTGGAATTTAACGACATACCGGTCTTTCTGATCTTGTAATCCCAATCTAGAATAGCCTGCATAACCCCAGGCATACACATAACCCTCTTCGTCTAATGCTAATGAATGTTGATTACCTGAAGCGATTTGAACAATCTTACGTTTTTCAAACCCTTGTATCAGACCTGGATATTCTTTTGTTAGTGAATCGTTGCATACGAGTGAAGGTAAATTGTAAAGCGATGGAAAGACTTACGAGGAGGTGATTCAACATCATAGCTGATTTTCCCGGCTTTTATTAGTCTTTCTCCTGTTTTACCATTTCCTAATTGTCCACATTCGCTTGATCCTGAAGCATATACTAATCCAGTAGAAGTAAGGAATAAAGAGAACGTATGTCCTGCAGATACCTACATAATTCTCAATCAGTTTTGGCGTAAAAATTCCAGAGTGATGACCTGACTGACTTGTATGACTTTGCTTTCGGGATCTTTTGTCCATGGCCCATTGACTTTCGTGAAACTGTCAATTATCATGGTGACAGGCTATGCGAATCAGTCATTAGCAGATCAGTACAACTCCATTCTTCCGCGCATGTCCTCTGATCCAACGACCTATTCGCCTCGGTTTGGATCAGACTTACAAGTCCAATCTGTCCTACTACATTATTTCCACATCCCCATACATCACCTTGATCATCAACTAGTAACAAATGTCCACGAGCAGCAGCTCCAGATACGAATTTCGCTCCTTTAGGTAAACCGACTGAGGAAGGTGAAATCTTGACTGGAGCATGTTGAGATATTATACCGTTAGGAGAGTCTGATAGGGATGCTGAGGGTGGTTTACCAAATATGTATGCTGCCCCATGGACTACATCTGTATGTCAGTATTGACTTCTATGAGAGATATAAGGAATAATGACTAACTATCTAGTACTACAGCGTAGTTTGCTGAAGGTCCAGTTATTAATTTTACTATTTTTACATTACTCAATGACCGCAGGATGACAGGTGATAGGAGGTCATTTCCGCTATATGAGGATGAATTAGCCCATGCTAATCATTCTGTGATCTTCATTCAATATGCTCAAACTCACGAAGCAGGTGGACGTTCTTTTCGACCATTAGTCGCCCTATAATTTCATATTCTGTAAGCTGAGAAGTCTGTGGATTCAACGTGGCAAATTGAGTTCACCAATCCATTCCTCCACATACTAATACTGTATAGGCATGCATAAGGTCAATAAAATTGGTCAACACCCGACATAATCTCCGTCACAAGCCAAAGGACGCAAATAGTCACGAAAACATTTTGGCAATTAAGCTCACCTCGACCCCATGGTTGTTCTGCTGGTTTCTCCTCAGACATGATAGCTGCTTTTGGCAATATTATCCGGACGGATATTGTTGTCCCTGCTATTCAAGGCTGATAAGCTGGTTGACATCACTGCAATACTGCCTAGGGCCTCTCTCTTTAATCAATCTCCCACTCATGTTGCTCAGACGCGTTCCATCTATCAACTTCGTGTTAGTGACATCACGTGACAAAGTTCAGCGATATCAAAATGAGATGGCCTCCGCAATATATTAATCGTCATACTTTATGAATATTAGCGGTGCTCATTATTGAAGCGTAACCGAGTCTTGGCATTAATCAAATTATCTGATTATTTGCTTGTCTGATAAAAGTCTTGGGCGAGTACGGCGCCTAATCTACTCGAAAACGAATCGGGTCAAAGTACTTAGTATCCCTCTTTCTCGAAATGAGTATTGGTCCAACAATATCAACAAATAAAGGTAAAGGTAAAGCGAAATTTACACCTCAAGGTGAATCTGGTAATTTGTCTTCAACAATGACCACGACAGAATTAGAATATCAAGTAAGATCAAGTTTAGGTGAAAGACCAGATGATTTAGAATTAATGGGTATACCTTCAGTCATTTCGAGAGAAGCTGGAGAGAAAGATCCTTTGTTATTGAGAGATAAACTCATTAGTGATGCTACATTAACTGAGATCAGACAGTGAGTAATCTTTTATCCAATTTATCCAAATTTATTTGTTAAGTATTGATCCGATGCTTTAGAAGAAAGAAAGGTGGCAAATTAGCAGATTTTTATGAAGATCAAAATTCAAGAATTAATGATTTACTTAAACCACTTACAACTCTTTCTCAAGAAGCAAAACAAGACGCATCGGATAATGCTCTTAAAGTCAAATTAGCTGTTAATATTTCCTTTGCTTGTAATATCGTATTAGCAATCGTACAGCTTTATGCTGCGATCAGTAGTGGATCTTTAGCTTTGTTTGCAAGTTGTGTTGATGCAGGTAAGCCACTTATCAAAGTTGCTCTCACAAATGAGGGATCGAGCTGATTGTTCGACTTCTGTAGTTTGTAAGTTTACGAAGAGATCATGTCTTGGTCGATTTGCTTAATTGGCGATCTATAGTCGATCCATTTGCAAATTTGATCTTATGGGCTGCTCATAGAGCATCAGACAGAGCCGAGGAGAAGAAATGGCCTGTAAGAGGATCGAGATTTGAAACCAGTATGTCGCAATTCATTTCCAGGATTAGAGAAGCTAGCTGATATCGTTTTTAGTGTAAGTAGTGGTGTCTCCTATCGTAATGAAATGTCATTGACTTACTGATCGCTAATTACTCTCGGCTGCCCCAGAGGAAATATCGGTAAGCTGCCTACCTGAAGTCGCATGTCATGGTCGCAAGCTCATTTACCTTTGCCACAGTGTATGGATCGATCATGGGAGGAGTCAACGTGATTCTTATCGTCCTGTCAATTCAAGAATTCGTTACGCACAAAGGAGACGACCTGCAAAAATTCCACTTGCCTTCTATCATTGCAGTTGCTGTAGCTTTCGGTGAGCTACAACATTCTCTTAAGCTCACTTGATATTCTCGTTTCATACCTCGGCTAAACCTTCATCCTACAGTTGTCAAATTCTCCCTTTTCCTGTATTGCATGGCAATTAGACATTCTTCTTCACAAGTACAAGTATTATGGGAAGATCACAGAAATGATCTCTTGACGTGGGTAACCGCTCAACAGTATAAAGTACAGCATTGGTAGCTAAACTGTATTATATAGTAATGGCTTTGGTATTTTGACTGCTTCAGGTGGTGCCAAGCTTGCTTGGTGGGTGAGTAATATCTCTGCCTCTTCACCGTTCTTCGAGTATGAAACAGAAGTGATTGATGGCTGAGTTTTCTGGTAGATTGATCCTATGGGAGCAACAATTATTGCAATTTGCATTATCACAGTGTGGTCAAGGACTGTGTATGGTGAGGATATTCAAATTTTCAAATTTATAAATTGAAAAGAGCTTATTATTAATGGCTTTTTTGGTGATTGTTTTAGAACAATTTACATTTTTAGCAGGAATAGCAGCACCAACAGAATTTATAAATTTAGTTACATATAAAGCACTTACATTTTCAGAACATATAACTTCTGTTGATACAGTTAGAGTATATCATAGTGGACCACAATATTTTGTTGAAATTGATATTGTACTTCCACCTAATATGTTACTTTATAAAGCTCATGATATTGCACAAGAACTTCAAGATCAAATTGAAAAATTAAAACAAGTTGATAGATGTTTTGTACATGTTGATCATGAAGTTGATCATAAACCTGTAAGTAGTTTTTTTCTTCTCACTTTTAAGTTTGGGTTAATAATAAGAAAATGATCTATGCTAATTTCTTCGCTCCAATCTAGGAACATCGAAAGAATGTATAAATTCCTTATGAGATTGAATGTTGATGAAACAAAAGAGAAGAACGTAAATAGATGTATATGATTGGAATGAAAGAGGAGTTGTGAAAAAGGAGAATGAATAATTATGGAAAATATTTACGGAATATCAAGGATTATAGGAATCAGAATAAAGACGGCACGGAAACATGTATAATATGCAATATACAATATAGATGGGTAAAATTTTAAAATGATAGGGATAATGGGTATTAGTATGATACATGCATGGACGATTGATTATAAATACACTTTCATTTATTGCGCATAATTCGCTCAATTCGTATTACTCTTCATTCATCTTTGGATACTTTTTGACTTTCCAGAGAGTGTGTTCGCACTGAGTTACCCAATTGCTTTTATTCCATGGTGGCTCTACCTTTATCCAACTTTAAAACTCGACCTTGTCCTTCTCTCCATGGTACCTATACAATTGTACACCATTAGCATATTTTCTTTTTCGAATTTTCAAATCGACTCAAAAATTACTCACTTCATCTTGATAATGACTAACAACAATAGTAGACATTTTTGGATTATTTTTCCATTCATTTTTTAAAATTAATTTACATCTTTCCCAAATAATTTCATCAACACCTTGAGAAGGTTCATCAAGTATTAATAAATTTGGTTTTCCAATTATAGATCTTAAAAAAAGTAAAAGATTTTGTTGTGAATGTGTAAAATGTGAAAATTCTTTAAGTGCAATTTCTTTTAATTTCATTCCTTCTTCTTCTTCTTTATTAACTTTTAAATTAGTAGTAGGTTGTAAAAGATCTTTTACTTGATTTAATAAATTAAGTATTCTTTCTTTTTGATTTTCATTTAATTGAGATCTTGTAAAAATTCCTTTAAATCCACTTCCTATAGTTTGATATGCTGATAATCCCATATTTCTAGGAAAAGCAATAAATATTTCAGGACTTGTATGTCCTATCATACTTTTTAATTCTACTGTTGATATTTCACGTCTAGCTTTATTAAATAAAGTTAAAGATTCTGAAGGTATTGAATATGAACGAGGATGATGTCCCAATATTAAAGATAAAAGTGTTGTTTTGCCTGAGCCTAACCAGGGAAAATGTTTTCAATTTTTATGCTATGTTGTCGATATATACAAGTAACTCACCATTCGCACCTACAAGGTGCCATTTCTCGCCTTCTCTGATAGTCCAGGAAATTTCATTAAGCACCTGAATAAGTATTGTTGTCAATAACATTATTTTCTGTCACAGAAGAAACATTAAAAAAAAACCTTACAGGTCTACTTCCTTCACCATAACTAACTGAAACTTTATCCAGTTTGACAACTTCTTTCCCTTCTTCTTCTCCTTTTCGAAAATTCACTTCCTCTATTTTTGTATTTTCATTTCCATTTTCTAATGTACTATAAGAAGATAAAAATTCATTTTTAGAACCTATCCAAACTTTTCCAGATTTAATTTCAACAACATTTGTAATCCAATCAGGTAAATTATTTAAATTTTTATCTCTAATAACTAAAATAATTCTTGGTTCATTATTATTATTATTATTATTATTATTACTATTATTATTTAAATTTCCTAAAATTTTTGAAACTTCTTTACGACTTTTAAAATCTAAACCTGACATTGGATCTTCTAAAATAAGTAATAAAGGTTTTGTAAGTAAAGATAATGCAATTCTAGATTTACGAATTTGTCCACTTGATAAACTAATATTAGGTAAATTTAATAAATTTTCAATTCCCATTAATTTCATTACTTTTTTAATTTCTTTTTCTTCAATTGAATAATTTAAAGTTTTTAATAAATTTTCAAGAAATGTTAATTTATCTTCTTCTAATAATGCACCATATCTTGCTGTGAAATCTGTAAATTCTCCTGTAGGTGTTGGACGTGAAAATGCTAAATGTCTTATTGGTTTATATGTTGATAATTCCCCTTTTATTGAAGATGGAAGATTTGAAAGATATGGAAATGGTCCAGGAGGTGGAGTTAAAGGATGAATCCTATGTCGGGATAACAGAGTCTGTAAAATTGGTCAATTAGCTTACATCTCGTAATGCGAAGACAACAAAGACAGCCAAGATAGCAGACCGCAATTCATAGGCTCAAAGGTAGAAGAATGGCATGTCCTGACTCACATCAATCGCAAGCTTTCTTCCTTCCGAATCACCAACTATAGCCCATCCTTCTTTGTTATCTTTATTTATAGTCCATCCTTGTTCAGGGAACCGAAGTAACGCAGTTGATATAGAAGTATTGGGAGATCCCAATCGATGTATCAATGCGTTTGGAGGGAATCTTACAAGAGGTAAGCTCTTGGACATTTCGATTGAAAGGCTTGATCTAGTTCCTGCAGTGGAATAACATGCAGAGAAAACAATCTTTTAGTATATATGAGTAGAGAGTATTATATTAATCTCGAGTCGAACTGTACAAGTGGAGGTTATTCATCGCGTTCGGACCGACTTTTGTCCCGAGCGTTGTTTCAGTTCGGAAGATGTGTACTTCAAGGGAGGTTTAATCATGGCCGTATGCAATAAATATTGCTCATCATCAGCTCGATACAGAAAACTGACGTAGAGTTGTGCAAGATTTGGAACATTGGTATCCAGTCGGCTTGAACGGTCACTGAAGCGATCGCATGCCTGAATTATACATCACCGCCTATCTCCGGAAGGGATTCATCTGGTAATCAAGCAAGATTGCTATACAAGTGAACAACATAAAATTGCACCAAGCTATTCTACAGAGTTGAAAACCACAAGATGCCCTTCTAGAAAGCAGGCTTTTTAGGTAAACTAGCTAAACCTTTCTTGAAAGCTCCATCACGATCTTTGAGCCTTTCCTGTATTGACAAGGGTTTCGGCGGTATGAATGGATCGACTTCAGTAAAAGGTTTCGGTGGAAGTGGTATACGATCTCTAGTTTCATTTTCATTTTCACTCTGAACCTCTTCCGAATCACGTTCTGAGCCTGCCAACTCGTCGACTGCTGCTATCGGTCTCGATGTACCCTCTTCATTCACTAATTCTGCCATTTCAGCTTCTAAAGCTTGAGCGGCTAATTCAGCTTCTTCTTTACCCATCTCTACATCTTCAGGCATCGGTGATCCCTCTATTGAATCTAAACCTGGTGTAGCATTTCGAGAAGTTTGTCCTGGAACATAATCTTCGTCTGCTGGTTTTATACGTTTCATATGAGCTAATTTAGCTTCCATGGCTGCTATTTGAGCTGACGCACTGTACGACATGATTTGGAAAGATCAGCCGATGAAACGTTATCGATCTTTCCAGAAGGAGATTAACTTGAGCAGTTGATAAACTGTCCTGACTCACCTTTGTGGTTTACGGGAACTCTTCAAGAGGGATAGAGTTGTTGTTTTAGCAGCTTCAGTTGGTCGACGACCTTTTATTGGTAGAGGTAGGTTTTCAGGAGGTGCCTGATGTTTATCAGTTTTGTTAATCTATAATCTTAGAGAGGGGACTTACGGAACTAGCATAAGTTACAACTAATTTCCTACCTCTAAGTAATCTATCATGTAATTTAATCATAGCTTTAAGAGCGTCCTATAATTAGTACAGCATCAGTACCCTGAGAAATTGAGCTCATTGCGCAGATGACTGGATTTGTTACAATAAACATAATTCAGACTCACATCTTTATCTGAAAACTGTATGAAAGCGAATCCTCTAGGTTTACCTTTCAAAACTCCCGTCTTATGAAACATGAAATCCAATTTCGTGATTTTGCCATATTTCGAAAAGATTTGGATGAGTGTGAATTCATCGATTGTTGGAGAAAGGTTACCAACGTATAATCTATCTGGCTTACCACTTCCGGGATTTGTCGAAGTTGATTGAAGTGAAGAAAAGGGTGTTGAGGATGAAGAAGCTACTGGTTGAGTTGACTGCATTTTGCCAATTGCTTACACCGCGGTCCTAAATCGAATATACTATTAGAAGTCCGAATAAGTGATAGCTATCTTCTGGTAGTACTTGGCGACTTTGTTAGTGAAGGAGTAGTATGTCATGGTGTTTAGATGTTTATGCATCTAAAGGAGTGTTAACATTAATCGCAAACTCAAGTGAGGTTTGACGCGTGATACCCACATGGTTTCGCAAATGACGTTCAGCCCGAGATGATACCGAATCGCTAACCTCTATTCAAGGTTAAGGCCTTATCCTGATTCACACTCATCTTAAGTATTCTCATCAACATACTTCAGCTGACACAAAACAAGAGCTCTCAATCACAAGGTTGAGGTGCGGACTTCGATATGGACTAGTGAGTACACATTTGATGCAGGTAGAATCATAGTGCTGATAGGATCACAGCCTTGACGAGCCGTTACACCTACAAATCCTCACATTCTTGGCAGCAAACTACGCACGAGAAGCCGAGAATTCCGAAAATGAGGATACCATCTCAGTACTTCTAAGCGGTCTTCCAAGCGATTCTTTATCTGGAAAGCATGCTAATGATCTGATCCCTCATGATGAGGATGACTGGGTGAGTATTGGGCCTTTCGAGCTGACCGATTTTTGAGATTGACCATTATGTATAGACTGAATACGAAATCAATCATGCGATCTCATACGCCCATTACATCTCATCCCTTCCGGTCTCTTCATCTCACCTCTCAGAAAGTCTTCCAAAGTTGAACGCACTACTATTCGGGTTGTTGCAACAAGCGACTCCGCTAGCAGACGATGATTCTAGTCCTTCATCATCGTATAGAAATTTGGAGGCTGGAGGTCTTGGGTCAACAAACCAAGCTCTACTATGCGAAGGGCTTCTCAGAGCTCTTTTGTGGGTGGCTTGGGCGAAGCACGATTTACGGAATGATGTGGGACAGATTTTGGAAGATTTTGTAGACAAGATTCAAGGATTCATGCGTTCACATCATACAGGATTGAGTGAGTAAACTGTACATGAAGAGAGCAAATCAACGGGAGCTGACCAACTATTTGAGTATAGCATTCCCACTGGTCTTGCTACATTGCTTTTACTCCGTTGTCTTTCACTGCCCCTTACCACCGTTTCCAAATAGCACAATTGCATCGATCATCAAATCTCTCTTAAATATTTCGTTGCCTAGCAATCTGATCAAATTGGTTCATCAATCATCGTCGGCTGCATCAACTCCACATATCCGACCACCGACTACCACGCCGTTCACAGCCCCACATCCTACCACTCCGAGTGGGGTAGTGATGATTGTGACGGAGATTATGAATGTTTTGCTTGCGACCACCTTACTTCCTTATCCGGATGCCTCACATCATCAAAAGCTCTTCGCTCACCAATCAGGAGGCAATCATCATCCTCATTCTCAAACATTTGGCCACCGAGGCAACGATCCTATCTTCAAAGAACAAATCAACCGGCTTGTCGATGATGTCATATCTTCAGAGAACGTACATCGACTGTCAAACAATTCGGAAGATCATGCCATATTGGACGAGGCAAGTACAGTAGCTTTACGATGGTGGACTGATCTCGTAGGAGGCTCTTCATTTGTGGAGGACCCATACGCTAGAAGAGGCAGTCTTTTCAGTATTGGTGGTCAGCAGGACGAAGAAGTGGAGTTGATGGTTTCCGTACTTGTAAGCGCCTCCGCTAGTTGCACAGGTAGTCTCTCAAAGCTAACATATGCACAGTATCTGCTGAACAACCTGTCTTTGCATCACGCTATATCTGACTCTAGTCACCTTGCGAAGCTGAGGTTGCTGTTATCGGAAGATTCGTTAGTCGTGGATCCGAGAGTACTTGAAGCCGTTTTCGTTTGCACTACGATCCAGGTTAGAAAGTACGTCTTGTTCTCTCAGATTCGTCCACTTGGCGGGATATGCTGAACGACGATGAGCATTAGTGATCGATCCTTGGGTAATGCTATGACCCACCACATTAGACGGCTTTTGCTAAGTCCCATCCCTGCTTTTGAGGGAGAAATGGGAGGTTCAAGCAGTTCTGTACCGCCTGCCGTCATAGCAGCATCTAAGTGTTTAGCACTGTGCATCGAGGTGAGTTGTATCGCTATGATGGTGATCTCTCCGACTGATCTCATTCTCTAGATGTCTGCAAATGACGATCTCACTTCATCCACTTTGTACTCCTTACTCAATACTCTCAGTCACAGTACGACCGCTCCAGGTGCTATCTCCATTCGCTCCACCCCCGTGCATTATCACTTCAAGGTGGAGTCGGACGCCTCTACAGTCAAAACCGGTGGTACCGGCATCAGAGCCACAGAAGAACAGAGAAGATTAGTAGCTGTGACTGCTGTGGAAGTCGTATCACGATTGGCAATGGAGATTGGGACAGAAGATGTAAGCTCTTATGTGTACACATTGTCGATCACTGCTGATTGAACGTCGGCAGATAATCCACCTCAGCATTTCAATGTTGTTACAACGATTACGGGGCGTTGACTTGGCCACAGAGTCAACAATTCTTACCAATCTCGTTCCGCTTGCACTCGCTGCGCCCAATGGCGATCTCATTGAGGTTTATCGAGCGTTCTCCCAAATCTCCCGATCATCCCATCCAGAAGATCCTCGAAACTCTTCAAACGCTGTTCTCGCGGCCCAGACCACCCTTGCAAAAGGCTTGGCCAATCGGTTGGATTGCGCAGACGGATATCTGGTGGAGCTTTTGACTCTTTTCGCCGACAAAGGCACTCAAACGCAGATGGTAGCCATGGCTTCACATGGCTATGACTCACGAAACAAAGATGAAGTCGCTCAGCTCAGAAAGGAGGGTGAATCAAGAGTAGGGGACATGAAAGCTTGGCTCGCTGCTCTCCTTATTCCCATCGCTGCTCTCCTCTCGCACCCCTCTTATCATCCAGATCGAGGAGCTGGCCCAGAACTGGTGGCTCATTTCAGGAATCTCTGGTTCCTTTGCGTCGTCTTTGGACTGAGTGGTCCTTCGGGTCAAAAGAGGCTGTCAGATCACGAAACCAATGCTCTTAGGACAATTGCTGAAAAGACTCCTGCGTTGATTCTGGAAAGCTCCAACGACTTTGTGGCCTCAGATCTGGCTTACAATTCTATCTTGAGAAAGGATTTCGCTGCTTCGGTGAGTTTCGGAAGCGATGCATCCAGACTGATTCGCTGACCGGGTTACGCTACGATAGATCCAACAACAGCAGCGAAACGCGCTGGCTAGCTATTTACCTCATCAAAAACATGCGTACGATATCAGGAATATGACTACTCCGCAAACTACACTCTTGATGGCAATCTCCGATCTTGAAGAAGCAAGAGCATTACGATATCGACCTTCGGTCTTGTTGCAGTACTTCTGTAATGAGTCAATCAATGAGAGCTCCTTGGTCGGCTGTCTTGATGCCATCGCTCACAAGGTTAGCTGGCGGAGATGATCTTGGTGTATGGATTGTCTAACTGACTGCTGCAAATATGTGACAGATTTCCTCCTCATTTCTGAAACAGGTCTATTCTCAGGTCGTTACTCATTCCCTTCCACCTGCTGTTGCGGATGAGACTTGCAAAATACTTGTCGCTTGTACTCATCGAATGAGAAAGGTCCGAGAAATCGCGTTATCGTACGCTCGTCAGCTGTTGGAGACTTTCTCGGCATTGTTATGCGATAAAAAGGTGGTCTTTACGTTATTGGAGATTCTGACTCTGATGAGAAGGAGTTGCGAGCTCCAGTATACGGACGAAGTAAGCTCCTATCTCCCCTTGAATGAGGGGAAAACACGCTAATCAAGAAGTACAGTATTCGCCAGTCTACGATTTCAAGTCCGATAAGATGGACCTCACTTTACATTTGACAGACGACTATGCAGTTCGAAACGAGATTACGAGTCAACTTCATTCGGTAACCAAACATTGGTTGACTCTGGCCATATCACGCGCACCAATCGAAGTTCAGTCGACCCTTCAAATTTATCTCAACGAGTCAAGAGATGTGTTATTGATTGATAGTGTGGAGATGGGCGCAGGTCTAGCATTGCACTTCTCAAAATCGATCTCTAGGCTTGACAGACAAGAAAGTAAGCCACGATCATGATAATGCCCAATCAGGGTATAATCTGCTAATGCGACGATGAAATAGCTATAATGCCTAACATTGGAGGATGGCCTTCAGACAGTTCGAATCTAGTTGCCAGTCAATTCGCAGCCAAGAACTACTTTACAGGTGAATTGAGTGGCGCACGATTGGTCTTGACTCAAGGTGAGCTTTCTCGGTACAGCGGCCATTTGCAGGACTGTGCAAGGCGCTGATTAGCTCTGTTGCAGGCCTGAGCAACCTGCAGGAAGGATCCCCTGCGAACTCCTCGCCTGCCGAACTACTTGCGTTCAAATCTCAGATGGCTCAAGCTATATCGAACATCAAGACTAAAAATAAACCATTTACCGTGCCTGAGATCAGACGTATTTTGTTGCGAGCTGTATCTGTCTTGGTAGCTTCCCCGCAGGTTGGTTTTCCTGAACATTTCGATCGCAAGCAATGCTGACATCATCTTCAGATGGACCGAGATATCTTGTACTATCTAGTGGAATTGCCTATGGCTGCATTCACCCCTCTCGCCATTGCTGCTGGAGTGGATGCATGGACATGGCTATTGAGGCAACGACCAGAAGCTGAGGTTGCTATCATTGGAGCGATAACTGCTGGCTGGTTGCACACTATTAGGCAGAAAAAGGGCCTTTTCTCCACTTCAATGAAGTGAGTTTAGTCTTTCATTGCCATATCAGATGACTGCAATGATTGGCTGACCTTATAACGATTCATTAGCTATCGTGACCCATTCGAACAACCAGTCGAATACGCCCCATCCGATAAGAAGGTGCTCGATCTTGAGTTAGCCAAAGCGAGAAAACTGCTTCGACCCCATCTACTATTGATTCAGGTTTTATCGAGTCAATTTCAAGCTATCAAATATCGCGAGAAAGGCATTATGGTCAGCTTGATAAGGTTGATGATGCGAAGTCTGAGAGCCCATAAGCATATGAGGTTCGTTAGCTTGGGGCTTGATGTGCCCACTATGGACGCAAGCTGACGATGTGTGTTGTAGTACCCATCCTCTAGCAAGGGAGGTCAGATTTTCGCTCTTGTTATTCGGTTTCCAAATGCTTGCCAGTAGTAGAATGGAAGCTCTGCTCGAACTTCGATTCAGAGATCAGCTTTTCGGCGCTGCTTTTTCATGGTTTGCTTTCAGGCCGCAGTAAGTTTGTCTTTGTATCGAAAAAGACCGGACTGACTGGTAATTTTCCTCCTTAGATGGTCATTCGGAAGCGATCGAATACAAGTGGGAGCTGAGATCAAGTTGCTCCAAGACTTGTTGCACGTCGTACAAGAAGACAAGATCAGGGGCGATCATTCGACTTCATCGCTTAACGATCGAACTCCAGCATTCTTGATCAGAGGTGAGCTTCTGGATGGGCACAAGTAGCAATCTTCGACAGAAAGCTAAGTCTGGGTTCAGGTTCCGCATCCATGCATGATTACGAAGGTCAACATCGTGATAGAGTAAAACTATTGCAATTACTCGTTGAGAATGAGATATCCCGTTTGACCGTGTGGTGTAATCCGCTCAACGAGGCTGGACGACCCAATTCCCCTGCTGTTGGGACATTGGAGCGATCAATCGCTGCAGTGAGTGTGATTTCAATGCGCTTATAATTCAGACAGCATTTTGGCTGACCATGAAATGTCGTAGGATGAATGGACTCGCTTAGTCAGTAAAGCATGGAAATTGGACCCCGCTATGGCAGTACACATGGGCGAGCGATTCAAGAACGCCCCTGTCCAAGCGGAAATTAGCCGATTGGTGAAGTCGGATCCGAAGAGTGTCATCCATGTTGCAGAGGCACTTCACTTCTTACTTGGAGACAAGCTGGAGAATAATGCTAGGGCTGCGTTGAAGGTCAGTTGTGCTCCCTCGATCTTTCCTGCGAATGATGCCAACTGACTAAACGAATCGACAGTGGTTACCCGTCTGGGCAGCTGTGCCACCTGTGACTGCTGTAGTATATTTCCAACTTCGATATGGCAATCATCCTCTCATCCTGCAATACGCGATGCGTGTATTGGAACAGCATCCAGTGGAATTGACTTTCTTCTTTGTTCCTCAAGTGGTGCAAGCTCTGAGAGCGGATGCTTTAGGTGAGTTGACGACATCTGATAGATTTCAACGAATAGTCAGCTGATGGAAACTCACTGGAACAGGATACGTTGAAAGGTTCATATTTGAAACTTCCAAGATATCTCAGCTGTTCTGTCACCAAATCATCTGGAATATGAAAGCTAACACTTATCGAGACGATGATGCTGTACGTTCAATTACCAGCATATGGTGTTTTGTACCAAAGCTCATTTTTGTTTACTGACAGTCCCAGCCTGATCCTATGAAACCATTGCTTGACCGCATGATCGATATGATCGTAGCTGGCTTATCTGGAAAGGCAAAAGGGTTCTACGATCTGGAGTTCACTTTCTTCGATGCTGTCACATCGATTTCAGGTAAATTGAAACCGTATATCAAGAAGTCCAAACCTGAAAAGAAGGTATGTGTGATCCACTCCTATACTTCCAATATGTCAACCTGACGAAAATACTCTGAAATAGGCCAAAATAGATGAAGAAATGGCTTTGATCGACCTCTCTGTTGGCGTGTATCTCCCTAGTAACCCGGACGGAGTGGTGATCGATTTAGATAGAAAGTCCGGAAGACCATTGCAAAGTCACGCTAAAGTAGGTCGATGTTCTCTCACTCGTACACATTGTGTGCACCCAAGCTGGCGAAGGAAACTGATACCGTTGACGTGTCCAGGCTCCATTCATGGCTACTTTCAGAGTACAAAAAGAGCGTATCGATCTACCTTCCGACTCGAATATCGAAATTGCAGATGAAGCTAGAATGGTCAAAACCAAATACGATGTTTGGCAGTCTGCCATTTTCAAAGTGGGAGATGACTGTAGGCAGGATGTTTTGGCTTTACAAATCATCGCTATGTTCAAAAATGTCTTCACTAGTCTTGGTTTGACCCTTTATCTGTTCCCTTATAGAGTGACTGCTACTGCCCCAGGAGTGAGTATTGTCTTTGCCATGTTTCTGCTGGGTATTCGATCAAGCTAATGGATATTGATCACAGTGTGGTGTCATTGATGTAGTTCCCAACGCTACCTCTCGAGATGAAATGGGTCGAGCCAAAATCAACGATCTCTTCTCTTACTTTGTCGACAAATATGGCGGTGTTGATACGGTATCTTTCCAAAAAGCAAGACTCAACTTCATTCAATCGATGGCTGCGTATTCTGTCGCTTGTTACATTTTACAAATCAAAGATAGACATAATGGTAACATCATGATTGATGGAGATGGACATATTGTTCATATCGGTGAGTTAGCTACTTCTTTGTGATGACGTTTGCGTTTTACTCAATCGAAAAATACTTGCTCTATAGATTTCGGTTTCTTGTTTGATATCGGACCAGGAGTGAGTACTAGCGGAATAAGATTCTTCTCGCCACACAAGATTGACTGACTTCTGATTGTTAATAGGGAATCAAATTTGAACCATCTTCGTTTAAATTGAATCATGAAATGGTAGCTTTGATGGGAGGAAGAGATTCACAAGGATATAAAATGTTTACGGAATTAACAGTTAAAGCATTTTTAGCTATAAGACCGCATGCTGATCAATTAGTTGATTGTGTACATCTTATGCTTGGTACTGCATTACCTTCATTCAAAGGTGAAGGAACAATAATGAGATTGAAAAATCGATTTCAATTGCAATTGGGTGAAAGGCAAGCTGCGGAATATATGGTTGGAGTAATTGAAAATGCTAGAGAAAATGTAAGAAGTAATGTTTATGATGGATTCCAAAAAATACAAAAGTGAGTAAAACTGTTAATTTATACAAGATAAAATCAGTTAAGGAAATCGACTAATTCACTTAATGTTTTTAGCGGTATACCGTATTAGAGTTGATTGTTGTATACATATGTCACCCAATAGATGCATCGCTACTTTTGATATTTGGTTAGAAGATGAAGGGAAAGGCATCCTCATCATAGATATTCGTATCGAAATCTATATAACAAGATCGATACAAGTCGTAATACTAGACTAAAGGCAAGATGATGAACCATTACTTTCCTGTCAAGCAAGCACAAAAAGTATTTTGGCTTTCATTTGAGGTTTGATCCTCTGTAAAATCATCGGATTGATCTTGACTTCCTCGAGACATTTCAATCGCACCATATGAGCTATACGGTTCCAAGTTCAAAGGCTGACGTTCGTTTACACTCGGTTGGCGTTCGGAAACTGGACGAGCATGCAAGGACCGTTGCGATCTGAAGGTCCTCGAAGCTTCCTTTATCCCCTGGGCTTCCCGATGAAAACGGTTTTTGTTCTTTTCATGATTCGAAGTCAAGCTCAACTTGAAAGGGCCAAATACTAAGCTTCGCTTTATATTTAAATTTGGTACTGACGGACGCTAATACACGCTTCTCAAAACAAGTTCAATCCGTGTGAAATGATGTTTGGCCATCTGGAATGACGATGAGCCCGAATGACTAAACAGCCAAGAGATGCTTGGTCTTTTTCTCAGGGTCTGAGGCGTACAGTACTGCCAAGATCGAGCGCTCGGAAATACTATCCTAGCGGTGTGCCCTTACTTGGAAAAAACGGTTGAACTGGACTACATGATCGGAACAACCCTGCAAATGGTGTAGGAGTACGGAAAACGCGCTGCATTCAATATCGACTGTGGGTGTAAGTGCCTCGACTTGTACTGTACTATTAAATATCGTGTCTACGGCCTCTATATTAATGCGAACCTGTTTATCCGCTAAGCAAACGGGGACCCACCAGGCAACATGCTACTTCCCCGGCCAAACATACACACGCAGCTCCAGCTACGCAAGTGCACGATTCTGGGCGTCTATCCCATTCGGGAATTGGCCCGCATGATCTGCTCGACTGCTCTTCCAGATATCTTCTTCGTTGTTCTTCCTGATTGGCGACTGATGGTGGCAGAGGTTGATCAGTATTAGAACTATTGGCATCGCCGGTCGTCTGAGAAGCTTCCGATGAATAGGTCATTCGGTCGGGTATTTGGTAAGCAGGGCCACCAGACGTTGATGTAACGGACATCTTAATGATAGTGCGGTGTGTACTTATGTATTTGTGTAAACGAATATCTGTGTTTTGGTGGATGTGTTGCGAATCGTATAACGTTCGATTATATCCGTTTGGTGACAGCTTATTGGGACACTTTATAGGCAAGAGGTGGGTTGATCGACTCAAATCGAGCCAGACAGTCTTCTTTAGCTGTACAATGGATTGTAACGAGACGTCATGACATGGCTTTCTTGGTGCCTTCGATGTCACTAGATATTTCAAAGGACTTCAGAAGTCAAAAAAAAGCTATGCTCTCGGAACTTGCAATGCATTTTCGACTCGATTTCGTCCTCGAGTCAGGAAAGCCTTCCTTCTGAAACGCTTTGTTCGGTCGAACCCTTGATTTGAAATCGTTAGTTCATGTCAAGAGTAAATGCTGAAATAAGGCCAAAAGACACGAAAACGCGAGTGGCGATTGCACGTGAAACCCTTGAGATTGTATATTTTTTGTGTTTCCACACAAGATCTATAGGGCAAAAGTTAGATCAATGCGTATGCACAGACTTATTGATCGCGACTTTTATCACGATCAATTAGTCCCTTTCCAGCGTGACAACAAACCGCAAGTTTCTTTCAATTGAGTCGATCTTTCTCAATCGTTACATTCGTCAATCGTCCACAAAGCAAGGCTAGTTGCTTACGAAAAAGGAAGGTGACTGTGAGATTTGAACTCACGCGCCTTACGGCATCACATAGCAAGAATTCATTTCATTCGAGTGTGACCGAATAACCACTATCGGAAGTCACCATGTAACCACTTCTCCAAACCGCCTTGCGCGGCGGTTAATTTTTGAGATTTTCAATGTGAATATATAGGGCTGCTTGCATTTTGCCGATCTGACCTTTTTGGTCTCTGGCCTCTCTGACTATGAGTGAATTTCATATTTGAGCGATAGATCTTGCTTGCTAGGTAGTCCTTGTCGACCCGCTTGTAATATCGATTCAGTCGACGTAGGGATAAGAAGATAAACCCTTCGACAATGACAATCGTCTCCGGTTACACACCTTGCGATCGCCAATTCTTGACCAGTATGAAAACCAGAATCACAGGATACGGCTGGCGAAGAATAATAATTCTCGTCGATTGGCTTCTGAGATATAGTCATCCTTTGTGCGACTTGCAATTCCTTGCCAGTGAGACAAGCCAAAAAAGACAAACCACACAATCTTTGTCTTCAGCTTCATAGCTTGCTTTCAGCCGACCCGTCTGCGCAAGACGGAAGAGAGATGCGGTCCTTAACATAGCGGTAGGTAGTATTCTCCACCACATCCTCACATCTTCCTTTCGCGTCAGAAGTGCCGATGCATACAGACAGACAGACAGACAGACAGCTTGCTAGGCCCGGTCTTACGGCCGATCATTACGTCACTTGTGTGTTTGTAGTGCCGGTTATCATCAAACCGGTGTGTCCACTGCACAGCATATCAGACAACAACCATATATGAGCGATTTATCAGTCCTAAAGCAACGTGCATCCCTTCTTATCTTGATGTATCTTACTTCACCCTTCTATGATTATTCGTTCCTCTAGTTCCATAAACAGCATTGTGCTATTCTCCCAGCAAACGGTGATCCCGATAACGTCACTCATTCTTCTACCATGGTATCACTCAAGTTGTTTCGAAGGCGACAAGTGAAATCCTCCGTACTGGATATTCCTCTCGACAAATACGACAGATACACTGGATTGCCCAAGGTCATCAGGATAGGGGAAGATAATCTGACGCCATTTGTTAGTTTACAAGAGAGTAAGTCGGTTCACGCTGGAGGATGTATGACTTGACAAGCTTAATAGAAATGCATTAGCACGAGACCACTTGACCTTCCTTAACTCCCTTTCCACCCTTCGAGCTGCTATCCCAGGCGACTTACCCGATGCCTTTCCCACACTATGTCTCGAGTCAGCAAAAGCTTATGCTTACTGGGCACAAACAATCCTGCCCAACAGAGGGAAGGAAGGAGCGGTGTTGCAAGAGGAATTGCCTTCTTTGCAGGTATTGATGGCTTGGCATGCCCATCTACTCAACCCAACAATATACGCTAAAGAGCTCGAAGGAGTTTATGCCGCTTTGGCCAATCTAGATTTCCCTCTCGCAGCCATTGTAAGTTCGTGATCAAAGGGTAACGTTTCTTAACTGATCATACGGACCATGTAGGCCACAGCAATTCGACAAGAGACTTTACCCACATTCCAGCCGGTGACCCCTGATAAGGAGAAGTCCTTGATGAAAACAGTATGGTCATCTGAAGATATCGGAAAGGCTATTGAAAGACAAGCGAAGTTTATCGGAAACATGGAAAGGATCGGTTGGCTGAGAGATCAATACTGGGAGAAAGGTCTGACGGAGTTACAATTCTCGATCGTTCTTTACCGTGAGTAGGCTGAATGAAATTTAGATAATCTGCCTTCTATTCCCAGCTAATCATATAGACTATGTCAGATGCCTGGCTCGATCTAATGCAGTCAACCCAATCGAAGTACTTTTTAGTGCCAAGATTGGATATCGATTTGGCATGGCATACACATCAGCTCCATCACACCAGATATAAGGCAGACACTATAAGGATATTAGGCAAGTTACTGAATCACAATGATGCTGCTGGAGATGAGAAGATAGGCGATGGACTAGAAGTGACCAAGAAGCTTTGGAAGGATAGATTCGGCTGGGAGTATCAGTGATTGTTCGAGAGTTTCGTTTAGATGCGTTCCGATATTTGGTATAATCTTACTGTAATTACGTTGTAGACCAATTTGTGTAAAAATAATTCCTTAAGTTTGTTTGTTCCAATTGTCGATGTCGGGCGAAAGTTTGACCGGGAATTGAGCTGAGTATGATCGTAGAGAGCCATTCGCTTATCAGTCATACTGCATTTGTTCATAATTGCTGCTGCATAACGAATGTAAATACCAAGCATGAAATATAATGCCAAGTGGTCTTATCATAATGGCGTTCATGACGCGTTTTAAGCTTGTCTGCGACAACCGGTGCCTGATTAACATACACATGCACTGAAAGCGCTCATCAGCATAATTACAAGCAGGACAAGCAAGCAAGAACAAAATCGAGATCTGAAATAAGTTTGAATCGTATGACATATGCGAGGAGAAACCTTAACCTTCATCATGACCTTGCTTGCGTTGTGATGAGGGGTAATTGCAATGAAAATCCGTAAATAGTGAAGGAAGCGAACTATCAACTGTATCATACCTAAATTCGCTCGGATCGTTTTAATCAAAAATTCTCTTAAGAGGGCGCAAAATTGAACACCAGGTAAAACGGGGATATATCCCAACTAGGCAGAGTTTTTTCCAGTCATATCAGTCATACAGGAATGAGAAATGATTCAAGTTGAATTGTATACCCAAAGAAACAGATTATCAATATTTCAACAGTATAGATCAATTTGTCATACTTCATTCATAACAACCAAATTCCCACAATCACCATGTCAAATATCTCTTCATCAGATGGAACTGGAATTGATACACCGGCTCGTACGAGCGGAGTCACCGTCAGGTCAGCCTTAAATGGGTTGAAGAAGTTCAAGGAAAGTTGGATTAGTACGATGTTCTTGAAAGGTGGTATAAGTCTTAGTCAGGTATGTTATTCCGACCATTACGTATCAATTCGATCCGGCACTGTGGATATTGGATTTCAAGACGAAACATGAAACGGCTTCCTTTTTTATCATACAGGTGATATCTCGACAACATTTTACTGATCATAACGAGTACGAACAGGTGATTAGCCTAATTGTTCTCTTATCACTTGCCTCGAGACTTCCATCTCCCCTGTATCAAGATCAATCACAATCAGCACCGTCAATAGCTTGTCCTCATCCAGAACGATACCAAGCTTGGATGGGTGTCCAGATCGGGAGGTTATTGATTTGTTGGGGTAATAGTGTCTGGATATGTCTTAGACGAAGGCGAAGGGATATGACGCATAGCCCTACAGACGAGGCTAGACGGGAAGAGATGCACATCAATGACAGCCTGTAAGTCGAAACGTAGATCAGGTCTCTTGGCGATCCTATTCTTCATACTCAATATGATGCTGCAAATAGTCATTGGAAGCAAATGGCAGGCTGTGAGCTGACATTGCACCTTGGCAGCGAAACCAATTCTTCACACGCTTCTTCAGATACGACTGGTCGTATTTCCAATCTCAATTATGATCTCTCGAGCAACTGCCGTGATATGAATCATCGAGGAATTGACAACACTGCAGAAGATGTGACAGACCAGTCTTCAGGATCACATATACTACGGAACGGAAGACCAATAAATCGATTAACCTTTGCTCTGGACAGGATGGCGCCTTTGTAAGCCTTACTTTGAATCACCTGGCTGAGCTGCTCGCTCAACTGTAGCTGTGGATTTGCTAATATGATATCTCAGCAACTCGAAAGCTCTTGGTCTCCTCGCATTTACCCTGTTTATTTTGGGCAACATTTTACTATTCAGCCCAATGCCTTCGAAACCTCTGACATGCTATCACTCTGCGCCTATGCTTTGGTGGGGAGTGATGGTCGTCACAGGAGTAGGATGGTTCTTACTTGCTCAGGTTTTGCTAGTAGTCGTTCTGGTGGGTCTAGGAAGCGCTCTGATGGTTGTAAGTCCCCTCTCTATCCACAACATTTTGGCGATATCACACAGCTGATTACGTCGTCTTGTGATAGGCTATATTGAGTAAAATTGGTATCGACACAGCATCGGCTGCTTCCGTTAGATCTGAACCTAAACCTGGCCCGTTGTCTCTTGCAGAACTTCATACCTTGCTATATGTTTGCTATGTTCCCTCAACACCACAAGTCTTAATACGTGTCGAGAGCTTACCTCACCCAGCGCTTTCTCTCAATGAGGAACAAAATACATGCGGGATATGCCAAGATTGCTTCAAGTTGCCAGAATCTGGGAAAGAGCAATTTGCAGAATGGCTAAGACAATTGAGATGTGGTCATGTATATCATGTAAGTTATTCCAAAAAGCTTTAATACCAAAAGAAAACACGAGCTGAGTAGGAGTAATTTGACGGGTCAGGCTAAATGTATCGATGAATGGCTCACTAAAGGCTCGGCAACTTGTCCATTTTGTAATCGTCCAGTGAGAGAGAACTTGGCGCCCAATGATGTCGAGAGTCGTAGATCAACTCTTGTTAATACTGTCGAAGACATGAGAAGCAGCGTCCTTAGTAGTTGGATGAGAAAGCACAGTCGATGAGCAAACAAGCTGAGGTCTGCCTTGAAAGAGGTATGGATCGATACATCCGGAGGCGGTATACAATGATATGTAGGATTTTGTAAAAAGTTGATAGTGAGGTACATGCACGTCAAATGGATTGCAGTTACGTGCATGTAAAACACATGCCTAAATGCTATTTGGAGTGACAGATCAGTGTAGAGATCTAAATCAGACCTAGCCACAAGATAGGAGTCTTCAGGTATCAATGCCTAAGCTGTCATCACCCTTGTTGAAAAGCATGTGCCGCTGTAACGAAGTGGCGCATTCTCACATACAGACACCAAGCTGACACAAAACCCAATGGCGGTTTTGCATTTAGCCAACGGGTTCCCAATGCATACACTGCCAAAAAGCTCAACACTTTAGGGACCTCGTAATCTGCTTAGTTTTTACTGCATAGTCGTGAGAAAATACACGAATAATCTGCAGGCACAACATGACATGCGCCGGAAATTACGGAAGCTAAGTGAATTTGAATTGAGCAATTCCAACGGCAAGTGGGAGTTTGTTGACAAGAAATCTCAGACATTTGTAATCCACCTTTCATACTTGATGATATATAATATGTGAGCGATTTGAATATGTAACAACCATGCCTCATGATGAAGATTACTATTTCAAGACCATCGAATACAAGTATATGACATCTTCATGACTATAAGTCGAGAACACACCCCAATCGTACCGCTCATAGCATTATTATTACCTACTCTAGTGATATTACTGGGAATCAGTTTATCGAATCAAGACAAGATTATATCGCTCAATTCTCTTACAACCTCCTCGTCTAAGGTTCTTAAGGCTATCACGTCAAAGGAGAGTCTATCAGGTACTATTAGCTTGATATTTGGACTTTCGTCGCTTAAAGACAGTATCAGTATGGTCAATACAAGTACAGTTAGGAAGGGAGATGTGTATTTCTTGTCACATGGAGTGAGCTCGTGTGATAATGTCAAATGTATCTCTCGCTGATTTGTGTATCAAAATAGGGCCCACCAACAATCGAACAAACTCATTCAGCGCCTTATAAAGCATGGGAGAAATTCGGGAAGCTCATAAGTGCGGATCCGCCAAAAGGGATAGCAGTTGTTTCTGCTCATTGGGAGAATGAGAGTGATTTCAAAGGATCAGAAAGTGTGATAGGTGAATTATCTTACTTCATTTTATTCACATTTAATCTGTATTGTACTCTCATTTTGCTTTCCATGTAGTAATATGACTGATAAATCATACTTAATCCTTAGTCAACTCAAATTCCTCAAATCCATTGATATATGATTTCTATGGATTTCCAAAACATTACTATGAATTTAAATTTTCCTCTTCTTTCACACCACAACTTGAAAATTCTGTACTGTCCGCCTTGGAAGAAGGAGGTGTATCTTACACAAGAGCAAATAGAGGATTTGATCATGGTGTCTGGCGTAAGTTTGATCAGTTAACATATTTAATTAACTTTTTCTGGACGATTGGTTAATTCACATATTCTCCTTCAGTCCCTTTCAAAGCTGCTTTGGGGGAATCAACGACTATACCTATTATTCAAATTTCTTTACCCGGTTCTTCAGATCCAGGAGCAACGATAAAATTAGGTAAAGCTTTATCTAAAATCCGTGATGAGGGGTATAGTATAGTCACTACTGGTCAAGCAGTACATAATTTGCGCGATTTATGTGAGTGATTTTTCAGAGTCTTTCATATTTGAACATCATATCGATATTGAAGTGAAAATCATGAATTGAATTGATGAATTCTTATAGTCTCTGGACGCAAAATGACATATGCTAAACCTTTTTTAAATCAATTGGATAATGCCCTTTCTACTGAAAATGCAATTTCATCAACAGTGGATTTATTAAAATCATCATTATATAAACAAGCTCATCCAACAAATGAACATTTTTATCCAATCTTCGCTGCTTTAGGAGCGTTATCTTCGGATCCAGAGCAACGTGAGAAAAAGGAAGAAATTCTTTTTGGGTTGCTTGATATGAGTGGACAGCCTGCTCAAGATGAAGGTTTGGGTTGGGCAATGTGGAGATGGGTTTCACCGTGATTTTGTATATTCTCCAATCATGCATTAAAGATACTACAATGGTGTATCATGGAACAGAAATATCACAGAAAGATTCATACTTATCGCATACCTTCTAAATCATATTCATATTCCTCATATTTGGGTTTCCAAGCTTTCTCTTCAGCCCACTTTCTTATCTCTTTTTCATTTTTAGGTAATTCTTTTTCTCTATCTACTTTCTCTTCTTGAGAAGTTTTGATAACATTAAGTGCAATTTCAAAATTAACAGATGGTGCATTTCCAAAATCAGGTAAAAGTGATTCATTTGGATCATTATTTGTTGAACAAGGTGATAATTCTGATAATCTTTTTGAACCGCTTATTATCATACTATCAGTCATTTTAGTTGATCTAGATAAAATTGTACCTAATCCTAAACCTGGATAAATTAATGCCTATCGTAAATCGTAAAAGTCCAATAAGCTTTCTAATATTCCAATCATTGATAACAGTTGTGAATAACCCACATTATTACATTCCGCCACTGTGTATTTCTTATCTCCCCCTGGAATATCAACAGGTGGGAAAGGTGATCCCGTTGCAATTAATGCTTTGTGATTAGACCATTCTCGAATATCCTTTGGACTGCCCCATCCAAATCGTTTCAGCTATCTATGTGATCACCCGAAAATATGGAATCAACTCACTCTGCTTCGCATTTCGAGGTCGGATTGCTGAGGGGGAAAATGATAGGTCTGTCAACGTGTTTCGACATCTCTTTGACCTGAGTAAACCGACATTCAGCACCTTGTAACACAGGGATAAACGTTTCCGAAAACATCTCTCACAATTTCTTGGGTAAATGCTCCAGCTTGTGTAGAAGTTCCGATCAGAACCGTGGGCTTTACCTTTTTGACTACTTCAAGTAAATCATTCTCATCTGATCCCCAGTCCTTTTCTGATCTAATGAATTCGGTTTCTATCTCATCACGGATCTTGTCTTTTCCCAAAGACTCCTTGATCAAACCGTGCTTATCCATCAACCAGAATTTACTCGATGCTTTTTTGCTATCGGTTCCTTCTGATTCGAGAATGATAGCATCTCGTAGTTGACGTGCTATGCCTAAGCCTGCTGAACCAGATCCATATATAATTACACGTTGCTCGGCAAGCTACTCACTCGTCAGCTTTGACTTATGCACGATCTGATTAAAGCCGACACATTTCCGTAGAGTCTTTCATACTCGGCACAATCAAACTCACTTTACTGTCATTCAAACCTATTGCTGCTTGTAACGCTGCCAGCTAATTATGGAGTGGATAAGCTTTAAAGCCATCTGCAAGCCGGGTTCACCATACTCACAGTGACAGCTCCAGTGCCTTGTATATCATCGTTAAACTGCAAGTCGGTCAGTCGCTGAATTAACTCTGTGGTTGATGCTTTTATTCAACTTACAACGGATAGCTGATCACTGAATTCAGTAAGAGGATTAGCATGGCTTGCTCAAGCGATCATTAAGACTAGGGGAGCTTACCGATATTTGGCAAGTAATCTTTGAGCATTTGTTACTCCCTAATGAAATTTCTTGAAGATCAGTCAAATCATCAATCAGGCTTAACCGTAAACTTACAAAGTCCTCGAAATGTAATAAACATTTAGGTTGATGCTTTTTGACTAATCCTACAAATTTATCTACAAGTTCATCATACTTCTGTCCCCGTAGTCGTTTCTCCCTATATCCCTGTCAAAGATTTAGCATCTTATCAGCTCAGAAACTAACCTATATCATCACGTAGTTTAAGACTTACTACATAGAGATCATCATTCAGTAAATCCTCATTGTTTGTTCCTACGTCTAAAGTGACTGCTAATGCTTTTGCTGGGCTATATTGACATTAAAAGTCAGTTGGTTATACATCACATGAGGAGCCAGAGGATAATGACGAATTTGATATTACTCACTCTATTCCAGCAGCAAGGGTATATATGACAGCTTTAGCAGAAGATATACCTATTCCACCTGATCCCTTTTAGGGTAGAAAAATGGCGTTAGATATTTTGGTCATCAATAATAGACAATGATGAAATACGTACTTGATCTCCTATACCCAATATCGCCTCACCGTCAGAGACGACAATCTATTCATCCATCAATTACAATAATTAGCCTTGACATTTTAGTTTGATTGAAATTCGAAAATGGGCAAAATCACGATAAACCAGATGAAATACATTACTTACCAAATCCAAATCTCTTCCTTCACAGGCATCCAGAAATTCTTCTTCCATATAATCTGATTCTGGTGGACTTATATATAAACCTTCACTTCGTCTAAATAATTGAGAATATTCAGATATAGCATCTGCTTCTGTTGGTGTATATACAATTGGAAACATTTCAATTAAATATTTTGATAATAATGCATAATATAATGTCCAATTTTGAGCTAAATAATTCACTTAATCAATATTGGTTCTCTGTCTGAAATCAAATATTCTTGATCTTGATTTACGATTTTGTTTTTTTGAACTTACATTTAAGTGATGCTAAAAATGAATTTTTTAATATATTAGTTTCTCTTGATTTATATTGTTTATAAGCTCTTTCAATTTGTTCATCAAGAGTATCAACACTATAAAAAGAATCAAATATCAATAACAGATTTTTTTTTAACAAAACTAAGGATAATTTAGAAATGATTAAAATTAGTATATCTAGATATACTAGATGAAACTTACGCAAAAGGTAATCTACCTCTTAATCCTAATTGATCTCTTTCTTCTCTAGTAAATGCAGTACCTTTATTAAATCTTGGATTATTTAATAAAGAAGGTCCCTTTAATGATATTTTTACCTTATCTTGATTTTTTAAACCCATCATCTTTTGAGATGCTAATGAGAGTGAAATAGGGCTGGAGAAGAATGTACGAATTTGGAGAATTGATTTGAATGGGATGAATGGTTTAGAGGATGAGGATAATATAGAACGCATGGATATTGTGAGTTTGGTTTGCTTCCTGACTTGAATGTCAGAGTAGATTTATATAACCTGTGTGATCTTATCCGATATACAGTTTGGATATCAATTTCAATTTGTGTCTATTAGTTTCAGTACAATATTGGAAAATCGAAAAATCAATCTCGACGTTCTTGTCAATTGAAGTGACATCATCTACAGGCACAAATCTAGGGAAACTGATTCAACATGGTGCTCGAAATAGATAATCCAGCTTCAGATATATACGATAATAATTGCAGTGTAATTTCAACAGCGACTTGCTAATATATACATGCTTGGTGACATGATACGGTGGGAGTAGTAGAAAATATACAAATGTCTATAACTTGGTTTCATCATGACCATTATGCCAATGTCTCATAATCGCTAAATTGCTTGTGAATAAGCCATGAGTTGCTTAGACCAACCCTCCCCAACAACCTAATCCAGCAAATACACTACCAAGAGCTACGATCAAGCCCTTCGATTCATATAAAATTAGCATATGACTAAACAGGATGAGTGACCAGACTTACACCCCAAGTAACAGCTCCAATGCCCACTCTACCAACATTCTTCCATACTAGGCTGATGATGATATGCAATAACGCCACGAGAACCCAAACTTGCCATAACCATTTATGAGGTTTCGTGTCCGGTATCATCGTACCATCTCTTACCATAATAATGGAAGAGTGATGACGATAGATTGGTGCTGAGTTGAAGTAGAATGAAGAGAGTAACAGAGTCAAACCGAGGTTTAAGAGTAACGTGTCAAGTCGCCATAACAGATGAAGTGGAAACGGAATATTCTATAATGCGAAAAATCAGCCATGTATGTAATTGAAAAACGAGGTCAACTTACGGGAAAAGGCAGACCGAGTATATCTTCAAGATCTATTTCGAATGAAACCATCACGATGAGACTCTTCGTGACATCTGCAAAATCATAAGTGTCAGGGAGCTCACCTCGTCTAGCTCTCATCCTTTCCAGAATCTCCACTTTTCTCTCTAAGTCTTCTTCATCTTCTTCGTCTCCTTCTTGTTGATCTATAGACTCATCATATATAGCTTGTGAATCATCCTCGTCACTTCGTTCGCTCACACTACTCAAACCCTCTCTTTTACCATTTCCATTCACCTTAGGACCGGAGACTTCTTGAGCTTCTAGATCGGTTGTTGGCAGTTGTGGCGAGGATGAAGGCCTCATGACTTCTTTATATAGTTCAATTTGTTCCCATCCTTGTACTATACCCCATGTGACTTCTGCTGAACCCCATCCTAAGCCGAGATAGTAAGATGAATGAAAGCCAGATATCGGGGAGATGGTTATTAGTGTCAATGTACAGAGTCGAAGAAGCTCGTGTATGGTAGCGTGAAGGGTAGTTGACCTATTGTAGTACTCTGTCAATGACTCGCTACGATAATGCGTGACCTATATCCTTTCGATAATGGTGGCTTACCAAAAAGTGATTCGACGTTGTGAAATTTTTGACCAAGAAACAATCACCCAAATTGGTACTCTAATCGTTTGAACAGTACATGAAGCGAATATACCAATGATAAATGGTTTGAATAATAATGGATGAGGATACTTCTGTCCTGCTTCTTTTTCATGTTTATTAGGTGGCCTATTTCACATTACATCAAGGATATCAGCTTGAATTTTTCCATAATCAGACAACAGGATACTGCATGTCCGTGCGGATAGATTTAACTGACCAAGCGAAGGTTACCAATAGTATCAATCCTATCATCCATAACAAGGTGATTATCGGAACGAGCAAATAGAGTCTTGACATATATTTCCATGTGACTAATCACAATCATCATTAGCTATTGTCCAAGCACAAAAAGGTTGATTGACTAACCCGGTATTTCAGGTTCCATACCAAATTCTTCTTCTTCTTCTCCATTCTCATCTTCATCTTCATCTTCATCTTCATCATAGCTAGAATCTCCGTTCGCTCTAGTGATTTTACCTTTGCTCCTACTTGGACCACTGCCTCGACTTTCTTCTATAGGAGAATCAGTCAAATCTAATGATCCATAACTTTCTGCTCGAAGTTGATCCATAGAAAACCCATTTCCATGTTTGACTATATTTGCATATGATTGGGTGCTGGTACTCTGCGAATGATCTCGAGACGAGGACGGTATGTTATGTTCTGTCTGAGGGAACGATTCTTGTCGTTGATGAGTATGAACTGTGAATTGAACTGTGGCTGGTATAACAGCGTTTATACCCATTTTGGCGACTTCTTTTGTCGATATGTTTTGGCACTGTGAATCAGGAGGCTATTGGTGAGAGATATGAGATCGAGGTCATTGGTGTGTATTCGAGCTCGAGCTCGACTGTACTATATCTTTATGATGGGTTCTAATTAATGTGAAGTTGAAGGAAAGAATCGTAAGTAGTGCGTGACGAATCAACCGGAAATCATAACCGCCGGTATAATTCAAATGGGATAAAATTGAATTAAAAACAAATGAAAAATAATGATTGACTGATTGTTTATTTGTTGATCATTCATTCATCGCGCTTGGACCTTTTTACTAGATTGCTAGATTTCATATCATATATGTTCATCTCGCCTTCAAGAATTGTCCACATCAATCGTAATCATTTAGATTGACTCTGAATTTTCCTTTCTCATTTAGTCATACTATATTTCATACAAAGGAGGAAATCATAAGAATACAATACGCTCTCTGGCCCACTAACAACACCACCAAGCAATTCAACATGGTGAGCTGTGGGCAGAATTGCCTTCATGATTGATAGCTCACATCTCGTTCAATCAAATAGTCGAATTTAGCTCAAGCCCGATTGCATGAAGAACGAAAACAATGGCGAAAGGATCATCCATTCGTGAGCTAATTCATGACCAGCGCAATTGGTCGTGTGCAGCTCGCAGTTCTCTTTCCCGCTAAATTTCTTGTCAATAGGGATTTTTCGCCAAACCCGTTAAAGCTGCTGACGGAACATTGAATATCATGTTGTGGGAAGTAGGGATACCTGGGAAGCAAGGGGTGAGTATGAGAAACCTTTCTGGCCTTGCTGCCAAGATAATCTTAGCTATCTCCATTCGTGACCCATATGAGCAGAAGAACTATCGCGGATTGAGCTGACGATATCACCCGGGTAGACGATATGGGATGGGGGTGTTTACAAAGTGATGATGACATTTCCTGACGGTGAGCTGCTCTTGGACCCCTCCATGTAAGCAGCTAATATTATTTCTTGACGCAGAATTTCCAACGAAGCCCCCGAAATGTCAGTCCCTAATACTCGCTCACTTGGCAGCACAATAAAGGCTAATCTCTTACTATATATAGGTAAATTTGATCCACCTCTGTTTCACCCTAACGTCTACCCTTCGGGTACAATCTGTCTGTCAATTTTGGATGAGGAGAAGAACTGGAAACCATCGATAACAATCAAACAAGTGAGCAGAAACCGTTATCTTCTGCCCTGGTTGCGCTGACGTCCTGGATTTGTCAGATCGTGCTCGGTGTTCAGGACCTACTCGATAACCCAAACATTGGCGATCCCGCCCAAATAGATGCGTACCAAATGTATAAGTGAGTCGCGTGATCGAGTGTGTGTTGCGTGACACTGGTGCTGACGCTTGCTTCATTACCACAGGAATGATAAGAATGCTTATGAGCGACGCGTCAAGCAGCAGGCAATAGAGCGAAGACCCAAATAGTCTACCTATTTATCCAAATTCAGTACATCAGACTCTTCTTGTTCGACCCTTCCTCGTCTCAAAACGTCTAAGTTTCTTCACGATTATTTTCCGTCAATAGACGTATATGTATAGCATTGTGTGTTATATTGTAGATATCATTGATGTTATCGCCATTTTCGAAATCTCATTGTGCATCGATCTGTCGACATGATCGCAGCCTATAAAAGGCAGACAGGTAACCTAATTGGTGTGGTGGAGGTTGATCTTATATTTCTGCCACGCGATAGCCGCTTGATTCCCTGAAATGTCGGGGCATTGAGCTATGATATCCTATCGTGTCGTGATCACCAATTAAACCCAATACATTCATCTCATTCCGTCCTCTTATTCTTCCCCACAACCAGCTTAGCTTCTTCATATACTCTCGCTGGCTTCAACGGTCTTTCATTAATATCAATAATCGTCTTGAGAACAGTCCTTCGCCCGTCACGGTCTTCTGTTTTCTCGGTTCAAAGGTTAACGGCTACAACGCTCGACTTGCTGAATAAATAAGGAAAGATATTCTACTTGATAAAATGGCTTTCTCTGCTGCTGAGCTTCAAAAGGTAAGCATTCACACCAGTTCTTGGCAGTTAAGATCGAACAAGAGTCACTTTCGGACTTAGGCTAACGCACCCCTTTTTACAGCGACACGGACTTGAAGGTGCCCCTGACCCTTTCCCATCTCTTGGTGGTAACACTGCTCCTGCTCCCACCACTGCTGCTCAAAAAGTCAACAACAATCATGGTCCAACCAGTTCATCAGTCGACACTTCATCTGAAGATGCTTTCCCTTCACTCGGTGCATCTGCAGCTCCAGCTACCAACATCACTAAACCAGCTATCTCCGCTTGGGCATCTAAACCTACAGCAGTAAAAGCTACAGGTGGAAAAGCTAAAGGTGCAGCAGCTTCTTCAGGTGGATTAGGTAGAGTTGGTACTCCCACTGCAACTTCTCATCCATTCAGCGACACTTTTTCCATTCCTGCTGCTGATCTTGTTCAAGGTAAGACCGCTCAAGACACAATCTCAAAGGTTAGAGAACAAACTGGTGTCATTGTTGAATCTTCTACTCAAATGAGAACTGGTTTGAAAACCTTCTTGATCCGAGGTGCAGATCAAAAGAAACTTGTCATTGCTAGAAGATTGATCGAAAGAGGACTTAGTAAACCTGTTACAATCTCCGTAGAAGTTCCAATCACTACATTAGGTACTATCATTGGTCCAAAAGGTTCCACCTTGAAAGGCATCACGGATTCTACTCAAGTCAAAATTGATATTCCAAGAAGAGACACCCTGCCATCGTACGATCCTAAAGATGCTAAATCTGATGCTGGATCTGACGATGAGGATAATGAAGACGAGGAACCTCAAGTACCCATCTCCATTATCGGTCCTTCCGCCGCTTGTAATGATGCCAAGAACAAAATCTTGGCTTTGATCTCCCATAAGACTTCGCAAACTTCTAGCTCAATCAAAACCATCCCTTCATCTTACTACCCATTCATCTCCGGACCTAAGGGTGTTAAAGTTAAGCAACTTGAGGAAGAGATTGGTCAAGGTGAGATCAAGATCCATGTACCTCCCCCAGCAGTATGGAAAGCTCTGGAAAAACAATCTCAAGGTGATTTGGACGAAAATGAAGCTGTTCCAAAAGATAGAGATCTTTCAATCAAAGTCAAAGGTGAGAAAGAAAAGGTCAAGCTGGCTGTTCAGGAAATTCTCAAGCAATACGAGTCTCTTAATGATTCGCTTAGAGAACTGAAAATTTCGATCCCTAAAAGACAACACAGATTCCTCGTTGGTTCTTCCGCCGATGATATCTTGGATCAAACAGGCTGCATCGTCGAATTGCCTCCTGTCGACGACCCATCTGACCAATGTGTCATCAGAGGTCCTCAACCTTCCCTCATCCCTGCTCTTACCCTTGTCATGGATAAAGCCAACGCCATTGCCGTGGAAATGGTCGACGTTGTTACTCTACATCGACCAAACACTTCTGATCCTTTAGCACACGCCAAGAAGGTTCTTCGATACTTACTAAGGACCTCCAAGCTCCGATCTATCGCTGATTCCCACTCAGGTGTTAAGGTTTTCCCACCATTCGCTTCTGCAGTAGCTAATACCGGATCAGTGGTCATTGAAATTGTAGGAGAGGACAAGGGTAAAGTCACAAAAGCCAAGGATGAAGTGGCTCAAGTGGTCAAATCTGTCCTTCCTGCCGGTACAACCTCGGTTGAAGTAGATCACTTGATCCATTCTCTATTGATCGGTAAAAAGGGAAGTAAAATAGCTCAATTTGAACAAGCTCATAACGTCACTACAGTATTCCCTCCAGCTCAAGAAGAATCTTCTGACGTTACTCTGATTTATACTGGTCCTTTAGACTCATTACCTACCGAAAAGAAGGCTAGAGATTCTAAGCTTAAGGAAATCTTGGCTGGTGCTTCTAAAGCGATTGCTGAATTAGCTAAAGACGCAGCAGACATCAAGACTGAAAATTTGGATATCGAAAAGAAATGGCACAGATATATCATCGGAACAGGTGGTACAGTTTTGAACGCTTTGATAGGTGAAGATCAACTAGTCAACGTCAAAGTTGGTTCAAATTCCAACTCCTCGAACTCCAAATCTGCTTCAACGAAAGAGAAAGAAAATGAAGATGTTGTAGTTGTTAGAGGACCATCAACTGAAGTTGATCGAGTGGTTAAGCAAATTCACCAAATTGTGGAAGATGCTAAGAACGACGATATCATCAATGGTCATACAGTTGAATTCAACGTCCTTAAGCAATACGTTCCCCATCTTGTGGGTACTTCCGGTGCTACTATCAATAAGTTGAGAGAAACTTTGGGAGTCAAGGTCAATTTCGATGATGACGAGAGCGCCGTGAAGAAAGCAGGTAAGAAACCTGTTGTACATTGTAAGGTGGGTACATCTCGTCTGTCCTTCTCAATCGGTATGGTTGAATTTTGATTCGCTAAATACCCTTTTGGCAACATAGATTGTAGGACGAAAAGAAGCTGTCGAAGAAGCTAAGAAGCGACTTGATGCTCAAATTGAAAAACTCGAAGATGAAACTACTGAAATTGTCATTATCAAACGAGCTATTCAACCTGCTCTTATTGGATCGGGAGGTAAATACGCTATTCGATTGGAAGAGAAATACGGTGTCAAATTGTCCTTCCCTCGAGATAACAAGGAAGGTCAAAAACCAGACGAAGTGGTCATTCGGGGTGGTAAGAAGGGAGTTGCTCAAGCCAAAGCTGAACTTCTGGAAGCTGCGGAGTACGAGAACGAATCTAGACAATCTACCACTTTCTCAATTCCAACTAAGTCCATTTCTCAAGTTGTTGGTAAAGCTGGAGCCACAATCAATAAGATCAAGAATGAAACAAACACTCAAATCGATATCGAGAAGACTCCCACTGAGTCCGATAAAACGAAGACTGAAGTCACAGTCAGAGGTGATAAATCCTCCATTGCATCTGCAAAGAAAGCTATTCTTGAGATTGTAGATGAAATTGGGGACGAAATTGAAGATTCACTTGAAATTGATCAAAAATACCATAGAACATTAATTGGACAAGGAGGTAGCAAGCTCAAAGAGACAATCAACTCTGCGACTGGAGGTACATTGGAAGGCTACAAGCAAGCTGGTTTGGTCACTTTCCCTAAATCTGGAGATTCTGATCTCAACACTGTAAAATTCAGAGGGGATAGTAAATTAGTCAAGAAGATCAAAGCTGAGTTGGAGAAACAAGTCGCAACACTCAAGGAGACTGTTGTTATCGGTGTGATCGTTCCTCAAGCTCAACATGCTTCTAAGATCGGTAGAGGTGGTTCGGCTTTACAAGACTTGCAAAGGAGAACTGGAGCTGTGTGAGTCTGACAATTTCGACTTCTCGAAGCGAGTAGTCATGAAATGGGCGCAATAATGCTGACAATACGCTCTACTTTACCTGCTTAGCGTACATTTCCCTGGATCGAGGCAATATTCCACCGTCGGTGACATCGAGAACGCTGCGGAACTCGGAGATGCCCCTGAGGGAGATGTCGTCAAGGTCATCGGTACAAAGGAAGTGGTAGCTAAAGCTGCTGAACAACTTCAGGTGAGCAATTGAAACGCATTGCTGACATGGTAGAGGATACGGTTAGCTGATCTACTCGGTTTGAATCAGATCTCCAACGAAAGACCTGCTAGAACAGATTCAAGACAAGGCCGATCTACTCCAGCCAACGATTACCCTTCTCGAACAATTTCAATTCCTGCAAAATACTATCATGCTATTGCGGATCAACAAAATCTGATTAGACAAATCAGAAACGTAGGAGCATTCATCACTATCCCTACCGCACCACCTAAATCCACTTCAGTGAAACCTTCCTCCACCTCTGCCTCCAATGGAAACGGTTTAGCCGCGAAAACTGCCCGAATTGACCTTGGTGCGGAAGATGATATTGCCGATGATGTAGAAGGTGAATTTGAGTTAGTTGAAAATTATCAAAATGCTCCTGAGGGTGAACAAGAATGGTCTGTTCGCGCGAAGGAGGAATCGGATCTCGAAAAGGCTGCGGGAGTATTGAATGATGCTGTTGAAAAAGCTAAAGCTGCTAATCATGGTGTGTTTTTCTGTTTGAACTTGCTTGAATGGGTAGAGTCGGTGCTGATGATCTTGATCGTAATAAAGTTGGTCTCTTGACTGGTTTACCAAGATCTGCTTTCCCAAGAATTATCGGATCGAAGTGAGTCCAAACATGTATTGACAAGTAAAGTCATAAGCTGACTTGTATATCATACTTTTAGAGGATCTACAATTTCCAGAATCAGAGCTGAGACTGGAGCAGATGTTCAGGTTTCAAAAGATGACGATTTGATTACTATCACTGGAGGTGAGTAGCTCATGACCTGAATCTTATGATTAGGTCAAAATTGACTAATATGTGTCTCCTTTTGATTAGACGAGAGTTCAGTACTTCAAGCTAAGGATAATATTTTGTCAATTGTTTCTAGACCTCAACGAGGTGATAGGTATTAGGCATCAAAATTGCTTGCAACTTATTGGAGAAGTACGGAATGTTAGCAACTAAAAATGAACGCCTGAAGCGGAATTGAGATTAATGCGAACTTGATCTAGTATATGCTATAAGGGTTGCTGAAAATACATGTTATGCATGTGAAATGGTTTGCGATTTGCACTTTCATCGATTAAAGTGACTTTACTTGATTTGTTACAACACTATCCCATTCGAATGACTTGGAAATTACCAATTCATACCTCTTTATCAGCTGCATATAATTCCCATTCATCTTGTACATTCTTACTCATAGATCTTAATGTCTTTTCACCTTCTTCAGACTAATAAAAAAGGGTATTATAATTAAACTTTAATTTCATTGTTTTTTTGATTGGAAAATCTCAAAGAAAAAAAAAAAAATTGAACTTACAAACCAAATTCTTCTTATTCTACAATTAGCATAAATTTTAATATAAGTTATACTTTGAAATTTACCTTCACTAGGTAATTGATTATTTATTATTTTTAATTTTCTTTTCTTTATTTTTTCTTCTTCTTCTTTTTCTTCTTGTTGATTTTCTTTTTCAATTTTACTTTTATTTTTACTTTTAGATCTAGGTAAAATTTTAAAAAGATTTAATAAAGAATTTAAATTAATTGAAATATTTAACCATTTTGTTAAAGTATTATTATTAGTATTATTACTAATAGTAGAAAATTCATTTTGATTTAAAATTTTAATTGGTAAATTAATTAAAGGTGGATTTCTAAATGGATGACAAGTTGGATTATTCTAATTTTTTTAGAGAAATTATCATTTCTTAATCAGCATTATTCAAAAAAAAAAAAAAAAAAAAAGGAATGGGATATCAAGAAATTGAATTTTAAAGAATTTTAATTTACCTTATAACTTGAAAATCTAATAATACCTTCTTTAGATTTATCATTTAAAAAACCAATTTCAAAAATAATTTCTTTTTTTGAATTTAATTTTTTAATTTGTAAATTGAAATAAGGTAATTTTATACCTAATGGTATAGTTCTAATTTTTGATATACTTCTTTCTAATTCTTTCAAATATTCAAATTTTGATATTCCAGCTTGAATATATGTTTTTAAAGGATTAGGTGATTGTATATGTATTACATTATGTTGTAAACATCCTTTTGATTTAGTTTTCAATGAACTTTCTGCTACTATTAAATCTTCATCAGTATCTGGTAAAGTAGTTATTAAAGAATCTTTCGAATTATCTGTATGACATATCCATAATGGAGAGATTGAAGGTGAAGATGTTGAAGATAAGATAGATAATAAAGGAGGCTAATCAAGAGTTGATAAGCTCCTATAATGGATTATAGTGCGTTTAACTTACTTGTATACTACCTGATAATAATGACATGATTTTTTAGTCACATCCCATGTCTTGATGTGCGGAATATGTTAAAAACAAATAACTAAAATCGAACCTTGCGAATAGATCAACGTAAAGAAGAAAGGTAAACAACCTCCACTTATTGGGTCCACCTGTAATAATATCATCCGAGATATCCTCCCATATTTCCTCCTTTCTTTTCTGTCATCCTACTAGCCAGTCCAGTCGAATTCTTACTCATCTATCTGTGTCTGACTATGCCTTTAGGATGTCAATCTCAAATCCATCTCATTTGTTGATCTCACGTAATTCACCAAGATCACCAGCTCATCCACAATTAGCACATGCTTCGACATCTCGTTCTGCCCATGCTCATACTCATCATCATGCTTCTACATCAACTTTGCCATCGTCCAGACCTGATTTACTAGGTAGATGGGCTTCACATTCGGCAGATGAGGTCGCATCATCCACAATTAACCCTCACCGCCATCGAAAATTATCAGAGGGACAGGAAGATACGATTATTCAAGATCAAACAGAATTTGGAAATGCACATGAAGAAGAAGGTGAAGTTGTGCCTATAGATATACATCCTACATTCTTACCTGATTCTAATATGCCAGGAAATGTTAAAGTGATTGTCAGTAAGAATGAATTTTGGTGCCATAAAGAGGTTTTATGGTTTGCTAGTCCGTTTTTCCAAGGTCTTTTAAAGGGAAAGTAAGTCAAAGAAAATCGTCTTTTTGAGTTCGAGCTAAAAATGGTACCCCAACACAGCTGGGCAGAAACAAATCATACAACGACTTGCATATTCGGGATTGATACCTCACCAGAATTCTCGAGTCATGAACCTTTATCCCCTCCTACTGACACAGACCCGCCCAGCCCCCGTCATGGCGCAATACCTGGTGCTGATATTCCACCGCCAAGACCACTATCGTCCACAAGCTCTATCCACTGCTCGGATGGCGTTCGTGACTTGTCTGATAGCAGCAGGCACGAAGACCGTTACTCATCTCGCCAATCGACTAGAACGACTAGAACAGAGTTATACCTGGACCCGACGAGTGATCCGAGCGCAACAGACTTCTCAAGGGAATTAGGGGAATTATCTGAAACACCAACGAGAGTGACGGGAGCAGGCTCAGATTCCCTGGAGGATTATTCACCGACTGTATCACAGCTAAATGTTGGTACAGCCAGCCCGAGATCCGTTGTAGACTCTCCGTTTTTCGAAACGCATTTACCTGTGGTCGATGATGAAAGAGGAGTAGGCGAAGAAATACCTGTTTCGCCCTGGGTATCCTCTGAGAATACGACGAACGAAATAGATATTTCGTCTGCTTCGTCTGAACATGTATCCAGATCGAGGCATTCTATTGCTAGTGGACGTACATCTATGATCCGCCATTCGTTCTCCTCAGGTCCGGGTGACGGACAACCTCAACATGGAAGACGAAGAATGTTAGAAGCTGTTGTGGAATTGCACGAAGAAAGTCCAGCTGCTTTTCAGGATTTCTTATTTTGGGCTTATCCACAGTAAGTACTGTTCATGCATTTTGACACATAGGCGAAATTTGACGATCCAATTACACGGTAAAAGTCTCGAATGTAAAGTGACTTGGACAAACGTTGAAAACGTAAGTCGGGTCTTCATGAGCAATCCTGTTGTTGTATGATCATGATGCTGAGATACTATTGCAGCTACTCGCATTATCGCTTAAACTAATAGTTCCCCCTCTCCAAAAGCTATGCGAACGATTCCTGATGACACATGCATCTGGTCGTCCTGTGATGGCTCTATGTTTAGCAGAAGTACATTCTAATTCAGAGTTATATAGAGAAGCTAGTCGATTTGTCTTGGATCAACGTGAGTATAAGAGTAAAATCTGGCACGAGTATGGATATAGCTGCTCATATTTTAGATTAATAGCAACATGGGATCAAGACGAAATGCAATGTCTTAGTGCTCAAACTCAGTTGAAATTGTCAAATAGGTTAGTACGATATCAGTCATTTTCGATTCTGTGATTGGATGAAATAATCAGGTTAAGCTGATTGAATATCACACACACATAAAGACGGAATTGGTTTCTTGAAAGATTATTAAAATTAGGAAGTATAGACGTGAAAAAGGAATACATTTTGTAAGCTCAAAATTCAGCTACTCAATAATAATTTACTAAAGAAAAGCTGATTTTTCAAAACTTCAAATCTGCATAGCGAGCAGATTGTCCAGATTTATTAAAATGTCAAAATCAATTAGATGAAAAATGGAGACAAGCTTATTCAGCTGTTTGTCGTTATGGTCCACCTCAACCTTCTGTAACTTTTAGGTAAGTCAAGTAAGATTAAAAAATCGTTAATACAATAATTCAAAGTAGAGGAATTTAAAAAAGAAAAAAAAAGCTCATTCACAATGAGATGTAGATGTTTGAGACAACTTGAAACTTTTCCTACTAATCCTAGTTTAGTTATGTCACATCCACTTTGTCAAAGTATAGCTAAAACTTGGGTAATGAGTTGTATGTAATTTTTTTTTGGATTGACTAAAAAATTTTATTTTTTCATTTTAAAAAATTGTTCATTTGACTTTTTTAGTATTTGATCGAATGTTTCAACCGAAATTGGTTTATTCTAATCCTGGAACAGAGAAAGTGAGTTTAAACAAAATCCAACTTTATTCCGATCCTTAAAATCCCATTACCTCAATTCCAGATTCATCCAAGTCATGTTTACTTTTGGTAAATGTTTGGAAAAACTAATAAATGATTTTTTTGGGGGCAATTTTATAGTATTGGTTATGGATTACTATGAATTGAATTTCTCATTGAATCTCCTCGATATTATGGATTTGTATGTATATCCTTATCGAGCAATTACGTTGTACAAAAGTATATAAACTTGCATACATTGATCAATGTATATTTGTCGTATGTGCATCAGGAGGCCATGAATTACCAGAATTTCCAGCATAATTTAGAATTCCACTGATCAAACTCTTACATCTTAAGTAAACCATATAGCTAATGTGACACCATAATTACATACAAATCGAATTAAATTCAACATGTTTACAAAAAAAAATACAAATGATAAAATGAGCTAAAATTTAATAAAATTAAAATACAATAATATATCCAAAAAAAAAAAAAAAAAAGAGTTAAGAACTTTTGAATATCAAATTTCAACTTGATTTTCATTTAAAGAATTAATTGTACCATAATTTAAATTATTTTTTGATTTAATTGATAAATTAGTATTATGTCTTTTCATAGATTTAGGTCTTTGAATTGAACTTGATCTTGATCTATTTTTATTTTTTATAGGATTATAAGTTATACTTTTTATTTTACCTGAAGGATCATAAATCATATATTGATTATCAAATGAAGAAGATTCTCTTATTTCTTCTTCTTCTTGTTGTTGTTGCTGTTGATTTTCTTCTTCTTGTTCTTGTTGTTGTAAATTAGGTGAAATATATCCACTACCTGATGCATATTGATTTGAATCTTCATTTTCAATTTCATTTTCATTTTCAATTTGAATTTGATTTTCATTTTGAATAATAAAATCTTGTTGTGCATCAAATAATCTTTCTTCTAATTCATCTTCATCAAATTCTTCTTCTTCTTCATCATCATCTTCTTCATCTTCATCATGAATAATTTCTAATTGTCTTGAATTACCATTTTTATTTCTAATTAATTTATTTCCTAAAATTCCTTTTGAAGGTAAAGAAAGTACAACACCAGAATCAATTGCATGATATCTTCTTCCTAATTCACCATTTATTGAAGGTATATTAATTTCTCTTTCATCTCTATTTGATTCTATTAAAATTTCTTCTGCTTCACCTAAATCACCTAAATCTTTTTTAAATACTTTTTTTAATCCAACAGGAATTAAAACTGCTACAACAACTGCTAAAAGTCCTAAAATATTTCTTAAAGATAAAATATGAAAATCTGCTGCTGAAGTCATTGAATCTAATGAAGAACCAATTGTAACGTGAATTACAGATACAGGAGCTATACCTATTACCCAAAAAGAAAAAAATCAGCTCATGAGAAAACTAAACGAATAAGTAATGTTAAAGTAAAAAGCTAACCAATAAAACAACTTGACCAAAACATAAACATTCCAATACCTAAATGAGGAGCTACAAAATTTGCTACCCAATGAGGAGGGAAAGGAGCGATTCTTAAAACCAATAAAAAAGCAAAAACACTATCCCATGTTACTTTTTTACCTTTTTTAGGATCACCCATTATTTTGATTCTCCATGTTTCAACTCTTGCTCTATAGAACGGCATAGTGAGTAAAGGAGGAGCGAGTAAGGAAGATAAGGTATAGCATAATAAAGATCCAAATGCGTCACACTAACATCATATCCCAAAATAGAAAGTCAGCTTGATGACAATAAGGTATATAGAATTAAGAGAGTAAACCTACAAGACAACTTAAAAGTAGACCGTAGATCATACCGTAAGCAGCACCGAAGAGGATCGATATATACATTGATCCTGGTAATGTGAAAGTTTGAACGAATAGGTAGGTGACTACTGCACAAGCTAATATTCGGAATGGATAACGGGTTTTATATTTCTGAAATAGAGTACTGTGAACGTAAACGTATTGAAATATAAGCGTTTATGTACGTATAGATAAGATTCTTAATGTGTTATTTACCCAAGAATGAAATATTACTCACTTCAAAGCTTGTAAATCGGCAAAACTTCTAGGTAATTTAACTACACCTTTATCTTCTTTATCTAATTTAGGCATTCCAAAATAAAAAGTACAAACCAAAACTATAGTAAAAATTGTAAAAAGTATAGAAAATTTAACAGCTGTAACGAAATAAGGACCTTTATACCATTTTTTATTCAATTTATTATCATTACCATTTAATAAACTTGTATTTTCATTTACTTGTTGTTGTTGTATTGATTGATCTGAATTTAATTCACCTTCTTCAGCTAATGAAGATGTATTACTATTTGTTCTACTTAATGGTATTGAATTATTTCCTCCTGATGTATTAATTGATGATTTCATATGATTTGGTAAAGAAGATGCAACATTTCCTTCTACTATTTCTTCTTGATCTTCAGATAATTCTTCATGAAAAGTTATAATTGTTGATGATTTTTTATTTACTAAAGGTGGTTTAGGGTAAGTCGAAGTTGAATTTGAAGTTGATGATGAAGAAGAAGGATTGATAGTTGGTGATGAATATGAAGGTGGTGGTGGAGAAGCCATGATTTATAATTGATATATTAAATGAGATGAATCTGGAGGATTTGATAATGTATAAATGTGAATTTAGGATAAAGTTTTTCAAGCGAGAAAACGAGGTGTATGTAATCTAAAACACTTTTATGGAGATGTCTGATTTCAGACTGGCTTGTAAGATTATATCTCACACTGTACCGAATTGTATCGTATACCTGTATTTATGACTTGATCTTAATCCTACCATTCAAATCAACATCTAAATGCGCTGCACAGACTTATCGATGGACACGATCTACGTATTCAGCATTGATTTTATGTGTATTGATGATATGATATGATTGATTATTCTAAGGTGTATGTATAACATGTATTTGTGAAAGAAGCAAGATCAGTAATCAATCAATAAATGATCAATTAATCAATCGAACTACGTCTTCTGGGAATTATGTCAAGTTGTATTGATTCGGCCGCGGTTGTTCAGGTGATTAGTTAATTGATATGATTAGAGAGTAAACGTAGATCTTGCTTAGCTCACCGTACATTACAAGTGGTTCGATAAGTTACCAATAACCCTGAATCATGATGATAATAATAAATAATAATAATAATAATAGTAAATATGATCAATGGGGTAATCCTGAAAAGTTAGTGGCACTAACCCAATACAGCGATTTCTATCTTACACTCTATAAGATAATAATGCTTTATGGTTCATAATGCATGATCATTCAAACCATCACGATTTATTATATATTTACACACCCAATAGTATGCATATACTTCAATAACCTCTCTCTCATTCGCGCATCGTATATTGTCTGTTCTACGTACAAATAAAAGAATTCCATCCATATACGACAATCATATCTAGCTACAATCTAGAATCTCCTAAGGTCTAGGCGCATCACAAATCTGACATTTCTCTTTAGCACTATCAGGATTTTTCAACATACATAAATTACATTGCCATTCTCCACTAGCTTTCGGAGCTTGAGTTTGTCCAAATCCACTTGTAGTAGTTCCAAAAGTCGACGAATTAGTTGATGATTTGGAAGCGGGTTTTGGAGCTTCACAAATAGTACATTTATCTTTAACAGAATCAGGATTCATTAACATGCAAACATCGCACATCCAATCTTTTCCTCCAGATTTATTTGTGAATTGACCTAAAGAGAATCCTTGTGTAGATATTGATGATTGAAACGATTTTAAAGGTTCAACAGCAGATTGGGATTGAGGATTAAATTTAGGTTTGGGTTCTTCACAAATTGTACATTTCTCTTTTGCTGAACCTGGATTTTTCAATCCACATAATCCACAATTCCAATCTTTCTCTTCCGATTGAGGCTCTGATTTAGAGGATGGTAAGGTGAATTCAAATGATGGTTCTTTTCTCTTTTTGGATTCTTCTAATACGCTAGGAGATGGTGTCGATTCCATAGGTCGAGGTAAAGTAAAGGTGAAGAAAGGTAAAGCCGGTTGAGCGATCTTTAGAGCAGAATCTTTAGCTGATAAGTAGATTTTACTTGTATCTAATTTTGGAGTTGGTTCCTTTTCAGGTGATTTTGATTTTGGTTCTTTCGTTGAATCGATTTTCTCGATAGAATCAGGGGTGGTAGAAGTCTTACCGAAAGAGAAAGTAGGTTTTGGGATGATATTCTCGCTTGAAGAAGTCGAAGCGGTAATGATTGATTTCGTTAGTGGTGAGTCGAAGGATTCCGAAGAGGGGGTAGGCGCAGGAGATTTGGGTAAAGGTTGATTATTGAAGGTGATCGATGGTGTAGTGAACGGTTTGAAGGTTTCTGCGGTGGGTGTCTTGGCGGTCGATGCTGCGTTTTTAGAAGAAGCTGGTGCAGACACAGAGGGTGCAGGCGAAGGAGCTCTGGAAGAAGAAGCTTGAGATTCATCGACAAGCTCATCAATTTCAATTTCATCATCATCCGGAATAGGTGTTTCCACTCTACTATTCCTAGAAGAACTTTCTCCTTTTTCCCAAGGTCTCACACCTTGAATTCTTTCGATAGTAGTCAAAGCTTTACTACCTCTCATAGCTTCCTTATGTAGTTCCAATTTGGCAGCAGCTCCTCTTGTAGGTGTTCTTCTAGCTGGAGAACCTTTACCATTGATGGATCTAGTTAGGGATTTTCGAGGTGTTGATCCAGCGAATGCGGTACTTGGCTGAGTAGAGGGAACTGCAGGAACAGTGCTAGGATTCAACGAGGTTCGGTCGTATGGGTTGAAGATAACCGGTTCAGCTTTTCGTGTGGGAATGATAGGTCCAATCTCTTCATCTATTATATCCATTATGATTTCTGCGGCCCGCTTCTTTCCTGCCAATTCGGCTTCTCTTTTCCTCTTTGCTTTCTCATCATTTTCACCTGTTGAATAGGGCGATGAAGAATCCCGACTCAACGGTGAAGATTTGGCCGGTGTGTGCGTCGGAACAGATAATTTGCTATTTCCCTTGGTAGAAGCGGACAAGGAGGGCATCGATACACTTGAGGATAATCCTGGTGCGTTGGCTGTAGAAGGTGTAGTATTAGAGTCTATGTCCATGCTAATTTCATCTTCGTCTGCCACTTTTTGTTTCTTACCTTTTAGTTCATCTGAAAGATCCTCTCCATTGGTAGATGCACCAAAGTTGAAAAGAGGTTTGAGATTCGACTTTTTAGGTTGAGGTAACAGTCTTCTAGGTGACATACCTGGACCAAGGTATCTTTGTCGATAAGGAGATCCACCAGAAATGTTAGGGGTACTTCCAATTGAGAATACTTTACCAGGGGTAGAAGCTTGATTTGCTTTATTAGGTGTATTTAAAGATGCGAAGGAATTGGAAGATCTGATTCCGGAAGGATATGATCCTGCTGCCCATCCTCCGCGACTTTTAACCTGGTTTGGAGTTTGAGTCTGAGAAAATTCGGATTTAGTTGGACTTCCACCAAATTGAGATTCAGCTTTCATGTTCTCGGTCAAACTTTCTATAACTCTAAAGTCGTCTGTAGTCATCAGTTGACCCTTCTTAGCTTCTAAAAATGCAGTAAGTGCTACTGATGATGCTGATGATGATAAGCCTTGGGTTTGATTGATATGAGGAGTTGAGTAATCTGGTATAGCACCTCGCTGTGGTAGATGAGTGTTCTCATTTGATGATAGAGGCGATTTGGTTCGGCTGGTCCTTGATTGCGGGATGCGCAGTGGGGATGAAACGGATTTGGATAAAGAAGGCATTGAGGGAGAAGATTTTACAAGATCAAAGTGACCTGGTGCTGTCGGTATTGCAGGTTCTAGCGCTTTTGCTGATGAAGATCCCTCAAGAGCCAATCTAGCTAATTGTCTTCTACCTCCAGGAACTTCGTTAGTTCTCCAAGTAATAGCTCGATCTTCAAACTGTTGTCCCGATCGTCCAGCAGCTGCTGCTAGAGTGAATATATCTTGTCCATTCATCTGAGAAGGGGGTTCTCCGTTCCATTCATCCTCTGATCCTGATTCTGATTTGGTATCTTGATCAACATCTGCGATTCTGAGTGGACCATCATCTGTATGTGTAGGTAAGACTGATGAGGAGGATTTTGTGAATGGAGATGATACATAGCTGACGATAGACTTCAATGTGGCAAGCGGCTGAATCAGAAAGGGAATTAGCCACTTATCCTCTTTAGCTTTAAAACACATTAAATACTCACGGTCATAGAAGCTGATTTCCTCAATCTGGAAGGTTCAGGTCGATTATAAGGTGTTCGAGCAATTCGCTCTGCTCGGAGATCTCTCTGGGATGATGACCGTTCCATGATTTCCTAAGTTCAGCAGTGTTATTCTGATCTGATGAAATGATCAAGCGTTATATCCCTCTTTTAAGCTGTTAACGAAGGAATGACCTGAAGTTTGGAATGCAGGAAAAGAATGACCTCGGGCTGTGATGTATGTCCTGATGTGACTCAAAGAGAGATGAAGAGGTAAATGACTGTCTCCTGGTTGTTCTCTGTGATTCGAATAGAAGTGAGCCAATTGTGTATCGTTCTTGCGTGTTCATCAATATATATTGAATCTCAATAGCTCCTTAACCTGGCTTCTAACGATGAAGAAGAGATCAAGTATTGATCAAATACTTTATTCAACACAACCATTTAACAGATGCTTAAGTTTTACCACGTGATTTCGATTCGAGGCTTGACTTTTGACGCGTCAGGTTAAAAGTAGTTGATGTCACTTTGAAACAGGAACATTACATTTCGATCTACCATATAATAAGAAACTTCTCTTATATTTTGACGTGCTCTCATCCCACACATCGCACGTTTTAGACAGTCATGAGTGGTAAGTCAGTCATCGGAAGGCCTTACAAGGTCATAGCTAACCACACAGCTTGCGAAAGAACAAGATACAAAGCCAAATATCATCAAGAAGAAGAAGCGCGTCGTACAGTCCGATGACGAAGAAGACGATTTACCGATCAACGGTGCTTCTTCTTCCAAAGTGATCACCACTCCTCAATCAGAGGCTCCAATAAAGAAAGGTCCGTTATCTCTTTATGTCTTTTGAGCTTTATAGCTGATGATATATTACCTACCTAGATTCATCACCGCCCCACAAAAAACCAAAAACCTCTCCTGCACCTGAAAAGATCGCCTCAATATTCGCACCTCCTCCGAAAAAAGTTGAAAAGCCGAAATCATCCAACGATCCCTCTAAATCAACGATAAAAGAAGTCAAAGAGGAGAAACCTAAGATTAACGGAAAAGAAAGTAAATCTGTAGCGTCTATTTTCGCTAAACCGGCCAAAGCATCTTCTTCCAAAGTGAAAGTTGAGGATGATGTGAAGGAAGAAGAAGAAGAGGGAAGAGGTAGTCCGACTAGAGACGATGAAGGAGAAGAAGAGCTAGAAGATGAAGAAGAGGAGGATGAACAGGAAGAAAAAGCTGCGGTGAAATTGTATGTCAGCTGGCCATTTGAACTTGTTAGAGCAAGCTGATAGGGTATAATTTATAGAGCGTCCATATTTACGAAAAATCACAAGGCTGTACCTGTAGCAGATAAGGGATGGAAAGATGGTGAACCGTAATTATCTGATAATTAGCGACGCCGAAGGGTTTGAAACAATTAGCTAATACATTTGAGCAGTGTACCGTATGCTGCGTTGGTATCGACTTTCGAAAAGATCGAAGCTACAACCAAGAGACTGGAAATATTAGAGCTTCTGACTCAGTTCTTCCTTGTCGTAGCAAGGCGAGATGCGGCGAAGCAAGCCAAAGACTCGAATCTGCTCAAGGTCGTTTATCTTTGCATAAATAGGGTAAGCCAGACCTATGGTGTCCGCTGTGCTCCTGAAAGAATAATGAGCTTATAGAGAGTGTCAATAGCTATGTCCAGATTATATGGGTATAGAACTTGGTATAGGAGAGACACTGTTGATTAAGGCTATAGCGGAGAGTACGGGGCGAGCAACAACCAAGATCAAAGAGGATCTTAGGAAAGAAGGTGATTTAGGGAAAGTAGCGATGGTACGTAGAATGAATTTGGACCGCACATAGCCCAACACAGTCGTGGCTGATCTCTAACTTTGCGACAGAATTCGCGAAATACACAGCCAACAATGTTCAAACCAAAAGCATTGACTGTGCCTTATGTGTTCCAAAATCTGACAGATATAGCGAAGTCCATAGGTAACGCTGTAAGTTGAAGGTTTATCATCTTGGTAGACAGTAAGAGCTTACGGATAATGGTCATCATATTAGTCGCAAGCGAAAAAGGTCGGCATCATTAAGAAGCTACTGGCTGCATGTCAGGGGAATGAAGCCAAGTTCATCGTGAGATCTTTGGAGGGTAAATTACGAATAGGTCTAGCCGATAAGACTTTGGTAGTGGCTCTGGCTCACGCGATAGTGTTGAAGGGGATGAGTGAGTCGAAAATTTACACTATTTGGTGCTAACATCATGTACAGGTGAAAAGAAGATACCGCATGACCTACTCGCTGCGAAACTGGAAGAAGGTGCAGAAATTGTGAAATCTGTTTACAGGTTTGTCGTCTTTTCAAGGCCGTAGGCCTGTATAGAAGCTGATCATGCTGGAATAGTGAACTTCCGAATTATGATCTGGTGATACCGGCTCTGCTTGAGGGTGGTGTAGAAGGTTTGAAGGCACGATGCAGACTGACACCGGGTGAGTCAACAAGGACTATCGAAGCTTGACATATAGCTGATATCTTGTGACCAACAGGTGTTCCGCTCAAACCAATGTTGGCTAAACCTACGAAAGCCATTGGTGAAGTGCTTGATCGATTTGAAGGCAAAGAGTTCACATGCGAGTACAAGTACGATGGAGAGAGGGCACAAGTGCATTTATTGGAAGATGGGTCAATCGCTGTTTTCAGCAGGAATTCGGAAAACATGAGCGCAAAATACCCTGATCTGGTCGAACAGGTCCCAAGAGTGAGTTGCCGTTATGCGGCGGGCTTCTTTCACAGCTGATTTGTGTTCATGTACAGGCGATCAAGCCTTCGGTCAAATCGTTTGTGATAGATGCAGAAGCTGTGGCGTTCGACTTGGAAACCAAGAAGATCTTGCCTTTCCAGGATCTGAGTAGGAGAAAGAGGAAAGACGTCAAGACTGAAGATATTACAGTCCGAGTACACCTTTTCGCGTTTGATCTGCTATATCTCAATGGCGAAGTGAGTGACTTCTGTTAAGAGGAAACGATGTCGGGCTTGCGTAGCTGACTTGCGTGATATAGTCCCTTTTAACCAAAGAATTCAAGGAACGTCGAGCTATGCTTCAAGAGCATTTCCAACCTGTTGAATCTGAATTTGCTTTTGCCAAATCATCCGATAGCAAATCCACAGAGGAGATTGGCGCATTCCTGGAGGAAAGTGTCAAAGATGGTTGTGAAGGTTTAATGGTTAAAATGTTAGCTAGTTCAAATTCGACATATGAACCAAGTAGGCGAAGTATGAACTGGCTGAAGGTAGGTTTTATACTTGTCTCTTGCGCTTTACGGATCTCATCCAGCTAATTCCGAACTTGCAGTTAAAAAAAGATTATTTATCAGGAGTAGGAGATTCATTAGATTTAGTTGTGATAGGAGCATATTATGGAAAAGGAAAAAGAACAAATGTGTATGGAGCATTCCTATTAGCTTGTTACGATCAAGATTCAGAAAATTATCAAACAATATGTAAAATTGGTACTGGATTTTCAGAAGATTTCTTGCTTGAATCATATAACCTTTTAAAACCTTTAGAGATTGAAGTCCCAAGAGGTGATATGGAAATTGGTTCAGCAAAACCTGATGTTTGGTTCGAACCTAAAATCGTTTGGGAAGTATTAACTGCTGATTTAAGTTTATCACCTGTTTATGCGGCTGCTCATGGTCTGGTGAGTCATCTTAATGCATTGTAAGAGGTTTTTAGCTAATTGATTGAAATAGATTGATTCGAGAGGTATATCATTAAGATTCCCCCGATTTATCAAGATTCGTGATGATAAATCAGCAGATGAAGCTACTTCGGCAGAACAAGTATCTGAATTTTATCAGAGACAAGTTACAGCTGGAGGTGGAAAGAAAGGTGGAGGTGGTGGTGACGATGATTTCTGGTAGGACGGTGCGAAAGTCTAGTTTATGTATTTATAGTACTTTTGGCGTAGCCGCATCCATTGTGGCTATATATGCATTCGGTCCATGCATTCCAATGTGATATGTCTTCATTACATTGACATGCAGGTCAAAGTCAATTGACACTTGCTGAAATAACTTATATCCTTACAGTGTACCTTGTACAGGCTTGCCGCGTGTCACTTGAATTTCTTTTTCCACGATTTTTTATGAATTTATCCGACAATGTTGAGCGGTTGTCTTGTCCCTCGAGCTTGTCTTCAGATCTAGTGATCATTCTAAATTGTTCAGATTATAATAAAGCATTTTTGTATCACTGCATAAAAAGGTATATCCTACCACCATGTCCATCACCAACATGTCTCGATTACCACGATTAACTAGATACGTTTTACCACGTTATTTGCATACAGAAGGTAGACAAATAGATCATCAAGGACCAACAACAATTTCACCTCAACAAGAATTAAATAATAATTCATCATCAAAATTAAAAGTTAAATTTGAATTACCCCCTACTTCTTCTTCTTCTGTTGATAATTTAGAAATACCATCACAATCATCATCATTATTATCATCAAATTCAAATTTAATTCAAAGTTCAAGACCTAAATATAATGAAAAAGGTTTTCCAATAATTAGAAGACCTGCAAGAAAAATTTCAATTTCTTTACCAAATGGTGATCCTGAACCAAATTCATATCCACCTTCAAAAGAATATTTTGAAACTTTAGATTTTAAAAAAACAAAAAAACATCCTTTATGGGAATTTTTTCATTTACCTACACATGCAAGAGCACGTATACCAACTAATCAAAATAAACCAACAGGTGAAATGGGTAGTTTAGAACCTTTAGTTAGAGATGATGCTAATTTACATAGTGGTTAGTTTTCAAAATCCCATTTAATCATGTTCCCGTATTATAATGATTGTATTTAAACTAATTTGATAAAATTCATAATAAAAAAAAAAGGTCGATCATGGACAGCAGCAGAATTAAGACAAAAATCATTTCAGGATTTACATATTTTATGGTATGTTTTATTAAAAGAAAGAAATGTTTTGGCTACTCAAAAAGAAGAAAGGAGGAGATTAAATATTGGGCATAGAGTAGATGGAGAATTAGTAACTAGACGTGCATTCCGAGTGAGTTAGCTATTATATTAATTTTTCGAAATAAATTAAATTGCTGATTGAATGGAGCGTAGTGTCGTAAAACAATGGCAAGAATTAAATACGTTCTTAATGAAAGAAGATTAGGTTTAATAGCAGCTGCTGGACCTAAATTCAATATTGAACCTGTTCATGTTCCATGGTCTGCATCAGGATCAACAGATCCAGCAGGTGCAACTTTAGCTATAAGAGGAGAATCACCCATTCCATTACATATTTTACAATCTAAACCTTTAACTAAAAAATTAGTAGGATCAGATTCACCAGGAGCTGAATCAGGATCATTCACTGAAGAACCAATTGTAGAACAAGAACAAGTTGCTAAAGAAGAAGTTGAAAGTAGAGATGAAGGTTTTGGAGGTGGTAAAGAAGCTGAAACATTTGATGAACAAGTGAAAATTACGGATGACGGAAAAGTGGAAAAGAAGGATTAAGTATAGCGCAATATTGCATATACGTTGGTTGGATGCATGTAGCTGTATTGACATTTTGCAAAGAATGTATGCTGCATTTCGGCGGAGCCTCAATGGGAGCACTGGTTGAGTTCAATGTTCCCTCGATCTTGATGATCATGATCATTCACAATATGACACAATCATGATTCGTGTATGCATGAAATCTTCAGTAACTAATTCTACGTAGATATACATATTCCTCCTCATATATGACGAAACCTTTGGAACTCGACAAGGTACTTAAAGATGCTGAGCTATAAATTAACAGATAGAATTTATGTTCGAATTACCTGCTCGAATCTATCCAAGCAATTTAAACGCTAGCTTGAGTAACTGCATATCCCGAAGCTAACACTCCTACAACGACAGCGACAGACAAGCTGCCACAAACCGTACTTGCAATTCTGCATGGAGAGCAATTTTCCTCCGCTGTCCGACAGACACACATAACACCACGGCTAATTTCACAAGGATCAAGACCTTCATCAATATCTTCGACCTTGACTATCTCAACTTTCTGTTTTCGACTTTGTAATCGCAAAAAAAGATCGTCATTTTCCGAATTCAAGTCACTGCTCAATACCTGAAGACTGTCAACTTTCGTTCGCAATTCTCTGAGTATTTTATTAATTGCATCAAAATCTCCTTTAATTGTATCTGATGTTTGGGTTTCATTTCCAACGTCTTTATTGAATTGTCTGAACATGTCTTCATTAAATTCGCTTTTAGGGAACATACCGAAATTTCTTGTTTCATCGATTTTTCTTGTGACTGCTAGATAGTCTCCGGAAGTTTTGCCCTTGGTTTCAATGGAGGCTTCATTCTCAGGAAAAAACGATCTCATAGTGTCGATTGCATTTTGCTCTGTCCAATCTTGTCGAGATGGAAAGATAAGCACACGAGGCATCTTAGCTTCAAAGTTGGAGGTTTCGCTAGACTGAGATTCACACATATTTATATCGGTATCGCTATGTTGAAGTGCTTATGCTATAAGAAGATTACGATAAGATGTGGTTCGGATTGTTGGCTCAGGAAAAGGATGTGATGAGATTTATGATAGAATAGAAAAAAAAGCCATAAATTTCCGTACTAATACTCATGATATTTATACCTCGTATTCCTCAAACCTCACACATAATCGAGTCAAACCCTTATCTTTCAATGTCTTCCCAGGAGCCGAAGCTCGAGACACTGGACAATGGAGAGTGACGACAAGTCTACAAGGCTCGCTAAGATACGTCATCTTGCTATCTCTATCCTTTTTCTGATTCGGCGAAACAGCGGCTCCTAAGCCTTCCACAGAAGCATCCTCAATAACGCGAAAATGCAGAGTTGACATCAGTGGAGCTCGAGGTCAAAGGTCCGCCATATCTTCAAGTTCTAGGCCTTTTCGAGGAAGGCTCTGGAAAAAAGCATTATTGCGTTGAGTGGGGATAGAGTAGGATCTTGTATGCTCCGGTTTTGAGCGCTGTCAAGTAGGATATTTATGCCCTCTGCTCCTTTACCATTCTCAGACACTGCATACTTCGCTCCTTTCAGATCCTCGAAGAGAGTCCTAACAATGGTCGAGGCTGCTAAAATTCTACTTAGATTACATCATATCATCGCCTTCCAAGGGATTTGTGCTGTACAAAGGATTATTACGTCTCTCAGGACTGTGTCCAGGAAACGACGATTATGCACTACATTGAGACAAAGTCGCACCGAGCACCGTAGCTAACGTAGCCATAGCCAAAGTACAGTAGACGCATGTTCCGCATGACAATAGGCAAGGAGATTCACTCTGATTTTGGTCTTCCCATAAATCTGATATAGCTTGGATGATACCACCATTCGAGTCTTCAAGATTGGCAACTCCCACTTGACGTGAAGATCTACACTTTGAGCATAGTCGATCACTATAGGAATCAGCAGATTGTCGTAAAGTGTCCCTGAATTCTTCATCATCGCCCATATTCTGTGATATATCCTTTAAACACATATCGAGAGATCGATGAAAGTCATTCAAACTTTTACAAGTGTCGTGATGAGATAATAAGTCGCTAACCATTTCACAATTCTTGATCAAGTCATTTCTGATAGATTCTTCCAGCTCAATATGATTGAGGTGCCTTTTAAAGGAATTAATTTGTGCACGGAAGTTGTCTTGTCTATCTTCCATGCTCGAGCCAGAAGAAGGAGAAGAGTTAGAGAATTGCGGTTTCCTGACGGTCTGAGAGGTATCGGTATCAAATATAGTGTGTGTGATATCCTCGGAAATGGCATGCTCAGTGTACGTCGTCTGGGGACTCATAGTGATATTGCTTATACAGACCAGCGACCCGATAAGCTGATATTGAAAAGCTCGACTCAATGATTGAAGAGACGTTTCGACAATTAAAAAATGGAGGTAGAAGTCTGTCAATGCTGTAGGAATATATACGCCGGGTTTTTTGCAGAGACCTTGCAATTGCACACGCCTAGTACTGTCCTGATATTCCGATTCGTTAAAGGACAGTAGAAGGGCCAGCTCCGTGCTCCTCGCTCGAAGGCCTCCATAACTCCAGGAATGCGTCTGTAGAACGTAAATTCTCACAAGGATCAAGGCTGCTTACCTTTAATGCTAGTAGAGCAGAGTGCCACATCGCTGAGTCACGTGAGTTTCCGATACCATCGAGAAAAGTCCGTCCGCGTAGCTAGGGGTTTGACAAATTCAAAATGGACATGTTCTTGTTTCTTCTCTTCATTGACCCGACCCATACATACATACTTTATATTACAAAAATCCTGCTCCATTTTCTTATACATAGTGCAGTTACAACTACCAACGCAAAAATGGCATCTATCATCCGCTCAACCACACTACAATCTGCTCGAATCGCACGATCACCTTTCTTCCCTACAGCAAACTTTGCATCTTCCTCTCGACATGGATTAGATTTCACTCGACCTCGATCTTTTCCTACTCCCGCCAAACCTACCACGTTGTTAGAAGAACAACCAACCAACGAGGGCGTTGCAGAACCACAAATTTCAACTGAAGCTCATGGAATTCCTTCGACATCAAATCCAAATCCTGAATCTATACCTACACCTAAATCAGCTCCTGTCATTTCTACTTCTCAACCAAAATTAACTATACCACAAATTCCAATTTCTAATCCAACAACAACAGCAAATTTTCGAAAAAATCAAAAAGGTCAACCAATAATTAGATGGACTCCAGAAGAATGTAAAATAAATAATTTATCAAATGAACAAAAACCAACACATACATTAAATGTAAAATCTACAAGAAATAATATAATTTTAAGTTTTACAGATGGATTAGGACCTATATTTGGAAGTATTTCTGGAGGTAGTGATAAATTATTTAAAAATAGTCAAAGATCAAGTTATGAAGCTTCAACTCAAGCAAGTTTAAAAATTTTTGAAAAAATTTTAGAATTTAATAGATCACAACCAATTAAAAATAAATTAAATTTAAAAATTTCTTTTAATGGTTTATTTGGTATGGGTAGAGAAGCTTTAAGTAGTGCTTTATCTGGACCTGAAGGTCAAGAAATTAGAAAATTGATTACAAGAGTAGAAGATAAAACTAAAATCAAAATTGGTGGAACTAGATCACCTAAACCTAGAAGATTATAAGTTGTAAATTTGTTAGTATATCAACATACTTGATTACTAGATTAAATTTTGTTTCGCTGATAATGTTCAATTAGAATACTATACGATGCATTCATCATCATGATCCAGTGGGCTCTGTTTGTCCATACAGGGATATCTTCTTTGACCATTTTTCAATCCGAGTTACTACCATACTAACAATTTCCCGACTCCCTTTCATTTCCTCCTTCAACACATCTCGGGACATCGGGACATCCCATTCCGATTCCTGACTGTATACCTTACACCCATGACGGCTCTTTCGAAGCCCCCTTTTCTGCGAATTACAGATATAGGGGGTCAAAAAGAAAGCCAACAAACAACGTATAAAATTATCAAGCCTTAATAACCAAAATTCCATCCAAAATTCATAATCAAAAGCAGAATGAGGAATATAATATAAGGAGACATAAAAAATAGAAATAATTGTGAATATCATCGAGCAGAATTAATTCAATCGAGTCAATTTCATCATTAAGGGATTATTGGTTGAGTATATTATGTGAGTATAGTAGAGAAAAATCACTAATCAGTCTTCGGATTCAAGCTAATGTGTTTTCTTCTAATAGATCGTAAAATTCGCATGCACCATAATGTAAAGCTACCGCGCTCCGACTAACAGCATGCAAGCTTTGCTAAATGCATTACTGACTGATCAAGCCGACCACAACCCCCTATCAAGCTTTCAAGCGTTATCACGAAAAGTCCTCCCCTCCTACCCTTTTGGCTCTTTCGAAGCCCCCTCGTATCGCTACTCAACGATCAAGGGGGTCAAAAAGTAAGCCTAAATAAAACGTCAATAGATCCCATTCTATTCAAGCCTCATTATATTCCTCTTTATTTCTCATTCACTACAAACAAAGAGTTATGCTTAGAGGAGACATCTTATCGTATGTATTTATATATTGTTATTGTTGGACATATAACAAAATGCATCTAATATGCCATGCGTGATCAACGCAACAGGGACAATTTGAATATAAACTGAAACTAAATATACAACTTCCTCCTGACCTTTTTTTGGTGTTTTATACTGCGTTTTATGCTAAAAAATGCTATGACGTGTTTGATGTGGAGTATACTACAATCAGAAAGTGTAATCGACTTGAAACGAGTGAAAAAAAATTTTAAAAAAAGATTGTTGAAGAAGAGAGATCGGCAGTCTGAATTGATCTGAGGTGAGAAATTATTTCCCACGTTTACCTTTACCTTTGCTCCTGCTCTGTACAGAAGGGGAAGGAGCGTTTTCACCCCCTTCGACAAGGTGCTTCAAAAGCTTACCGGCTCCGGGAGTACCTCTGGCGGAGGACGTTTTAACCTTGGGAGAAGTAGTCTTAGCTTGAGACACAGTTGGAGAGGAATTAGTCACCTTCTTGGCGGGAGTGTCTTTGTCAGATTTCGAAGGCGAGTAAGGCGGAGCATTGACGTTAAGCTTCTTGGTTGATTCGCCTAGGACATTGACGGATGAACCTTGAGGTGAAGCGGCTTTACTTCTGGACAACTGAACAAGATGCTGCCGGGCTAAGTCATCATGGTGCTTCGCAACGATTTCACTCACTTTCGTGCTGGTCTTTCTGCTCAAAGCACCCTTACCGGAAGGTTCTGGAGTCACAATATTTTGCGGCACATTGGGCTGGGCGCTCTTGCGAACCATTTCTGTCAGTCCAGATCCTGACCTTCAATAGCTCGAAGTCCACTTACATGTTCGCCAGAGCTATTGAACTTCTCGAAAAGACTATCGATAGTCATCACTCCTCCTGGAGTGACACCTGCGCCCACTGTTCCGTCTTTAGAGGACGAGGCCGCAGCAACGGTAGCTGTTTGTGTGGGTCGCACGTCCGAATTCTTTTCTTTCTTGCGCCAATTGTCGCTGGTATCAGCTTTGCTTGGAGAGCTGTGAGCCCCATTAAGGACTTGAGGCGTTATATCACCGTGAGGGGTTTTAACATGGAGATCATTGTATGAGCTACGTGCTTGTGGTATGGCAAATTCGTATGCCATGGTCTCGGGGTTGTATTGGAGCGGCGCCAGATCTGGGAGTATTGACGTACCGGGAACGGACTCGGAAACTTTTGGGAAAAGACCATCGTTAGATCCCGGAAGGAGGTCTCGACTGGGATCGCTGAGAGCTCGGCTCCATAAAATGCGGTACGGGTCTTTGCTGACGTTTTCAGCGGGTGACCCTGGGATAGGTGACAATGTGTTCAAATCTCGAAGATTTTCCTGTGATCTTGAAGGGCCAAGGACAGCTTCACCCATCTTCGGCTCGAGCAGCGACGTTTCAGATGCTCTTCTTCGGAGCCTGTTGCTTGCAGCTGGATTCACGTTCTCCTTGTCCTCATTGTCAGTCTGATTTAGACAGCACAAGTCATCAGCATGCCTGAAAGATCCGTGAGTCGTATGAACTCACGCTCTCTATCTTGGTAAACATGATGGCAGAGCCCTCCTTCGGCGGGATACCCTTGATCTTGATTCCGATGTTTTGATACGGGTCTCGTATGACCAAAGGTCTCGAGTGATGCGTCGTGCCACGAAGAGATGTATAGCTGGTATGGTCTGTGTAGGTGCTTTTTTCATTGCGGCCTCCTGCAGAATTAGGATAACCGCTGGAGCCGGAACCAGTGGTACCGCTGCTGTAAGTACCGGAAGATACTCTTCGACCAGCTCGGACTCCAATGTCACCGACAGTAGTGCCGCCAGCAGCTCGAAGGCCGAAAACATGCGAGAGATAAGCAGACTCGTCGGCGACAGTAGCATCAACTCCACTGGTATTAGGTCTCATTGTCAGCTTGTTGGTGCTGAGTGCATGTGAGCGAAAGCCAGTGATTGAAGCTCACCTTGGATTTCTGGCATAGGGCAGTGAAAGCGGTCCATGAAGTGTAGGGATCATTCTTGGAGTAGTACCAGCCATGAGCTTTGCCGTACGGGTTGATCGAATCTGTTCCTGTCTCCATGAAGAAAGTGACTTGAAGTCGTATTCATCACCGCTGGAGACCACGGGCGTGGCCTGTATTCTTCTACTGAGATGTTCCCTGGATGGCTTCATAACGACCGGGGCTGTGTCCCTGAATTGCGGTACGAAGGTCTGCATCAAAGGGCGTAACGGAGTGCTGTGAGCATCAACTATACCCTGTTGTCGAAGCGGGAAAGGAGTACTTTGAGGGCCAAGGAAGATTTCAGGACCTGAGCTGGAAAGAGTACTCATGTGAATGTCTGAGCCGGATGTAGTATTGCTCTCGAAGGACTGTTCGGCGTTGGCAGGTCGATAGGGACTTAGAAGGTGTTCGTTGATTTGTCTTTCTCCTTCATCTCCTGAGTCAGAGAGATCGTCTGCTTCGTTCTCGCCGTATTGATATTGAAAGAGCTTTCGAGGTTGATTTGGGTTATAAGTTGCTACCAAAGGCTTCGCTGCGGAGAATGATATTCGTCGATGTTCCTTAGGCGATGATCGATCAGGGTTAGGAGTATTTACAAGCGTCTTGCCTGATGATGAGGAAGTGTCGACGACTTTAGTAGTAGGATCAATACGTCTATCGCCACCCGTAGGGTAGAAAGAGGCGGAGCTGACGTCAGCCGAGTCTTTTTGCTTTTCGATGGAAGGTGAGGCTGGCGAAACAGCCTCGATAATAGAGTCCTTTACAGCGGCCATAATCTTGATTGGGAGACCAATGTAGAGTATATATAATACAGAGAAGGTTCTTTGAGTTACAAAAGAAGCGGTATCAGGGATGATTGAAGTCAAAGTGGTCGACGGCATGGGTAATTCAAGCTTCTTTGGAGGACATCAAGACCGAAGTATCGGATGTTGTATGATGAGAATGTGTTGAAGTGAAGTCCGTGATGTGAATGGGATGAGACTGAGGAGAAGACTGATGGAAAAGATGAAAATGAAATACTGGATATGTTGAGAAGAAGAAGATGAAGATGAACGATAAGATGAAGATGAAAGATAAGATGAATCGAGAATAAGCGTCTGATTTCAATGTTGATAGTGTGGGAAGTCCAAAGGAGGTCAATGCTGTAATCATATCAACATCAGTCGCGTCAACTATAGAATCATTCATTCAACTCTAAGATACGTCATCGCGTCAGTCCTTATCTGTCATTTAACGAATCGAGTAACACTATCAATGTAGATGATGTGATTCAACTTGATCGCTATTTAATCATGTGGAAATTGCACTGTCATAAAAGATTTTAATAGAAGCCACCCCTCTTGCAGTCGCAAAGTCGTATTCGAAGGATATCATCGTAATTAATACATCCTGAACTGTATCTCATTATATTGATGCCAATGCGTCCTGCTTTGGTACCTACATTTGCATCACACAACCTTGAAATCAGGAGTTTAGATGACCAATCCTATCAACTGGCTGGTCAGTCATCTTGTCTTCGGAATGAAGTGTCATGATTCAGAGGCCGAGAATTGTCGGAAGTGATCTTGCGACACATTTCTGGGATCGCCTTGGGATGAAATTTTCATCTTTAGAGAGCAGCGAGTCTCTTGCAGTATGGTAATTATTCAATCACTAAGCTACTAGTTGCAGCTTTTTCTCAAAACAGACAGCTCATTCAAATACAATTGAAAGGGAGTCAGATCAACTGAACTTGCACAGAATCGTTTAAACCCTCTTTACGTAATCATGAAAAGCTTCCGTCCTTTGTATATCTTCGAGAGCGCTTTTCGAAAACAGTAGTAGTGACAGATCAATAGAATCATATATTCCAAGCTTACAATCAATTGATATAATTATCTCGATCTGATCATCGATACAAAAGGAAAGTGAGGATAGAGAATAAGAAAATGTTCGGAGCATTTAGACAAAGTTCAATATCATTTGGAGGTTTATTATGGTAAGTTCAATATTTCTTTTTTCCAGCAAAATTACAATAAATGTAATGAAAGATCTAAAAAAATATATTGAAAACTTATAAGAAATATTCATGATCAATAATTTACAAAAGCTAAATGATTTTTCAAATTGTGTGTTTACAATAAAATTAATAGGAAATCACCATGGAGATTATCACCAACTAGAAAAGCTAATCAACGTAAAAGATTAAAACAAGTTGATTCAGTTATTGCTGCAGTAGCTGAATCAGGTATAATAACTAAAAGTTTAGAAAAAGCTTTATCATTACCTATGGAAAGTGAAATGTTAGCAAAAGGTTAGTTTTCAATCCAATCAAAATCAAAATTCCTATTAAAAAGAAATACAAGTACTAAAGTTCATTTAACTTTACTATAATTTTGTATATAGACAAATATACAACGTTTTCAAAACATCATAAAGGATATAGGAAATCTCAACATAAAGTACCTAAATGGACAAGGGTGAGTCTCACAATCTAACCTCTGCTTATATCATCAGCTACATTGCCTAACTCATCCTGATGTACTTTTGTTTTGCTTGACAGTTAACACTACGCGAAAATCCAAAAGGTTTCTAATCTACTTCTCATTATCATTTATATATACCATTCATCCAACCTGCATGTACATTACATTTCACAGTGACCACCTACAACATTCATTAGGAGAAAAATATATATAATTACATCCTGGAAGCGGGCAAGCTAATCATGAAGTACTGATCCTATTCGTTATATGTAAAAGCTAATATACAGGATTGCGAAGTCGATTGCTACGCATTACAAAAATGACACCAAATTCATCCATCACCTCAGTCCTCCCCAAGGGAACATACCTCCAACTCCTCCACCGTTATACCAGCTATTACCGAGATTATACGGTATCGGAGTACCTGCGTGAGGGATGTTAGGTGTAGGACTGAACGCCCGGGTGTTATTCCATTGTTGTTGAGGGAAAAACATTCCTGGTTGACTGTATGGTGAAGGAGACATTGTAGGTACAGGGTGAGGAATTTCATTATAAGAAGGTAAGCCGTAATTGCTGTATGGATCATTGGTGGGATATACAGTTTGCGTAGTATTTGGGTACACGTTCGGAGACATCATACCCATTGATGAACTGGGCTGGAAATGCATTGAAGAAGAAGTGTGATCGTATCCTGGATTAGGAGAGAGTGAGAAAGACGATCTCGAATCTGAGGGTCTTGGTCGAATTCCTTCGGTATATAGTGATACTTCGGGTCCACGTGTGTGTGATTCTCTTCGATTCCTTCGATGTTCCCTTTCAGTGTGTTGAGGAGAAGTAGGCAATTGACTTGGTAAATCGCCAGCTCTAGGTCGCTGCAATAGTTTGGCGTTAAACCGACGAAAAAGATCCAAAGTAGGTGTAGTTGCTTACCTCGTCAACCGATCTTACGATCCATGCGGTCAGGCATTGCATGACTGATGGGTTTTTAGCTTGACGGTGAAGAACCGGACTAACAGTACACTGAGTGTAGTCAGAGCTCTGTTCAATCAATCCCTTCGCCAGTCAGTATTTACAAATACAAAGGTATAACTGAACTTACAAATTGACCAAATACCCAATACTTCAGGTTAGTCACCGCGAAGTAAAAACACTGATTCTGGACACAATCATCGTACACCTATTTAAGGTAGGATTAATCGACGATTTGTTAGCATTGGATCATGAAGGAGATCCAAATCTTACTTGAGCCTGCAGTAGATTGGCCTGTCCTACATCTCCCACGCACGTCTCGCTGTAGAACCCCCACCAGCTCTCTCCGTTCTTGCCTCTAGCGAATTCCTTCATGACGCTTGAGTCGATAACCGAAGGTGGTCGGATCTCAACGATCATGGCTCTGTCCATATCATTACTCTTGTTCACTAACACCATTGTACCGAACCCTTCCCACAAAAAGTGTGCTTTTGAAAGGGTGCGAGCGAAAGACGGCGCCTCATAGGTTGAGGTGAAGTGTGGTGGTTCAGGCGATGGGATGAGGTGAAAAGTGAATGTTGATGAAGAATATCTCAGCATATGTAATGTCGACACTGCCGTTTGAAGTATCTGGGCACAATGGATAATCAGCCTACCGCTGACTTTTATACAAATTTTGACTCACAGTTCCCGTTACCCAGCTGAGCAGGCCCAAATCTTCAGCTTGACTGATGTTATCGTCAAAGAAATCAAGCGTATCGAATCCTTCAGCAGGCAATGCGAAAATCCTAGAAGCATCTTTCAGTCAGTTTCGCAACTTCCGGTCTGCCCCTACAATTCAAATCTCACTGGGTTCCCCATCGATTGGCCACATCAATCGGATGTCTGGGCACATTCTCGTCATGCCCTATCTCAATGACAAGTCACATCAACTCCGGTCCAAGCAGATTCGTATGGTGGAGTGGAGAAACGACTCGCAATTTAATATGCTTCTTTCGAAGCCTCTTTGATTTTCCCAACTACCTAGCAGTCTCCCTTGCATCCTAGCATCCTCTGCTAAGTTCAATCGTCGATGCCATTCCCAGCTCATCTCATCCAATCCTAAAGACTGCTTACCTCCCCATATACTCAAACGACGCTTATCTGAGCTGCTATTGAGAGGCCACCGGTCCCAAGAGGGAATTTGAACATATCGCAAGTATGTGTACAGATCATCCGCCGGAAGAATCAATGAGCGGCGATTCGAATCGGACGCTCCTACGGAAGATCTGACTCCTTGACTTCTTGACTGACTGCGTACGTCTTGCTGCGACGTTGCAGTGGCGGAGCTCGGACCTAAAGAAAGTGATGAGAACAGTGAGCGGATTCCTCTTCCATCACCACTACCACGAGCATTATGAACATTTCTACTGATTGTTCTGGACAGAGATGCTGAGTTCAGGTTCGGATCAGGAACAGAAGAAGTTGAACCCAGGTTATCTTGGTCATAAGGCCAAGGGGTGGGTTGGTGAGAGGCTCTTTTTTGCATTTTTCTGGTGGTTGGTGCTGTGACTCGCGATATCGAATTGACGATAGGAGCAACGTATGACATGGGTCTAGAGGGTAAGGGTTTTTCGCTTCCTCGAGTGTTTGAGGTATTTCTCAGATCAACCCGTGAGTTCAGATTGGAATCACTTCTGAGAGCGGATTTGAGCCGATTAGGATCAATTGCTCTATGTCTGGGTTTCTTCCTCCCCAATCTAATCACTTCGATCGCTTCTCCAGCAGGTCCAATACCGGCGGTAGTGCCAAACGATGGATTCCATTTTTGTCTATCATCCAGAGTATCATCTGAATCGGAGTTGTCGAACGCAGATATATTTGATCTGTTTGATCTGTTCGATCTCTTTGATCTTGTGGAATCGAAAGACACCCTTGATCTGATCGATCTGTCACTATTAATCTTCTTGACGGTCGTAGAAGACCTTCGAGATTGTGTATACGGTGTCGGTGGTCTTCGATGTTGGGAAGATGATTTGGAAGTTCGTTCGGCTCTCATGGCTTCTTGAGCAGCTTCTGGCGTGGGATAAAGTATCTCCCTCGATGAAAGTTTGCGTAGTCGCTCGTATCGTTCGTCTGTTGTCTCGAGCGGCAAATCCTTCGAGATTGGTCTAGGAGTTTGGTTCCCTCTACTGACATTCTTCTTGATGGGGCTTGACAGAGATCGTATTGGATTCCTACTTAGGTGACCATCTAGTAGCTGAGGAATAGGTTGTACCAGGTAAGCTTCATTTGTTCGAGGTGTAGGCGTCACGCTATCTCTGACTCTGTTTTGTACTGCCGGTGTGGCGGGAATGAACCGTTGGGATCGATTGACCGGGGGATGATGCGCAATTGTCTGATTTCTAAGTGTATCAAGTGATTCTTTTCTCTTTCTTTGAGGTAATGTATCTAATCTAACAGGAACCATCAAGTGGTCTGTAGAAGGTGTTCTTCCATGGCCTCTGATCGAAGGTCGAATGGATGAGACACTACCCGTTCGAGTATGACTCGAACCTGGATTTTGATTTTCTTGCTTTTGATGATAAGCTTGACCGTGGATGGTAATGTGATTGTGTTCACTGGTTGGTGAACCCTGTACGTGACGAGCCATTGTGTCTTCTGATTTGACAATTTGCCAAATATTAGTATTGGTGACTATGCGCGTGCAGAGAATTTTCCACTTGCAGATGATCTCTGGAAGTCTGATCGAAAGATCTTCTAGGCGGATTCCGTATTCGTCCTTCTCTCACTGACAAGTGAGTAGAATGCCGCGCTGATGTACTTGCTGATCGCCTTTGTACTGGTCTATTGAAACGGCGATATTCCTCCGATGAGCCACTGTCTTCGTCGAAAACTGTCTGATCTTGCGAAAGTGTATGCTGTTGATGTCCAGGTACTCTCTGGGAAGTACTAGCGGATCTATGATTTCTTGGACGATAATTTGATGATGTTGGTTCAGGTGTCAAAGCTCTCCGAGGATGTGCTTTAGGTGAATAGTATTCGTCAGGTAGTCTTTCGTCAAGTGAAAATCTTCGAGGCTGTTCTCGAATACGATCTTGATGATATGCTTGTTCGTTTGAATACCTTCTTTGATTTGCCCTAGAACCCGATCTTGGAGGTAGAAAAGCAGTTTGTTCAGCTTGTGGACCCAGATGACTTTGTTGATGAGAGGGATATTGAAGTATGCGCGTTGATGAGGGGTATGACTGAGGTGGATATTGAACCGGCTGGAAGAAGGTTTGCGACACTCCAGAAGGATATGGTATAAGTGGCGGTGGAACAGGTGCGGGTTGAACTATTATTGGACCAGGTGATGGACCTATCGTAGGTTGATAGATCGGAAGGATAGGTCGAGCAAAGACTACTAACGGAATATAAGAGAAGGGATTAGTACTGACATGTATACTCAGCGATCCTTCAATACAATGATACCTTGGTGAGGCTAACTCACTTTGCCTTTTTAGAGATTTGTTATGACAGAGCAGGATTGTGGAAATGATGGGTTCAAAGAACAGGCGACTTGACAAAAAGCAAACAAAATGGTTGCAATAGGAATAGTGAAGCACACAGAGATATCTGGAGTACAGTGAAACGACTTTACACTCTCCGAATGAGGATGTCATAGATCAAATCAGATGACCTATCAGAGTAGGTTCGTCTGAAAGTCAAGTGGAAACAGTCTAAAACGCCGGTATTCCGATTGAAGTGGAATATAATCAAACACGACTTTTACACGCCATGTATTCAAGCGGAACGAAGAATGATTGAATATCTGGGAGAGGGAAATAGCTAAATATATCTCTTACCTCTTGAACCATAAGGATATATTCTAGTTCTATCACAACAGCAATCACAAATTGGTCCACAACATGGATCATCACAACAGCAGTCTGCCGAGTTATGCTACAAAAACGAGAATGTTATCAGTTACACAGGATTCATGTTACGTTTTCTTCTTGATAGTGGAGTGAATATAAGGGTCTAGAGGTATATTTGATCGGATGAGTGAAATGTTATTAAAGGGTTAAGTGAATAAGGGTGACGTACAGTAGAATAACAAACTCCCATTTTTATCGCTCTTTCTGGGGTGTTTATAAAATTGTTTTTATCAATAGAAAAACGATTGAAGTAATCTAAGATCCCTATATGTATATACAACTCGCAGTATTTTCTAGATTTAGAGGTCGTGTTTTTCCTTGTTGTAGAATTAGTCAATCAACTTTGAATTCTAAACTGTCCTTGTCCGGGCTCTTGGTTCAAAATCATATCGGTCTGTGCAAATTGCAAAGATCTTGGAGCTTGATCTAATTTTATGATACGCCCTTGAATCTTATACTACTTGCTATGGCCATCTTCGATCCACTTTACTGAACATATTAGAATCTGTTCCACATCTGGGCCTTTTATCTTTGACCACAAACAATCATTCGTTTCGTTCTCCGATGTAAACCCGTATGAGCGTATTGATGATTATCAAGTCTTGGAAGAACAATGGATAAAACATAGTACTAAAAAACCTGAGTTTGATCGTAAAATGCAATACTAAAAAAGCTCGAACCTCTTTTGTTCCTGAACATTGTGTGTATTCGAACAAAGGAGGGTATGGAAATTTCGATGTTCATGATATGAACAGTGATACCGGAAATCATAATGCATGATGATGTTTTAAATACTATACACAACAATGAAAGATGTAATCTGAATGTGATATGATGTTATTGCTACTTTATAATGTATATAGCCATATATTGATGATCTCGTGTATTCCCTTTTTCCCTTTTACCTTTTCCATACATTTCCGACTTAGACAGCTTGATTACCTCTTGGCGTAGTATTATCATAATCTCCAGGTCTAGAAGCTTCATATTCTCTTTGAGGTTCATGACCTCTAGGTCCAACATTTAAAGCATCAGGTCCTCTACCTTCTCCTCCTTCTTCCTCATTACTAGGTGAAGAAACACTAATAGGAGTTAAATCATTCTTATTTTTAATTTTTATATTATGTCTCAATTTTAATTTATCTAATTGATAACTTAACATATTCTTCTTTTTATATTTTTCTTTATTATATATTGATTTATGTTCTTCCATCTCACCATCACCTTCTTCATCTGAATCGTTATTGATCCGCCTATACGGTAAGGGAATCTCACGTGTCACTCGATATGCATCTGCGTTACCCAGATGTTCTGTTTCAACTCGGACTGTTCAAGCAACGCATGATCAGCAAAGTCTCCAGCTGAGGAATCATGATGTACTCACAAAAATTCCATTGCCATCTCCTCAACATTTCTGCCAGAGCAAACATGAAAGAACGTAATCTAACGTTGCTGGTAGAAAGAGGAATATACCTGTAGTCGTTGATAATTAGCATATTGATCTGACCGATCATTTTCAGCAAACTCACCAAATGAAAACGAATCGAATTAGAACATTGGTAAACATAGCCAGATAATATACCTGTGAACATGTAGCACCAGTCAGTCGAAATTTGTCATCAAGCATATCATATTGTACTCACATATCGTTGCGAATACCCTAAATCTTTCCGTAAAAGTCCAGCTTGTGGTCTGAACAAACTCCAATCGATTACCAAATCCTATGACATCCCCAATAGTCAGTTTGATATCAATTCGATTATGCGGACGAACAGTCGACTGTCAGGATAACTTACCCAGGTGGAAGTATACGCAGAGCTAACGATAGCAACGATCGTCCATACGATAAAAGCTCTATCGTCAATGACACTATTTCTTGACCGCCAATAAACGAATAAGCTTTGTTGCAAGATCACACTGAGGTATTTTCCGGCCTGTTGATACCATACGGTCATCGAATCAGCATAAGGTCGGGCTTCATATACCGTATTGAAAGGTAGGTTGACTCACATTGATGAGATGTATATTCAACTTTGAGTCATGATAACGTTTTAGACATTGTATGAAACGCGATCCCGCTGGTAAACAAGCTAACAACGCATAAGGCCAAGTCTTCGCCGAATGACAAACTGTAAATACATCTCCCGGCCACTTTTTCGAATCTACGAGCATGTCATGAGGATGATAAGTGATTGACTAACACATGTTGACATATAGACCGACTCACACCCGCAAGAGATAAAATAGATGTTCTGCATAGAATATACCAAGGAATTAAGCTCATCTGCCAAGAAGAACGCAATGAACTAAATCACATGACTTTCCTGATAAGCACCATTTTCTTACCTTCAAAGTACAATGTCAAAGCTTGAACTCACCTCGACTCTACTATATCCAGGTGTACATACTCTGAATAAAACTTTCAACAACCAATACCTCGTACCTCTTCGCAGGACAGGCAAGGGATTCAGGAAGAAGACAACCACAAGAACAAGCCATGCAGCCGGCCAGCTAGTGAGAGACAGACTATTAGCCGCTTTTACTTATCGAACAAGGGTTCCACTTACGTTGTCGGTGCAACATTGGCAGATCCGATTTGGGCAAAAGTGAAGTAGAAGCAATACGACAGTGTCAGGAACAAGAACGCCGGGATCTGCCAAGAGAGATAACAATTGAGCTTATTTTTCGGTGCTCAGAGACGGAAGAAGCGAGACCTACCTCTAAAAACGACCGATAGTCGATCGTTGGTCTAGTCAATTCCATGACAAACTTAATTCCGCACCGAATCAGCACATTACATCTCTACTTTTAGAGATGAGAGACACACCTCGTAATTGATTCGCGCAGCTACGTAGGCACCAAGATTGAGTTGAAACAGCATAGCAAACATGATCGGCAAGTATAATCCACCATAAACCTGAAGCATTCCGCCCCAAGCTGGAATTTGTTCCCTGGTATGCGATTTTGAAGATTCAATAAGGGCGAAAACGGCCGCTGGAAGACCTATACCAATCATGACTCCTGATCTGAAAACACTATTGTAGTGAGTTCTCTCCGTTGTCTGCCTTCTCAGCTTATCTCGTGCCCTCTTACTGTCCCCATGTTCGAAATGTGAAGTATAAAGATCTTCGATCTGTTTGATTAGACCATCTATAGCTTGAGATTGGGAGAATGTAGCTTTAGATATCTTTTCGTCGGTATACATTTCCAAACATGTTATTTTACTGGTCTTCTCAAATTTCTTCAAGGCTTTCCTGAAACCGGTAAGATTCATGATCTGCAAATTGCAAGAGCGTTAGCATAGCCTGGACAACCAGCTTAAACAGGGAGAGTGAGCTCGCGGAGCAACATGCTCACCCTATAGTTTTTGATTAATTCCAGTTGTCGATAGAATTCCAAAACGGCCGTTTTGAGCTCTTTCTTGTATTTCTGATATCTTTCCGGATTATAAGTTTGATGATCCTTATCGGCAGCCATGGCTTCCCTCAAGCTACTTCGGGTATGCTCATCCATCATCATTGGCGATGAAGACCTTTCGTGACTGGCTACATTGCTGTCCACCTGAAGATGATCTGGTTTATTAGATTCAGTATTCGCGTTTTGATGAGGTGAAAGATCATGATCTTGGAAGCCTAATCTCTGTCTTAATTTGTTGACGGTTTGTACACCAACAACAGCTTGCGCTTGAGGTAAAATCCTTCCAACTTTGGTTTCCCATTCTGGTACACCATGAGGATATAGCTCATGATATATTTTCCGATGTTCTGCTAATTCCTTTAATTGATCTCGTAGATCATGTGATCTTTTCATAGCATCATTTTCCCTTGCCAAATAGAAGGTCTCCACTTTGTCTAGTTCATGTTCTAGAAAATCGAAGAAATCTTTCTCATCCGGTTCGAGTTGTTTGTACAGCTCATCAATGCTATCTGCTGTCTTAACGGCCCCTCCCGGTGATCGGAATGGCAAAGCGGGCGAAGGCAGTGTCATTGATCCTGCAGAATCACTTATTCAGCTTATTGTCCTCGAAAATATGTACAGGGAACGGCAACTTATGAACATTACTTACTCAAACTCCTCGGACCTAGTCTAGGGCTCTTTCCCCCCTTAGGAGTGTCAGGATTAGAGGGAGCAGAAGTCATTCTATGTGTGTCACCCATGGGTCCCGGTCCCGATCCCGACCCTGGCCTTGGACTTTTGGCATCATAGTTTGGACTTGGGACAGATTTGAGACCCTCTCCCCTTCTGATGTCATCCCGAGATGGCTTATTTAGGTGAGTATCGGATTCTCCGCTGCTCGGTCTGGAGTGCTGGGATTCTTCCTCGATAGAAGTTTCCACTATCGCATCCGCTTTCAAGTTGGGACTAAAGACTACACCTCTTTTCGATCTCGAACTGCTATCTAATCTCGGTGTATTAAGCGTATTTGAGGGATTGGGACTAGGACCTGACGGAAAATTTTCCGGATTGTCCACGCTAGGTGATCCTAAATCTAATGGTGGTGGAGCTCGTTCGGAAATAGAAGAATGAGGTGGACGAGGACTGACTCCTGTAGAGCCGTACCTTTGGGTTCTATCTGTCGCTCTCGACTAGAATCTCACCTTCAGCTGTTGATCTATATAAGAAAATGGGTATTTGTTGACTTACGGTCCATCTTTCCAGTCTAGGTGTAGCAGCATTACTACCCATTCTACTTCTCAAAGATCCTCGAATGGTATCTGGAGTAGCTTTTCGATTTGTAGGAAGTGCAGAAGGTCCATGATCATCATCTGCACCTGAAGAATCGCCATCATCCTCTTCTTCACCTCCATTGATTTGTCCCTCTTTACGTTCTTTTACTTGCCCTAATCGGGCAGCAACTACTTTAATTTTCTTCTTACATTGCCGATAATCTATATAAGCCCTCTTCCATTCTGGAGTTTGATTTTCCGCTAGATACCTATCGTATTATTCCGACGAATTAGCTTTTTGAGCAATTTCGATCCCATTGAAAATTGACTGACCTTCCGAATTTCATTCTGCTTGAAGTATAGACAATCTAAGCTGGAGGTGTAGGAAGTAAGGAAGATATCTATATGCGCATGATGATTGCCTCTTATAGAGCTGGTACCAATACCAGATTGATAAGGTGTTTGTCGTTTGGCCTTGTTTTTTTCGGACCATGAACGTTGATATGAAAGGAGTGGACGATCTTGGATGTGACCACTCTACAGCCCTCATTCAAATTATAGAATGCCGTAAACATAACAATGACAAATACGGTGATCGCCGCCTTGAACTGTATTCCAGTAAAAGTGGTTAGTTCCACTTGTTCCACTTGGCCGACTATTTATTTATAAATTACTATAGTACTAATATTTGATGCGTCGGCTAAATCCTATAATAAATGAGATCTAGGATACTTTTAACTTTTTCCAATTATCTTTATGAGTCGATCCGCAATTTCCATTTCTATTCAACCGATCATTTGATATCTTCTTTCCCTCAGTGTATATATATATATAGAAGAGGTATCAACACCTCGTGAATAGATCTCGATTAGTCTGTCATACCAGAATTGGGTTTTCATATTCACCATGGCAAACAAATCTATCAATGAGCTCGAAGGTCTCGCACTTTCCGATCGAACGAAAGATACCTATCCCACTCAAGCGGATAACGGATTAGACTCATCTCAATTGCCTCAAACAAATTATCAATACGATGAGGAAGCTGCAGCTGCAGGTCGATATAGGAAATATCCCAATGGTGTGGTCGGATTAGCGAAGAGAGGTATGGATGTTTTGGTTGAACACGGTGTGGAGGAACGAGGTATCGAACCGAGACCTGAGGAGGTGAGTGTATTCTCTTTATAACAGTCTTCCGAAATGCACTTATCCTCTGTCGTATGGAATGCTAACATTTCATACGATTCGTCAAGGATCGAGACACTCTGACTATCTGGTCGTACCTACCTCAAACGACTCTATGGGCGGCGTTCAATTTTAACATTCTTTCTGTAAGCTATCTTTCATTCCGAGCTGAGATCAAATGTCATCGTCTTTCCTGACATGTGAATTCCAGTTCTCAGAAGGTGTTATTGGTCCAGCTCTGTTTGGACTGAATTGGAGAGCATCAGCAGCATGTGTTGTCTTATTCACCTTGGCTTCTGGTTTACCAGTCGCATATTGTGCCACCAATGGTCCTAAAACTGGTATGAGGCAGATGGTACAAGCTAGATATGGTTTAGGGTATGTCATGGTTGCTTCTGAGCTTGCACATATATCGATGGTAGCTAATCTGAGATTTGTCATATAGGTATTTCCCAGCCATGATTTTCGGATTGATCAACTGCGCAACTATGATTGGATTTATGTCCTTGACCGCTATTTTAGCTGGACAATGTCTGTCATTGGCGTCAAATAGTACAATGAGTTATAATGTTGGTATAGTAATTGCTGCTTTGATAGCTTTGATTGTGAGTTTACTGTGATTTGTCGATGACTTGATCAAGCTAAATGAGCTTTTTAAAGCTATCATTTGTCGGCCTTCGAGCTCTTCATGTTGTCTCTCTAACGACATTCCCAATAATGATCGTTGTCTTCATCGCCTTGACTGGATTATCAGGAAGTAAATTACACCTTGCAGTGGCAGAAGCAGCTGCTGAAGCTACCGGAGTGACCGCCTCTGGGGTACTGGGCTATGGAGCGAGTTTGATTGGATTCACAATTACATATTCAGCATTGGCTAGTGATTTCGTAAGTTTCCCTTCACCTTCTTGTGCGATCCGTTTTTGGGTGATAGGCTAAATTATCGTGCATGATAGACAACGTCATTACCGGCGCATACTCCACGACTGCCTTTATTCCTCTGCGTTTACCTAGGTCTCACAATCCCTATTATCTCCATCACACTCCTTGGAGCTGCATGTCAACTCGCCTCCTATTCTATTGCATCATGGGCCGAAGCTTCGGACATCGGCGTGCCGAATTTGATTTTCGCTATTTCTGGCTCAGGCGGCGGAGCGAGATTTGTCATGGTGTTGTTCTGTCTAAGTGTAGTTGCCAATACTGCTCCTACGATTTATTCCGCTGGTTTAAGTGGACAAGTAGCTATCCCATTCTTAGTCAAAGGTGAGTCAACGAGCTTGTATATGATAATATATATCTCAGTTGGCCCGCTAAAATATCACATTCATAGTTCCACGATACTTTTTAGCATTGATCGTTACGGCGATCTACCTTCCTATAGCCATCGTTGGCGCTTCATCATTCTATGTCGCTCTGGAGAATTTCTCATCGGTACTCTCATATTGGACCGCTCTTTATATCCCACCGACATTGATTGAACCCATGGTATTTAGGAATCCAGTTAGTAGAAAAACATACCCCATAGAAATATGGAACAAGATTGGAAAATTGCCTATTGGTTTTGCTTCTATCATTTCTGCCATATGCGTAAGTCTCATCGTCATCCATAGTTCCCGATAGAGAGAAGGGCTGATCTGATACCACTTGTGTAGGGCATCCCTATTATTGTTGCTTCAATGTCGCAATCTTGGTGGGTAGGATGGATAGCTAGACGAATCACTACTGGGTAGTGAGTCATCTCAATCATCTTCAGCACCTCAGGATCATAGCTAATCATGTTGTACCTTAGTGGAGATGTAGCGTTCGAACTTGGTGCTATAGTAGTCACGTTGGTGTACCTACCAGTTAGATACTTGGAAAGGAAGTACACCGGACGATAAGGCTACATTAAGGAATAATCTAAGCTTTTGGTCAAGCTCAGCTTGAACAGAGCTGGGTCTGTAGTTCATTATCTTCAATTCATCTTGTCATTACATACTATACAATATATAATCATATTACGGAGGCATCAACTGTCGATACAATGCATTGCATCAGGATTTCTCATACGTCGTACACAATCGTCCAAGGTGATAATAAAACAACGTAGAGCGATTTTATCATTTGGCGTTTAGAGCAATTTGCCGCCGAACACAGAGATTCGCCACCCAATGTTGTAGTAAAACGCACTATGAGATTACAGCTCGGCGGTAAAGTGAGATGTCATTCATCATTAATTCATCTTTTCTCTCTTATACTTCTTATTTCACTTTTATTCTATTAATCAAAAATCTATCTATTAATCAAAAATCTACCAAGCTAATTATCAATTCTACTCATTCTCAGATGTTGATTCTTTCTGAGTCGATATGACAATTCCTAGACCTTATAGAGCAGGTTTAGGATTTCCTGAAGCCGTTATAATCAGTTCAACTTCAAGTGCTGGACCATCTAGATTAAGAAATTATCAAGAAGATGATCAAGAAATTGATTCAAATCAAGATAATTTGATAAATGATAATATAAAAGAAGCATATAGTTATCGTAATATTAAAAAACAAATTCAAGATGAAAATGAACTAACAAAAGAAACAATTTGGAACGAATGGAATATAAATCCTGCATTACATGGACCTTCTAAAATTAATCTACCACCTAAATTCATTTTATCTTCTAATTTATATGATGATTTAGGTAGATCTATTTCTGATGGAATTAATATTACAATCAATAAAAAAAGTAAAAAAAAAGTTGAAAATGAAATTGAAAAAGAAGATGGAAATAAACTTAGTAATTGGTATAAAGATTTATCTAGTAAAACAAATTCAAATTTGAATAGTCAAAATAATTCACCTCAAGAAAAATTAGATGAAGATGAATCAGATAATGAAATTCAGATTATCTCATATGATGAATTTAAAGGTAATGATAATGAAATAAAGCTTGAACCAAATCTGGAGATAGAAAATCGAAAAATTCTTAAAATTAATTCAAAAGATTGGTTTATTCGTCGATCATTGCTTAATTCACCTTTAACTAATACATCTAATCAACCTATACGAACAACTTCGATAAGTAGACTATTGAATATAAATCCAGATTTAAAGAAAAAAATAAATGTACCTCGTTATGTTCTTGGGCCTGAAAATAAAGGTTATAAAATACTTAAAGATAAATTAGGATGGCATGGTGGTGGATTAGGTAAACCACCAGGCTGGGATGATCTATCAACTCAACCTTCTCGTTCATCTCAAGAAAGAATAAGTCAATCACATGATAATTTTAAGAATAATAAAAATATTGTGTCAGAGATGGAATTAGACGATAATGGTCATCCAGTAGTAGATCTTACAATTTCTTCAGATGAAGAAGAAGATGAAAATGAAGACGAAGAGAAACAATATGGTCCAGGACGTATAGCACCAATTTCAACTATACTTAAATTAGATAAAAAAGGTTTAGGTCATAAACATGGATTAAAATCCAAGAATCATTCTATTACACATACTCATAATCAAATTGAAATGGCTCGTAAGAAAGCTAAATTTGGAAATAGTAAAGATCATGGAAAAGGATTAGAATTAGGTAAAAAAGGTAAATCGGAATGGAAAGTAGTTGATAAACTTGATAGAGATGAAAGAATGGCTATTAAAGCTGCTTTAGGATGATTCGTGGATTGTTCAGATCGTTAAATGAAGAAAGGAAAGTGTTATATCGTAAAGCACTCTCAATTATCCGTTGTATTCATTAATTACGTGTACTGTATCGTTACAATGATATTAGCCATGCTGTAAGTTAGATGCATTTGTATGTTCTACGTTGTATCATGATACGCCCAAGGGCTTTAGATGTATATTCAATATCACCCAGTTTAATTCGCCTTTCGTTACAATCATTTAAAATCGCTCGATGTTGCACGAGTCATACTATAACGACTTATACAGCCTTTTCCTTGGCAGCATTTTCTAATCCTCTCCAATACCTCAATTGAACAGCTAATTCTTTTGCTAAATCCAAATTCGGTGGAGTCTCACTAAAAGCTGAATGAAGTTGTTTTATCATATATTCTACTTTTTCTACAATACGAGGTTAAATAATCAGTCAGATATTTAATATACTTAATTACTTAATCAATCAACATAGATTAGATAGAGAGAGACTCACCATGATTTACTGTACGTATTCTTTCAATTTCTTCAAAAGTATTAGCTTCTTCTAATTCTTCTCTTGCTTCTAATATTTCAGCAAGTATCATTGGATCATCAAGTTTATCAGTTTCTTCAGTTGATTTTTCATTTATTGATAACTGCAATTAAAAATATATTTTAATAAATTAATTTCCTTTTTTTTTTTTTTAATTATTATTATCAGGTTTTGATTTTGGTTCATTTCCATTTTATATTTTTTTTATAAAAGTGGATTATTTATTACTCACTAAATATTCTGTTCTTTTTAATTCATCTCCTAACACATTATAAGCTTCATTTACTCTACCACTTAAATCTCTTGCTAAATTAATAATTTTTTCACCTTTTGAAATAAATTTATCAGGATGTAATTCTCTTTGTCTTCTTAACCATTTACTTCTTAAATCAATTTTATCTAATCCAAATCCATTACTTGGTAAATGACTTAATTCTTTTGGTATATCAAATATTTTTTTTGGATTTTCATTTGATTCAGAATTAATAATAGGAGAAGAAAGATATAATAAAGAATGATATGATAAATTTGTTGGAAGTGGTAATAAATTTGAACATTCTGGACAAGGTGTTAAAGGTAATGGAATTGATTTTGAACATGATGAACATAATTGATTTGGTGGAGCAGGTGGTGATGTTGAATGATATTTACGTATATGTTGACTTTTGTCAATAGATAATATTCGAAGAGGAGATAGAGGTAATCGTCTTATAGAGGAAGAAGGTAGAGATATTTTGTTCATCATGTTGAATGCTCGATCTAATTAGTTACTTGTAAATAAAGTCAAGATGGACGACGATTGTCGTGGAAGTATAAGTTTTAAGTCTAATGAACTCGTATCGGATGTGTCGATCTTATAGATAGTGCAGTGACTTATTCTTGAGATATCTGTCTGATTCCAGATTGTCTTGTAGATTCTTAGACTGTATGCAAAATACGAAGACCAAGATCGTAAATATGAATCGAAAAATAAGAACATTGAACTTTTCGGTTAAAGCGGCCGATCCTATGACGCAAATGACTTTAAAACAACTATGCGCCTTTTGCCGCAAATGCTGTCTCATCGCAATACAACATTAAAATCACATATGCATGCATATGCTGACCTTGCATGAAACGCAATCTCAGATATACGTAATGAAGCTACTTAAAAAGCCAGTAGCCATCACTACAAAATCTCCACTTTGGCTCTCTGTCTCACTACTTCTGGGGTAAGATTATATAATTCATCGATCAAAGCTGATCTGAAAGTACCTGGACCTTTAACATCTGATCTCTCAGCTGCTAATTCAGATGCAACGGTATATACGAGTATACTATCAGATTCAATGAGCTTATGTTCGCATATAATGATGTTTATATGAGTAATCACTTACCCTGCTAAAGCAGCTACAAGCATGTCACCTTGTACAAGTTGACTATCATCTTCGAAAGGCTCATTATTTTGTAAATAGCTTATTCTCGATGCAGCTGCGAAACAAGCGATAAGTGTTCCAGCTTGACATCCTGATCCGGTTATCTTTTCTAGGTAGTGCGACCCATTGGAAACTTTGTATACTCTATCTCCATCGGATATGTAATCGTTCGGTCCAGTCAAAACGATAATCGCAGCTATTTATCAATGCTTATTGTCAATTGCTTGACGACTTCGCGAAGCTACGGAAACGCTCGCTTACCTCTCTTCCTGGCTAAAGCTTTGACAACCCCAGCCGGATCTTTAAACCCTGAACCAGCAGCATCAACACCTCTGCTGGCAACTTCGGTAGATTCAGCTAAAGCTCCTATCTCAGCCGCATTCCCTTTGATTATGGTGGGTTGCCAATGCGCAAGTAGCTCTACGACAGACAGTCATTAGCATTTGATAGATCAGCCATCTTCAGTACAGTGGAACTCACCCGCAGCGTTCTCACGCCTAAAAGAGGTAGCTCCAACAGCTACTGGGTCAAAGATGAGCGGTTTCCTATTGACATTTGCTTGTCTACCGGCAACTTTCATTCCTTCTTTATCATCGATCGTCCTACCATTACAGTAATTTAACGCTTAGTCTCACATCCTCTATCACACACATATTGACATACCCAAAGTTGATTAGACATGCTCCAATAGCTGGACTAAGATCGTAAACATCTCTAGGATTGGTAGACATGATAGGTGAAGCTCCAACAGCTAGAGTAACATTGGCAGAATCGTTCATAACGACTTTATTGGTAAGCTATATTGGTTTTCCATTAGCGATGGACCAACATAATCACTAGAAGAGATGTTTACCTGATTAATTAAAGGAGTTTCCTGTTCTAAAATCCTCATTAAACCCTCAACTTTCTTAACCAAGTATTCCTTATCAAGCGTAGCTTGATCAATATTATCGTCGATAATGCTGAATACACCTTTTTTACCTTTCAAATTGAATCTTGCTCTTTTGAATGAATCTACAATTTCTCTAAGATGAGAAGCTGATTCTTTTGGATGAAGGGAAGCTACAATATCTGAAATGACAGCTACTCCATCAAGGGTATTAGAAGTTTTAGGTGAAATTGATCCATGTAAAAGTTGAGGAAGGTTAGGAAGATGAATACCGCCTAATATAGATATTTCTCAGTATCAGTCATAATCTAATTCAGAAAAAATGAGAAAGGCGTAATATATGGAAAGACAAATACGTACCAATTGCAACAGCTTTAACACCTGTACCATCTAATAAATCAAGAATTTCACCTGTACCATCTGGTCCAAGACATCTTCTACCTTTTATATCCTTTGAATTAGTATGCCAAACAGATCCAATTCCAATATAATCTGCACTTTGTTCAATAGCTCTTTTACATTCATCAATGTTTCTTACTGATAGACCGATGATTGCATCTGGTCCAATAAGTGTCCGAGCCAGAGGAAGAGGACAATCAGTTTGACCAATATGGATACCAGCGGTTCCTAAGGGGTTTCATCAAATCAATATTACTTCCATTCCACATTAAGCCGAAATGAAGAGAGGTTTGAAAGCATGCACGTCACTCACCGACAGCAAGATGAACATCGATTCGATCGTTAATCAATACAGGAACATTGTACTACGATACCAAAGGCATTTTAAGTAATGAACGTTTGTTTTACATTACAACAACAAATAGACGTACTTTATCGCAAATCTGTTTTGTTCGTCTGGCAACTTCAATAAACTTAAAAAATTACGAAGCAACGAATCAGCTTACGATCCATTCAATATGGCTACCAATGTAAAATATCATAACAATCTCACCTCTCCTGTATCCGCATCTTTCTCTCTTACTTGAACTAGAGTAACACCACCTTGTAAAGACTATAATTGAATTCGCCGTATCAATATCTCTTGGTATTTCACTCTGGTCGGTACAAATTAATAATAGCCCACCTCCTCAAGAGACTCATAGTAATCCTATTTATTCATAAATTCGATAAGCATTTTATTTGCAATCAAATCTAATCGAGGTTTTGAAAATCGTATTTAGACATACCTTTCCAGGAGGAAGGAATTCTCTTCCTGTTACCAAGTAAACTGAATAATCAAGTTGTCTTCTAGGCATCATGGAATTTCTCAATTTTCTCAATTATCTCTGGGTATTCAGCAAGACTGATAATTGGTTGAGCCCGAATGAAAAAATGGTAATCAACTTATGGTTTAAAACAATTATAGGTATTGAAGATATATATATCTTTGAAATTATACTTTCTAACAGAGTTATCCGTAAATTCAAGCTTACATCCGCCCAGCTTCGTTCCTGAAATTCAAAAAACCCTACTTCAATTCAATGATCTAATCAATTTTGATCATACATTGTTATTCATGTCCCTTTACTATACCTAATTTAAAGTTGTCTACTTTTGTTTATGCACATGTATAGGTGATATTAGTGAATTGTAGTAGAAATCTTTGAAAATTGAAATACATAATTCATATATTCGTATATCTATATCCTTACATTCATTGTGAACTGTCCAAAATCCGAAATCCGAATTCAAGATCTTTCAAGATTCATCAAATCAAAAGAAAACTAATTCCGAAAATTTCCAATCATAATACACTAATTGTTCTCCTAAGTTTCATCTAATACTTCATACTTCATGTATATTTAACTTATTGTCCTGAATAAACCCGTAACTAATATGATAATTTGAGTGAAAAAAATAATTTGTTTGTACATTGTAATTTGAAATGATTTGTACAACCAAATAAAAGTAAAGAAAGTCTATATTTTATCTATCTATATTATTTTGAATATCGAAATACCAAATTTCATTGTTGTTTTGAATAGAAATATTGATCACCTGACCGACGTTTTTCATCTAGATTATCATGTAAACCAGTTGACGGTGTATAATAATTTGAATGACCACTTAATGGTCTACTTGATGCGGTTGATTGGCGTGTCATTGTAGGTTGTTGTTGTTGTTGTTGTTGTTGTATTTTACTCTCGTCATTGTAATTATACATTCCACCTTGAGCAGCTTGTTCATATGCTTGAGCAGCAGACATCCTTTGACTTCCTACTCCTTGCGAAAATTCGCCTTCCACGGTATTATTGTTGAAATCAGGTGATATCCTTGTTGACGGAGATCCATTTTCGTATTCTGACGATGATCCATTGAATGAAGGAAGGTGTTTTGATCCAAATGTAGGTTCGTATTGACTACTGGCGACAGGTTCCATTATACTAGTTCTTCTATCTAAACTTTCCGCAGGTGATCTACTCGTATTCAAAGTTTGATCTCGAGAAGTCACGTTCGGCAAAGTAGGTTCTAATTGCGTCATAGCTGGTTGTACACTTGAATCATCATCTGAAGCCACAAAACGTTCGACTTCCAAACCATCTTCGATTCGGTGTGTATGTTTTCGCCACCAATAGCCGTAACCTGTCAAGATCATTAAATACCAGTTAGCTGTAAATCTGTTTGCGAAAAGTAAGTGACTTACCTAAATTCCAGAGCATTCCGAAGAAAAGTAATATAGTCGGCAGACCGAAGGCTACGATAATTACGAAAGCAATTACAGCTCGAGGGATAGGTTTTACTCCAACGGAAGGTATAAAAGCAATCAATAATCCGAAAGCTATCAGCCTGAATAAGCTGAGAACAGAGGTGATCCAATCCCCCTTTCTATCTTTATGAGGTCTGCACGCAAGTAAAGAGACGAAAACGATGAATTCCACTACGACATTCCCTATTACTTGTGCCCATGCTGATGTTGGTCCGAAAGCTATGAATGCTGAACGAGCGATCATACCCAATATAAGGGGCGCAAACCAGAAGAAATGGAACTTTTGTCTATAGGCACGATAGAGTACTCCGACAGAATGGAACCATCTGTAGGAGGTGTATAGGGGTGATATGCCGGGTGCAGTAGAAGACAACTTCCGGTTTCGCAGAATTGATAGTACAAATACTGTAGCGAGCGGGACCAGGACCAAAAGGATCGAGAAGACAGCAAAGAATATCGACAAGCCAGAATCTCCAATATGGAATTGCCAGAAACCGAAGATGAAGATTGGGAAGAACCATATGAGACACTGCATTGAGTGGGAGTAAGCTTTGTGTAACGCATATGGTCATTTTAGACCACGCTGAGTGTGAACTGCTTACCAGTCTCAAAGCATTTCCAGCACAGAAGCCCCACCACATTCTTCTCAATCTTCCAGCCCATGAGATTTCCCCTTTACCCCGACTTGATCGTTCGACAATCCAGAGCACTCCGAAGAGAAGAATATGGAAGACAATAGCAATTGCGACGAAAGCTAAGAAAAAGAAGAAAACAGTGTCGAAAGCGTTGGCAGTGGGTATGTTGAGAGTGTTGGTGTAAACCGGTAATCCACTTGACAGCTCTGAAGTAGCATTTTGTGTAATAGCAGAAGCGATTGTGGCCCTTTTACCTAATTCTAAATGGCTTGACAATGCTGGAGCATTATTAGCTTCAGCTTGAGCGTTGGCGATAAAAGTTTGGAAAGAAGCTTTTGAAGACGTGACTTCGTTAAAAGATGCGTATACGTTATAAGGACTAAATTTCCGATTAATATATTGAACATCCGAATATGCGTTGGAATCTAAATGACCTCCAGTTTTTGATCTCATTGTATTGATTGAATTTTGAACGTGTTTCGATTTGAATAATCCGATTGCCCAATGGAAATTTTGAGTGAATGCTGAGTAAGCCAATGGGTAATTTAGGTGCATCAATCCCGATGCAGCGGCAGATTGGAATAAATAAAGGATATCGAACCACCTATATTGAGCTGGTGAAGGTGAATTTACTGCTCCAGTATGGAATAATCCTATTAATAATGCGACTAAAGTGAAAATTCCTGTGGCCCATGAGACAGCTGTTTGCCTAACAGACCATCCATTTGATAATGTCGCTTGTAAACATGCTGCAACTTCTCCTGTTTCTTCTCTGAGTAATTGAACTCTAGCATAGGCTTCTAAATTAGGTATGGACCATGCTATACCAGGTATCTTGGAGGAATATTTTGTAGGTATAGGATATGTACCATATCCTGTAAAATTGACTTGAGGTAATGGACATATTACTCCTTCTAACAAATCACATAGATTCAACGTTTGATTGACAGGTTCTATACCGTATACATTGACGTATAAATTGGCTGATACATTTAAATTTGCTTCGACAGATGCAAGGGAGAAAGAGAATGTTATTGATCCATTCGATTTGTGATAAGCTATATCAAATTGGTTGACTAATACTGCTTTTGCCTCTGCGCAATATGTTACAGAGTTTGTGTAAAGAGTATCCCCTCCTTTTGCCGATACGGGTGATAGAAAGCTGAATAGTGTAAGTAATGGTAAGAAGAAGGTTATTGGTGATGGAAATCGCATTTTACGTATTGAGATGTGCTGAGAGTGAAAAGAAGTTTGGAAAGGAGAAAGATGAATGTACAGAGAAGATGGGCGTTCTAAAACGGAGTAAGATTGATATTAGTCATATATCATAGTTTCGCTTGAAGTTGAAAATCGCTAGCGATGCTTTTCAATTCATGTGATATTGTACTCACTTCAAAACCTCCCCAAAATTAAATGACTCCAACGTACAAAAAACGTTTTGAAATTGTGTTTAAAGGGGAATCACTCCACTTTTTTTTCAGTAACAAGTACAATAAAGATATGTTAAGTTCTCTACTACCTTCCTACAAGAATTGAAATTTCAAAAACTATCTAATTGTTGAAAAGTTCTTGATTATTTGATTACCTTTGATTTTTATGATCTGATTTATTTCTATTAAATCTGATTCTAATCGTAATCTCGCAGTAAATCTATGATGAAATCGTCACACCGGCCGAATCTTTCAAAAACGCGTTCTAATCGTAAATCTTCCTTTGGAACTTTTCGAAATAAAATTTAAGAAGAATGATAATATATTTACAAATTAGAAAGGATATCGTACAAAAGAAGAACAAAAACTATTCTATAGTAATATAAGAATTCAATTTCTTCATTTACAAGTATAAATAATAATAAAAACTGTGAGAAATAAGCTTTTTGAAGTTTACTCGTAGGTCTTAAAGCTACAACTAGAGTTTATTCAGGGATAAGATTCAAATGATATCGTCTCGTACCCAATCTAAGGGTAATAAAAATTAGTTCAGTGGCGATATATTAGTTAATTGACGTCAATTAATCATAAGTCTTAAATCACGGGCTTTTTACATTACTGATAATGACGATGATTCTGTGTACATTCTACTACTCGTACTATGACAATACAGAATTAATTGAATCTCGTAGTTGAAGAACATAATCATACGACTGGTGTGTGACATACAACGATGATACCTTTCAACAAGAGGGATTCACGATTTTTAACGAAATGACGTTTCTTAGGAAAGACAAGTACAAATATCACGGCATTTGAAGGCGTTCTCGTCTACGTAGACGAAAAAGGTATTCGCTTTTTGCAACAGCACATAAAATCATTTAATATAAACGATTACCATACTTTTGGTAAGAACTTTTTTAAGGGGTTGGAGAATACGATTTTCCGATTCAAAATTCTCAGAATTCATATTCCAACTCGTCATCATAAAGTCCAGACTTTAAAGTTTTAGTCCAATTCATCATGTCTCGGTATTTTAAACGAGTAATGTTTTTAAGATCTTCATCTTACAAATGTTGTTCTCGAGATCATTAAAGATGTTCATGTATATATAAAGAATTCCGATTGCTGGCATAAACATGGTTATGGTGGTCTGAAATACTGGCTTGATCATCACATTGGAATGTTAATTCACTTTGCATTCGACTTGTAATTTGTTGTATGTTTATCTAAACTTTCAGATGTGACTAGTAATTGAATTATATTTGATTATATCAATGATAAGCAAAAGAAGGAATTGCTCCAAAGATACCAGAAAAAGAGATATCTTTAATAAGTCGAATGAAGACAAGTTACCAAAAAGAAAACCCAAGACCTTCCTTACTCTCACAATATCCAAAAATCGAACAAATAGTATGATGTAAAAAACATTTCGATTATATGGATTTCATGTCATACGTCCCTCCGTCCTCTACACACTCTGCATGCACAAGTGACAATTACCATTATCTTTACTTCTTTCTTTCCGTTATGATTATTTTGGTTCCTCTCCCACCCTGGCGTCCGATTCCGTATCCGGTTCGCTTAGGCGTCTACTTCGATCTTCTCACTTTCATCTTTCTTCTCCTCATCCTTCTTTTCTCCGTTGGCGGCTTCGGCGTTTCCATTTGGTTTGCCTTCACTCGAAGCTATGAAGTCAGTCCATTGATGCATCAACTTGCTCGCCCGGTCGGTAATCTTGAAATCATCGTTTCTTGGGATCTCGTTGAGGGTCATGATTTTCTTCATTACTGCGAAGGAATTACCTCATCAGCCAAACGGTATGATTGCGAGACAGGCTGAGCATAGACTTACCTTTACCGATCTTGGAGTACTGCAGAGCATCTATTGTCATAGCCTCATATGATTCAATGGTTTTGAATAAATCGTCATAACTTGGCATTTCCTATTACCAGATGATATCAGCCATCAATACAACAGCCGCTATAACAGCAGACATACCTCGGCAGAGGGTAACGATTTGCTCAAGAAAGCTCGTTGCAGTTTGTGTCTCCAATCCTTGACTTTGACACATTCGGGATTCGATGCAAGGGGATCTATAGAACCAAATCAGCAAATGAGACGCACATTTTGGCGTTCCGGCCCAAAGATGCTTACCATCATCTGCCGGCTCTTGATTCTCTGGTTTAGATACTGGTGCTTTGGATGTTTTGGCTTTAGCAGCAGGCTTGGATTTTGTTTTGGATTTGGGAGCATCCTCATCTTCGACTTCAGCCTAGAAATGCAAAACGAGATCAGCTCCTATCACGCTACAGTCGGTGGTATCCTTCATGTCATCGGCAATTGATCGACCCAATCCTGGAGATCACAATAGTCCTCCTCAAGGTATATCACCCATAACCCGACTGGAATCTCCACATTCGCGACCTCCATCGTCAGATCAACTTGCCAACTCCCATCACTCTACACGGAAAACAGGCCCTCTCCGAGTCTGACTCCGCTGATTTCTTCTATTCCCCTTCCCGACTTGTCGCTACTTGCACGCTTCGGTCCCACGGACCATTCTATGCTGCCCGGCCCTCATCTCCCACGAGACACCCGATATAATCTTTAACGGAAAAATAGGATCAAAACTCACTTTGGATTTGGTAGTCTTAGCCTTCTTTCCAGTAGCCTTCTTTTTCTCAGGAGCAGCCCTCTTTCTCTTTCCACCTGTAGTAGCCTCTTCGTCCTCCTCTTCTTCTAATTCATCCTCATCAGCCTCATTCTCAGCTTCTTCTTTGGCTTGTTGAATATTTGCTTGTTGTCCATCCCATTCTGTAGGATCTTGAGCTGTTTGGTAAGCCTCCCGTAATCCTCCGGTAGCTTTTCGATGAGGTTCAGAGAGGTAAGATGAGATTTCTGAGGCTGATAGGGGTTTGATTTCTTTGGATTGAAGCCATGAGCTGCGAGAAAAGAGCAGATCAGCTAATAGGTAATTGCGATGAACGCTATGACCTCAAAAAACTAAACTGAAGGATATACGAAATGTCTCGATCTGGACAGTTGGGATATGATTGGGCGCATCAGGCAGAAAGGAAATAACGTCAAACTCACAAGTCACCAGCTGGGAAGAATTGACAGCAGAATATTAAAGGGTTCTTTCCTGGTTTTTGCTTGAGAACATTACGAGGAAGAGTATCGGGATCAGCGATCTAATGGGGTACAGCGAATATTAGCTGTCTCCCCGGTTTTCATTGTTTATGCAGAGCTATTATGAAAACTCACTCTAGCAGCTAATCAACCATGAAAGGCAAAGTCGATTTCTTGTCAGCATGAATTCTAACCAAAATTGCTATCGTTCTCGGCCATTCGAGAGATAACTTTCTAGCTCTTACGACGATGTGAGAAGTAAACTCACGCCAAGGTGGATAACCTCTCAATCTAGCCAATACGATTTCTCCAACTTTAAATTGTCTTTTCTCATCATTCGAAAATGAAGGAGCAGATTTCTTCGTTGCACCACCTACTGAAGGTCTACCTCGAGGTTTAGCTGAAGATGGTTTAGAACTTTTGGCTGGTGAAGCTGATTTTGGTTTTTCTTGATTTGCCTTTGACGAAGATGGTTTTTCTGTTTCAGTTGATTCTTCAACTGGAGCTGGAGCAGATTCTTGAGCTGGTGTTGACTCATCTACCTCTTGAGCAGGTATCGGTGTTATTGCTGCTGCTTCTTCTGCTGACATTGCTAAATACACACAACAAATAAAATAATTTCGTCAGCATGCAATTACAAGTTATCGTAAGTCCAATTTGGGGTGGGCGAACTTACTGAACAATCGACGCGTTGCTCGTATGATCGATTTACTCGTTCCAGGAATCGCCTCGATATACTATTAAAACACTATCAGCATTAGGTAGTCAGTAGTAATAATTATTTATGCGTACGTTAGCTTGATTTTTGTATTTGTAATTTTGTTTCGGTGTTATGAGATATGAGGAATGTAATGACAAGAAGATTGTATGTTGTTGTGGGGGAGAGGGAGGGGTTGAATTCGGTTGAGTGTACTTTTGACTAGTTAGTTACTATAATCGGTTACTCGTATATACTCAACTAACTATATGAGTACACGCTGAACCCTATGACGCTAGATCTATCTGCCCACACGTTATAATTGGGACATTAATTATTAAATCGCCATTTCCGGAAATTCGGCATTATGTTATAACGCGTTTATTATATACTTAATAAGATCTCGCATACCTAATCATGTGTTCTTGAGATGTGGATAGGCACCTGACAATGATACCGGCGAGCGATGAGCCGTCATCTTCTGATGAGCCGTCATCTTCTCTCTGAGTGAGATGAGATGATATTCCAACCTTTGTCTATTGTAAATTTTGGTTTGAAAATATCTATCCTGTTTATCTCACCTGCTCTAGCTAGATTAGCATTGCGGAGATCGGTCCAACATGAGGTCTTCAAGCTCCATTTCGATGGTTATTGCTGCTTTATTGGCTTCCCCTACATTGGCTTTTAGGGACACTTCGCCATTCTTACTTTGGAATACCGATCCGTAAGCTTATCGAATTCGTACAAGCGAAATGACCAGCTAATGTTGATGGTTTCATATCTATGTAGGAGTCGGATATCCGAAAGTGCCTCTAAATCTCTTTATGGGTCAGCATTAAAACCTGCAGAAGAGGTTTACAACGGATTATCGAATTTGGGATGTGATTGGGATAATCTAGTGGTTGTACACAAAGACGGAGTGAGTAAATATACATTACCCTCAAATAGATTCTCATCATTCACCCCACCTCTTGACTGCGATGGTTTTCGATTTGATTGGTGGACCGATATTGATCTCCTTATACTTTGTCTAGCTTCACTCATCCCAACTCAACAAATTAGATTACCCAACTCATGATGCTCACTTGCATATACCTTACCTCTCTCGACCGCAAAAACGGGGACTCGATACGGGCTTAGAAATATGGGCGGAATCGTGTGACGCTACTATCGTATCGTCATTTGATGATCGAGTTGAGGGAAAGAAGAACGTGATTTTGATTGAATCGGCTCAAGGAGAATGTGAGCTACTCTACCGCTTCATTACTCAAAGAAAATTGAATAGCTTAACTTAGTGAAAGTAGCAATCCCATCTATACCATCCAACTTGAATTCTTATATCCTTATATTGACTGGATCACCTGTATCAAATGAAAAAAGACAAGAAAGACCTTTCCCAACTCATATAACTCATTCCGCAAGTGCAACTACTACTTTACAAGCTACTTCAACTTCAACAACAACGGATTCGCCAAGGAGAAATTCAACTATACCATCTAAGGACGTACCTTTATTAGATCGAGTTCAACTTCTTACTACACCAATTATCACTTCTTTATTAATCGTTTTCTTGATTTTATTACCAATTTTAGGATTTGGTATTTCCATGTTGACTAGTATTCAAGTACCACCTAAGATGATGGAAATTAGTAAATCACTTGCAGTTGGAAAAGATAGAAAAGATCAATAATCCACTTCGACGAAGCTGGCGGACTCTTCGGCGTCAAGAAAGCCGAAAAGGTTATTCCACGATGATAGCCGTTAGAATTTGCTCATGTATTATTACGAGATGCATTGATACGAACAAAAGTCTCTGTGCTACCTGCGCTTCAGTTCCCTTCGTGCGGGTGAAGAATCAATGGTAAATATATATGCACAAAGAGTCAAATTGTGATAGATTTCTGTACAAGTCTGACAGATTTGGTCTAGCTCAGATTACTTCCTCATGAGCAAGTAGACATTTTCTCCAACCACCACACTAGCAAGATGCCTATACGACCCTCTCAAAGCCATGAGTAATCCACCAAATGAGAAATACGCGGTTCTATAGCATTAATCAGATTAGGTGAATGTATTTCAATTCTGAAACGAAGTATAACTTACGTTTGATTATCGCCTTGTGCTGAATCGTCAAATTTGTATATCTAATTAATTATTCAAGGTAATTAGTTTAATATTTCAATATTATCCAATCGAAGATGATGGTTTTCAGAAGGATATGGATAAACATTCTTCATCTTTTAAGGGAGAAAGACGAATAATTTGAAATCGAATATAATTGAAACTTACTTTACCAAACATAACATAATCATAATCTTCACCTAAACCCATATTTTCACTTCTCCATAATTCTCTTTTTATCTTTTTTGATTTTTCACCATTATCTGAAGAAATTCCATCATCATCATTATTATCATTTGAAAATTCTTCAGGAATTAATGTTCTAGCTATTGCTAAAGTGAAAACTTCTCCTTCTGTTAATGGATATAATTCATTTGCTAAATCTAATGTAAGTGACATTTGTAAATTATGTGAAGGTGCTGTTATACGAGATACTAAAAAAAGAACCCTCCCAAAGAAATAAGCAATGCAATTCTTTCGGAATTATAATAATTTTGATTTGAATACCAACCTCTGTCAAATTTCTTTCCATCTTTATCAACGGTCTGAATGAGAATAGAATTATAAGCTTTTGACTTGAATCATAATTGGAGCATGTAAGAAAAGCTCACCTCCACTGTAAATCGATCTTCGAATATGATATTCGAGGAATCCGCCATTTTATTACTATTGTTCGTTAATCAGTCTGAAGAAGATACGTATTATTAGGGAGAGAATAAGGGAGAGGATGGATTAAGTGGTATGTATTTGCCGGTATATTGCTTTTTTGTACACGAAAGTTGGATAAAAAGGAGAATTCGAGATTGGGCTTTATCCCTGCTAAATTGTGCGCGATGTAATTCTTTTAAGATAATGCTTTTAATTGATAATAATAATATAGACACGAATTAAACAAAAACAATTACATTAACAGAAGATGAATGATAGTTGAAAATATAATTTAACTTTTCCCCTCATTTACTTGTGTGATGATATATATTATTTAATATTCTCCGTCGCCGCTAGGTTTACTGTAATGTCAAAAGTCAAAAAGTACTTGAACATTCTCATTTCCGATTTTTCAATACTGGTAATATCCGAAATACAACATTTATCAATTTATTTTACATACATACAGGATACCACCTTTCCAAACCCAAGGGCGTTTCGAAATTATCAACAAATTGTTAGAATTTAACAAATTTATGCAATAAGCTATTCCTAAAAAACCAAGATTCTTAATTCCCTTCAAGCCCTCTTGTCTGAATAAATTCCTACCTAATCAATATGTCTCACGGAGATCATTCTCGAGATCCATGGTGAGCTTAAATTCTTTTACATATGTTGACTTGCAAGCATTAATATTGAACATTCTCAATAATGCTAATGATTTATCTGAAAATGCAGTCCTTATGTCATTCTTAACGATTTCGGAGGAGCGTTCGCGATGGGTGCGATAGGTGGTGGTATATGGCATGGTATAAAAGGAGCAAGGAATAGTCCTAGGGTGCGTTCAACTTCGATCATCATGACTAGTACTATGTTCTATCGCTGATCACACTGGTCTACTTGACATAGGGTGAACGATTTGTTGGATCGATGTCAGCGATAAAAGCAAGAGCACCAGTATTAGGTGGTAATTTTGGTGTATGGGGTGGATTATTCTCAACGTATGATTGTGCTGTTAAAGGATATAGACAAAAAGAAGATCCATGGAATGCTATGATTGCGGGTTTCTTGACTGGTGGTTCATTAGCATTGAGGGGTGAGTGAAAGGAGTCTCGTCAAAATCATCAAAAGAGGAATCAGGTCTAGACAGAAGGCCTGTGGTGACCGGAGAAGGTTTATAATGGATCTATAAGCTAATACTATAACACCGTCGCAGCTGGTCCTCGATCGGCGTTCGGTTCGGCAGTAGGATGCGGTATATTATTAGGAGTGTTTGAAGGTGTCGGTGTCTTGATGAACCGAATGTTCGCTCAACCTATTCCGCAAATGCAGTGTAAGTCTAGTCTTGCTGTTTTGCAACAAGCAATGCCTTCTTTTCGCATCATGATATGGGAAGGAAATGTTTCGTTTGCTAACATTCTTCGTGAATTTATAGTACCCGAACAAGCACCTGCAGCTCCAGCGGTCGCTTAATCACTTTGCAGTGATTTTCATCCGTTCTCCATCATTGGGTGTCATGATGTATACCCCTCATATCACTTCTCTGGCATGCATCTCATATACATTCATCTCTCTTCGGATATGTGTAGGCTCGTCATGCGACTATACTGGCTCAGCGTAGAGCCATTTATAAATCAAGTATGATATCGCGGCTACTGCACGATTTCGAGTAGCGTCAATGCATGCTGCGTCCAACTTGAGCCTGAAGCTGCATGTCTCTTGATCTCCAGATGTTTAGGGTAGATGCATTGGTTCAGCGTGGAAGTGATTTCCGAAGATTCATGATTTAACTCAAGTTGATCGACGTCACAGTCAAACGCGCTTCCGGTAAGAGAGAGATCACAATCTGGACTAATTACCAATATGTTTCTTATATTTACGCTCATTTGAGTCTGCCTCTTATCATTTCACGCTTGTTTCCATAGTTTTTGAGTTCATTCTTTCGATTTTTTTACATGATAACGGCCTTTCGATACGAGCAAATTCATCAACATGAGCGGAATGCCGCTCAATGATGAAGATAGTGGAGATATTTCCCTTTCATCTTCACATTTCCACATTCCAGCTCAATCATCTTCAAGACCATCTTCTTCAGGATCAATGACATCTGCGAATTCGCAAACTTCTGAAGATCATACTTTAGCACCTAAATCTTATTCTAGGGAAAGAGACGTTTCTGTACCTGCACCCGCACCTCAAAGGTTATTCGGTAAATCATTATTCTCAAGATCACCTCAACCTTCTACTCAACCTGAAGCTGGTCCCAGCGTATCGGTTGCATCAAGTACAATTGATTCTAATGTAGGAATTGTCAGTCTCAATGATGAACCTATTTCAGAAGCTGGACCAAGTAATAAACCACCTTCAACTAGAAGACAATCATCTGGTTTAGGTAGATCACGTTCATTAAACGTTAAACTTCCTTCATTAGATACAGGTATCAATAGAAGTGTTTCTCCAATGTCAGCTACTTCTCGTAATTTAACAACACCAACAAATAAATTAGGATGGAGTAGAAGACCAGGTGAGCCTAGGCCTCCACCACTGGTTAGTGAAAACGTATCAAAACGAATGTCAAGATGGGTTAAAGAGGTAGTAGTGTGTAATTTCGATTTAGAAAGAGGTCCTGTAGTTGAAAGAAGAGCAGGTGATAGACGTTGGGGTCCTGGTGAGAAAGAGAATGTGTAAGTTTTTAGATGCATAACTAATAAGGAGAGGGTTTTCAGTATCGCTAATCTTCTAGATAAACAATTAGTGCATTCTCCTCTTTCCCAGATACTTCACTCTTCGCTGAAGGATCAATATTGTTCTCATTCAAAATACGGCATATTCCTCCTGATCCATCTTCTCTTCATCATCCTGAACCACCTTCACCCATGCCAGATAGAGTAGTCAAAACAGTTGAAGAAGAAATGACAGATTTAAAAGTTGGAGATCCACCTCGAGAAGCTGGTAATTTACCTGGAGGGAGTGGAAATGGCATCGATACACCTGGATTATCAGAATCATCAGGATCTGGGTTCGGTCCGATAAAAGCAGGAGATAAAGCTGAAGAATATAGAAGATGGGATGAAAGAGGTAGAGAATGGTTATATGGTTTTGTATGGTTTGAACAAAGGCGAGATAAAGGTATCACTAGAGGTTATATGCAGGTGAGTGCTCTTATAGCTTCCGATTGGAGAGCGCATAGAAAACTAATACCTCAACTTGAAGAAATCCCTCGTCATTCTTACTCATCTACCATTTCCTACGCTTTTCTCGGCTGTACTTCAGAAGGTCGCACCTACGTTTTTTGAGTTTGGTTATTCTGCATTGGAAGCTGCTTGCCATTCCATAGCTTCCTGGTAGGTTGAACCCACAAGGTTTCGGTCTTACAAAATATTAAACTCGATGAGCTGATGGTACTGATCAGGCCCGATCCTACGCCGGACTCTATTCTGGAACTACCTATGTTAACTGACCTGATCAACGTCAAGCTCCCGGATACAACTGAATCGCCCCAAATTGGAAGAGCCTTTGGTAATTTGTCGCCCTCCAGTCAACAACCTGTACGTCCAAATCTTACTAAGAGGTCGAAGTGTAAAGTGATGACTGACAATACTATCTTGCCACAATTTCCAGATCCTGGCAGCTTTGCCCACATCTACACCATTGAGAGCGTTCGCTTCATTTCTTCCATCCCTGTGGTCTTTATGGGAATGTCTTATACTGGCCGAGCCTGTATTGATTATTGCACCTGATCCCAAAACATGTTCCGAGATTGTATGGTGGCTACGTGATCTGTTAAGACCTGTAAGCTGCGATGCATCGTGCTGAAGATGATCGGTCAAGCTAATCCAGAATGAAATTAGATACCTCCGGCAGGTGACTTCAGACCATATCTTCACATTCATGACCACGACTTTTCATTGCTGGTCAATTCGAATAAACCACAAGCTGGAGTCATCGTAGGAGTGACAAATCCCTTTTTCCGAAACGCAGCTAGTCATTGGCCGAACGTAATCTCTATACCATCACAAAGGACACGCCGAATAGTTCAGAATGGTACTAGTCCAGCTGTGGCGAATAGTAGTCCCAGTATGAAGGATCAGCCGGAAGGCTTCCTAAGTAGACGTCATAGGGGTATACAGAAAGACAGAGTTCTGCTCAAACGTCTGGAAGGGCTGGTTGCTGAAGGCAAATTTGACGGTAAGTAGAATTCGTGTTTCAACATGATGATGAGCTGATTATCTGCGAATCTGCGTACAGATCCTGAAGGTAACGAAGCTTTGAGAACGTATTTCCAACAATTAACCGAACGCTTCCTTGTACCTTTGAACCGATACTTTCAAACTCTTGTTCCAACTATTTCAGCCACACCAGGTGGAACTTCCATTTCACCTATTCCTTCACCTTCAGGATCTTCTTCTTCAATCGCAAGTACATCTCATACCACTGGAGTTATTCGACCTTTCTCTTTACCAAATTTTTTGAATCATTTGCGTAATAATGGACCAAATCCTTTACTTTTCAAAACTAAAGGATTAAGTTTGAAAAGTAGAGTAGAAAATGATTTTTATGCTTCTTTTTGTATGTCTTCAACTTTTGCAAGATGGTTAGAACTTCGTGTAAATAGTTTAGGTTTAGTTTTAAATAATCAATCAAATAATAATAATATTAATAATATTAATAATCAACAAAATGATAATTTAACAATTCCATCTATTGGTAAAAATGGATTAACAACAAATTCAAAAAAAACAATTAATAATAATACCGATGATAATAGAAAATCAAGACCTGGTTTACCAAGATCAATTTCTGCTTCAGTAGGATTAGGTATTTTAGGTGATGGAATTTTAAATGAAAATAAACAATCTCCTATTTTATTAAATTATAAAAGTGAAGAAGAAGAAGAAGAAGAGATTGAAAATAATGAAAGTAGTGAATTTGAAAATTATTCAAATAGAGATAGTTTAGAAAGTGGAGAAAGTAGAAATAATTGGAATTTAATACAACAAAGACCACAAAGAGATAGAGAAGGTAGTGATCAAACAATTGTTCAAATTAAAAAATTTGATAATACAATATTTGATAATGGTTTTAACAAAGAATCTTATAATTTAAAAAGTGGAAATTGGTTTGATACTGGAAGAAGAGTTAGTGAAGGTAATGTACAATATAAAGGACCTGTAAATAAATAATTTAATAAAAGAATTGTTTTTATACTTCTTATATGTATATATATTGTATTTTTATGTATTATTTTTGTAATGATTTCAAATATGCATACATGTCATCCGGCAATACATTAGTCCTTACTATAGCCTTCCACATTTGCCGATGAGACGAGGAATTCTTAGAGGGCTTCAGATCAGAAGACGAGATGGTGAAGGGAGTGGAAAGAGGATTATTCGAGAGAGTAACGGGAGAACAAGAAAATGATTCATGAATCTATCAAAAGTTTTTCGGTACCTATGCGAGGTAATATAGATATCAACAACCTTTTTTGAATATGGACAATATTCAAAGATGATAACTTACCTCACTTGCAGGTGCATCACTTGGACTAACAGTCATGGGAGGAATTTCTTCCCCATCATGACCGTGTCCATCTCCATAATTATGTCCATGATGATTCTCATTATTCAGACTAATTAAATCAACAGAACTTAATTTTCTAATCAAATGACTTATACTTCCAGATTGACTTGGTGCTCTACTTCTTCTTCCACTTTGTGCATTTAAATTATTCCAATGTCCACTTCCGCCTCTTTCTCTTGAATGTCCACTTTCAGTATTGATATTTACATTTTGATCTCCAGAATTTTGTTGATTACCAATTGAAGAAGGCATAGGAGTCATACCTTGACCAAAAGGATTAAATAAGAAACTATTTGGTCTTCTATTATTACCTCCTGACATACTAAATGACATTGAATTTCCAGATTGTCTTCTTGATTGTCTTCCACCACTTGTTCCTGCACTGAAAGGATTACCGAAAGATTCTTCAGATAATGCAGTAGCAGGTGTAATTGGTGATGCATCTCTTGTACGTGGTCTACTAGCTGATAAACCAATTGATGATTTACGTCTTTCAGGTGATACAGTAGCAGCTATTATAGATTGTCGTTTTGCCAAAGGAGATGAAGAAACAAGCGGTGAAAAATTGGCTTTTGGTGAAGTGTCCCTTGATGTACCAACAAACTCGGATGCGGGTATAGGTAATCCACCTTCGATGTTTTGTGTAAGATGCGTATCAGGCATGGGTGAAGCGTACATATTGACTTGTTCGCCGTCTTCCAAGCCATCAACTCGCCAAGTTTCGCCTCCCTCCCCGGATCCTTCTTCATCATAGTATTCCTCATCGTCCATATTCCTCACTTCTGCTCTGAATTCCTCTATCTCTTTCGTTATCGCTTCACGCAGCTCCTCGATGGTCGTTAATGACTCGACTTGTTCCCATTTCGAAAAGATCTCTGGACATGCAGGTTCATCTAGTTCGTCGTGATATGTCGCTAAGTAAGGATGAGATAAAGCTTGTGTGACGTCTATACGTTGAGCAGGGTCGAATGCTAAGAGAAGTGATAATAGATTGAGAGCTGTATTTATAAAATCAGCCTTGAATTTTGGCAGATCGACAGAACGCAGACATACCTTCCGGATCTGCCTCTGGGAAGAGATCAACGAAATCAACTCTTGGCGAGAAAGGTAGAGTCTTGAGATATGTCAATGCCTTGTCACTACTGACTCGAGCCAAAGTCTCCTCATCTGGCGTTCCCAAAACACCCAATATCAAATTCAACTGATCCACATAATCTTTCCCTTTAAATAGGGGTTTACCACCTAACAATTCCGCTAATATACAACCTATTGACCAGACGTCAATAGCTGTAGTGTATCGTTTATTCGATAACATAATTTCCGGAGCTCTATACCATCTCGTTGCGACATCTGAATCAATTATCAGTTCATACATCTGGCATACGATAACGGGACAGTGCCACAACCACTCACATTCCGTCAATTTCGAATCCGCATTCTGATCATCTTCACCAGTTACAGGTTTAAATCCTCTAGCTAGACCAAAATCACAAATTTTTAATTCACAATCCGAATTTACAAGCAAATTTCCAGGTTTCAAATCTCGATGTATCACATTTGCCGTATGTATGTACTGAGGAATAATCAAATCAGCTGGCCACTCATTAATTTTTGTTGAATATAACTCACTTTCATACCACGTAGTAATTGATATAAGAAGTATTGTATATGACTATTACTTAATGCTTGTCCTGATCTCACTATTTGATGAAGATCTGCTTCCATAGGCTGTCAATACGTTAAAATTAGCTACCTTTACCTTGATATATAGTGATAGAAAACTCACCTCCATATATAGATATCTGATTTAAAATCATCACAATTTCGATAATTAGTATTTTTAGCAAAAATTACCAAATCAACTTAAAATTACTTACATTTCATTATATCCTTCCCAGACATTATCTAAATCTATTAATCCTGTTAAATTCTCATGACCTCCAAAATGTCTTAAAAGTGTAATTTCTCTTAATGCTCTTCTTGCTAAAATTATTTTATCAAAAACTCTTGTTATACATTTAACTGCAACTAATTCACCAGAATAACTATCTTGTACATTTATAACTAATCCATATGCACCTTGTCCTAAAGGTCTAATCAATTTCCATCTACAAGGTAAATGAAATAATCTATTTAATGTATGTATAGTTTGATAATCTTTTTCTTTTAATTTTTTTTCACTTAATGGATGATTTTCTTCTTCTTCTTCTTTTTCTTCTTGATTTGAAAATTCATCTTGTTGAATTTTAATTAAATTCATTGAAGATGAAGAAGTATTTTGAGTTAAACCATCTAATCCTCTTTTAGCTGCTGCAGCCATTTTACTTGCTCCTGTTTGTGGAGTTTGATTAACACTGTTATTAACGCTCGTAGTATTATTATAGTAATAATTTATTGGTGTATGTAAAGTACTATTTCCATTAGGATTTGGTAAACCTGATGATAATAATCCTGATACAGATGTTGAAGAAGAAGCTGTTAATCCTTGTTTACTTAATGGATGTTGTTGATTTCCAACTCCAACTTCTTTAGCTGAAAAAGCTGGTCCAAGTGTAAAATTGGAATTTGAACCTGAAGTTGTAGGTGTAATTAAACGTTTACTTGAAGGTCCACTTTCACTGCTATTACTTGTTAAATCTGTATTATTTATATTTCTATTTTCTTTTGAATTGGATCCTGAGCCTGAAGCAACAGACATGATATGTTCTGAAAAGAGAGGTTCAGAAGGTTGTTTATGGAGTGGTATTGAACGTTGTTGAACTGATACTACTGGTGAAGAGTGCACTTGAGAAGGATTGGGTCGAGGAGGTTGAGAACGTGGTAAAAGAGGTGCTGTAGGTGAAGACATCTTGCCGTAGTGAATTCAGCACTCTAGAAGGGGGAAATAGATTGTCGAAATGAGATAAAAGATTGATAAATGGACATTTATCTATCTATAATTCTATTTTATACTTAACTTGTGGATCCGAGATTTGCAGATTTCACAATCTAAGACATCCACCCATCTCACCTAAAACAGCTTATCTATAAGGCTCCAACTGTGTTATCCTGGAGAGATGGAGGTATGGATTATGTGCTGGAGTGAGAAAGGTGTGGTGCTCCGGATGTAACAGAATGCGTGATTAGAAAGGATGTCGTTGTTGTTACGTTCAAGTGTGATCCTAAGAGGTATCGATCCGTCGTGTTGCTATAAAAAGGAAGTAAGCGAGATGTTTTATGCACAGCAAGGATTAGGTGTTAATTTCGTGATTACTGCTGAACAATGCGAATTGACTTGATTTGACTGTTTTATTTGTAAAAAAAAAGGATATGACAAACCGCCGGTGTAAGGGTAACCATTCAATTAGCTTGTCTAGTTTATGCCCGTACCGGTTAAACCGATTTTGTTATGTTTTTGAGGGCCAATTCAGGCAACTAAAGCGTCGATCACTTGATATTTCATGTACTCCGTAAGAACGAAGTCCGAATCTTTCCCATTCAGGGATATCCAACAAGGGGGTTTACGAGATTTCTCAGCTTCTTATAGGTCAAGGAGGCTCCGCTTAGAAAGGGAAGATGTCCTCAAGAGGTGGGGGAAAATGCTTCGCTTTCTTGCATCGGACGTTGTATGCATGTCAAGGTGCAATAAGGGCATAAACTACATATATCATTCAAAAGGAGTTTCATTCTTGACCGAAGAGGGAAGAAAAAGTACAACGGTTCTTGTCTGATCAAGCCGTGAGGGTTTGGGTATATATTCGAAAAAGTGGGGTATTTCGATAACGATATTTTACTAGATTGGAAGACTTCTTCCACCCCAACGCACAGTATCCTTCTTGCTCTGCCGTAGCATCATTCCATGCGTACTCTACCCATTTTGATTATGACGGAATATCTTCCATCGGCATTTAGCTCTGTATAGCCTTAGAATTCATGATCCCAATTAGGATCACCACCAGCTCTTCCACCCGAGTTTGCTGGTTTCGCATTGCCATTTGCCCTGCCATTCGACTTGTTGTTATTCAAACTACTCGATGAACCGTTACTTTGAGCCCAAGCATTATCGTATTCCGCATTGTTTGCCCATTCATGTTGGTTGTTCTTTTTGGTTGGTTTCTTTACTTTCGATGAACGTCTCTTTGATCCGTAATCTTCGCCCCATACAGGTACATCAGTGTCTGTAGCTGCTGCAGGTGGATATCCTGATGTTGAAGCGTTGGATGATCGGCGTGCCGCTCGCTATGATGACCATGAAGGTCAGCGGCTTTCGCCAGATCGATGATGGTAATACAAGGCCACTGAATGCTAGACTCACCTCCCATCTATCACCTGATGAACCAGATTTACCGCGTTTGTAAGATCTTCCATCTCCTACAGTACCTTCAAAGTTAGCGGGATAGTGCCAGTTCCTTTGATTGGGCGCTCGATCTACAATTTCACCAAATTCAGTTCAGCCATACCGCCTTAATTGTCCGCGAATGAAATCGACCACTGAGTGTGAGATATGACTTACCCTCGTTGTAATACTCCTCATCTTCACCTGTCCAAAGTCCTTCATTTCGTCTTCGTTCGATCTCCTCCGGATTAGTAGTAGTAGGATCATAATTGATACCCTCTTCGCCTTCTTCCAACTCTTGATCTCTCAAGGTAGAATGAGCATTTCGCTCGTCGAATCTTTTAGACCATTGACTCTTTTTCAATCGTCTTTCTCGATCAGTATTGTCGACCAATCCGTACTACGTGTCATGTCAGCGCCAGCACATGCGACTTTTTGCGATCTGCTTGTGTCGAATGTCATAAGAGGAACAGAGTGAATTACCTTGATAGCCCACTTAGGTGTACGTGCTCGATTTTGGTTATTTCTGACATTTTGGATGTAGAAACTGAACAATGGGGAAAGTGTAAGTCAGCTCCAATGAATCGCGTAAGTATGAGGAGACATGGACTTACTTGTGGAAATGACATGGGAAGTCTACATGACCCATCAGATCAGTAAGCAGCTTGGGTACAGCTCAGACAAGGTGCGAAAAACTTACAACCACAGATACACAGGAACACGTTGATAAAGAAATCTGTACCTATACCGAAACGCACCGCGACGGCTGAGGTTGCAATCCACCGTCAGTGCCGGTTCTATCATTCAAATAGTACCTCCTCTGAGGTCAGAGCGTCATTGAAATCTATGTTGCCTATACACAGCTTTCTTCACTTTTGCTCCTCTAACCCATAAAAGCATCCTCCTACACCTCGTTTCGTTCAATTCACTAATTCCGTTTTCACGCTTACTAGTAATCTTAAAGACAACAAGACTTACCAATAGGAGGTAGCAGTAGACCTAGCAAGAAGAGTAAGAATTGAAATCCATGATGACGCTTAGGTGCCAAGGAAATCTTCTTTGGTATATGATGATTTAACGACATCTCGTTACTATCTTGAATTTCTCAAATCTGTATACACCTAGATAGCTTCGCGTGGTATTTATGATCAGATCAGATCAATCTGATGTATTCTGAGAGATAGTCAAGATTTTTAAGAATTGACAAGATGAAAAGACTTTGACTGACGAATACGTCAAAAGTCGTTGATGTTGTTTCGGCCCGGTAGTGACCAAAATGTCCCGAACAAAGGTAGGTTGGTAAGTTTCACCTTTGTCTATGATAGTCTCTAGAACGCGTGTATATGGGTGATTTACGACTCTAAAGTCTGATATAATCGACAATCAATTTATGCAAATGCAAGTGGTCGACAGAACATATGGTTTTACCCTGTAATCGGCTGTTGTCAACATTGCCTCCTCAATGTTACGGTTATGATGCGCGGCGGCCAGTTAATGTGACATTATCAGCTGTCCGCCACTTCCCAGTTATCTCATCCGTATACACACGTCATGATTAATCACCATGTGCAAGATAACGCGGTGCGGGTTCAAGGTCAAGTGGAGGTTGACCACTGATTCTATTACTCAATCAGATCCAAGTATGCCAAGTATGTTCTGTGTAGAGTAGTCTATTCTTGCGCTTCTCGCTTCCCCCTCTAGAAATCTTGATGGAGTTTATACGTACTCTGATTCATAGACGGATAACCCCAGCTTGGCTCGGAAATATCTGTGGTCTCATGACCATGCTGTTCAGTAAGATCTATGATACGAAAAATTCACACCCATTCTGCATCTCCCATACAAAAGATGAGATAGGTATTGAGACGCTCAATCTGACATTCTTTTATCGTCCAAGAGAGGCAAGTTCATCGAAAAGAAACCAATTCATGTGCAAGATGCCTTTCCTTGATGCTTAGTGATTGGCACGACGTCATCGTCTCACCTCGTTTGTCTTGTGTGATATAAAGGAAAATATCCCCGAACGACCGAGCGTCATAAAAAAATAGGGATCAGAATCTCAAGACTCACTCTTAGGTCCTTTGATCCACTTTACTCTAAAAACGAACAAAGCCAAAGCAAAGTGACTTTGGGCAATTTATGTTCAAATGCCTCATCAACGTAATCTCTTCGAAAAACAAGAATCTCATGAACATTCACCATTGACATATACCGGAGAACCTTTCGATATGGATGCGAACCAGCTTAAGCAAAACCGTCATGCTTTACCTAATAGGTTGGAAAAGGTGTACATGGCTACTGGTGGGTTTCTTCTTATTGACATTAAATAGCTTTGTCACCTAGTATTCAGCGTTTTGGTAGTCAAGGAGGTGGAACAAAAATGACTTTCGATGAAAAAATCACCCTGTCGCAACGGACTATAATTGAGATTGACTGACTCTGGATACCGCACAGCTGCTTTTGAAGCGGTTGTCATCACCGGTATAGCGTTTGCAGTATTCGGCTTGGTACAGGTGAGTTTATCTCCATGATAGTTTTATGCATGCCACTATACGATACTGAGGCTTTCTCTATGACGCAGGCTAATATTCAAGCTCAAAACGCAAAAGTCCGAACGGGTAAGTGTACAACTAATTGTACATGTCAGAAGAATATAAGAAATGAAGAGCTATACACTGAATACTGACTTCTAAAGTACCGGTATATCTTGCGGTTTTCATTATGGCTCAGTAGGTAAATTCACCTTGACTCCCTAGATACCCAAGCCTGATGTAATCTGCAGGATATTTTCCGTTCTTTACATCTTCGACGGCTTGAGAGCAAGAAATATAGTTCAAGTCAGTAAGACATTCTTTTTTGGGTTGCTTTGTCAGTGACTAATAAAATATGATATATCCCTAATAGCTTATAATGCACCTTTTCTTCAACTTGTGCATGTTAGTCTACTCTATCCTCCAAATTCCCCAAACAAAAGATGCTTTGAGCGATGAAAACGGTGTACCGGGAGCATGCGGCAATTTCGAAGTAAGTTGAATTTTTCTTCACACAACATCTGGACGGGAATGCCAATAATTTGTGTTAGAACTGCACTGGTCCAGATTCACTATTCAACCTATTACAGAGATTGATGATCGTACCACCTATCATCTTCGGTCTATGCACGATCATGTTCTGTGTGTTGATCAGATATGTGCATGCTCAATTCGGCTGGGCAGTATTTCACTTGGTTGGAGCTTCGCCAGAACTGAGAAGTAAGTGCGGCAAACTAAATTTAACATGTTTTCTGACAACCTCTATCACTTTTAGAAGCACACACCCGTTATCAAACTATGATCAGTCTGTTGAAGATGTTACTATTCTTCGCTTTGGCCTTCTGTACTGCGGTGAGTCATGATTCGCTGAGACGACAAGTTTCCGTACTTTAACAAGCTGACAGGATCAAATCGGTTGGTGTAGATGCTCATTCTGGCTTCAGCATGGAGCGCTAAGAAGGCTGAGTTGTACGTATATGAATCTCTTCTACATCTGTCAACGTCAACGCTGAGAGGCATTTACACCAATTTGAAGCATCATCACCATCATTGCTTTCCCCTTGGTCATTTTCTTCATGCTAGGATGTGGATGGGCACTCAGGAAAGAAAATAAACCGTGAGTGACATCGCTCTCCGCTGAAAGCCATTGTTACTTACTTGCGAGCTGATTCTCGTGCAAACAGGATCATGTACGTCTGTCTCGTACTAGAAGTCGCTGGGATCGCCTACTTCGTGTAAGCTGAGCAAGAAAATCGCACACTGTATGGAAAATCAGCTAAGATCTCGATTTACTGTAGCTATAAGCTTGCTACTTTATGGCTCCCTCGTACGGAAGGGCTATATAGCAATACAAAAATTACAATGGCTATTTTTTGTGAGCAATCCGGCAGGCTCTTCATTTCAAATACTAAGCTGATCGTACTGGTCCCATAGCGATCTTTTCAATCATAATTCTCTTATCGACTTTCTTACTCTCTCTACTTTGTATTGGTGATTTCGGGAAAGGATTGATTGACGCTCATCGAAATCCCGAAAATCGTACAAGTTTATGGAGCTTACCTGCTAATGCAAGGTTTGAGAAGAAATTAGAAGTTGCTGAGAAGTCTGGGAATGTAGAAGCTGGTCATTCGCCAATGTTAGGTGAAACTGAGGGAAGGCAAGAGAGGTTGGTGATTGATTAAGGGAAATACTGTTTGACTCAGATTTACGTTTCAGTGAACTGTATTTTTGATCAAGGGTAGGAAGGAGATGATAGATGAGGGCTTTGCTCTTTAGCCGAGTGTCACTTTAACGCAAATTTGTTCACAAGCTTAATCGAAATATATAAATACTTTCCGGTTTGTATTCATAATATGTTACGTATCTTACCACAAGTAAACTGCTCTTGAACACACATTGAAACCAGAGTATTGTCCCACATATATCATTTACAAGCGTATATCGATCTCTCGGAGATGACTTCTAATCGGTATTCGTACTGTCCATTCAATGATAATCCCCTTCTTCCCAATCATCAAACCCATTCAAATCAGCATTTCTAATTAAATCCCAATCACCTTGAACCATACATTTTTTTCTTAGTTTCGTCCTAGTCATCTCATCATCATTTTATGAAAATTGGAATTCGTCCAAGGATATGGTAATGATCTTCCAAAATCTTCTATATTCTCTCAATTATGTGTAGTAGAATCAAGCGATATGACCAGTGGATGATATTTGTTTGAAGAAGATTTGATACGACTTGAATGATGTGACACTGATACGATAGGTATATTAATTGAACCTAGAGGATAAGGATGTGATATTTTCAATTTATCTTTTTTGGTTTTTTTGATGCTTTGTCGAGATGAGGAATTGAAAATGGAGATTATAATTCCCATTCAGCCTTAAATAGGCAAGATCGTGTATAGATCGCTATCAATTGATCGTGTTTAGATCCGCATTGATATCGATGATACGCTTTTTGAGTATTCTTTAAATGAAATGTATGGTTGATAAGAGTAAAACACCATGCCATCTTTTGAAATTGTCGCTTCGTTCAGTCGATATCTTCCCTTACTTCTATTTGGCGCTTCGAAATGAGTTTGTTATCGTCAAAGCGACTGAAAGTACCCTTTGGATGTCATTTGACCCTTAAATCATGTATCAATGATGACCTAACAAGGCGTTGAAACATCATGTTCATTGTATATCTTAAATACTCTTGATATCGCTTATTTCATCAGAAGGAACAGTGTAAGAGTAACAGAGTAGATGGGCATGAATGAATATCACCAAATTTCATACAATATTACCTGATGCCTAGATTGTAATTAGCTTGTAAATGCTTCATTACATCTTTCAACATTAATCCAAAAAAGGCAGTCGCGAATCATTGCGTCATACCACGTGAACCGGTTTGTTTTCGGCAGATATCTATTTACATTGCCAAGCTTTTAGTTCCCAATAACAAAGAATAACGAAAATATATCTACTTTTAGTGTGTATCGGTGAGATTGGTATACATATATATATATGATTGTTAGTTCACGATAAACATGCTCCGGACAATCATAATTGCTTCAGCTACATTGATGACGACAACAGAAATTATGGCTCAAGCTCAATCTACACCAAAAGTTTTAGTTTATACGGCGACAGCAGGCTATAGACATGATTCAATACCTACAGCTATACAAGTATTAGGTGATAATGCTCAGCAATATGGCGTAGAGTTTACTTTCTCAGAGTAAGTCTTTGAATCTAAACCATAAAATGAAAAGGTGATTTCTAAATTGATTCCTTGAACAGAGATAAAAGTCTATTTACAAATGAATCTTTATCGACATTTGATGGAGTTATGTTCGTATCGAATTCCGATGAAGGTCAGTCCATTCCATTTCGATCCAAAGGATAGAATAGATTTAATAGACAGACTTTCTATTAGTACTCGATGAATCAGGTCAAGCTGCTTTACAAACTTTCTTTCAATCAGGAGGTGTATATACTGGTGTTCATTCAGCTTCAGCATGTTTATTTAACGATGAAAATTATCAACAAGCTGTAGGAGGTAAGTTAGATTACTTGACTCTTTGATATGATAAGCTTATGATCCGGATAATTTCTTCAGCATTATTTGACTATCATCCACCTATACAAGACGCTGTAGGTCATCTCCTTCCCTACAAGCCGCTTATAAGTTAGTTTTACTCACTAATATAAAATTGGATAGACATTCACAAGGATAAATAATACTCATCCTGCTACTGCCAATGTTCCTGATAGATGGTCATTTGTGAGTGTTATCTTACAGGAATATGTTCACCGGTACCATACGACAATTGACATATACCAAAATAGCAAGAAGAAGTATATTATTTCCGATCAAATCCAAGAGATAACGGTGCAGTTGTACTTCTTTCCGTTGATGAGACTAGTTATGTCAGTAAGTATAACCTATCTCTCGAGAGTAAAAAAGAGGCAATTAACCTCTTCCGATTAATTTCTGTTCTGTAGATAACGGAACATCAAGTGGAAATTATCCATCAATGGGTGATCCCCATCCTATAGCATGGTATATTGATTCACCTTTATCATCTCAACCTTTATCTCAAGGTATTTCAAAACCTGGTAGATCTTTTTATACATCTTTAGGTCATTTAAATTCAAGTAAGTTAATCTAACTTTATACAAGTTGAGAGCAAAAGTTGATAAATCTATATGTAGCTTGGCAAGATGAAACTTTCATAAATCATGTCATGTCAGGACTTAAATGGGCATTAGATGGAGCTTCTACAAAGGCTTATGGAATTGGTTTAGTAGGGAATGGAAATAATAATGAAACTTCATCTAGCAATCAAACTTCCGCTTCAGCTTCAACAAGTGGTAGTGGGTCAAATACATCTGGTGCATCCGCGACTGTATCTGCATCTGCATCTACTTCGTCGGGTACAGGTACAGGTGGAACATCTGGAGCACAAACAAATACGCATTTACCAGGAAATGCAGCTTTCATCGGAGCTGGAATACTAGGACTCGTCGGAGTGAGCTTATTAATATAGGTAAATTGATGGACGGTCGTACTCGTTTTAAATTGTTGATGTAATCATATCGCAAAGATGGAATTTGGCTCGTACATCAAAGCAAAATGCATACAGAGTATAAGGTACAAATACACGAAAAGCCAAATTTCAAATATCGCTTTTGATTTGATAAGGAACCCCCTTGAAATAGTTACCTAATGTTTCAATTTCTTTTGTTTATCAATTGCAGCTCTTAGTCTAATTTGTTTATCTCTTAAAGAAGCTTTCTTTTTCTGCATAACTTTATTAGAACTATGAAAATTATTTATTAGTAAAACCAGATCAATTAAATATTATTTTTTTAGATAAAACCAAAAACTTACTGAACAGCCATCATTAAAGGTTTATTTCTAGCTTTTTCTCTATTTGTACTACTTGAAGGAGTACCTTTTTGTTTTTTACCTTTTAAACTACCGAATTTTTCTCTACCTTCTCTACCTTTTTGTACTAATTCCATTTTTTCTTCCCAAGTAGATTTTAATTTTTTTCTTGGTCCTAAAATTTCATTTTCAGTTAAAAATCTTTCTGATTCATCTCCATCTATATGTCTTTTTGAAGCTTCTAATGCTGCTAATTTTCTTTTAGCTCCTGAACCTCCACCTGATTCTGCTAATTCTTTTGCTGCTTTTAAACGTAATTCATTTAATAAAGCGAAATCTGCTGGTGTTAAAATCTATCAAATAAAAAATCAAATCATGTCAGCTTTTTTTAATCATTTGATTTATTGTATTACTAATGATTCACCTTTTGCTGAGCAAGTAAAGATAATTTTTTAGTATCTTGAGATATAGCAGTTGTAGCTACTGATACCACTGATTTACCATCATCCATCTCTTCATCCTCATTCTCATCTTCTTCTTCATCGTTACTATCTTCTTCATCATCTTTACCAAGTCTTTTATTTTTCTGTTTAGATTTTCTAAGTTTTCTCTTTTCTTCTCTATCACGTTTACGATCTTGTTCATCATCTGAATCTGAAATATCCAAATCTTCATCTCCTGAAGAAACATCTTCCCATCCTTCTGATTCAGATCCAGTATCACTATCAACATCCCAATTCTCCCATCCTTTTCCATCTTCATCTTCGTTTTCTTCACCCATATTTACATCTCCATCTTCTTCTTTTCTCAATGATGCGAAATGTTCTTCCAATAATTCTAATCCTTCTATACCATCTGCAGCATCTTTAGAATGTCCATAGGCCAATACTTGATTACCGATAAGACCCATTGAAGCTGCTTTACCCTATACCAAGTCGCATAATTAGCTGACGCTCATCTAGAGGGTTCGAAGAGAGTGGTACTCACTCGTTCTCTCCTTTTGAGCATACCAGGATTGACTTCTCTGAATAGTTGTAAGAGACCCCTAGAAGCAGTAACCACTCCCTTATCTTTACTCTTCCTATAATCAATCAGATCACTCAATAGATCTTCCTCCATACACCAAGGCTGTCGTCTACAAACTTCTCGAATAGCATTCAAACCAGCTGCTATGACTTCAGCTCCAACACCGGGATGGACGAATTCTTGAGCCAATTTTCGGATTACAGGTGTAAGTACGTCTGGAGGGGTAAGTTCATGTACTGATTGAGCTAGAGAAACGAGGATAAGGGTAACTTGAAGTTGATGGTATGTCAAGTATCTATGAGAGGAGTATCAGCTTGTAGGAGATTTTAGGAAATGTGGTCAGCTGACTTACTTGATGATGTAACTGTAGAAACCGAGAACGCAAAGTTTGTGAACGCCCATGACTCGAGAGAGAAGCTGCATAATCAAGATTTTATGATCAAGCGAATATATTTTATCTGTAATACGTGAGTTTAGTTTTACAAATATCCTTGTGATGCGTCATTCCAACATACCGTGTTTATGCAGATTGTCGTATAATTTCTCTCCGAAAGTTTGAGGATCATGTAATAATTCCAAAGCAGGGAAATTAGGCGTAGCTCCTAGACCGGCTGCATGTTTTGCCCTTTTCTACAATCAACAATTTTCGACCAGTCAGCTTCTGTCTTCAGCTAAAAAATCGGTCTAGATCAATGAGGCTAACCTTGTTTGTCTCTCTTTTCATCTGAGCCAACATCCTATCCTTCTTTCTACCACTCTTCCCAACTTCCATACGATGTTCCATCTTTTTAACTCCCCTTCTGGCATTTCTAATTTCTTCTTCATCCGAATCAGTCTCATTCTCATCTTCGTTATCCGACCCAAGGAAGAAATGCAATGCAGCAGATTGAACTTTTGTATTTGGGTGGAATGCTGCAAGAGCTACGATGGATACAGTTTTCGCATCGTTCCTAAAACAAAGTAAAATTGTCATGAGCGGGAAATCGACAAGATCAAAGATTTTGTACAATATGCTTTGTAAATTGATTTTCAAATATTATCGACTTACCAAACTCCCTTTTTCCATAATTCTTTTACCATCATTACTGCCCACATAGCTTCTCCACCTTTTTCCTTATTTTTTCCTTTTCCTTTATCACCAATTACTTGAGCATTCATTCCACTTTCAACCATACCAAATAATAAACTTTGTACAACTCTATTTAAACGATGATTTTTTGTCTTTTGATTAGAAGTTTTAATATCTGTTAATATAGTATGTCTAATCATTCCTCTTAAAGCAGATGGAACTTGAGGTAAAAGAGGTAAAAGAATTTGTAATAACCTAATTGAATTGAATATCTTTTTAATTTTGACGATATTTTATTTTTTTATATTAAAAAGGATAGATATACTTACTCGATAGAATCAATAATTTCCTTATTTCTTAACATAACAAGATTTTTAACTACAGTTCTTCTTAAATCACCTTTAACAGTTTGTCCATTACCAATATTTTGACCACCATTTTCAGAATTACCTAATAATAATTCTTTAAATTGAATAGGTAATTCTTTAGTTTCAATTGGATAACATTGTGAAACTTGTGAAATAAATGTAATTAAATCTTGAAATAATTCATTTGATTTATCAACATTTGATGAATTTGTTGTTACATTTGAATTAGAAGATGAAATTGAAGAAACTTGTTGTAATTTTAATAATGATAAATAATGATTATATTGAGTTAAAAATTCTTCTTTATATCCTTCTGGATCACGCTATAATTGAAAAAAAATTCCAAAAAGAATTAGCAAAAGATTGATGACATGAATTAGGAAATCAATTCACCTTGATCAAATTTTGAAGTTGAGGTAAGTTCGAAGTGAGGAGTATACCTCTTGATGCTCTTGATTTTGGCATTTTGAGCAATCCTTTCTTGCTCTTATATGCTCAGTATTTATCAAAACCAAATAGTAATGTAATTTCAAAATTGTCAAAATACCTCTCCCAAGTTACCCGGACATCTGATACTTGGAAAATTTCAATTATGCTGGGCGGAGATCGCCGATTGATAACCGGTAAACAAAGCCCTTTAACTGCATCAAACAATTGCAAGTGCATCAATGCATCAAGTCCAGTCAAGTCCTACAACAGCGTTCATGTCGACATATAACAGCCATATTGTGACACATAATTACCCTTCTACTCCTTATGTGATTCGTGTTGAGCAGTAGGAACTATGTCTCCTTTTTGTACTTTCTCTTCCAATATCCTCGATACACTCTCAGGCTTCACTCCAATCCCCTTGCCAGCTTTATCACCAAAATAATCCCTTGCTACACTTGTGTCAGTCTCAAAGTCTGCCTTCTCTTCAGCTTTCTCTGGCTTTTCTTCCCCCTCGTGAGGCGGTGCGCCATTCGAAGGTGTTGCACCTTTTTTACCTTTCGGCTTTGGTCTATGTGTATCCACAGCAGCAATGGGCAATGGATACCGTTCTTCGTGACATCCATAAGCTCGAGGCGAGATTTTGATCAGAGTATGTAGGGGGATCTGCGTTTCCGTTGAACATTATTTAGTCAAGTAAATAATACACAAAACATCTCAACATATTACTCACTTTGATGTAAGGCAATTCCTCTTGTGTTTTTCCGTGGAAATAAGCATAGAGGCATCTCAAGATAGCTTGATGAGCAATAATCAATATATTCTCCTGTCGCTCCAGCTCCATAATAACAGGTTCCAATCGGACAACAACGTCTCTATACGATTCTCCTCCTCGATATCGGTAATTGAACTTGTCCTCATCTCTGGATTCGTAATCTTCCGGATATTTCTCCTCGATCTCCTCATAAGTCATCCCATCACATACACCTGCATCAAGCTCATCAAGGGATTTCCAAGTTTTCTTTTCGAATGGTAAATAGCTCCCTGTCTGTTGAGTACGTTGTAGTGTTGATGTCCAAACTTCGAGCGGTCCATCACCGATATTATCCCTTACTAAAGCAGGTAACGCCTTGGCATATTCGAATCCTCTTGGCGATAGATCTGAATCTCCTCCGATTTTACCTTCCACATTGTACATGGATTCTCCGTGCTGAAGATGGTGTGTATCAGCCGATAGTCGAGCAAGCCTTGATGTAGACGCGACAGTGATAGGAGAGACAGGATTGGCGCCGATACGAAGAAGAACAGTAGACTCACTCGAGACAGGTATATACTCCTAGGCTTTAGGTGCAGATTCATTAAATAAAACGCTACTCTGGATTGCAGATAACTTTGGATCCGGTTGATGGTGACACGTTGACCCACATTGAGGATCCGACAATATGAAATATCAGGTTCCGTTATAGTCTGATAAACAGATTCGTACTGTTCGATACGCTTTCTAAAATCTCTCTCTGCATCTTCCCTTGACATCCCAGCATAATCGGGATCACCAGATGAAGCTTTCAAGGCGACATTGGCGGCTATGACGACCGGATCATCGCAAAACGATTCGAGGAACATCAATTGGAGATTCGGTTCTTGCGCAACCCTGTGTCGTATCCATTCTCTACAGCAAAGGACCGAGATTAGCCGGCATTGTTTTATAACGATCGATAATGAGATACTCACCGCCTATCCCTTGTACTATTTGTAGCATCCATAATACCGACATTACCTTCCTTCTTCAACCATGAAATCAACGATTCGAGCGACTCATTGGCCAGCTGTTCTCTTATTCTGCTAGCTTCGGCATTGGAGTGAGAGAAGTATGTGGCTGAATGATCGACTTTGCCTCCGCCTCTGTGCGTACATCCAGTTCTGTCAGAAACCCTACTACGAGATAGGTAGGATGACTCACGTTTGCATGGCTGCTCGAGCTTTTGATCTTCTCAGTTGACCAACATTGAACACATCCACATTGTATTCCAGCCACTACACGTCATTGTGAGCTTGGGGCAAAGCAGCAACTGATATCTTATGTGATCTTACTCTTAAATATCTCATTAGCTTGTTACTGAGATACGATTTTCCACGAGCAGGTAATCCAACCATCGCTACGACAATCCTCGCTTCGGAATAATCAGGTTTCTCGACTGCGCAGGTATATAAGCTCGATGCAAGAACGGTGCGCTATACAGAGCTTACCAACTGTTCCTATTCCAGATACAGAAGGAGCCCTCGAAGGAGCTTTGGAGGTTTGTCTCAAAATTTTCGTACTTTCATCAAGCGTTCTCAACCTGTCGAATACATGATTTGATCAGTATGTGATGATTAAATAGTTCATCCTCAAGAGATAAGGGAGACATACAAATCAGTTTGCGCACCAAAATGAGGTGTTCCAGGAACACTCTTATTACCATCATGACTAGGTAGTCTTTCTAAACCTCCAGGAGCTTGTGCTCCTCCAGGTATACCGAATAATTTTGGTGAAGAAGCACCACTAGCACCAGGTGTTACAGCAGGGGAATTTACTTGTGACATTGGAGCAGGAGCAGAACGTATCATATCAAGTTTGGAGACTGCATTTGCTAGTACTTCTGGATCGACATGACTTGGTCCAGCACTTTGATCTTGCGATGATTGTTCAGGTTGAGAAGGTGGAGTTATACCTGTCATTGGTAATGGTTTTGTTCGAGGTGATCTAGCTGAAGATGCTGATAGTGTAGGTGATTTGGTGGTGGTCGATGGATTAGATGGCGCTAATTGTGGAGATTTCCCCTTGTTCGGGGGAGGAGGTGGGGGCATTGACATTGTATCGATAGCTCGAGAGGCACAATATGTCGAGTATCTCGTTAAGATTGGTGAGCTTCCAGTTGACTTGAAAGACCGGTGATGAATACCGGGTACAAAGTAAGGTTACTCTACAAAGTGATAACCAAAAGAGGCTAATAACGTTACTCCCTTTTTAATTGAATTGACACGTGTAATAGCTTATTAGTAGTCGCCACCAGTTGACTGGATTCTACGACATGACAGAGTGCGGAGTCCCCAGTCAGTCGATCAACCTTGTCAACAATCAATGGGGTGTTATAAACTTGAGATTATACTTCAACATGTTTTATAGCGCACAAGCAGCAAAACCTTCACCCAATGACATCGTATTATGGTGATAGACCCAGAGATATCCCAACTTGGGAGTCACTAGAAGCGCCTGATGAAGATGACCTGGTAGACACCTCCGAGGTCAGCTTAACATTTCCTCATTGTAGACAAATCTTCTAAACTGATTCAGTGATATAGTACGCCTATGCATCTCGGGATCACATTTTGTTCTGCATCGATGCTTCTCGATCCATGCAAACCCCTTTTCCAGACACTACCAATGAAGAAGATGTCCTTGTGAGAGGTAAAAGCGCTTTACATCAGGCATTGGAAGCTGTTGTCAAGATCCAGCGTAGTAAAGTTATAACTGGTCCAGCGGATAGTGTTGGTGTATTACTGTGGGATATAGATGTAATTGCTTCTTCCAGACCTCTTCGCTTCGCTCAAGCTAACTTGCCCCTGAACCTCGTATAGCCAGGAAACACCCCTTCATCCTCTCAAGCATCCTATAAACCCGGTACACAAGTCTACCAAAATCTTCGAACCATAAGTGCAGAGGAAATCAAAAGAATAGTCAAACTTTTAGAGAAAGCTAAAGATCAATACGATGCTCAAAATGAGGACGATGGTCACAAGACTGTTCAACCTGAAATCTTGGGCTTGACCTTTCCACCATGTGATAAGGAAGAAGAATTGAATATCGCGGATGTATTGGTTACATGTAATTTCCTTTTCAGAGACGCGTGAGTTAGCCTTCTTTCCTTGATACGTTGCGGAGTAACGAGAAGCTGATTATCTTGGGTCGAATCTAGAGGTACCAATCTAGCTGGAAACAAACGGGTATTCCTGGTCACAGATAGCGATTATCCTCCGGGGAGTAAGATGAATAGAGAACCAGCTAGGACGGTGTACGGTGTGAGCTTGTCTGGCATGTATATCAAAGAGACTTCAAGCTGAAATTTTCATCATACTCTCCAGGATCTGTCATCGTATGGGATATCGATAAATACGTTCTTTGTAGATCGTCCAGATTACAAATTCAACCCAACTCTATACTGGAATGTGAGTCGTTCGAAATCACGCCTCTTACAGGCAGTATACTGATTGAATCGTAGGATATACTCCAACGAGAGCCGGATGAGAATGTACCAGAGACCGATGCTGAGCCGGATATCGATGGTCTAGCGGAACTAGCCGAAGTCATGAACGATTTGGTGATAAGACATGCACCAAAACGGGTTCAATTCAGTATACCGCTGAAATTCGGTGGTAAAGATGGGACAATCGAAATTGGTGTAAGCGGGTGAGCGATGATCAAGTATCGAGTGCGTGGAGTCTATACAGACTGACCTCGTCCTGCTAGATATGCCATGCTCTCCTCCCAAGGTAAAGGGCAACCTAAATTAGTCAGAATGAGGGGTCAAACTGTCGAGGAAGTTTTGGTCAAATCTGAATACACATCAGCTGTAAGCTTTGATCTCACCGGGGACATGCTCATTAAGTATCTTTAACCTTATATATCTGTATCATAGGAAACTGGGGCGGTTCTGAAGGACACTGAGATTGGACAAGCATTCAAGTTTGGAAATGAAGCAACTGTGAAAAACGTGATCGAGCCAAATTGGTGGGAAAGCGATGACGCCCAGGCGCAACAAAAAGAAGTTGCCGATGAAGCTTTACGGCTTGAAGATGGAAAAGCAGACAATTTCATCGAAGAGGATGAGGAAGAGGAAGAAGTGGCAGAAGCTAATGGCTTGACAGAAAAGATGAAGGTTCAAATCAAGCCGGATGAAAAGCCCAAAGTAGTGGCTAGAACTAGAGTGAGTTGCTATTGACAATATGACCTTTGAGTATGGGCTGATGAGTCCCTCCATAGTTACAATTCACTAGTGATGAGATATTGGAATTCAAGTCGATGGGTATACAACCTCGTTAGTCGTCGACCGAGTCGCTGGATACTACAAGCGTTGAGCTGATCGAATGTTACTTGTTCATACTCCGGTAGAAATCAAAATCATCGGATTTCAGTCTCCCGAGCACCTGGCATTCGAAGAGAACCTCAAACATTCGTATTTCATCTATCCGAACGAGACCGTACGCGAATTTCTCCTATTTACAATAATTCATGCTGACAAGAGTGAACAGGACTACACAGGATCCACGCGAACTTTCGCTGCCTTGCTTAAATCATGTGTCAAGCTCGATAAGCATGCTTTAGCTATCTGTAGATTCCGGACCAACACTCAACCGGAATTTTGCGTTCTTATACCGCAGGAAGAAACTTTTACGAAAGATGGTGGACAAGATCAACCTCCTGGATTTCATGTGATTGTTCTGCCATATAGAGATGATATCAGACAACCACCTAAAAACATGACGGACAATCTGCTCGGTTTGTTTACAGAGTCATCTCATAGTCCGTCATATTGCTAAACGCTGATATGATATTAATCGGTATAGCAACGGATCGCCAAGCGCAATTGATGTCTAATATTGTGAAAAGGTTGAGAATAAAAGCTGGACATTATAGATCAGAAGCATACCCCAATCCATGTAAGCAATGTGTGGCAATATCTGGTTTCCCAATATATCTGCATGCTAATTGCTGTTCGTGAATAGCTTTAGCATATCATTACGCTCAATTGCAATCTTTAGCATTCGAAGAAGATTTTGATCCCGCCTCATCTCAAGCTCAAGAATTGGATAAGACGTTCCCCAAATGGTGGGGAATGCATAAAGCCGCCGGAGAATTCATGGCTGAATTCAATCAATCTATTGAAGATGATGAGAGAGCTATTGAATCTCTCAAGGGAGGTACGAAGCGGTCGACCAAGTCCGGGCCTTCGGCTGACACTGCGCTTGAGATGAATGAGGAGGATTTGAAGGATTTAAGAGGATTGTGGAAATTAGGCAAGCTAGATAAGGTGAGTCAAGTGTCCATTTGATTGAATAATACTACAGGAGAAGACCTTTTTAAAGGCCGGGAACCCCTCGATAAGTAATTTATTGCTAAATTAACGATGTTTACAGGTCAAAGTGCAAGATATCAAAGATTACGCAAAGTTCCATGGTAAGTGATTCAAAGATTGCCAGATTGCCTCTTGGTATCCGTTTGATACAATGTAGCTGATATCTGAACGATTTCCAGATATATCTCTTAGTGGTAAGACCAAGAAAGCTGATATGGTCGAAGTCCTCTCGTGGTACTTTGAAAATGAGAAAGCAGAAGGAAACAGCGTGAAGAAAAGCAAGAAATGATGAAGGAGGTCAGTAATGAAGCCTTGATGGGTCTGGTAAATATGATAAAATGACTACACTGTTGTATGTAAACTCGATAAGCATTAAAGAACCGAATCATGCAATGTATATTGTCAATTGACAAAATAATAATAAAAGAATTTCAAAAATTGTAGGATGATAAAGTTTGACAAGTAGAGATTTCATCAACGAGTGTCGAACTCCACTTATTATGCATGTATATGTTTTTTCTCCCTTCTGACACTACTCAACAAACGTTATCCGTTCTTGGCCTACCTTTCTTATCAAATTATTTTTGTTGAGCTAAAATTTCGATCCAGTATCCATCAGGATCATAGATGAATGCGATGTGCTAAGAATCAGGGCAATTAGCGAAGAACTTGTTTAACGATTTTTCATCTTGAAGCTTTTCTCTAGTCCGTCAAGAATGTTGTCCTTTTGCTTCACCTCAGTCAATTAAACCTTCCCAAGCTCCCCTCAGTTCCACTGATCGACCTCTCCTTACCAACCTCACATCACTGCACTTGTGACTTGACTTGAGATCTTAGAAGAGAAAACAACTTACTCTCATTTTACCATCTTCAGGTCTTTTCTTAAATTTAACACCTAATTCATCAAATCTCTTAACTGCAGCTTCTAAATTATCAACGGTTACAGCAATATGACCAAAACCTCTTCCAGGTTCATCATTACCTGATGCATAACCTTTAAATTCAGGATCAGATTCTATTGAAAAATAAATAAATAAAAATTATTAGCTTTGTATATTTAGATCGTTTTTGAGTAAAAAACAAATTAATCTTACCTGTTCCCCAATTATGACATAATTCTAAAACACCTTCTCTGTTCAACTGGATAGCAGCTTTTTCATCATCTGATGCATTTGCTTTATCTCCAAATCCACCTGGGAAAGCGAGGCTAAAATAAGATGATTAAATAATTTAATTTATATAATGAGGATGTATTGGAGAATACTCAAATGAATCACTCACAAGTAATTGGTGAAATCACCTCCTGGTGATTCTTTGAATTTCTATAAATTGATAATTTCAATCAGCTTCTGTATATTAATTTGAAGTGTATATCCAAATGGAAGGTCCTGTTCGTCTACATTAAATGATCGATCGCTAAACTTACTTGCATACCCAATACGTTTTCATACCAAGGGATTGATACTTTTGGATCCTTAATCCTGAACATGGTATGATTGAACTTGTAAGTAGCGGTGTTCGTAGTTGAAGATGACATTCTGATGATTTGTCTGTTGAACGTTGTTGATAAATTCCTACAAAAAGGTTGTTTAATGTTTGATAACATCTATATATTCATTTCAATATCAAAAGCAAGATGATGCTTGATTTGACTGCTGCTTTATACTTTGATGGATTGGTTTTCCTTGCGATTCTCTCTGGTATCGGTGTATGACGTTTCTTATCATTCGAATTTACGTTGAGATCAAAGTGGAGGTCATTCATACACGTGACATACGTTGGGTCCGGAATGTTCGGAGAAGTTATTTTAGACCGGTTGTCGTCCGGTTGTATGTAGAAGCCGAGCAAAGCAGCACATGTATTCGAATTACAAGAAGTAACTACTCTAGGATGTTCATATGATATTTACTTGGACATGCATCCGAGTTCATCCTTCTCAATTCCTCAAGAAGATCACCAACGAGAGGAGATCGAATATATCAAAACATCGTCAAGGGGACAGAGTATAACGTCGTCGCACAAGCCCTTGCGCACCGTCCTTTGATTATAGATCCCCTGATTTCACCATCAAAAGAAGTATAAAATCAACATTTTACCATCAAAAATGACCAAAAGCAATCATAAAGATGTAAGTCGAATATCTCTTACAGTTGTTGGATTTCATGAATCATATCCCACAAAGCTGGGCAATGTTACCCATTACACGCCTCCATTATTCGTTTCATTCATCCCGAATTCATTTTACCAGGATATCAACCCGGACCATTATGGTCAATTATAGATTACAACAAAGTACTGACATTGATGCCTTTGATGATCAGCTTGAGTCTTCGCCAGAATCCATAGCAAATACGGAAGGTCTTACTATTGGGACAGCTCGGGGTGGACCTGGCTCTTCAGCTCAATTCAAAGAGATCAGAAAAAGTGCTTTAGAAGGCGTTAAAACCCGATCTGAAATCACGAAAGGCAGTGAGAAGCTTACAGGAAGAGTGGGTATCATTACTGGAGTAGGACCTGAAAGCGGGATAGGAGTAAGTTATCCTGTGATATGCGTCAGTCGTGTTTGGGATGAGCTGACATGTCATGACAGACTGCCGCTGCTAAGCTATTTGCAAGAGAAGGTGAGCATCTGACTACATTTGTCAGGAAATGTGTTGATCAGACAATGGAAAAGGTGCAAAGCATCTATATTTGGTAGATTACGATGATTCCGCTTTGCCAAATCTGAAAAAATGGTTAGAAACCACTTATCCATCCACCAAGGTATGTCAACCAATATGCACACTGCTTGGATTCACGTGGATCCGTTAGATACCTGAAAGATTCTTGCTGATTTGTGAAGGGGTTAGGTAACTATTGTGAAAGCAGATGCAGCTTCCGCGGCAGCGATCTCAAAATTAGTATCTCAAGTCATATCAGAGGATGGTCATTTGGATTTCTTCTTCGCGAATGCAGGTATATCTCAAATCCGTCCACGCAATACTAAGATGGATGTCAACAAGGCTATTGGTGATTTGAAATCATTGGCTAGAAATGTAGAAGAGATAGATGAGAAAGAGTTTGAAGAGGTCATGAGGATTAATGCTTTAGGGTGAGCAGCCTCCTTCATGTCCAATAGCTTGGAGACGATGACAGCTGATTCATGGTTGTCAATTTAGGGTCTTTGTAGCAATAAAATACGCTTCGGAAGCTATGAAAAATGTTTCACCACAGCATGGAAAGGTCGTTCCTGGAGGAAGTATCATTTTGACCGCTTCCAGTGAGTTTACTCTTACATTCTGTTTTACCTTTTGGTCAAAAAATTGTTAGCTGAGGTGGATATATACAGTCGCTGGTCTCAAAGCCAATGCTGGACCAATACCTTACTCAGCATCCAAAGCGGCCGTCGTATCAATGGCTCAGACTTCTGCGTATGATCTGGCTGGGTATAACATCAGGGTCAATGCTCTATGTCCTGGTCTTATCGAGGTATGTTATTCTCTGCTTCGCATTGTATATCTCTGTCAGTCTGGATACGGACTGACACAATGGTAGACCGACATGACCCGAGGAATGTTTACCCTTGCTGAAGCGGCTGGGAAGTCTGATAAAATGGGTGTACTGAATCCTGCACATAGGCAAGGATTAGGTTCTGGTGGGTTCTGCTGATTTTCACCTATTTCGTGCCAAAGTGTACTGATGGTGTTTTTGCATATACAGAGGTCGCACAAGTAGCTCTTTTCTTAGCATCGGGTAAGTCCATGCTCAAGAGCATACAACGGCAATCGAAAGGCTAACTTGTATGCTGTGTTTTCTTGTAGACGATTCCTCATACGTCAACGGTCAAGCTATACCGATAGATGGAGGGTTATCTTCAGGCGTACCTTATGCTAAGATGAAATTGTAGTTCGTAGTTGGTCCGATGGCTAAACGCCTTTCGTAAACGTGATTCTTGTATTGTTTTGTGGGAAAAACATATGTATACAACCTCGAAAATGTATATGCTTAATTTGGTTGATCCTTATGATATCATTTGTGCAGCAGATTTAGCAAATGAAGGATGTTAACTATAGTTGACTTGAGCTTCAGAGCATCTACCGAGTCCCCTAGCCGAGCTGCCAGATGCAATTAGGCTTGTGTGTCTAGTCCACCGCTCTACCTCGATACACAAAGGGGTCGCCAGTCAATGAGATTGATGTATGTATTGATATTTCATCTTAAATTAAGCAGCGGACTGACTACCTCCACCGTTGGACGAGTTTCTCCGGGAACTCCTTTTCCCGATCGCTTCATTCCTTATCAAGCGGGTTATCGGTATAATCAATCCAACTTAATTACTTTGGTAGATCCGTGTTACTAGTATCTTCGGTAATTTAATCCATCATTTCATCTCATTTGATGCCTCGGTGTGATCACATCAATCAATCTCCTTAATTAAAGTTGCGAAATTACTTCTTTTCCCATCGCCATCAAACGTATCATACAAGCACGCGGGGTTGTTTACCTTTCATCGCATCGGATATAAACAAGTGTGTTCATTCGTTGATATTTATCTCTTTTCATCTCTCCATTATTCAAAACATTCTCAAAAAATGTCAAATTTGAATTTATTGACTACTGAACAACTTCAACAATGGAAAGATGATGGGTACCTTTTATTACCAAATTTTTTCTCCCCTATAGAAGTGAAAGAGATGTTAGATGAAGCAAAGAGATTATGTAATGAATTTGATATTACAGGTCATCCAATGGTGAGTAGTGTCATCTTTAGATTGAAAAGTGATTAACAACATTATCAATGTTCAAACTGACAAGGTACTTGTATAGACAACTTTTCAAACTGCAGCTGATGGTGAACATATAGGAGATGATTATTTCCTTGGATCGAATGATAAGGTATGTTTTGGTATATGATCCAATTAATCATCAATTCCATTGTCTTTTCATATGATAATACAAGACTAATAAAATACAGATTCGATATTTTCTTGAACCAACATCAATAACAAAACCTACAATTGAAACTCCAGCTAAATTATTAGTTGAACCTTCAAGATCAATTAATAAAATAGGACATGCATTAGCAATTTTAAATCCAATTTTTAATAAATATACTTTAAAAAATGAAAATATAATAAATGTTGCAAAAGATTTAAATGAACAAAAAAAACCAAAAGTTTTACAAAGTATGATAATTTGTAAACAACCTAAAATTGGTGGTATTGGTAAGTTTCTTTCATTCCATTATTACTTTGATAAAGTATATTGACCAAATCGTTTGCTTTTTAAACACAGTACCATGTCATAATGATTCTACTTTTTTATATACCGATCCTCCAAGTGCTATAGGTTGTTGGATAGCTTTAGAAGATTGTACACCTTCAAATGGATGTTTAGTAAGTTTCATTACTTTCTTGTAAATCATTATAGAGAGTTGATCAAATCACAATTTAGTCATTTTATCCTGGATCACATAAAAAAGTTAGAATTTCAGAAAGATTTATAAGAAAACAATCTGGAAAAGGAACTACATTCATTGATGTTCCTGAAGTACAAAAAAATGAAGAAAAATGGGATGAAATGAATGGATGGAAAGAAGCAAGTTGTAAAGCAGGTACATTAGTTTTAATACATGGTAAGTTTCTAATTATAATTCAACAAAAGCAAACGCGATTTAAAAAAGGCTGTAAATTACAGGTAATGTAATGCATAAATCACCACCTAATCTCTCTGATAAAACTCGTTTCATTTATACTTTTCATATGATTGAAGGTGAAGGTGCAATTTACGATGAACAAAATTGGTAAGTTGACACTTTACGAATTCAGATGTCAGTGCGGTAGGCTAATGATATTGTTGATGATAGGCTTCAACCTACAGTGGAAATGCCATTCCAATCTCTCTTCTGATAAAGGAAATATCAGTAGTTCAATCTGAATTATAAAGTTTTTGTTCGATTCTACAATATGCTTGTACAGTAAAAATGCTTTACAGTAAAAACTATCATAACGAATGCACAAAGACATCATAGGAGTTCAGATCAGATCCTTGGTAATTGATGCAATAGCGTTAAGCAAGAAATCCGAAAAGATGGCATCTCCGTCGATCTGATTCACTCGACGACCGAGATTCAGCAATTGACACTACTTGCATCTGATATCAAAGATCCCTTAGGATTGACTATGAACGACAGCGACCTCAAGAAGGACTAGACCATAATACCCATTCCAAAAACAACAGATTTCCCATTATGTTTTCGATCTCAATATCACGTAAAAGAGCGACTAAGGTGGTGTACTTCCAGTCGCTGCTTTACCTCTCAAAGAGAAAAACCTAAATGGCTTCTTGCCTTCACCTTTATCATCTTCTCCAACTCCATTCAATTGACCATTGTGAAGTGGAGGAGAAGGTTCAGGCCATCCACCATTCGCATCTTCTTCATTATTGTTAGGAGCACCGAAAGCTGACCACTTTTTATTACCTAATCCCATACCTCCACCAAACGGTTGCCATTTAGCGGAAGCTAATGCCTTTTTCTCACTTGAAGTAGGTGCAAACGGTGAACTTTCGTATCCTGGGAGGTTTAGTGAATCGTTAGAGGTCGTATGTTGCATGAACCCTCCAAATCCTCCTGAATGAAGATTATCGCTAGATGAAGTTCCGGAGAACCACCGTCTTGAACTAGGTAAAAGGTTGGGTAGGGCAGATATCGTACTGGGTGAAGTGCTGTTGTTGTTGGCTAAAGATATGGATACTGGTGAAGCTGAAGGTGGTTGACCTAAGCCTGGGAGCAATTTGACAGCAGAAGAATTGGCGCTAAGTCGCTTGTATGCTGATTCCTTGGCGTCCTTCAGTTGCTTGGGTTCAGGTAAAGGTGATTTCCAATCTTCGTTGTCATGATCCTCACGAGAGCTGTCAGATCCGGAGTCACTAGCAGAATATGACCCTTCATCTTCTTCTCCGGCGACTTGTCGTTCCAGTCTAGTGACTGTTGTACTTGTTTGGGTAGCTGCATCTTCAATCGAAATGGGTCGATCGAGATCAAAAGTAAGGGGATCTTCAAATGATTCAGGTAATCCTTCATCTCCACTGACAAAAGGGGTCTGATCTCCTTCTAATGATCTGAACAGACCTTGAGGTAAGAGATTAGAAGAAGAGAAGCCACCGTAGGGAGAACCTGGGTCGAGGTTATATATATCAGATTCAGAATCGCTTGGCAGTTGAGGTGTAATTGAACGTTGAGGTGCAAACGCAGTACCGGGCCCGAAATCTTCGAATCCCGAAATATCTGTTCGATGTCGCATACCTTCTAAATCCCTTGAAGAAGCAGAATTTGGATTAGGATGTTTGGATAAATGGCCAAATCCTGTTGAGCCTGCATGAGCCGGTTTAGCAGTGTAATCATATCCCAAATGGGGCATTCCAGCTTCTGCCATGTAAGCCGCTGCTTGAGATTGCCATTGTTCTTGCTGGGCACCTCTTCCATTCGGTGGACCGGGTGGCGGAGGCGGTACATGATGACCTGTGTTCGGTTGATAACCATTATGCAAGTACCCTTCTTGCGCAGCAGCTTCGTATGCAGCAGCCATCATCATCATTTCCTCCTCTGGTCCTATCTTCCTCGCGTTTTCACCATCTTCGATTATAGCTTTTAGTCGTTCTTCGGCATTTTGGATAAGTGTATTCAACTCATCATTCCGATCTTCGATTTCCGTAATCTCATTATCTACACTTTCCATCTCTTTCTTACGTTCTTCAACTGCTAATTGTGTCAAGACAACATGTTTCGCTCCTTCTTCCTGTATTACTCTTACATTTCTTTCACTAGTCTCCATATTACCCTTTAGTTCCTTGATTTCATTCTCTGAACTAGATATCTTCGCTAACAACCCATCTCGCAGAGCTTCGGCAGCTTTCAGCTTCTTCTCAGCTTCCCGCCGAGCAGCCTCGGCCTGCCTCTTCTGTTCTTCCAAACTCTTCGTGCGCGACTTCAGTTCCTGACGTTCTGTATCGTCCTCTTTCCGACGATGTCGTATGTCATCTAGATTCCGTTGAAGATGACCGTGGGCATCGGATACTGACTGTTCATGCGAGGTGAGTTGACTCTGTAAATCTGTGAGAATCGTTTGAGCAGCAATCAATTCGGCTTTCAGCGCGATTACGGCAGGGGAATTGGCAATTTCTGGAGAATCCACGGTAATGGCAGAAGGTGGTGAAGCGATAAGATTTACAAGAGACGGGCGGCGCGAGTCGGGCGATAGAGGGCCGGCAGTAAGTTGGGCAGGATGAGCATGTATAGGTAAGGAGTCGGCCAGGTTGGAGCTTGAATCAGTACGTCGCATTCCCTTGGTTCCAGTGAGAGAATGTCCGATAACTCCTTTCACTACATAGTTGCACGTCAGCACTGGAAGGAGGAAGTAAAGAAAGACGCCACATACCACTCGGTGCAGAGTCTTCCTTGTTCTGAATGGCCCTCATCTCTATTACTCCAGCTTTGTCCAAATTCCGCTTTTTTGTTTTTTCCTTCTCACCCCTTCGAAGCAGTTTCCAGGCCCATTCTACACTAGTCGGTATGAGACCGATCAGAGTCCAGTGTCCCATACATCCGAACCATAAAACATATCTTTCCTTGATGGAGTGCGCAGAATGTTTCCCTTTTGTCAAATGGGGAGGTGTTGGATCCGATAAATAAGCAGGTGGTGTAAGTGGTGAAGTTATGGTAATTGAACAGATCAAGAACGAACGATATAGTAATGTGGGGGTTCGTAGGGAGATGGCGACGTGATTGGCAAATCTGAAAGGTGCTATTGTATGCGTAGGCGTTTCACTCCCTGGTCCAGATAACGATCCTCTTCTATTTTCCGAAGCGATCAAGTGAGCAGAAGGAGAAGTAGAAGGAAGTTGGGCTTGTTCATCTGTCAGGGGAGAGACTTCATCTATTTCTGATCGTCTGATATCCGCTAGATGTCTTCTGAAGGAAAGCTCAGTCAAGTGAGCCCGGAATGACGATTCTGTTGGATTCGTTATCACAGCTGACCGACATAAATATCCATCGTCAGTTGGCACCCTTTTGTTTTATGAGACCGATTTCGCTGTTTTTCTTTTACATACGAACTTTGTGCATAAGATGAAAGACGTGAGACTTACCGAAAATTATCAGAATAGCAAAGACAGCTAACCAGAAGAACAAATTTCTCCAATCCGTCACACCATGATGTCCGTGATGAGAGTGACCAAAGCCAAAAGGTGAAAGCAAATTCCGCCATCCGAACAGACCATTACCATTTGTTATACCATCTGACCAAACTCCTTCCCCAGCTGCTACCCATACTGATTCAGTGTCAATCTCGACTGAGGAGTCTTGAGAGACAGCAGACCCAGCAAGGGAGTAGAGGGTGTCCCTCAGCGACCGGAGGGACATGAGGTGTTGATATTCCGTTTTAACAATTAAGCCAAAGAAAACGCAAGGTGAATTAACAGGCCACTAATTGAGTTCTTGTCATGAGCGGCGGTATTACACACAAACAGAGTCGCGTTGTGATTAGAGGAGCAGTAACCAGTGAACTCGGAGAGATTTCCTCCCAGCTAATAGATACAGATGACCGAGTGTAGATTTGACCAAGGTGTTGAGACTGTGTCAAGCTGATTATATGATATGTGTAGAGGTGATAGACGTCGAGAGCAAGTAAACTTGGTAAATGGCATGGATCCAGGTGAAATAGCTCAAAGGCACTAAAAAAGACTAGCGTAAATTGGTAAAAATAGGTTAAATCGCCACATTCATCAATTACCGCGCATCCCCGTAGTCTACTATGGTGAGATGAGATCTATGCTTAGCATCAAGCGAATTGCTATTGCTCGAATGATATTTTGACATTATCATCATTTGCATCACCAATCTAATCAAGTTTCACTCTTAAAATACTTACCAAGCCGACCCCCACATCCCATCAGTAAAGTCACAGCACACAACAGTACGTTATATTGGAGATTCATACGATCTGGCTATTACATTTGCTGATTTACCAAATCAAACCTCACAGATGCCAGGTCCACAATATCGTGATCCATGGGCTGCTAGAGAAGCATGGAGGAAGTCACCTATATTTAGCAATCGAGCAATGTTCCGGTGAGTCGTAGTTCAGAGTAGCTCAAAAGTACATGGCGAGGTGGTCATTCTCACACAACATTTTCCCAACTCCTCTCCTATCGTATTCCGTCCCTTTGAATGTAAACCAGACGCTTAGTCTAATGGATTCAGTCTCCAGCATGATGGGTGTATTCTAACTGACATCTGACACTCTTTCGCAGGGGAATGTTTCCAGGATTAGGTACCGCAATCGTCGCTTTCACCGCTTACGTGATATATGACGATTACTTTGCAACAAAACCAGCACATGAACATGGTGGACACACAATTTCTCATTAAAGCGATTTGGGAAGGCATGTAAGAGGTTTTGTATTAGATAAGGTACTTTGAGTGATCGAACAAGCTCACTCGGAAGGACATGTATTATAATTATCAGCATCTTCAGGTGTTTATGGGTAGGAGAGTGGGTTTACTTACAACGAGCAAATAAGGTGCTTATTGAGATTAAATCAAGCGTTGAGCGATTAGTCGTCATTGACCTTCATGCCTCACTTATTCCCGGAGTTTGAGCAGAGATTAGGAACTCATCTGGGTATAGCAGTCGTCTTGCAGAGGAAAGCTGGGTGTGCTCAAAATAATGTCCGGCTATCACCCGACTGACTGGTCTATGCACAAAACCAGAAGATACTCATTCCATGTAGGATATGTAAAGGTGAGTAGCAAGGCAATCTACAAGACCGGCAAGTCTGATAGATGTGACATGAAGGGAGACCCGCACTACGTAATAATCATGGTAGCTGGAAACATATGCTGGCGCTTTATCCCTATCCTTGAGGATGTTCACCTGGTCTCGAATCCGCTCTGCGCAACACGAGAGCGAGTCATTAGCTTGCCTACTTTGAACATCCTCTTAGGTGAGTAGTAAATCACCTCCCACATTTCCGCCAGCCTTTTACATTTGGGTCGGTCTCCTTGTATAACGGCTCAGAACAATTCGGAGTCTTTGACAAATTGTGAAGTATTCTTGCCATTTCCCATTGTCGGTCAAAAAAATGACACTTCGCAATTGCCTATTCTCACTGTTTAGGTCTGACTTTGGCTATCTTGAAGGAACCTTTCAAGTCGATCAGATGCTGCACTGGTATCACTGATGCCTTTGGCCTCAGGTCATCTTCACCGGCTCAATGACTCGTTGTAGAGTATAGAAATATACTTAGCTGAGGACATCTCTTCGAGAGGTTTTACCTGATCAGGCATCTGCGATACACTACCAAGAATAACACCACCCGTAAGCATCCTGCGTGTGGCTTCAAGAATGAGCTAGAGAATTTTTCGATGTTGCGCAGCTCAAACAATCTGATCTTCAGACAATTTGACGCCACAAACCTGCTACTCTAATCAGGATAAGAAGAAGAAAAGGAAAATTTCAGCAGAAAAAAGTAGTGTCTATCTCCGTTTACATGATCCTTTGGTTAAAATCGCGCAATTCGATTTCATGCTTCAAAATCCCTGTCCTTCCAGAACCTCAATTCATCGGAAGAGTAACCAAGGCAGGCAGGATCAAAGTAGGGGTGCAGCATCATATCGACAATCGGTGTCCAGCTTGTTCCTTCACTAAGTCGACATACAAATGATCCTTCGTTTGCGGAGCTCTCCTGCTTTAGCGCATCTTCCGGTTGGTCGTGGGCAGATAATGAGAGTCAGCTAAAGTGGGTTTGAGTCTGGATGTGATTTACTGCAGCTCTTGAGAATTTGTCTACTTTTGTTTGAAGTGTTACGATTCACTGCCCTTCTGATCATAACGTGCGAGGTACAATTCACCTCGGTGAATTGCGTATTCTCGCTTCACAAGTCTCTTCTAAGATTATATCACAGTCTTGCGATCAGGATATTCGAGGGCATATCTGTCTTACTCGGAAGATCAGGTCAGATCGAAAGGGATTGACCCCGAGTCCTTTGACCGTTGATTGATCGTGTCCTTAAAGGCATTGACCGTGAATATCGAGTCCTTTCACCATTAGTTGGATCTCGGTCTTCCGAGCCACTGACAATCGCCTACCTCATGTTGATTGCCGAACAGAGTCTCCACCTTTGTAGATCAAACTGTTCTCGTTCAGAAGTCAATACACTCCAAATGCCATAAACGTCTGTTTGAAGTGTCTCTTTGACACTTAGACAAGTAACCGCAGGATCACCAATGAACCAAATGGGTCTTGCAATGCATGTCTCGGTAGGGGGAGAACGGATAATACTGATATTTATTGATGTTTTGGTTCAATTGCCGAATTAACGAAATAAGCCGCGTTGGGTTCCAAATCAAAAGTAAATAACCGTGCCTTGAGAAGGTTAACGAGTATTCGTGAATTTTGGAATTAAGCGATGGCGAAATCGATTGCGTGCTCAACTTTTATTTCCTCTTTACATGGTAGTTAGATGAAATCAACCGTGATTCCAGATAATCAAAACTGATAAAGCATTGAAAATCAGGGTCATGTCAGGTGAATGTATAGATTTATGCATTGATTTTTCATAATTCCAGATTTTTTTTTTATCAATGACGTTTGTTGTTGAAATTGCTTAACAACAAAAAAATCAAATACTCAGAAAAAATCCTTATTAACACACATCTTTGAAAAGATTAATCAGCTTGGTGATTTTTGTACAACTTCCTTTTTGATCAATATATCCTACTATCAGCACGCAATTCCTTGGCACTCACTTTTAAGAGCCAGAAATCATCTCAACAAAAGGACAAATCACATCCTCAATTGATTAACCGCATCCTGCACCTCCTAGCACTTACCATCGCCACCTCCCTTTAGATAACTTTGATAAAATGGCCAACGCTCCTCACGGTGGTGTTCTCAAAGATTTGATAGTCAGAGATGCTCCTCGACATTCTGAATTACAAGAAGAAGCTCGAACTTTAGGTGATATCTTCCTTACCGAGGTACGTGGTTTTAGCTGTGATCAATTGTCTAAAACCAATAGCTAATGTTTCAATGCGACGATCATAGAGACAATTATGTGATCTTGAACTCATTCTCAATGGTGGTTTCTCCCCTCTCGAAGGTTTCATGACTGAGAAAGACTATATCTCGTGAGTGATGTTCCGAAATCTTACCCTTGGAATTGAGCTGATCTCTACTTGTAGAGTCCGAGATACCCTCAGACTTGAACCTGTTCACGGTCAACGACAAGGTACCCTTTTCTCCATGCCTATCACCCTTGATGTTTCCCAAGAGGATATCTCAAGATTAGGTCTTAAGGAAGGTGTTAGAGTTGCTTTGAGAGATCCCCGAGATGATGCCGCTTTGGCTATCTTGACTGGTGAGTTTGCTCCCCCCTGCAATTGTGGTCCAACTGATTTCCCCATTCCCTTAGTCTCCGACATTTACACCCCCGACAAGCACCTCGAAGCTGAGAACGTCATGGGAGCCGATGATATCGCTCATCCAGCTGTTGCATACTTGCACAACACTGTAAAGGAATTCTACGTCGGTGGTAAAGTTCAAGCTATCGCAGCACCAACTCACTACGATTACGTCCCCTTACGATACACACCTTCCGAACTTCGAGCACATTTCCACAAATTGGCTTGGAGAAAAGTTGTCGCTTTCCAAACTCGAAACCCAATGCACAGGGCTCACAGAGAATTGACAGTTCGAGCTGCTAGACAAAGACGTGCAAATGTCCTTATTCACCCTGTAGTTGGTCTTACCAAACCTGGGGATGTTGATCACTACACTCGAGTTAGAGCTTACCAAGCTCTTATGCCTTCTTACCCTGAAGGTATGGCTCACTTGGCCCTCTTACCTCTTGCTATGAGAATGGCTGGTCCAAGAGAAGCTGTATGGCATGCTATCATTAGAAAGAACTTTGGTGCTACCCACTTTGTAAGTTAAACGTCTTTGGCAACAGCGAAGAATATGGATTGATTGCTGTCGCGTTATAGATTGTTGGTCGTGACCACGCTGGACCAGGTAAAAACTCTCAAGGAAAAGACTTTTACGGTCCATACGATGCTCAAGAACTTGTTACTCAATTCAAGGACGAATTATCCATCGAAATGGTTCCATTCCAAGCTATGACCTACTTGCCAGGTACAGATGAATATCAACCAGTTGATGAAGTACCTAAAGGAACAGTCACTGCCGATATCTCCGGTACTGAGCTTAGAAACAGATTAAGAACCGGTGCTGCTATTCCAGATTGGTTCTCTTATACAGGTGTAGTAAAGGTATTAAGAGATTCTTACCCACCAAGACCTCAACAAGGTTTCACTATTCTTATCAGTGGTTTACACAATTCTGGAAAAGATACTATCGCTCGAGCATTACAAGTTACACTTCAACAACAAGGTTCAAGATCTGTATCTTTATTATTAGGTGAAGAATTAAGAGGAGATTTAGATCCAAAGATAAATAGAGCTATTACACCTGAACAAAAACATATCAACCTTCAAAGAATCGCTTTCGTCGCTTCTGAACTTACAAAAGCTGGTGCAGCAGTCATTGCTGCTCCTGTTGCACCATATGAAAAATCTAGACAAGCCATTAGAAAAATTGTTAATGGAAACTTCTTCTTAGTACACGTTGCTACTCCTTTAGAATGGTGTGAAAAGGTAGATAGAAGAGGATTATATAAGAGAGCAAGATCTGGTGAACTCAAGAATTTGGCTGGTGTGGATGATGTTTACGAAGCTCCTACAGATGCAGATTTAGTTTGTGATCTTAGACACGATACTGTTCCTGAGATTGTTCACTGTGAGTATTCGATGCTTATACGGAATCGTGGGACGTTTGGCTAATATTTTTGTGTTATTCTAGCTATCATCATGTTGCTCGAAGGTGAAAGTCTCATTTAGAAAACATGTCTGTCAGTAGTCGGGTAGATACATAGGTCAAGGGATCTCATCGCGCTGTATTTCGCTTTTCATGCCATTCATACATTATGCACATATACATATCATGCCAGTCAATTAACATGTTTCGTCGCGATTTCCATTCCCTCTTGACACCGCAGAGCCGAACTCTAGCCCATCGTTTTGGTCCAGACGGGTATCTTGTAGCATTACACGTTCTACTGGCTTTTGGCGGTCTTCTGCGATGATATCTTCGCATTAACCTCCTTCAGCGGCATGTCCGGATGCACGAAAGTCTCGAACAGAACTATCGTCACTGAGACGCTCGGTAAGAAACGGTAATTCCGACTTGTATCATCTCGGGGAAAACCGGAAAATGAAATTATTTTCGAATACAAGTAATTTCGTTTGATTTTCGAATCCATCGTCGGATTATCGGTTTAGAGCAAATTTCATTCAGGGTAAAACCATGTTTTGGACATGAAGAATAGGTTCAACCGATCAATACCGATTTCACCGATGTATAATAAATGATATTCGAAAATAAACGTGGTGATTTAATAGTGAATTGATTGAATGGAGATTCCGTTCGAAATAATTGGAGGCCCGCTTCGGGATAAATCAGCCAGATTCAATGACGAGCATCCTATTTTGGGTATTAGATTTCGAATTATCGTTCTTTCGCTCTACCGTATACAACACAGGTATCTATATAAGAACTCTCTTTCCGATGTAAGAAACTTCTCCCCCTTTCTCTTCTTCTCAAGCTATCAATATATATCTCAGGTCAAAGCACCTCCGACTTTTCTGATACTGGTGAGTTCAATTGGAGATCCGGTTCAATCATTATCCGGATGTGACACTGGGTTTCAGAGTTATCTTTTGTTGAACATCTCGTGACGATCAACACATTTGCTCGTGCGACACTACCAGCCTTCCTTTTTTCCATACATATCTCAGCGTATTATAGCTATCCAGAGCACTTGAGCTAAATCTTTATTTTCGAAACTCACAGTTCAATACCGCCTATATCCCTTGACAGACATAACCAAAATGGTACACGGAAGACACGCACACGATGAGAACGAGGGAAATACATTCCTTGGTAAAGAATTGAAATACTTCTCTCAAGCTGGTTTCGACCTTGATAGGATTCACATCAAGGTAAGTTGTCGCGCTTATACTGCCTCTCATGGACGCTCATACTGTGATCACAGCGAAATGCTCCTATCGCTTCTCTATATGAAGATGCCATTCTTAACGAAGGTGCCGTGATCTCCTCAAGTGGTGCTCTCATCAACTTTTCAGGAAAGAAGACTGGTAGAAGTCCCAAGGATAAGAGAATCGTATACGAGGAGACTAGTAAAGATGATGTATGGTGGGGTCCCGTAAATATCAAGATGGAGTGAGTTTTTTATTCTCTCAGATTGAATGCCTACTTACTGACCCACACCTCGCAGCGAACACACCTTTGAGATCAATCGAGAACGAGCCATTGATTACCTTAACACCCGAGAGAACGTTTACGTGTTTGACGGTTTCGCTGGTTGGGACCCTAAATACCGAATCAAAGTCCGAGTCATCGCTTCTCGAGCATACCACGCATTATTCATGCACAACATGTTGATCCGACCTACTGCTGAAGAACTCGAAAACTTTGGCGAACCAGATTTCATAATTTACAACGCTGGTCAATTCCCTGCCAATCGATTCACCACCGGTATGACTTCCACCACATCCGTAGAAGTCAACTTCAAACGAATGGAAATGGTCATTCTCGGTACAGAGTACGCTGGTGAGATGAAAAAAGGTATCTTCTCAGTGATGCACTACTTGCAACCTGTAAAATTCGGTCAACTATCACTCCACTCTTCAGCAAACCAAGCTAAAGGCGATAATGGTGATGTCACCCTCTTCTTCGGACTTTCTGGTACCGGTAAAACAACTCTCTCTGCCGATCCCAATCGTCTATTGATCGGTGATGACGAACACGTTTGGTCTGACACCGGTGTCTTCAACATCGAAGGTGGTTGTTACGCCAAGACCATCAACCTCTCGGCTGAGAAGGAACCCGAAATTTTCAACGCTATCAAATTCGGTTCTATCCTTGAAAATGTGGTCTATAACCCTGCAGACCGAAGACCAGACTACGATGATGTGTCTATCACCGAGAACACTCGATGTGCCTACCCTATCGAATACATTCCTAACGCTAAAATCCCATGTATCGCCGATCGACAACCATCCAATATCATTATGTTGACTTGTGACGCTTTCGGTGTTTTACCACCTGTATCCAGATTGACACCGGAACAAGCTCAATATCACTTTGTAGCTGGTTATACTTCCAAGACACCAGGTACCGAGGACGGTATCGTCGAGCCCTCCCCAACCTTCTCAACATGTTACGGTCAACCATTCATCATCCTGCACCCAGGTAGATATGCTAAGATGTTAGCTGAGCGAATGGAGAAGAACAAGGTGGATTGTTGGTTAATCAACACTGGATGGACAGGTGGTAAATTCGGTACTGGAAAGCGATGTCCATTGAAGTACACTCGAGCAATCGTAGATGCTATTCATAATGGTACTTTGGCTAAAGCTGAATTCGAAAACTTCCCAATATTCAACCTTGCCATACCTAAAGCCGTTGAAGGTGTTCCATCTGAAATTCTTGATCCAGTAAAAGTCTGGCCATCAAAAGACGCCTTCAATGCTGAAGTTCAAAAATTGGGTGGTATGTTCCAAAAAGCTTTCTCGAAATACGAAGCAGACATTACTGCCGAAGTCAAGAATGCCGGTCCTATCCTTTAAAGTAGCCTATTGTCACATCTGTAATTATATAGTCATTCGTATTTTTGGTATTTGTTTGTAGCTTGACTCTATTGTCATCCATATCATCTTCATTAGCATGTAATCAATTGCAAGTTATTTTCATTTCTTGCACGACGCGGCGATTCTCAAACTTCAGAGCATTCAATATCCTTCGCTGCATCTTCAGCAAATAATTTTGATAGTCTCGCCATTAGCGCTGAGTGATTTGTTTGGTTCCGTCGATCGAAAAAAGTCCTGAAACGGGACACATGTCTAGGCACGAAAATCCCGCTCAGTCAAAGGGCGTTGAGGTGAATTTCTGGTTGGATCTTGTAAAGGTAAAAAAAGATTTGCAAATTCCGGACACGTGAATTGATATCAAGATTGCAAAGATTCCATTCAGAATCACACGAAGCGATTGATTTGGGTTCCTTCCAGTTTCGCAGTTGCGTTCAATACGGATATGAAATCGTGCTTAAAATGGCAAGATATTTCAATTTCAACTTGATTTTCGAATTTTACATTGGTGATCGAAAATCGCTCAATCGCGTGTTAATTCCATCAGTGTAGGGCAATATTGCCGTTTCTACAACCCTTTCGATCAACATGCGGTACATTTTGATTGATATTTTGCTTGGAAAGAAGTGGGGAAATTTGATAATTTAATATCTTCAATGAGTTGATTGAGGTATTTTCGTTTGGTTGGTTTGTGTACTTTCGGGGCATCTTGAGGTTTAATTTTAGTCAATGTCGTTGATTACTGAATTTGATGGCTTGTATGGGATTTGGAACCAAACATCAAGGGGAAGAGGCGGGTAAAAATAATTTACGCTATTGGTTGTTACCCTTCAACAACATTTTGATTTGACTAATTATCTCAATTAATAGGCTTAACGTAGCAAAGTCTTAAGCATAGCTGAAGGCGCGATCGTGCATTAACTGCATATGAAATGCGAAACATAAAAATCGCTCATATTCAAGTAGGTCGTTGAGGGAAACTAAAGGACGAACCAGAATATCTCCTGTAAATTCAACTTGTAGAGATGCTTGTTGGATACTATAATTTCATGTGTAAATTGTTGACAACCTTTGAGCAAGCTAGTAAAATCGAAAAGATATATAAACATGTATAAATCGAAAGTGTACTCATGCCCATAATTACCTTTTATCCTTCCTCTTATAGCCTGATCCTTCTTGATTTCACTGCTCATATCAAACCATAAATGGTGATTGATTTACCTACAATGACTTTACCAGACGACATAGAAAGAGATGGTGCAATTGATAAAAAATCATTCGATACTGAATCTCGTCCTCATCATACTCCAACTTTACTTAAAAGTGTGACTATTCGAGATGCTAACCAAGATAATACTTTGGGTCTTGATCGAATGAACCGAGCCACTCGTTCAAGAAGAGACAGTGCTAGTCGTATGATTGGGGAATTCAGGTGAGCCAATGCATCCGACACCGAACAATGGGAGCTGATGCCACTTGAAGGACATTATCCATCGATGTGACGGATACTCAACAACGTCAAGCTGCTGCTGTCGTCCAGAAAGGAGCAGCTAAAGAAATAGCTGAATTAGAATGGCATAAATATTCTGTTGTTGATATTTTACAACGATTAAGTGTTAATGATAAAGTTGGTTTAGAAGATGAACAGGTCAAGAGAAAATCGAGTCAATATGGGCTAAATGAGATAAATCCTCCTAAACCCAATTTGTTTTTAAAGTAAGTCCAAAAAAGCGTTATGGACGGAAAGTAGAGACGTTAATTGGTGCGAATGCCTATTAGATGGCTCGAATATGTTTTGGGAGGTTTTGGTAGTTTGTTATTGATAGCTTCTATACTTTGTTTCATCGCTTGGTGAGTGCTTCTTGCATCACATGGTTGCGAACATTTAGCTGAATCAGGATCCTAGGAAACCCTTAGGGGAGCCCAACCCTGCTCCTGCCAATTTGGCACTCGCCATTGTCTTGTTGATTGTGATCATAGTCCAGACGGCTTTTGTAAGTGGTGCTATATCTGAATTGCCATAATGTTGTGTCGTGCTGACGATTTGGACAACGTCCTGATCCATATAGAATGCCTGGCAAGGTCAGTACTCAATCCTTCAATCTGGCCTCGCTGGCTGACGGAATTCATTAACGCACTAGACTTTTCGACCAACCGTGTTATGGCTTCCATTTCGGGTCTCTTACCATCAGCAGTACTTGTTCTTCGAAACTCGGTTCAATCACAACTTGCAGCCAAGGAGCTTGTTCCTGGAGATATCATCTATGTGTCATTGGGTAACAAGCTGCCTGCCGATATACGATTCATAGATGTTTCTTCCGATCTGAAAATGGATCGAAGTGTGTTGACTGGTGAATCGGAACCCATACAAGCGACGATTGATATGACGGATGAAAACTTGCTTGAAACTAAGAATATTGGTATGCAAGGTACACTATGTGTCAGTGGATCAGGTGTCGGTGGGTCACCCTACTGTAAATAAGACTTTATGCTAATGTGTGATGTTCTAGGTGTTGTCGTTCAAACTGGAAATTTGACTGTATTTGGTCGAATTGCTAAACTTTCTTCGACTGGTGCTCCAAGTCTGACAACACTTCAAAAAGAGATTCTCAGATTTGTACTTATTATCGTGGTTTGCGCTTTAACGATAGCTACTATCGTCATCATTTTATGGGCAACATGGTTAAATAAAAAGCACAAAGGGTTCATAACGGTCCCAACACTTATAATCGATGTGGTATCGGTTTGTGTAGCTTTTATACCTGAAGGTCTTCCAGCAAGTGTTACCATCTCGTTGGCAGTAATAGCCAAAAAATTAGTTAATAATAAAGTACTGTGTAAAAGTTTAATGACTGTTGAAACTCTTGGATCAGTTAATGTGTTATGTTCAGATAAAACTGGTACATTAACTGAAAATAAAATGACAGTGACGAATTTAGCTTGTTTAGATGATGAAATGGATCTTACTCAAGCTAGGGATAGAATCATTACTGGAAAAGATAAAAATAATGTAGTCTCACAAATGGCCGCTATTATGGGGATTTGTAATGCGGCTCAATTCGATGAAAGTACGAATGATCAACCAATCACATTGAGGAAGGTAAATGGTGATGCTACTGGTAAGTTTGTAACATCCCAACGTGAAGAAGCTGATGATTTGTCGTTCAGATTCCGCCATTCTCCGAGGCGCCGAATCTTTAAGACCAGTCAAGGAATCGCTCAGCGAATGGACCGAAATTTTCAAGATCAACTTTAATTCCAAGACGAAATACATGCTCAAGGTTAGTTATGATTCAACTTAGGCCCTACCGTTCGGGCTAATTATCTATGTTAGCTTTGTCGACGAGCATCTGCCAAATCACCTCTTTTCCCTGCTCCTTGCGATTCATATAACGAGTTCGGACCTGATGATCTCATGCTCATGTGTAAAGGTGCACCAGATGTTCTTCTGAAACGATGTTCGCACGTCAACGATCCTAGCGGAGGTCCCCCTCTACCTTTAACAGAAGAAACCATTTCAAAGTTAACAGCTGTTCAAGAAAAATGGGCATCAAAAGGTCAAAGAGTACTTTTACTTGCTAAAAGAATTATACCGAGATCATCAATACCTAAAGAATATTCATTCAACCAACCTGAATTTTCCGATTTTATAAATACCGATTTGAACCAACAACTCACCATTGTGGGTCTGGTGGGATTAGTTGATCCTCCAAGAGAAGATATACCAAATACAGTTCGTATAATGAGAGAAGCTGGAATTAGATTTTTCATGGTGACAGGTGATTTCGCTTTAACTGCTATATCAATTGCTAAACAATGTGGTATTATAACTTCAAACAACCTTCATTATCTTAAAGATCTACCTAGAACCCTTGAACAAATAAAACTGTATGATAGAGAGGAATTGAACGTTACACCAGGATTAGTTTTAACAGGAAACGATTTAATGGAAATGAACGATTGTCAATGGGAACAAATTTGTCAATATACTGAAATTGTTTTTTCAAGAACTACACCTGAACAAAAATTAAGGATCGTAAAAGAATTTCAAAAGAGAGAAAATGTAGTAGCTATGACAGGAGATGGAGTTAATGATGCTCCTTCTTTAAAAGCTGCAAATGTAGGTATAGCTATGGGAGGTGGAAGCGATGTAGCTATGGAAGCTGCAGATTTGATTTTGTTGGAATCTTTCTCTTCTATCGTTGTCGCTGTAGAATATGGACGATTGGTATTTGATAATTTGAAAAAAGTAAATTCCTATTGTTGTGACCATTTCGCTTATGCTAATCAGTGTCTTTGCCCTATAGACATGCTTATACCTTCTTCCAGCTGGATCATTCTCTGAACTCATGCCTATCCTACTTAATGTCTTATTGGGTTTGCCTCAAATCTTATCAAGTTTACAAATGATTATCATTTGTGTTGTAACGGATGTTCTACCTGCAATATCAATGTGTTTTGAAAAGCCTGAAGCTGGTTTATTGAATAGACCACCGAGAAATACCAAAAAGGATAAATTAGTTGATTGGAAATTCCTCTTACATGCTTATGGATTTTTGGGTTTGTTAGAGAGTTTAGCTGCTATGAGTATGAGTTTTTGGTGGTTGAATAAAGAAGGATTCAAGTTTTCCGATTTGTAAGCTCATCTCCCACCCAACTTTCAGTCAATATTGATGAGCGTCAATACTGATGAATTGTTATATCACCAGAGTATTGGCTTACGGTGGTCTTCCACCTCAATACGATCCTGATGCTTATGCCGAAGCCATTAGCAAAGCTCAATCGATGTACGTTGAGTCTTCACTCGAAAAGAGATACTGGAGGAGCTGATTGTGATTGTTTGACCCAAAAAGCTACTTCTTCACTCTTGTCGGTATGCAATTCGGTAATTTATTAGCAACGCGAACAAGGAGATTAAGTATTTTACAATTTAATCCCTTCAAATGGTCAGACGAAAATAAGAGAAACTATTGGATTATACCTTCTATGATAGCTTCAATTGTGTTCTTATTCTTCTTTAGTTATGTACCGTTTTTCCAACATACTTTCTTGACGAGAGTGAGTTTGACCATCTGACCCCTTCATCAATGAAACGAGATCTAACGTTATTTCGGATGTTATAGGGTGTACCTGTCGAACATATTTTCATACCTTTTACTTTCGCTATTGGCCTTTTATTGTTAGATGAGACTAGAAAGTTTTTTGTTAGAAGGTATCCGAAAGGCCTGTTGGCTAGAATCGCTTGGTAGATATACAGTCGGGATGTAGCATCGAAGGGGTTCACTATGTATACCTAGTCATAGCCACTGTTGCCACGCGATGCAGCAATAGATATTCTCCAACATGCATCTTTCCTCTTTACGACTGTTTTAGCTATTGTCATGATGAAACGTAATAGAATTCCCTTGCGAGCTACTTGACATATTGCCACTTTAAGGAATTCGCCACCCAACTTCACTCGAGATCCGTGCAACACCAAACTCAATCTGATCGATTATTTATTGACGGGTTTCAGTATATTGCTGTCATTTGTTCCGAAGCACGTCCAGTCTTTGCCTTTTGTTTCATAGATACCCAAGTGAAAGGGCGTCATCAGTATGTCGCTAATTACATCCTCTCTACGACTTGGTTCGAAAGGAATTCAAGCTGTCAGAACATTTTCGACTTCCTCATCGTCATTTGCAGCAGCAGCTACAGCTCCATCTTCGTCAACACCACGATACGTTCGTAAAACAGCCGTACCATCTCGATCTACAACTTCTAATACTACGTCAAAACCAACTCCAACACGTACATCTAAATTCACACCCACACCTGTTCCACCCGCTCCCGTCTCAACCAATTATGATGATTTTCCAGATGATTTACCTATTTCCGAACCTATAATTGAAGATTATGCTCATTTATCTCAACCTTCTGCTTCTCCTCCATTAACAAATCTACCTGGAGAAGGGTATTCACCTTTACCTGCAGCTTCGTCAATCGCGGGAGGAACGATAGATGGGGAAGCCAAAGTTGGAGAAGGTCAAGATTGGTCTAATTCGTTCTCTGGTTTAAGTGAAAAGCCATTTTCAAAGGAAATAGCAGATGAATTATTGAGGGAATTAAGGCCACAAGATGTTGAGATCAAACCTGGTGAGTTGCCAGTACAGTACGATATAGATCGTCTCTGCCTACATTATGCATCCCGAGGCTTCACATATCCCTGAACCAATCCGCTGAATAAAGTGGTGCACCCGCTAATCACTATCATGCTTTAGATGGACTACTTTACCTCCCTGAAATCAAATATCGTCGTACACTTAATGCAGCATTTGGTCCAGGAGGTTGGGGTTTAGCACCCAGAGGAGAAACCAATATCGGTCCAAGGATAGTCAGCAGAGAATGGGGATTGGTCTGTTTGGGAAGGTGAGGGTTTCGTTTGCTAATCGTTAACTACAGAGATACGACGATTGACAAATCTTGTGTACACTTGTAGACTCGTGTCGATAGCAAGAGGTGAACAAGAATACTTTGATCCTTCAGGTATACCGACAGCTACGGAGGCATGTAAGAGTAATGCTTTGATGAGGTGTTGTAAGGATCTAGGGATTGCCAGTGAATTATGGTGAGTCAAGCGATCCACACCTACCCCCGCTATATATCGAACCTGATGGTATTACACTGCAATTGTTCGCAGGGATCCAAGCTTCATCCGAGATTTCAAAGTCAAGCATTGCAAAGAAGTTTTCGTAGAGCATGCTACGAAGAAATCAAAGTGAGTGACCAGTTACTGTGTTCCTCTTGACTACGTCGAGCACCACTGACGTGGTTGTCTGTTATAGGAAGAAATTATGGAGAAAGAAGGACGGGCCTAAGTTCGAATACCCATGGAAAGAATCTGCATAAAGCGCAAAGTGATTCATAGCCAGCCCTCCTACTTGTCGAATTTCCGGATCAGTAGACCAAGTTTGTCCGACCAAACGCCAACCGGCTAAATGTGCGAAAGGACTTTGATACATCGTGATTGTTCAATCTATCGTTAATAGCATTCCTAGCTACTGTATATGCGTAACTATAATATCATGTACAACAGGAAATACACTCTTCCTCCACGACTTGCTTCTAAAATTACATTCCTTTCAGCTCTTCTTTGACTTTACCCAGCTCCTTTTCCTGCGCAATTAGGCGTTCTCTGGACAGCAAAGGAACTTGGTCAGCTCATTCTACCGTTCTGAACTTTGTCACTCACCTCCATCTATCCATCTGCTCTACAATCTTTCTTCTGGCATCGCCTAACTTGTTATATTCTCCTTTCTCCATCTCTAATGAAAATTCAAGTGGAACATCCGCCGAACCTAATTCACCAGGTATTCCTACACTCATTCCGGTTCCGTTTCCAGCAGTGACAGATGGGGTAGGAGTTCCTATATCTACTGTATTTGCTCTTGAATTGACCATACTATTCCTACCTTTGAGTTTCTTATTCTTCCTTGAAGTCGGATTTTGAGCTTCGTGTTCTTCTCTTTGATCTTTCGGTCGTCTGTTTTTATTCGGTAATGGTGTAGGAGGATTTTCATTAAGGATGTCTAGGAAGTTTTTTGGAGGATCCGAGAAGATTAGTTCGTCGTATTGCCATGAATGTACCGGTAACACGCTTGCAATTGAGATGGTTGATGGTTGATCAACCACGATTTGAGAATCTCCTGGATTCGTTGATGTCACTTGAGTGGGTTCCAAAATCATCGCCTCTTCTGCTTTCGATTCATCCGGTTTAACATCCGTTGTCGTACTGCTTTCTCCAGCTTGAGGGGCTACGGATTCTTCCTTTACTTTTTGTTCACTTGGACCAGGTGTTTCATCTGGTGTGGGTTGTTGTGTTGCCGGTTCAGGAGCTGGAGTTGGAGCAGTTGAATTTGGTTGCGTACCTCCTTCCGTTGGGGGTGCTGCTAATCCCTCAATGGGTAAACCCCAATGATGTAGTTTGATAGGATGGTTGAGTGTCAAGGGCTTTTCTGATGATTCTGGGATGAATTGGATTCGGATCTGAACGACGAATTCTCCCCAGCCTGTCTCTGTCACTGCGAATGGTGGTTTATCGAACGCTATGGGAATGCGTGGGTTTGTATCAGTGAGTTTGTATCAGATGTAAGTGTAGACAGCATTATGCTCACCTCGGTTAGGACTGGAATAGGTATCGTGCAGTTTGAAAGTGACTTTCTTGATCAAGTAGGACAAGTCATCCGCGCCTCCAGGCAAATAATCAATACTTTCTTTGACTAATTCTCCCGAAGGTAGTCTATCGGGTGGTGGAGAGGTTGCCGAAGTGAAGAAGACGGTCCAACGATGGGTATCTGTGCGTTGAGTTAGCCTAGAATGCTACGAGAAGTTGTCGAAATGTCCAGCAAGAGTGCACAATGGACTTGATAGATCTCTCAAGGGATGATAACGATGAGTGAAGCATCAATCTGACTCACGTCCCGGAGGAGCCGTCAACTTCTCTTCCTCCGTCAGCAGTCTCGCATGTGAACCATATATTATCGGGCGATGGACTTGAATTCCCTACACAGGCATTGCGTTTGTGAGCGGCACGTCTATAGATTTAGGCACATAAGTAGCTCCAGCTCACCTTTACCCGTTCCGTGGCTGACATGCTGCTAGCTAGGTGAAGTGTGAGATTTTGTCAAGAAGCTTGTATTAGCTAACTGGAATTATTGAAATATAATGTCAAAACAACATTGCAATTCCAGGATTAATCGAAGGAGAGTAACTTAATGCCACATCATGCCATGTAATCCCCTTTGATAAGCAGTGACGTTATGGACTGAATCCGGTTACTTTACCACTACCGGTTACTCTACTAATCATGATATAGTCAAATGGTGAGATGAAGGATTTGTAAAGCACCAGATATGCGATATGTCCGTCGACATCGCCAAACCTTTGCTGTATACTGGTTGGCGCATACATCGTGCGTCAAAAGCAGCTTAGACTGCTCTCAGATTCAGATATCAAAGGCGCATCGTTTGTCCAGAGAAGTCTGGCACAAAGCGGTACAGCTGTCAAGTAAGAGGCAAAAGGGGAAACAGCTGGCTGACGGGAATTTTGATATTGGGTGCAGGACTGGTGAGATTGCCAAGTCCCGTAGGTCAGGTAAAATAGCATTGTCCCTTCCTTCTCTTTCCTCCAACCAGGGATTTCCCAAAGAGCAATAAGATGCCTTCGAAAAATCGCCCCAGGTAAGCTCTTCGAGACATCTTCCAGATCTCTGGTATCGCTGAGAAGGACAAAGAGCAATAAGATATGTTTAAGAGTTTGGTAATGTTTTGTGAGCGTGTCGATGAGGAGTGTGTTAAAGAGCAATGAGATACGTTTGAGAATTCGGTAGGGCGTTTGTAAATTGTTTGGGACTTCAATGTCAACTGTTTCGCAATATGATACGTTCAGACAGGTAAGCTTTCCAAGTAGAAGGAGTTCGAAGAGCAATAAGATACATTCAAGAACTTGAGAGAAGGCAATATTTTCAGGACATCTCTCAGATCTCCGATATTGACAGTGCCTTTGCCAATGTCCAGACTAAGGAGATCTGGCAAGGCATGGCCAGACCGGGTATTGACAGATGAGAGGCGATCAAAGCAGAGCCAGGTGGATGGGCAGAAAGGGATGAAGGATATAATGATCAAGGGTTGATCCAATCATTATATCTTCGAAATCATCTTCGCCGTCTATACGAGCTGTGAGTCCTACGATATCGAGATGAAGGTGACCAGCTATCCTGCATAATAGGCTGAGAAGGGCTATACCTCCTTGAGTTATTTCAGGTAGATTGGGCCAGTGATGGTGGCGATGAGGATGATGAGAAGGCTCGATGAGGTGACGTTTGACTTTTGAGTCCAATTGTTGGGGTGCACGAATTTTCGCCCGATATCAGATTTCTTATTTGACCCGATACAATGTATGATCCAAGTCTAAAAGCTCTTCGTTTCAGTGACCAGATATATGCTTTGGAAGGAGTGTCGATAACCCTAGTATAGGCAGGATGATCGGCCACATGGTCGCAGCTCGAGTCAGAGAAAGGGAGCTGCACTTGAAGGATGAATGGTCGGGGAGCGGGTGACCGGCAGGTATAGCTGGAGGTTGGAATTCGATACACTGGAGGATAGAATCCAGTATAGTGGAGGATAGCATTCGATATTAGAACGGATGTCAAGCTCAAAGACTACATGGTAGCGTTTAGCCATATCAATCAAAGATGCAGGAGGTACATGTACTTGAAAGCTGTATGATATAAAAATCACACTTGCTGAGTGATATGGACATGTCGCAGGATGTCAAAGGGGAATTTGTCGACAAGAGGGTTGATAAGGGGGCTGTATCAGGAGCAATAAGAGATATAACAGCCTCCTTAGGGGCGGCAGCCTTCTTGCCGCTGTCAGGGGCAAGATTCGGCAAGCCTAACCTGGATTGACGGCAAGCTGAATTCCTGGGACATGTCAAGTAACTTACCTTAGGGGCGAGTTGGACTCGCCCGGAGATACCGATGGGGACGATGAGTCTGCGGGTAATTCAGTCTGCATTCCAGAGCCAGCTTACGAATCCAACAAAGGCATCCAAGTACAACCGCACGACTCACCCCAAAAGCTGGCAATTGCCCCACCTCGTACCACACACCAGTTCAGCGTTATGTGCCTCAGCAAAGCGGACCAGAATTGTCCTCAGAGCGACCGGGTAAGGCTCTGTCAAAGCAACGACCTCTCAGTGGAGCCCAGCTTGGGGATCGTCTGAACGTGGTGTCAACAAGGGTGAGGATGGTTTTTGTGGAGAGGACCCACTAATGATAGACACAATGGTCAGCGATAAGGGTCAAACGGAGAGCGACGCCTCCTCTGAAGGTCCCATCATACCTGAGAACAGTAAGAGACGACCTCTTCCTGATGACCTCAAATCCCGTTCAAGCGATACAAGTAGCAGTAGAAGCAAGGAACGACCAATAAAGAACTCGAGACACATTGCTTCCACTGTTGGGTTGTTAGCTGTTGGAGCTGCAATTGTTACCGCTGGAACGATTGTGAGATTAATGAGGCTTGCCAAGCCGTGAAAAGTTACGTTCGGGAGTATCAAGGTTGTGGGGATAGGCTATGACACGACCATCAGCATTTGACATCACGTCTTTGGTACCTTTGTGACTGACATCAAGGAGATGGTCATGTGGGCAGGAGATAGCTCGAGCATCAATTCTGCGATGGAAGTGAAAGGGAGTAGCTTTGGCATTACACGAGGAAGGAGAGTGTATAGGTCTCGGCAGTAATTTTGATATCTATTCAATTGTCCATACGTAAAAAAGGTTCAAATACAAATGGTAAATAAAGTGTTCGAATTCATATTGATTAAAACAATGGCGATAATATTGAAAGAGATTCAAGAAAGAAAGAATTGAAGAGGAGAAGAATTGGATATGAAAGTATTGAATTGAATCAAATTGATATTAACATGTTGGATAATCGAGAATCTTTGAAAGTTCAACCTTAGAACAGGTATGAGAATCCACAAAATTCCACCCTGATACTATCAGAAACGCAGCAGTTCAATATGCTACTCGTAAACCAAAATGTGGCTTTCAGAATTAGTGATAGCTCATTATCACCTCATCCGTTGGCTTATGTTCGCCCGTGAACCGTCACTAGTCGATCAGAGATCAGTGTGACTATTAAAGATTCATGCATAATACTACACACAGTATAACGGTTAATGCTGTATACATGCACATAGATCTCCATGCTGTGCACCGTTAAGCAAAAGATTAGCAGCTGGAGCACAAAAAGGACGACATCTACACAAACAAGACCTCGGACAGACATACACAGCACACGGACACAGCAGACCGTTGTCACCGAGATTGAATACTCCTCGAGAAGGAGGCGGATTTCCGACAGCGGCTCGCGTGTCCAGACAGACCTGGAAGAAGAGTTGTCGAACAGGAACATCGAATTGTCCTCGGGCATCGTAGATACCTTGAGGCAACTGAATGCTTGGATCTCCTCTGAAATTGGGAGCTAGGAAACCTGAAATGAATCCAGTTGATTTTTCAACCCGTTCCGAGGTCATTTGTGAAACTTCGTCCGGTACCTGTTGTCCGATGACTACTAATGGATATAAGGACGGTGTTGAAGATGACCGGGAATTCAAAGTATAAACATGTTGAAACCGTTGACTGATAGCGGCAGAACTGAAGAGGGTGTTGTTGTCGACCTGCAGGTGTTGAAGGGAGGTGGGCGGAAGCAGAAGCGTTATCACCACGATATTTTGCCTGCGACATAATTCCTCAAGCTGTACGAGACTATCTCGAGTTCGAGCCAGCCGATCGATGGAGGTGACGACGAGCAAAGTATCGTGGACCTGTCTAAGGGTATCTTCAACTCTTGACCAATCTCTTGATATCGAGACCTGCTCGAGTTTCTTGACAACTCTTGGTCTTCCTGGGGTGTCCAATGGTAAAACCTTGTCGATGAACGCGATCTGTCGGTTGATACTCGCTGCATAGCCTGTATTGGTCCTTTGATCACCTCGAGATACTCTGGCGAATGACAAGCTGGTTGTCAAATGGTGTCTCGTCATGTAGTCCGTCAAGGAGTTTCTAACATCATCAAGATTGACATTGTTTGCGATTATCCTGCCCATATAGACATGACTCTGCTTGTGGAAGAGGGCCTCAGTAGCCAAGTCTTGTTTAATGATCAAGTAATCTTGGATTCCAGGCGCGATGACAGGGTCGTTGATGTTGTACCATGTCAGTTGATCGGGCTGAACTACCTCAATCCCAGAGTCAAGTTCGTCGTGGTCCTCATAAGGTACATCCTCTTCGTCGGGGACTTGATACAGACCAGGTGTTGAAGGTCGGTTGAATCCCATAAACCAGAGATTGGGAAGCGTCGCTATGACATGAGGAAGCTCTGCGTATCTTCTGGTGACCACATCCAGAGAGCACGCGGAGACGATATCTTGGTTCACGTCGATATCGATGTCAACATCATTAACATTCTGTATTTTGCTCCAGAATCGTCGATGATTAATCTCTCGATCCCATGACCCTCCATGCTCATATAGTACGACTATTTCTTGAACATTTTGGTGGTCGGGTTGTATCATGGGAGGAGGATGTTGACAGATCGTGGCTAATTGTCTACCGGCGGTTCGCATCCTTGTTGTACCATCAGAATCGACTGTCCTCAACCAAATGAACCATTTACGGACTTGTACGCCAGGTAGAAGAGGTGGAACCACAGGTATTCGATAAAGGGGGGTACCAACGTTCTTGGCAAGACGTTTTCTCCTAGCTCTATCAGCTTTCTCTAAGCGGGTCCTAAGTTCGTATGCTAGTCGACCAGATGGTAATATGGACTGCTTTAAGTGAACACCATTATGACGAGTAGGGCCGGGCTTGAGATAGATACTGAGGGGAGCATTAGCTGGTATAGGTTGACCGCCCAAGGAGATGATGTCGGGATTAATGGAGGTTATGATGGCATTGTTATTGAGGTCACAATGAGTTACAAGCCATGGTCCAAGTCTCCTGACCATGTCATGTATTACGAAGACCTGTCCATTGGTGGATAACCGAAGACCTGATGGCAGGGGTATAGGTGACAGTGTATACTTGAGTTCGCCACCATTGGCTTTATCGCAAAACTCGCCGAGAAATCGGTCAACCAAGGCTTGGAATTGAGCCCAATCCTGACGGCCGATGATACCTCCAAGGGTGTTGGGAGAGATACTCATACTGAGGTACGAAGTGGTAGCGTAGATGAGTTGCTGCTGAGCGGCAGGAAGACGTGGAGGAGCTGGTGGAAGAGGAGAGAGATTCGTAATACATAGGTACCAGACCACCGGTACGTTTTCGGAGTGCATTCTCAACATCGTGCGATTCGCGAGTTGGATGGTATCGCCGGGATGAGATTCCAACCGGATGTAGAATGATTGAGCCGGCTGTACGTTGTTACCTGCGTTTGGTGGGAATGGTGGGATGGACAAGCATTCTTTTACCGTTGATGCCCCTTCAATGGTCTTGAAAAGGTCCCAACTGAGGTTGAGGTCGCATAATAGATGATGAAGAGAGTATGGTACCATTAACTCGTCTTGGCTTCTTCTTCCCACAACGTGGCCTTGTAGAACATTGAGAAAGCCTCGGATCACATCATTAAGATGGGTGTAATCTGGAGGGAAAAGTATGTTTTGTCAGTCTTTACCAACTTTTTTTTGGCACGAAGCAAGCGCTGTGGCAAGACTTACCGATATTTGGAGGCATATTGTAGGTCCAATAATTTATTCAGCGTGTGAAGGTTTGAGTTGGAGAGATCGGTGGTGATTAGTTATGTGCTCGTTTGGTTGGTCTCGAGTCAAGGGAGAGGATGATTGGTTGGAGGAGATTGGAAGCGTTCAGTTGTTTTCTCGAAAGGTGATCATGAGCCAAGGGAAAGAAGATTTGGTTAGACGAGATAGGAGGTGATTAATTGTTTGCTCGATGGATGACCTTGAGCTGAGGGAGAGAAGATTCGTTCAGAAGCTATTGGGAATGTTTAGTTGTTTGCTCGTTGGATGATTGTGAGCTAAGGGAGAGAAGGTTTGGAGAGAAGATTTGATTTAAAGAGATCGAAAATGATAACTATTTATTCGTTTGTTCGTTTGTCTGTACGGTGTCGACAAGTAATTGGTAGTCATGGGTATTCCATAGAAGGCATAACATTCATGATAGAACCATATACCACTATCATCAAAGGTGTCAAGTCTGAAACGCCGGGCTCCCGATAACAGGATAGAATGGTGGCTAATTCAAAACGGACAAGGACCTGAAAACTTGGGCTTACATTGCAAATTCGCCGAATAAGAACATTGATTTCGTTCAAGACATTGAGGATGAGTTGCAGAACATGCAGCAGGGATATCCGACGATCCCATAAAATTGAATTAACGAGAGCAACAATCTTCATTGAATAAGTAGAATTACTATACAGGAAGAAAAAAATCCATATCTTCGTCTTTCCTGTTTTCCTTGGAGTTTTTACCCTCTTCATCACCTTCTTCATCTGCGACGAATGACTTTGGCTTCAACTTATTGACATTTGCTTGGTTAATTCTACTGAACTCCCTCAAAACCTCCGTTCGGCCCGCTTGAGGAGGATGGTTGCCAGTTCATCCCAAAGTAAGGCTCCGGAAGCATATTAGCTGTCGTAGAGCCAGAACAGCACTCCTAAGTACAATCAGGTCATATCAACATTATTGTCCTTCGTCAGATATGTCAAATAAAGAAAGTAATCGTGTAATACTCGCCGATCTTCTTCAACCAGATCCCACTGCACAGCAGATGACTGCTGGTTGTACCATCCCTTGCCGCGATCGTAAGCTGCCAGAGTGTATGAACTGTTGCCCATGATGCTCAACAACGCAAGAGGTGATGGGTAGCAGAGCGAGGCGGGGAAGAAGCAGCATCCAAGGATTGCACCCTAGGGGGCGCTGGGGAAGAAAGATAAGATCTATATTAATGTAGATTGCGTAGAATACTACGAAGAAGATTACTACTTTGGGTAAACTACACTGATACCATACCATTTAGAGAGTACAAGGGTTATTCTTACGTCATGAGGTTTGAACCCTGAATAACATTCTATAGCGCATTTGTTACCCGTCAATACTACTATTTATATACTTCCTGTAATCATCATTCCCCCTCTGCACAGTATCATCTAACCACATTCTAGAACTAGAAATCAAGAAAGATGTCCAACGCCGGTGGCTACTTCAAGACTGCCAAGGCACTCTTATCCCATCTGGAAGAAGGAAAACCTCATTCCTCGATCACAGATTGGGTCGAAGTCTTATCATCTGATCGATATGACGAGTTGAGTTTGGACGGTATACCTGAATTGGTAGAAAGTATAAACATTCAAGGATACCAAGGCACGACTGTGAGTGACTCCGAAGCCTATAACAGATAGAAGGCTTCTGTTTCTAGATAAGGACTCGCGGAGCTAATGCTTCACGTAGGAAGGAACAAGAGCGATCCGAAAGAAATTAAAGTACGGGAATGTTCATAGACAACTTCGAGCTCTGGTCATCCTCAGAGCTTTGACTGAAAATGCAGGAAAGGGGTTTCAATTGGGTTGGGCCAACCAGCAATTGATGGATCGTTTGAAGGAAATGGCGAATGATGTGAGTTGGTCAGAAACCGTACGACAACTGACTTTCGTACAGTCTTTACTCGATCCTAAAGTCAAGAAGAGATTGATATTCGTCTTCCATGCTTGGTCTTTACATTACAAGGTGAGCTCGATTGTGCACGTGCGCCAGAGATGCTTATATACCTTTTTGATGATGCATTAGGACGAGCCAAGAATGCAGGAAGTTGCTAAATTGTACAGCAAATATGGAGGTGCTGGACCCGGGGTCAAGAAGGTAAGGCTGGCTACTTTGTCACGCCCGTTGTGATACAAAGTTGACAATCGCCCTTTCATAGCCCACTCCAATGGCTCCGACAAAACAGAGTTCCGTCTCGTCCACCTCTTCTCAGACCACCTCAGCTAATAGAGGAGGATTCGACGATGATCTCTTCTCGCATGATTGGGCACCTTCAAAGGGATCTAGAGGCCCGGATACATATACCGATTTAGCGGCTGCGAAAGCTGATGCAGATGCCAGGAAAAGGGAGAGGGAATCTAGAATTTTGATCGAACAGCGAGAAGCGGAAGTGGAACGAAGGGAACGAGAACTTCGAAGAAAACAAGACATGGCCGCGTTAGAATCTCGAAGACAGAAAGAAGCGCTCGAGGAGGCAGAAAGAAGAAGGCAAGCCAAAGAGGATGCCAAGAAACGAGGAAAAGCCCCTCAGCCCAAACGACCTCCTTTCGATTTCCAAAAAGAGAAACCTCAAGTCATGGTATCCATTGCCAATGCCATTCAATGCGCTAACAATCTGGTCAACTCTTGCAGAGTAGGTCGAGACTCACAGTCCATCGAGACAGATGCTGACGTTGCTTTGCTCAGCATATCGATCGATCAGTCGAAAGTGTCCTAGAGTCACCCAAGGTTCAAGATAACCTTGACAAAGCCAAAGCTGCACGAAGACCTATCATCAGATATATCCAACTGGTCACCGATGAAGAGTTCGTCGGGACCCTTCTTGATGCAAACGAGAAGATTGTTGAGGCAATACAGTTGTACGATAGGGTGAGTTTTAATGTCGTCAGTCCAAAAACGCTGACACCGGATTAGCTCTCTAAACCAGCAGTTCTGGATTCCGACTCTGATGACGACGAAGCCAAAGAGACTGCGGCTATCGCTAAACGACTTGCGGCTCAAAAACTGGAATCTCAACGAACGGGTGAGATTGATCAATTACAATCTCGTCAAAAGAAAGAATCCGCAAGGCAAGCTCTGAGAAGACAGCAATCCGTTCAGAAACAACCAACAAGACAAGCGCACCCAGATTTAGCCGATTTGGACTTTGGTAGTATTTCCCAAACAAAGGATAAGGGAAGAGGTTTACCTCAACCGATGAGACCTGATAGCGACGATGAATCGTACGATGGACAACGGTGAGATGGCTCTCACGTTTCAGTGGGTACCTCTGGAAAATAGCTGACAGTATTCTCTTGGCAGAACCCTATCTGATTACTCTGATTACGATTACAATTCGTCCGACGATGACTGGCGAGCGCAGCAACAATCTCGTTCAAGGGGACCGTCAAGACGACAATCTATTGCAGCGGGAGGCGGCAGACAAGCCTCACAAAGAGACTACGCAAGTTTGGAAGATGAATTCGGTACTTCCTTAGGTCAAGGTAAAAAAGGTTTGTTGGACCCAAACGATCCATTTGGTGATCCGTTTGCGGATGATAATGATACCCCGATTCAAGAAAACAGAAGAATGCAATGTGAGTGGAGGGTATTGGTTGTGATCTGCTTGGAGTCAAAACTGATGGTTTCTTCGTGCGCAGGGGCCGAGATTTAATAGCTTAATTTTTGCAAAATCGAGGGGGGAAGGTTGGTACGGTTAATGGAGTGAGATACATAGTTGCTATTGTTGTGCAGATTGTTTTCGGGATTGAGACTTGTTTGGCTGGCTTTATAACGATAAATGGATGTGCTTATTTCGAAATTTGAATACGTTTGTAGATCTAATCAAAGGATGCAACTGGATATAATGCAAAGCACCTGATATAATGCAAAGCGTTGCACCTGGAAAGTACTGTCTATACATGAATACGTATTACTTTTTCTGTAAAGAACCTGTAGCCTTCTTCACACCCTCTCTGATCAAACCACCTGCGATACCTCCAGCCATCCCTATTACACTTTTCAATGTAAACCAATTTTCCACCGAACTTGCAGCTGTCTTTTGCCATCCTTGAATATTTGGTAAAGGACTTTCAGGTGTTGATCTACCAAATTCACGTCTTTGTGATTTACTTAATCCATCAGGTTGTCGCGTTTGATCAAAAGTAGAAGTAACCGCTGCACCTGCACCATTCATTAAAAACTTTTTAATTGGTGTTAATTCATTTATAATTTCTAATCCATTTGATCTTATTAAATTAATTAAAAAATTTCTAGATTTAAAAATATAATTTAATTTATCAGTTGTAGAAAGTATTAAATGATTTTTAAAATATCTTTCTCTTGAATAATCAATTAAATTAGTTTTTGAACCTAAATCACCACCTAATTTTTTAGAATTTTCTAAAATTTTTGATAAACAAATTACATCTGATAAACCTTGATTTAAACCTTGACCTGCTAAAGGATGAATTGTATGTGCTGAATCTCCAACTAAAACTGTTCTTTTACCTAAATATTCTTTTGCATGTGATAATTTTAATGGAAAAGAAGCAACACTTGACATTTCAATTGAATTTATATTCGGTGGTAAAATTGGTTGATCTACATTATCATTTGAATTAACATAATTCAAATTTATAATTTCATTTATTTCAAAAACTGTTATTGGTTTACCAATTTTATCTTGTTTTATCATTTGATCAGTTAAAATAGTTAAAATTGATTCAGGTAATTGATAACCTGCATTAACTAATTGAGTTAAAGATTCTTTTGATAAATTTTTTAAAGCTTTAGCATGTTGAGGTAAAGTTGACCAAACCATTGTTGAATTTTCTTCATTCAAAGGTAAAAAAGCGATTGGACCAGTAGGTAAAAAACGTTGAAAAGCTGTTGTATTTGGATATAAAGGTGAAGGAGAATGTTTTAAAGTAGCTACTACTGCATGAGTTTGATAGGCTCGACCGTATGTTTCGATACCTGAGAAAAGTCTGACAGGTGAATTTGGTCCATCTGCTCCGACCTAAAGATCGGTCATCAGTCAACGAGCGAGGATACTTGGTTGAAAGATTACTCACCACTAAACTTCCCTTCAACCATTCATCGCCAACTTTCAACCCAACCCACCTTTCACCTTCTCCCAGCCTCATCTCGTTAACTCTAGCACCCTCTTTGATATCCACTATACCTTTTCCTACTTCTTCTATGCGCCTTAATAACGCACGTTGGAGATTCATATTCTCAGTCATTCGAGCCATTGGGTGGCCTAACGGTGGGAAGTGAATGGTAGGAAATGACGAGGGAGATGGATTTGCCCATATCTAGATGCGTTTCTTTCAGACTCCGTGTCGAGGGTGTCAACAATCGAAGTGATACTCACCACCATCTCTTCTACGGGACAAGAACGATCGTCTTTAATATGTTTCCAAACTCCGATACCTAAATTTTAATCATTATTAATCCTTGACTCCTTGATTAATTAGATATGACAAAGTATCAACTCACTATCTAACCAACTTATATTTTCCCATGTTAAACTACTTATTCTATTTTCCCAATTACCTTCTCCAGTCCATTGTCTAGTCTTATCTAAAGATGATCCTTCAAGTAATAATATCTTGGTTGTAGTAGATATAGTAGGCTGAGCAACTATGATTCCAAATTACAAATCAACATATCAGCGTTGATAAATTCCCTTATAATCCAAAAGTTTTTAATTATAAATACTAACGCAAAGCACAAGCTAATGCTAATCCGGCATTAGCACCTCCTATAATTACTATATCATATGTGTTTTCAATTCCTATATCAGGTATCGGGTCAATGGGTTCAGCACCAGCTGGACTGGTAGAATGCCCATGATACCTTATACTTCCATATCCATTCTTTAAGATCGTTGGTGTGTTACTTCTTGAACTGGTGGAAGATCGTAAAAGGGACGAGGATTTTGACGAATGAAGTGATCGAGTTTCTCGAGATATCAATCGGATCGATCTTGCAATTGAGCATGAACTTGAAGATGCTTTTGGTAAAGCTAAGATAGATGTACTCCCTCTCATTGTGTATATTTGTTTTCTCTCAAACTCGAATCGATATGCTTATAACAGACTCATGTTGATAATGGAAGAGAATTTCGGCTGAAATGATCTGCTCAGATTAACATAACGCGATTTCGGAGGGATCCGCGATTCCTCGCTTGTTCCTGTTATCACCTCGACCAACATGACAGCGCAATCATTATAAAACTGAATATGTGCGAGACTTCAATGCATGATCTAGAACACAATCATTCATCGGGACAATCCATGAATAGACGGGAATTGGCGTGATTGAAACTCGAATGATTGGGAGAGAAAGCATGAAACTGGGACGAAATAGCAGATTTATATATGTTTATATACAAGAAACAAAATAAGAGAAATATAACAGATCATGTATGTCATGTACGAAAGCGAGCTGGAAAATGAAAAGCGATTAGGGTATATCATGCGGGGGAAGGGAAAAAATGGAGCAAAGGGTATTGACAAGAAATGAGTTCTACTCGTTACATCAAATAGGGGCGAAAGAATCGGAAGAGCGAATGGTTTTGGCCAGGAAAAGGGTGATTCTATTTCGGCCATACAGATTATACTGTCGTGTATTTGGTTCATGCTAACAAAGTGGTATCATTTATTTGTCGGATTATTGTTACACTAAAATCTTTGTGAATGATCGGGAAAAGGCTGGTGTACAGAAGACCAATGCTGATTAAATGCTGAGGAGTCTATATTATTCAAATAAGCCAGTGTGTCGAAGAGTAGTGCCACTCGGCCATAGCTATTGTGTTTAGCTGGATTAGAACGATGGATATTTGGTATCCTTGAAGGTGTAGCTCTCTCCGCTTAATTCATCCTCCCATCCAACACACCACGAACATCGTCAACAGTAGATAGATCAGCCAAGAAGGGACATAAGTCGGTCAACTCGGTGTCATGCGGATCGTTGAACCATGTTGAGACTGGGACAGCGTTGTTAGGGTGGAAGATGTATGATGCGGGAGAGTTGTCGATTATAATAGAGGTCTCGATTGATCGGCCAAGTTGCGATAAATCCTACAGACATACCAAGGCATCAGCATAAGTCAGTACATCCTAAACACTATATACGCACCTTGACGTAATTTCCTTTATGGTTGTAACAACTTTCTCGGAACAAACGGTGAGTGACAACTCGATGTGTATCGAGCATATCCAACACTGGGTCGGCGTACTACAAATCCGGGGTCAGCTCGGGATCCTAGTATGACTACGAGAGCAGATGGAGGACTGACTTTGGAGAGTGAAGCAGTGAATACAACAACTTCATATATCTTACCCATCTCCTTCAAAAAGTGATCTACACCTGGTCGTTTGATTACATAGACGTTGTGGATTTGTGACTCGATTTCAACGGGTACGATATAATCAGCGGAAGGTAAAGACTGCGAGAAGTCAGCTTGTGCACTTTCGAAACGAAAATGGATAAGCTGACCTTGAAACTACTATGTAGCAATGTCTCATCTAAATCGAGTACCAGACATTTTCTGCCGAGATGTTCTTTCAAAATTGGCGGCAGCAGTGGCGCTGGTTGACCATTCTTTATACCATCTCGTCAGCTCATCTTCCTATATGCCATATACTAGTACTCACTTCATCTAAGGGTATACCCATACCACCTTGTTCAATTAACCTATCTTCCTCATCCTCATAATCATCCTCCATTCCATATTCATCAACACCTTCTTCGACAGCGACACCACTGCTCTCGTCTTGTATTTCAGAATTACTTATATCCGTATAACCTCCGCTAGTTTCCGTTCGATCCTGATCGGCAGAAGTTGAGGCTGGTACGACATCCGAATCTCGCCGTGTTGGGTGAGATCTAGTAGGTGTTCCAAGTAATGATGAACCTCCTCCAGGTGGTTGCACTGCTGACGAGGTAACCCCGGCGGTCTTTGATACAACTTGTTAGTGACATAACTTGTTGGAGACATAACTCGAATAGATGAACTCACCTCATCAACCGGTAATGTATGTGGTTCAGTGGGAGCAACAACAATCTCTTCATCTGGTTTCACAGCGCCTTCTCCATTGGTATCGACCAAGGTAGTTCCAGTGGTGGTGGTAGGTTCTACTTGGTGGCCCGAGCTGGATCCTTCATTGTTAACAAGATTATCATCAATCTTTTTATCTTTCGGTTGGCTTGTAGAAGGGGCAGCGGTAGATTGAGAAGTGGTCACTGAAGTACCTGGTTTTTGCGTTGTTGTTTGTTGTGCACGATTGACTTTTTTCGGATCTTCCTCAAATTCATCTGCTGAAAGACATTCGAGCGTAAGAAGAAATCCTGCCAAACCTTTTCTTTTCTTCTTTTTCTTTTGTGATGCTTTTTGAGTTGATGATGCATTGGTGGGTCTTGTAGTGGATGAAGATGCTTGATTAGGTATAGCTTTAGTCGTTGTGTTTGTAGTCGTTGAGGTACTTGGCTTTTCCTTTGATGTAGTATCCAATGCCTTTGATGTATTGGTATTCGGTGATGACGATTTACCTGATAACCTCCTTGTTAAATTTGCTAATGGACTACTTCCTGATACACCTTTACTACCACCATTCACTGTTTCATCGGTATTAGATTCCATCGTTGATGATTGTTGAGTGAGTAGAGCGGTTTCCGAATCAGTAGGATGATTTGCCTTTTCTTTCATTTCTTTGGCAATTACTTGTTCGTCTGTCGTTGTTGACGCTGATGGATCGTCACTGGGATCAGCTACAGTGTTTGTTTGTGTGGTAGTAGGTGATGCGGGTGTGACAGTCAAAGAAGGTGGACCGAGTATAATTGGTGATTGCTTTTGCACGGACGGGTAAGAGATTGATTCAACGTTTTTGGTTTCAGACTGAGATTGAGATTTTACTTGTTCTGACGCGGGGGTATTACTACTTGAGGTGTCAATTTGGCTCGATGCCATCTCACAATGACTCTGATGTGAATTAAGGTTATATATGAAAAGGTATTAAATGACAATGTTCAATGATAGGGTTACAAGTAATTGAATGTTTGTGGGATGTTTTGAATTGGCTGTTCACTTTGTAAAACGTTGTCGCGTGTAATCGTCGTGTTTTCAATTTTGTAATTAAACATTAGAAATTCCATTATAATCCTTTATTTACGTTTTAGTTATTTCCTACAATTACATAAACCCACCTAATGTCTAATTCGCACTACGGCAACTGCTTACCCTTTTTATACAATTTTTTGCTAGTAAATCACTCCTTTTCATCACCATCTATCTGTACATTTCGACTGATCTCCTCTTGACCGGACGCACGACGAACAAACTTCACCTTTCATCGATCAACCTTTCTTCGAATTTTATGAGAACGATGAAAAATATGGGTGATCGCGAATACCCGCCTGAGTGTTCCTGAGCAAGGGATGAATGACAAACGGGAGTATGCAACAACCAGATCCTTTTTGAGAATTCCCTGTCTGGGTAATTTCCCATTAATAGTGGCAGTAAATCATTGACGTATTTTGTCGTGGCATCATTCGTATAATCCCTTGTTCCCATTTACGCTTGAAAGTCCTTTTTTGAAAATTGGGTATGTTTGAGCTTTTCTACGAAGGCCCTTCCATTATGTACGAGCCTTCGCTTGACAGAAATATTCCTACAATAAAGGATGGATCTTTCAAAGCTGATAGTATCCACGGACACTCGCAAACATATAAGGTGTTCATTCTTCCCGTACTTCTTCAGTCTCTTTCCATACCGGCAGACAACATTTCCTAGCAACTATCGACTAAGATACTAGATGAAAACAGCGTAATCATGCTAAAACCAAAGAACAAACCTACACAGAAGGCAACCTCGCATCCATTGAGTGGCGATCCGCTCAGTGACCGACCTTTTGAAGAAAGTACCCACAATGAGACTCTTAACCCTAAATCATCTAGATCTTCACACCGAGATCTTTCGAGAGAGGAAAGACCAGGTCAACAGAGACATCTCCCGGATAATGAATCGAATGGCACAAGAACAGCGCGATCCGATCAAATCGACTACACTTCCCAACCTCGATCTCTTGCCACATTAAATTTCCAGAATACGGCCGGCTCATTTGGTCAAGGTTCTCAAAATAATGAGATTGAAATGGCATCTCAACAAGAAGTAGAATTACCAGACTGGGTTGATTGTTCCCATGATGGACAATCTTGCTCTCTTTGCAGTGGCAAGTGATATTCTACCTGATAAATAGAAACTCGATTTGACTAGTATGCATCACATACCAAACACGCTTTCTAGATCATTCCTTTGCACGGGATGATCATTTGTCCCATCATCATGCCGAGCCTGAGTCTCCGATATAAGATGATTGTCCGCTGAATTATCAATTTGTAGATTCAGATCTATTTGGTGTGATTGATTTTCTTGTTCTTGTTCAATAACTTGATTAGTCGTTATATCAAACTGTATTGATTCTTCTTGTTGACCTGAAGCTGAATGAGTGGCAGAAATAGCACTTATACCTTCCATCAAAGTCGCATTGAACTCTCTACGTCCATCTTCGTCTTGAATTGGTACATCTAAATCAATCACATGTTGTTCCACGAGATTGATATTGACAGTATCATCTTGGCCATTTGTTATACTTGTTTCATGATCTATCTGCTTGATGTGGTTGATTCCTTTCCTAGCCTTCTTGGTAGGTCTCTCGCTATCAGTTCCTTCTTCCTCACCATCGCCTTTCGTACTAGCTCTAGCCCCTGTCCGCCTTCTCCTGATTGAATTACCATCATCCCACAATTCAGGCGGACGTATAACTCCGAATTTCTTGTGATACAGTCCGCAAGCTATGGCATAGAAGAATCAGCATCAGGTGTGGAGACGAAATAAGTCGCCCGAACTCACCATTGCACACTTTGAGAATCTGATCACCAAGTACTAGCTTTCTCCAAACGGTCGTAGAAGTTCTCGTACATATATCGCAGCTTCCTGGCGGACCTTTCTTCAATCGAGCTAAAGCACTTTCACTAATTTGTCTAACTACACCCTGTCCAGTATTTCCACCGTTGGCCGAGACGTCTTGCTGTTGTCCATCAGTATTGACCGTGACTGATGTTCCCATTATATCATCTGAATTGCTGTTGTTCATTGCTGATGCTTGTCTCTCTAATTCTTCTTGAGCAGGTAAGAAATCCACGAAAGAAGTCGTAACATTCTGTTCTTCATGATCCTGCGTTTGAGCCAGTTGAGAAAGTATAAATTGCTCTGCACGATTAACAGCTTCTTCAGTTATTTGTTCAGTCGGTTCGATTTCACCTTGTTCTGGTTGAACAACGTTGTCCACATTTTCGCCATTCTCATTCTCATTCTCATCATCGCGTGGCGTTGGGGTCTGTGAATGATCTTCAGCAGACGCTTGGATTTGTCGCAAATCATTCTCGACATTCACATTTTCTTCATCGTTACTTTCGATTTCCCGTTGTAATTTACTCTTTTTGGGTTTGCGAATGATCTTATTCTTCAGTTTTGGCGGATTTTCACTTTCGTTCTTACCAGTAGCAGACAGGTGATCGGACTTTGAGTGAGGAGAGTGTTTGAGTAAGAAAGATTGGTAGAAAGTACGTGAGATATCACCTTTGGGTGGTCTACCTCTTCGACGTCGAGCTATGGCTGGAGTAGAATACGATCCAGTGGCATAGGAAAGGTCACCCTGCATGTAATATGATCAGCTATGATCAACCACCCCTTCCGAGATGAAGGACTTACACCTCGAGGATCGCTCAGTAAGCTCTCCACAAAACCTCCTAAAGCTCTCAGTCCACTCATGAAAGCCGACTTGTCCGCCTCGTCCGTAATCTCCAGTCCTTTTACCTCTTCGATCAGATCAATTACCTTCTTCTCCTCTCCAGTCCTCTCATCACGTAATTTGATCAGCTCTGTATGTAATTCCGATAATCCGTCTTGAATGTTGGTCGTTTCGTTTATGAGATCTTTGGAACAGATAGAGAGTTTCTCCACGTCTTCCAATAACGCATATCCAGGTAGAGATAGCTCGATATCTTCTTGGCCTTCTTCCGAAAGTGGCTGCCCATTCTTTTGAGCTTCAATTTGTTTTTCCAGAGTAGCTATCGCTGCCTTAGTTATAGCTAAATCTTCCATTATGATTCGTTCTACTTCGGTGTTTATAGCAGCTGCCAAAGCTATAATGGGGTTATTTGCTGGAGATGGAATTAATCTCTGCTTAAATCCCTCAACATTACCATTTTCTTCTGCCTTATCCTGCAGATCAGGATCGATTTCCTGGTCAATCTGACTGGGCTGATTCGGCGGTGGACGTGTAGTTTCAGAAGAAGGCTCATTTTGTTCCGTAGCTACGACTGCCAGCTCGGCTAATCTACCTGATGCTTCAGACTCTTTGAGGAGCGCATCCATATCTTGCATCCAATGTTGATCATTTTCTTCTTGAGAAAAATCTACACCTGTTATACCAGTAAGAGCAGCTAAAATAGTATTTGAATGTGCTTCCTGTTCCTCTTCCCTTGCCGTTTGATCTTCCCCTGATGCCACTCGATGATTACTGGGCCCTGCGCCAGCATGACCATCACTATTCTTGAACGATTGATGAACGTCTTCAAGGATGGATTGTTGTTGACTCGAATCCCCACCAAGACCCTCTAATTCAGCAATTTGATTTCGCAACCTCTCATTTTCTTCTCTCAGCTCCTTAGAAGCTAATTCCAACCCTGTATACTTTTCAGAAGTCCGAGACCTTGATCTTTCGGCTGCTAATCTATTCGCTTCCCTCCGTCTGAAATCTGCTGCTGAATTTGGCACGATGATAGGTCGACTTTTCGAATCATTCTTCTTCAAAGATGGGGAGCGAATATTTGCATCATTTTCAACATGTGGTTGCGGCGTGTTTGTCAAGGAAGGAGCTGGTGAAAGTGATGCAGAGGCTAGTACAGGGTTGGCATCTGAATGACAGGATCAACAGGAGTATCGTAAATTGCAGTAAGAAAGGGTTGGGTGACTCACCTATGACCGCTTCCAGCGAAGCTTGAATATCTGCGTCCATGATGAGCACCTCTTATCTGACTGGTGATGTGTAGTGGTAGATGTGAGCCTTGGTATCTCCCGGATGTTAATGTTTGTTTTTGGTGGACTCGAAAGGTGGAGGAAGTAAATGGATGTAAATGAAGAATGATAAAGATGAGACAAACAAAGATGATCTGGCAATTATAATTATCAACTGAATAATGCAAATTGGGCTAAAAACAGGCTCCCGTGGTGTCACTTGAGGGGACAATGGCGCGCCTATCCTGAATTTAACAGTTGCGTCACGGGTTTGAATTATGATGCATGGCTAAACGCGTCTGAACTCCTTCTTCGCCTTCCAAACGAAACATTAATCAATATTGATCACTTTCAGTCTTTTTAATAAAACCTCCTGATTTTCCAGTGAAGCACAGGTCAATTCGATCATACCAAGCCTGTCAAAAATTATCTATCCATTTAGATTGACAAAAGTCCAACAAAGCGACACAAATACCCAAAATGGAAGCTAAATTGTAAGTATCATCCTCCTTCCTTCACTTTCTTCACTGTGCATACTCCTTCTGCCTGCGAAATAGTCCTGATGACCTGCTATGTAGACAAAAACTCAAGGTTACTGAGCTTAAAGAATTGCTTGCGAAACACCACTTGGTACAAACAGGAAAGAAAGATGATTTAGTGAAGAGATTATTGGATAATAACGTGACTGTGGATGATGAGCCAGCAGAGGAGCTTGTAAGTTCTTCCATCTTCGAAACCGACTCGGAGCTGACGACAAATCACAGGTGGATCCTGACGCTACCACCTCTACCGTGGCGTCCGAATTAACTTCAGCACCAATCGCTCAACAAACCGAAGTAAGCCTCACTGACTGATCACATAATCCAAGAGTTGAAACTAACTTCCATCATTACGTAGGCATCTTCTTCGAAATCTCCTGCACAAGCCGAACCATCAACAACTACGGAAGAACTGACACCAGAGCAGAAAGCAATGAAAGCACGAGCAGAACGTTTCGGAATCCCTTTTAACCCTAATCCTCCGCCTAAAACAAATAAGCCAAAGTCTACCCTAGCTACCAACGGTAAAGCTGCCGCCGCACCAAGTAGCACGAAAACTGAAGCTCCCGCAAAGAAAGAAAAAGCTGGCGCTATCGATTCCACGAATTTGGGTATCAGCCAAGATATTTTAGATAAACGAGCTGCCAAATTTGGTATACCTGAAAAGAAGGAACAAGCATCAGCTCCTTCACCTGTACCCGCGCCTGTTTCTACTGCAAGTGCGAAGGCGACGAAACCTGAAAGTAAGAAGAAGGAAGAGATTAGCCCGTAAGTTCAATCTACATGCTGGATAGTGTATGCGACGCGGAATGTAAGACTGATTGAGTTGTTGATCTGTCAAGGGAAATGGCCGAAAAGATCGCTGTTGAAGAAGAGAAGAAACGAAAACGAGCGGAAAAATTCGGTTTGACCAAATCCGCAGATGCCAATGGTTCAGAACCGGTATGTGTTATATTTCCCCCTTTGAAAAGGATTTTAGCTAATGAGGTAAACCATGAATGAAGGATACGAAAAAGGTAAAAGTGTAAGTGAGGTGAGTGGGTCTCTGTCTGCGTCAAAAAAAGGATAAAGAGGGAATCCATAGTGGATAGTACATTGTATGTATCAGTGTAACCCAATGATAAATGATGCATATCAATGCTACATGCTGCAACCATGCAAGTCTGGAACGTTGATCTTAATAGGATTGCGGTGTATTATTTATTCTATCGGATGTTATGACGTGTATGAGGTCAGTTTAAGCATGTCTGACGCGTGTTCAGGTTCCAATACTTGAAATGTAACTATATATTGTATCCCTCTAATGTTGAACAACTTATCTACTGAGCTGTGCAATTGCAGTTATCTATAGATCCATATCATTATAGTCGTATCTCAGCACAGCATCGATAATCGGTTGCAAATATATTCAAGGAACAATCAGCCTATCTCGGTTGTCATAGCAGTACATCAGCGTTATCAGCTCTCACTTATATAAATACCTTGACATCACGCATTCCTTTCTTCTTCGACCCTCCCCAACACATCAAATCAATCGTTGCCAACCTCAATCTCACATCTGTCAAGATGGCTCCTGCTCCTCCTCAGACTGTACCTTGTCAGTATAAGACAGGAAAGACACTAGGAAGGTGAGTTTCGCCCGTGACATATTGTTATTGAGTTGTCGTATCATAAGGTAGAAGCTAATCAAGGTTCCATTTCACAGTGGAACATAGTATGTCAACTCCTAGAACCCACTTGACATTGGATCCCATACTAATCGCACATCCCTACAGCGCTGTAGTCAAAGAATGTGTTCATATCACCGTAAGTGTAATACGCAATCATCAAACGCTTTTACAAGAAACGTGAGGAAAGTGCTCCGAGCTGATTTTGATATGGGTAGACCGGAGATTATTATGCTTGTAAAGTCTTGAACAAGAAATTCCTGATTGTGAGTTGAGAAATACAAGTCCCTAATCGAGCAGAGTATTTTCTTTTCGTATCTCATGCCAAAACTCTTCATCCTTGAAATAAACACTCAATCTCTTTCACGAGAGGGAGCGAGTATCAAGCTAATCAGACTTCACCTTTAGGGACGAGAACATATGGTCAGAAATGAAATTGCAGTACTCAAGAGGGTATCAGCAGGACATAAGAACATTGTTCAATTACATGATTTCTTTGAAACTACTCATAATCTATACGTGAGTAGCGAAATCGCCTCGAGGCAGTTTGAGAACAAGTCGATCAAGCTAGCTTGCGTTATTCATGTTTGAAGATGCAACCGGTACGCCATGCTGATATGTATCACTATAGCTTGTATTCGATCTATGTACCGGTGGAGAATTATTTGATAGGATCTGCGCAAGAGGGAGTTACTTTGAAAAGTGTGTAAATCGTTTCGTACTATATCTTATGCTTTTGCTGACTATGCTTGGCTGAAAGAGATGCAGCCAACATTGTTCGAACCGTGGTTTCAGCTGTGAAGTACTTGCACGATCAAGGGATCGTTCACCGAGGTACGTCAAAATCACATCCCTATTATCAATTTCCCATACAATATAAAAGACTAATTGCCCCTCTAGATTTGAAACCCGAGAACATCTTGTTCAAGAGCAAGGCAGAAGATGCGGATTTGATGTTGGCTGATTTTGGTCTGTCGAAAGTGCTTGACGAGGACAATTTCTCTATCTTGACTACTACGTGTGGTGTGAGTAGTTTGTCCTTCTACTATCGATCAAGTAGAATTAACTGAGCTGATGGATGTACTTGGCTGCTCAGACCCCAGGATATATGGCTGTAAGTACCTGGTGTCACAGTCTCAGTGTGGCATACTAACTCAATAGTGTAGCCTGAGATCTTCAAAAAAGCTGGTCACGGAAAACCTGTTGATATCTGGGCGATAGGGGTGATCACGTGAGTGAATCCATCGACTCGCATAACATCAACTGATTCGCAAATGCTTTAGCTACTTCCTCTTGTGCGGTTATACACCCTTTGACCGTGACTCGCAGTACGAAGAGATGCAAGCTATCTGTAATGGGGATTACAAATTCGAGCCTGCCGAATACTGGTCAGGAGTATCGGACCTCGCAAAAGATTTCGTAAAGAAATGCTTGACTATCGATCCTACGAATCGACCCACAGCTGGACAATTACTCGACGATAAATGGTTGAAAGCAGATCAAGAAGTTTCCGTGCAAGATGTTACTTCTGATGCCGGAAATGCTGTGGATCTTTTACCTTCCGTCAAGAGAGGATTTGATGGTAAGAAGACTTGTGAGTTATTCTGCGTTCATCCAGGAACGAATTGAGATTGACGATTCAATCAGTCCGAAAAGCTGTTTTGGGTATGATGGCTGTTCATAGATTCCAAGATCAACAACATCATTCTGTTGGTGGAGGTCAGACTGCTCAGCAAAAAGAACAGCTAGTCAAGGAAGTAGAAGAGATGAAGAGAGAAGCAGAAAGGGTATGTTCAATGTCTGTTGGGTGATTGATACGTGAAAAATTGCTAATTGATGTACTTTTCGCGCATAGGAGGATGTCCAAGAGGTCATACAAACTTCGACTACTTAGATGATCTTGATTGTTACATGAGTTGCATAAGGAAGGAAATTGGAGCCAGAATTAGGAAGGATAAATCCCTTGATCGAATTGTAGGCCTCTGAAAATCCTTTATCTCTAAACTATTCCATATTGTATCATTTTGGTGTTCTCTGTCAATATATTCAAAAGTCTCTTCGATTTTCTTTCGTATTTAGATTATTGTCGAGATGAAGTAAAGTCGCATTACGATACGGCGAATATTTATCAAACGAATAATGCATTGACCGATATATAAAGCTTTGTACAAGGTCTCATCAATAGGTCGAACCTGAAACACACATTTACGTCTTATTCAATGACGATAATGGTAAACAAGAAATTCGCTCTCGGGGTATCCAAGAGTGATCAAGGCTTACCTGATGCGAAAGGCTATTAATGATATTCCCGAACTAACGAATTGTGCGTTCGTTATTATTTAGAGGTTAACTCTTCGGTTATCGGTGTCAGAGCATAAAGCAATGAATTTCGACAAGTATCAAAGACCTTATTTCCCAATTAGAAAAAAACGGATCAAACCGATCAGCGGCTTTAATCATCTCTATATTTGAGATCTGCTCAGCATATCAATTTGACGATGAGTGCTTTATCAAAGTGTTCATCGAGACTCAAAATGGTCATTAATTGAAAAGTACACGAGCCTTTGTAAGAACAATGAATTGATTTACTACTTTTGATCACATAAAAGTTGGCTAAAGCTTTTTCTTTTCCATCTCAAGGGAATCGATTTATTCCAAGTCAAGAAGGCTTTTCAGATTTTTGATTAGCTGATGATATGTAAGATCTGTGTGAAGTTTGTATTCTCGTTCCGTCAACTTGATCCAAGGGTATTGCTTCACTGTATATGAAGTGAAAAGTTAGGTGCTCATTGTCGGAGTTACTAAATACAAATCATCACTTGACAACAAGCGCAATCGTCATCAAGAAGTCCCAAAATTTTTTACGTCGTTCTAAAGTGTTTTCTGTTTCGCGTATTGATAAATTGCGTTGTTATCTTGTCTTATATGTAATCCTCCGGGGATTGATAGAATCGAGAATGGGTCAGAAAGAAACTGATAAGACCATGACAAGGCTAATTGCGTGGGTGCACCTGCATAAGTGGATTTGCGATAACTACATCACTGGATTACCTCAATAATGGGAGTAGAACTGAATTAACGGACACAGTGACGCTATCAATCCAGTAATGATTATGCTGTTATTGTGCTTTCGGTTGAAAGATGATGTCATGTCCCTTCCATACAAAAGGTAATAGAATGCTAGAACAAATGCAAACATACACGATGATATGCCCAACAGGACCGTCCGCGTTCGAGATTACCTGTATCATTCGGGATATTCCTTCACCTTGCCGCCGGGTAAAAGCCAGTGGATTATGTTCGGCGTACACCGACAGCGTTATACGATGCCACTTTGGCTTGATAATCAAAAGGTATCATTTTGTTTATTTAGCGATGTATAGCGATGTACTGATTGGTTCTCGGCGGAAAGCATGCTATCTCGGTCTAAATCTTCGCCGTATTATATGGTCTGTAAAGCGTCTTGAGTGCTATTTTTCAATAGGATAGTTAGTCGGGCCGTAGATGACCGGGATTTGACCACAATCAATGGTGAGAACCTCCACTATACCTCCACATTAAACGTGTCATTTATCAATTGTTTTGCCCTGGAATCAACCAAGTGAGTCTGAGCACCGTAAAGGCACCCATTCTGGACTGATTGATCACATGTTTTCCATAAATCGAAAGATAGATTTCAACGATCTTGATCATATTTTATAAAGTATATAAATAGATATCAGAGTTAGTGTTTCTTCCCTTTGTCCTCTTTTCCTTTTGCAAATTGCGATATATGTTCATAAAACAGATTAGATCGCTTAATCACCTCTCAATCAAACAATTCAGAAACGTAAGAACAATGTCAGGTCAAGCTTTTGAACCCAAAAATATGCTCGTCAGTAGATGTCACTTATTTGAAACATACTACTATGATGCTAACGAGGTCTATCATTCTTAGTACCGAAATCTCGGTGCAACTGGTCTCGTACGTGCAATAGTGTCATTTAAGCCTTTTGGGATTCCAAATACTCATACATAGTGTCTGTTTTAGCGAGTTCCAGTCTTCTCATACGGAGGTTGGTTGACGTAAGTGCAAAACATCTTTATTGATCCACTGATTGCTCCTTCAGCTAATTGGTGAAATTGCAGTGTCGGATATGAACAAAAAGGTGATATTGTAAAGGAATTAATGCAAACCGCATTTGATGCTGGTATCAACATGTTTGATGTAGGTAATGCCAGCTTTTGAATGTGGATTGCAAGGAAGCTGATCACTTGGGATATGATCAGAACGCCGAAGCTTATGCTGGAGGTGAATCAGAATTGCAAATGGGAAGAGTCATCAAAGAGCTTGGTTGGAAGAGAAGCGATATCATTGTTACCACTAAAATCTTCTTTGGTATCGTAAGCATTTCACTCCTTTATTCAATTCAGATGTAGAAGTACTCACTTACCCTCTCATCTATATCCGCAGGGCCGAAAAGAAAGACACAACACTAGAGGATTGAGCAGGTGAGCTACCACCTTCGCTATTCTGCGCATTGAGGTGTAAGCTGACTCGTGATACCGCTTTAGAAAACACATCGTGGAAGGTCTCAACGACTCTCTTGAACGACTCCAGCTCGATTATGGTGAGTCTCCTTAGCTTGTGACGGGAGACAGGAAAACAGACTGAGACTTTTGGTTACAGTTGACATCGTCTTCGCCCACCGACCTGATGTCACTACACCCATGGAAGAGGTATGTCTCGGTGCTTGTGTCAAGTACGCAGCTGACATCCCTTACATAGACTGTCCGAGCTTTCAACCACGTCATCGACAGTACGTCGAGGCGCTTTTTCATTGATGCCCTGCGCTGACACCCTGAACTCATAGCTGGAAAAGCCTTCTACTGGGGTACCTCAGAGTGGTCAGCCAGTGAGTAGCATATTGCTATAACTAGGGCATATGCTGATAACATCAATAGTGCAAATCCAACAAGCTCATGAGATTGCTAGAAGACTCAATATGGTTGGCCCTGCTGCTGAACAACCACACTACTCCATGTTCCACCGAGAGAGATTCGAACAAGAGTACGAGCCACTATGGAGATACGAGAACTACGGAAGGTGAGCTCATCCTCTTTTTTGACTTGGTGCATCATGACTGACATATGTACTAGCACTATCTGGTCTCCACTTGATTCCGGTTTATTGACCGGAAAATACAACAACGGTATTCCAGAAGGTTCAAGATACCACTCTAATTTGAATGGTGCTATGGATGACAACGTCAAGCACCTCACTTCACCTGAGGGTCAAGCCAAGATTGAGAAAGTCAAGAAACTTACTGCTGTTGCTGAACGATTAGGTGGAAGTATGACTAGTTTGGCTTTAGCTTGGACCTTGAAACATAAAGGTGTATCTACTTGTATCGTGAGTTACAATCAATTTTGTATTTCGAAATCGCTAAAGATCATGGCTGATGATCTCTCGCTCTGACAATAGCTTGGTGCTACCAAGGTAGGTCCTCCTGCAATGATATCCCGGGCCTTATCGAGGAGCTGACCCTTCTCGTTCAATTTCTGATAGCCCGACCAAATCAAGGAGAACGTGAAAGCTCTTGATATCTACCCTAAACTTACCCCAGAGGTATTGGAGGAGATCGAAAAGATCCTTGACAACAAGCCTGCATTACCTACCGCCTATGGTAGAAGATCAGACGAAGGAGATTTGATCTAATTACTATAAGCTGCTGTGAGAGGGAATCTGAAAGACGCCATGTTGCCTAGCTGTCTGTTACATCTTGCCTTTGTAAATGTACGGATGCCGGACCGAGATCAAAATGCAACGGGTATGAAAAGCGATTAGCCGTCCTAAATCTCATTACCGCACGCTCAATGCTGCTTGCATCTTCCGTAGCGGGTACGATCGTTTTGGCCATGCGGAGCCACTGGTGTTCCACTCTCAACTCTGGTGGCTCCGTGTCGGTTCTGTGAGAGTCGCCATTGTGGAGCCGCTTTTTGTGCAGTTGCCGCAATTGCATCTGCGGATATAATATTGTTCCGGTACATTTCGGTACGTGGATCTGTGTGAGCTTTGCAGTCCTTGTGTTGGTCTTGCTCCGAGCTTGTGGTGACACTTTGTACAAGCGAGTCTGAGGTCCGATATCGGACTGCTTGACCCTTAAAAATGGGAATTACTCATTTTAACCAAAGTGCCACTTTGAGGCGTACAGACCCAGTAAAAGTGGTTTGAACAGGTCCGATCGGATCTCCGACCGGTGTTGAATTGTTATATTCCTCTGAATCCCACCAGTTCCCTAAGAAAGATTTGATTTTTTCGGGGGGTTATTCGTATCTTATCTATCTTTATGGATTATTTGGTTCTTGGATGATGTTAAAGCGATTTTTGATGGTATGAATGGGTAATTTGATGATGAATATGTATGTAAATATTTATAAGAATAGGTATGAATTTGTAGCCAATCAGAATTAGATAGTAAACGACTCAGGGTAAATATGGAAAAAAATCAAATAAATGCATTTCCTTTTTTGGGAAAATCCAAGTTTGACTCTTGTAATTCCATCAAACTTGTCATCGTCGTCGTTTTTTGTTAATTCGAATATTATTTCGAAATATTCAGACACTTTTTATTCTTCTTCACAAAATCATACCTTCAATTACCGATCGGTGCGTACAAGGTACGACTCTATCGTGATCTAGTCAGCTGACGTTTAAAATTGGATGCTTTTTCTTAGCACGAATTTATCGTTTATATCGGTCCGATCGGAATACTTCTTACCAACTTCTATTATATATAAAGGAGTCTCCATCTTTTGATCTTTGACGAATCATACACAACGAATTTGCCCCACATTATCGATACTACTCGTATAAACATAAAAGTATATATTTATAATTGATCATATCTGAGACTTGACGATAAGAAGACGCGTCTATATACCTAATTTGAAAGAGAGATTCATATAAAATGTCTGATAAGCCAATTGAACAAACGGCTGTTCAATATAACGATGGTATTGAACCTGTAAATCAAAGGTCAGAAGACCTTCATGCACCTTCGATAGATGAAAAACATGTTAATAACATGTTTGCCAACGCGGCTTCTGCAACGGGTAAGTGAAAAAATTCGAAACGCGTTCCTAAACTTTGACGAGAAATTCGGCTGATAATACACTTTTGGGATGGATTTAGCTAAAGAACATAAGATGACTCTTATGGAGGGTATTAGATTATATCCAAAAGCCATTGGATGGTCTATTCTCATTTCATCCTGTTGTGCAATGGAAGGATACGATGTTTCCTTGGTTGGAAATTTCTGTAAGTTTGCGTTACTTCATCTTACACACCCATGATACCATAGCTGAGCCGATTGTCACGCATGATATCAGATGCTTTCGAACCTTTCAATCGAAAATACGGTGCTTTGACTTCAGCTGGAGACTATCAAGTTCCAGCAAAATGGCAATCTGGTTTATCGAATGGTGCTCAATGCGGACAAATCTTAGGTCTAATCTGTAAGCTCATCTCAAACAATCACCGTCCGCTCTTCTGACTGATCTGTGTCATTAGTGAACGGTTACTGTACCGAGCGATTCGGTTATCGACCCGTCCTCATGGTCTGTCTTGTATGGCTTATGGGCGTGATTGCTATCTTCTTCTGCGCACCCAATATTCAGACTCTTCTCGCTGCTGAGATTCTGGCTGGTATCCCATGGGGTGTCTTCCAATCTAGTAAGCCCCGACATGCCCGAAACCTTGCATAATTGGCGAGTGACGAATGGCTAATGACGTCGTTTTACAGTTGCCATCAACTACGCTTCCGAAGTTTGCCCAGTACCTCTCAGAGGTTACTTGACTTGTTATGCCAATTTCTGTTGGGGTTGGGGCCAATTGATCGGTATTGGTGTAATTCGATCCATGTTCGGTAGAACCGATCAATGGGCTTATAGAATTCCTTATGGTGTACAGGTGGGTCACTATTTTTTTTTAAACAAAAAAAAGTTTCAACACATTATTGATGTAAATTCAGTGGGTATGGCCACCGCTCATTTTGATTGGAGTCATTTTCGCTCCAGAATCACCCTGGTGGTTGGTCAGAAGAGGACGTCTAGAAGATGCCAAACGATCTCTCATACGTCTTACTTCTGCTGAACGTAATCCGGATTTTGACGTTGATGAAACTATTGATATGATAAGACATACAACTGAATTAGAAAAAGATATTACATCAGGATCATCTTACCTTGATTGTTTTAAAGGAATTGATTTAAGAAGAACTGAAATTGTTTGCGCAATTTGGGCAATTCAAAATTTAAGTGGAAATACATTTAGTAATTATTCAACTTACTTCTTCAAGCAAGCTGGATTAGATGGTACAATTGCATATGATTTCGCAATGGGTCAATATGGAATTAACATGGCAGGTACATTTGTAGCTTGGTTCCTTATGTCACTTGGTATTGGTAGAAGAAAGTTACTTTTATTCGGTTTAGTTGGATTAAGTATTTCATTATTCGTCATGGGTTTCATTGGTTTAGTACCTGATAGTCATAGACACGCTGCAAGTCTTGCAACTGGTACGATGATGTTGGTTTGGGCAGTTAATTATCAATTATCAGTTGGGTAAGTTGACTCTCGTTTTGTTTGATTATACCTAATTTGCATGCTAATGAAACCCTGGATAATACAGTACAATCGCATATTCTTTAGTTGGTGAAATTTCCTCAAGAAGATTAGCTATCAAAACAGTTGCATTGGGTAGAGCAGCCTACAACGTAGTTGCAATTATCAATAACGTTTTGACTCCTTATATGATCAATCCAACAGCCTGGAATTGGGGCGTGAGTTGAAAAAATAAACCAATTCAAAGGGAATGTTGGCTGATGGTATATATCTAAAAATGATGTAGAATTACGCCGGATTCTTTTGGGGAGGATCATGTCTTCTTTGTTTAGTTTACGCTTATTTCAGAGTTCCCGAACCTGCAGGTCGAACTTTCGCAGAAGTAAGTCCTTCAAGTTCAAATTTCCTCAATATCTAAAGTAAATAACTAATTTCATGGTGTTTTGGTTTTAATTAGCTTGATATTTTATTTGAACGTAAAATTTCAGCTAGAAAATTCGCAACCACCGATGTCAATGCCTTTGATATGACACTTAGACATAGAATTGATCCTTCAAAAGAAGGTGTTGCTCATGATGAAGAAAAACGAACTGCTTGACAAATTTGGTGTTTTGGTAAAAGATTAGAAAAAGGATATTTGAGTTGAAGTTTATTTGGATTTGCTTTTCGGATGAAATTATTTAAGATAGGATTATTTATAATGGCGAAAGTAGTTTATATTCGATTGGATCTTGAGATGCTCACAAATAAATGATTATCTTTGCGCAATTTATATTTTGACATTTTATAGGATTTGAGGTATTATTATGGGTAATGAATTGAGAGTGTAACACCATGATTCCGCATCAAGCTCATTTTCATCTTACAAAAGAGGATTGATCTCGAAGACCCATGATAGGATACTGAATAAAAAATTGCTTGTGTATATACATGATGAAGTATAATTCTATTTCAACATACAGGTAAACCTAAAATTGGAACGGTCTTTTATATTCTATATGCTCAGGAAAGTAAACGTTTGGATATTTTTATAAACCCCCACCACCTATTCTCCTCATTTTACCTCCTGTTGTTCCTGGTAAACCTTCACCACTTGTACGTCCAGCTACAATTGCATTGTGTCTTAAAACATGTTGATGTAAATTTAGATTTCCACTTTTACTCCTTGGCATTGATGTCGTTGTATTAGTTGTGGTGGTTGTAGATTTTTTAGATATAGATGGATCTTGTTTGGCCAAATTAGGATATATCAAAGTTGCGTTTGTCGGTTGTTGAAGATTGATAGACCCTAAGACTTGTCTTTCAGTGTATCCACCTGATCCAGTTGAGGATGGTCTTTTGATAAATGGAGATGGTGCATCAGGATCTTCTATATTCCATTTAGCAGGCGTGGCACTTTCTTTGTACGTAAAAGTGAAAGTTGATTTTACAGGTACGGGAGCAGGAATCATTGTAGGTGGCAGACCACCTTCATCAGATGAGAGGGTAGAGGTAGACCCAGAAGCTGCTGATGAAGAAGATGAAGGTTGTTGGATATGTCCCAAATTAGGCGTGATGGAACTCCTTCTAGGTCTTAACCATGGACTTGCTATTGACATGGGCGTTGCAATAGCCATACTGATATCTTCGCAGTAATTCTTGAGATCATCAGGTGATCCAATACTACTTCTTTGTCTGGAATGTATACCACCGAGAGGCCTGTATATCTGCTTAGCGGGCGTAGCTTCACCGATAGCGTTGGCTTTAGCACCCATCGCGCTAGACTGAGCTGCCAGTGCATCTCGCTCAGCATCCAGCTTGGCAGCTGCAGCCAAATTTCCTAATGACTTGGTGGCATTCCGACGCAAAGGTGTCGCCGCTTTGGGTTGTGGTTGGATTCCCAGATGGGCGAATCGGTCCAAAGGCGATGGAGAAGAAATAGCTGCAAGGGGGATTTTCGATGGTGTATCACCGTATGCTGGATACGCCAGGCGAGAGAAGCGAGATGTAGCAGGGAGAGGTAATGTGTTGCTGAAATCGCAGGTAATCAGCTACCCTTTTCTCTGTTTAGAACGGCCTTTGCTCACCTTCGTTCCTCAAGTCCGGGTCTCGATAAAGGCGGAGCGGAAGACTTGGCTGGGCCTGAATGACTTGTGAGCTAGACTCATCACATTAGAGGTGCAGGCTTACGAGGTTCGTCCGCTAATATCTCTTGACCTCCAAGTCCAGCAGTCAGTTTCTCCTTTTCCTCTCTCAGCCTTTCCCATTGTCCCCTCAGACTTTCCGCAGCTTGGTTGAGACGCTTTTGTGTTTCCTTAGCTTCTTCATCCTTGCTCTCACAAACAGCTTCTCGAGCCTCGATAGCCGCTTCTTTAGCTGATATCGCCTTTTCTCGTTCGTCCAGCGCTAGGGTCTTGGCTCGAAGTTGCTCTTCGTATGATTTCAGCTCGTCTCGTTTGGATAATAAAAGGGACGTTCTGATCAAAGGCGATAGTGAGCTATCATTCCTGCGGAGTGCGCAGACTAACATACTGGTTTTGTACGGTGAATAGCTTTCTATGCAATTTCATCTCGTCCATTTCCAGCAGATCCTTGGTGGATGGACGTTTCACCGGCTGTTCATTATATGTCAGTGCTGTGAGATGGCAGGATTTTAGTTGAAGCTCACATTCAACGTCAACATTGCCTTGATCACGCTTTTAAGTGCTGGTGAATACTGAGTAGGAAGAGCAGGAAGCTTCCCAGACTTGACCATCGATATCAATTCAGGCTGAGTCTGGGCTTGGGAGAAAGGGGAACTAATCCAGACGCGATGTCAGCTTGAAGAATCAACAATACAGGATTACTATGATATAGGCTTACTGCAAAGCACACATTTCATATACCAAACATCCCAAACTCCAGATGTCCGATTTTGTGTCGTATCGATTCTCGGCGAGGATCTCTGGAGGCATGTATAATGGCGTCTACCAACTTGTCAGTGACCATGATCCTTTCTGGGACATGTTCAGTTCGACTCACTCCCACGTAAGTCGAAGTGAAAGATGCGGTGCCCATATCTTTACTCAAACCAAAATCTCCCAATTTTACGAATTCATCAGAGAGGAACACTACGTACAATTTTGATCAGCTCAAACATCTCTCGGTTTTTAACAACTTGCACTCACCATTCTCAGGTTTCAAATCCCTATGTAAAACTTGATATCTCGCTATACCTCCGTCGGAGGTCTGTTGAGCGCCTTGACTTATTCTTGCTACACCAAGTTTCGATGGTCTTTCAGCAGGCCAATGACAATGATGTAACGCTAATGTAATTTGAAGGAATATATTCCATATCTTATCTTCATGTATTGGTTGATTGGATCGTTGTGCTTTTCGGATGAGAGTACCTAGATCTCCTGAAGTACAATACTGAATCCAGTTGCTGTCAGCTATCTTTAACGTCGTACAGTACATGACACGCGATAGCTCACTTCCATAACGATATATATCCTTTCATTCTTTGGATCCTTGATTTTCTGTACGAGTTGAACGATATTACGATGCTTTAGCGCATCGAGAATCGCTCTGTACATCAGATCAATATATCAGCTTAAAGTAGTACTTTAGTTGATTGGTCGGAACATGAACTTACACTTCTGCTAAAATCTGCTTACGGTCTTTCTCTGTCATTTTCGAGTAATCCAGTTGTTTAAGCGCGAATTCCTGCAAGAAAGCGCATACTTAAGTATATAGCATACAGGAAATTCGTGACAAGATAGGTAATTATGAGGTGAAAGAGTTTCTGGTGGACGTTTTGATGCACCAGTAGCGCTACACACTACTAGTGAAACATTTGCTCACCTTTCCATCCGTAACCCTTTGAACTTTGCTAATAACACCAAAACTACCTTTCCCGATATTCGATATCAATTTGTACTTGTCTAGCTCCGAGACGTCCGCATAGCTCGATCCTTGACCTGATGCAGTGGGTCTGCGCGGCACCGCCATTTCGAAGACTGTTTTGAGTGAGGCAGGGTATTTATTTTGACTGGCGCCTGGTAGGCAGGGTTGTTTACCGATTTGTTGAAGCTGTTATCGTTGTTGCATGTATGCTAAATATCGTTCTTACAGGTGATTGCCCTTGAGGTATGAAGTGATGATGCAAATTCGAGATGGGTATGTTGTAGAGCTGGCTATGTAAGAGGATAGGAGGTGATGTATGATAGAGGTTAGTTGTATAGATATGTTGTCATGTTCAGCCCTCCTCCGTCATTCAACCAAGAAAAGCAGGCGCGACTTTACACAGGTGTAAATAAGCTCAGAATGGGATAAATACATAAAAAAACTTATCAAAAGATATTCCATTGACCCTCTTGTCCACGTGGTTTCAACTTCTTTTGGATCAGAGTGGAGGGGAACCGTCATTTTAACTTTTTGTTTTCAACTTTTCCACCTATTGACAAGTAATCTATTCATTCTTTGATAAAGCTCATCCATTGACCACCAAGTCCAGCTATACAAGACAATCTCTCAGCTACGACATGTCTTCAGAAGCTTCTTCTTCACGTTCCAAATCCCCTTCCCCAGCTCCTTCGGGATCAGGGGAATCTTCAAGATCTGCATCTCCATTCAACCCATCGGCACCTGAACCCTCTTCAAGTAATAAAACATTTGAAGATTTAGGTATATCAAAAGAATTATGTGAAGCATGTAAATCATTAGGATTTAAAAAACCAACAGATATTCAAATTGAATCTATACCTTCTGCTTTGGAGGGAAAAGATATTATAGGTTTAGCTCAAACTGGTTCAGGTAAAACCGCTGCGTTCAGTTTACCGATATTACAAAGTTTATGGGAAAATCCTCAACCTTTCTTCGCGCTAGTCATGGCTCCTACACGGTATGCCTTTCCTTTCTTTGTCAGATTTCATCGAAGAAGAATCTAACTAATATATGGAATTTAGTGAATTGGCTTATCAAATAGCACAACAAGTCACAGCGCTTGGATCTGGAATAGGCGTTAGAGCAGCGACGATAGTAGGAGGAATGGATATGATGTCTCAATCTATCGCACTTTCAAAAAGACCTCATGTGATTGTTGCTACACCAGGTAGACTGATGGACCATTTAGAGAATACAAAAGGGTTTTCACTCAAAAACCTAAAATATTTAGTAAGTAATCTTTACTTATGGAGAGATTTTATTGGTAATAAGTTGATCATTTTATCCTGCCTTCATAGGTATTAGACGAAGCAGATCGACTCTTAGATATGGATTTCGGACCTATAATAGATAAAATCTTAAAAGTTATTCCAAAAGAACGAAATACCTACTTGTTTTCAGCAACTATGACTACAAAAGTAGCAAAATTGCAAAGAGCAAGTTTGAATAAACCTGTCAGAGTCGAAGTATCGTCAAAGTGAATACTACTTCCCATATGTTCGATAGATATGAGCTTATATTGTGTTAACGGAAAATAGGTATTCAACGGTAGAAACTTTATTACAACACTATTTATTACTTCCATTAAAATCTAAAGACTCTCACTTAATTTATTTAACAAATGAATTATCATCTTCATCAATGATAATTTTTACTAGAACTGTTAATGATTCACAAAGATTATCTATAATATTACGTAGATTAGGTTTTCCTGCTATACCTCTACATGGTCAAATGTCACAATCTATGAGATTAGCAAGTTTGAATAAATTTAAATCTGGTGGAAGAAGTATTTTAGTAGCAACGGATGTAGCTAGTAGAGGATTAGATATTCCTTTAGTTGATTTAGTTATTGTAAGTTTTTTTTTTTTTTATAGTTGAAAACTGATATTTTGAAAAATAGAATTATGATATGCCAACAAATTCAAAAGATTATGTACATAGAGTAGGTCGTACAGCACGTGCAGGACGTTCAGGTAAATCAATAACTTTAGTAACTCAATATGATGTTGAAATTTTACAAAGAATTGAATCACATATTGGAAAAAAAATGAAATCTTTTCAAGTTGATAAAGAGTCAATTAATTTATTAAATGATACAGTAAATAAAGCAAATAGAGAAGCTGCATTAGAATTAAGAGAATTAGGAACAGGTGGTTCAGGTGGTAAAAGAAATAGAAATAAAGGTTTTAATAATAATGATGGTGATAATAGAGATAGAGATGATGATTCTTATCAAGCTGGAATTCCACAAAAAAAAATTAAATCTAGTAATGGTAATGGTAATGGAAATGGAAAAAGTAATAAATTTAATAATGCTAATAAAAAACCTAGAAGGTAGAAGGTAAATTATGGTTTCATGATTTTGATAATTCATTTTCATTTTAATTGCATTTCATTTGATAGTTATTAATAATGAAATGTAGGGAAAGAATAATTAAATGCATTTTATAATAATTGTGATATTATGATTTCATACCGAATAAATCACCTTTTCCATTTTTAATAGCTAATATTCCTATTTCTTTTACTTTTTCTAAATATAAAGTTAATTTACCTGCACTATCTGAGTTTGATAAAAATTCTTCATATAAATGATTATCTTCTTTAGCAACTATAATTATTAATTTTAAAGCTTTATCCAATAATTCATTGAAAAATTCCGATTTATTAATTAATAATTGATCAAGTTGAAATATCAAATCAGGTATAAATAATTTACGTATTCTTGATAATTCTAATTTTCTCTTTGATCCTAAAATGACAGCAAAAGAAATTTTATTTATTCAATTTCAGATCTCATACGAAGGAGATTCACTCACCATTTTCGAATTTCCTACTAACTTTAAATCTTAACCAACCCTCTTCTTCTTCTTCTTCTGACGAATAATCAGGAACAAGTAATTCAATTGTTTTATTCCATACATTTTCAATTGAAGCAAGTAAAGCTTTATTATAATTATGTTTTTCTAATTTAGTTGATGTATCTTTAGGTCTTCTTAATTCAAGATCTGATACATTTTCGTATGATCTGAAAATACCAAATAATTTCAGGTAAGATTTATACTCTACTATGTTGTTCTCAGAGTCTTCCTCTTGAGGATTTAATATATCGATCAGAGATGAGGGTAGAGATTGAATGAGTGATTGTGCAGCGTTTGCTTGTCCCAAAGCTATGAGGATGAGAAAATGAAAAGGTTAATTTCGATCCCTAGGTCGATCGACCGATGAGACAGTCCGAAAATGAAGCACCACTGACTCACCCAAAAAGTACCTCGCTATGTCGTTAGCTTTTATCAAAGCCTCACCTAAAGTCTCAGGCGTCATAGTGAGCCATTCTATAGACCTTATCAAGTGCACGTCTCGCTCTGATAATCCGACGGATAATGAAACGATATCAGGTTCAGTCGATGACAAAGATGGGATATCCTATAAACGTCGTCAGTATCACTCGGGCAATACAAGATTTTATCAAGGCGGGCGGACTCACATCGAAGGCTTCAGATAAAATCATTCTGACTGTCTCTTTAGCTATAGTAGCCACGTCAAGATTATGTGTCTTGGCCCTTGAGAGAGCTTCCATCCTTTGCTGTTTAGTTGCATTTGGATCCATATCTACAGTACTGATGGCGTTTAGCTACCTGCCCCGACATTCCACGATAATTCAGCATAGCTTACCTCTTAAAAACCTAGCATAAGATTCTTCACCACTTCCTTCTCTCAGACAAGCCGCATACATAGCGACAAGGTTGTCATTACCCTCCCTTTCAAGAATGGTAAGATACGCTTGGAGGATGGCATTTGCTGCTGGAACAGGGACACTTTGGCCGAGCGTCCGAAGAGTCAGGACGAGGTGAGCGAAGAATCTGACTAATGGACCGATAAGTCTAGAAAGAAAAGAATCTCAGCATTCAGCAAGAAGGGCAAGGTAGCTAGAAACGAGATGGACTTACTCCGGCGACACACTTGCTTCCAATTTCAGGAGCTGATCTGCAAATTGGTTGAATAACGCGTCTGTGCGACCGAGTATAATCATACGTTGAGCTACGTGGTACGGATCTGACATTGCATTGCTGCAACGATGATAATTCGGAATCAGCATATATCACCCATATGAGACAGGAAGGGCTCAAGATCGGGATATTGTGGATAGATGGCAGGTGAGGATACTCACGCAATACCGGCTCTTTGTACACCCTGCATACTTTTAAATACTTCCTCTAATCCACCTTGAGCAATCTCGATATCCTCGTCATCTCGACCCAAAAGATCACTTTCCTCTTCCCAGTATCCCCCTAAATCGTGCCAACGCTGCTCTAGTCGATTTTCTATACGATGTTGTACATGAGCCCAGAGGTGATCTTCCCACGTTTCACAAGATGGTAGTAAGGTTGGTAAGTCGGATATAAGGGCTGCATACAGCTGTCTTTCAGCAGGTGACAAGGTGGGCTATGTCAATACCGTCTAAATCAGTATTCCAGCTAAGGACTAGGGCATCGAAGCCCGCAAATCCAGATATGCTTACATTTTTAGCAATGGCTCGGCACGATTTCTTCCACAATGCCCTTCGCCGATTACCTTCTAACGGGCTTATCCCTATACTATCTTGAGCTGTCATATGAGATACGGGATCAATTATTACACAGCAGTTTATGCTGACTTTCTACTTACTCATTCCTCCCATATTCCACCTTCTTCCACCCATCAAACTAGCTCCCCTCCAAGGTTCACCACCTTGCTCACACACTTTTATAGCTTGATCTAGTTCTCCATGCCGTATCAAGTCCCACAGAGTCTCCAAAAGGGGAGTTTGATATGTTTGATCTTCTCCCGCCAAGCCTGGTCCATGCGGATCTCGAAGGGTAAAATCTGGATCTAAAGACGGTGGAGTTGGAGGTGCTGCTCCAATTGCAGGTGTAGGTCGAGTTGTTTTGGCTCTTCGTAAAGTGGAAGGAAGGTACCCATGTCTTGCTTCTAGTGGCGGAGGATTGGAGAGAAACGGTCTAGTTTGAAGGTGATCTACCAATGTCTGAAAATTCCATACCACATTAGTACCTCCGACCTGATGACATGGAGTGATAGCACTCACAGCCCATAATGACAACTCTGAATCTTCATTGACCATAGTTTGCATCACATCCTCCGGACTTGCATAAGGGTTATCCAATATTTGCTGTTTCGAAGAACCAGATTCGAAATTTGGGTCAGAACGATGTATTTTGTTTCTAGGTCTAGCCGTGAGCTATTGCTCTACATCACCATCCATCGGTAAAGAACAGCTCACTCGTATACTGCTCGTAATAATTGCCAAGTTCTATGTTCACTCAACAAAGCTTCATACTCTTCCATGGTTATTTGGTCTTCTCCATCGATGTCCAGAGAGCTGGTGGGGGATTTGGACTTGATCCTGCGATATACAGACCGCAAGTGAGTATAGGAGTTCTTGAATGGTGTGAGACAAAGCTTACCCTTCTTCCAATGCTCCCATCAGTGATTTGATCAATCCCCCTTCTTCATCTAACACAGCTTCATACTGTATTGGCGAGTCGAGGGAGGAAGTATTTGATGGTCCAGCTTCGGCATATTGATCATGGTACGAGGATAGTACTTTTGCGAAATTTTGATATGTCGTTGGAGAAGCCATCCTTCTGCAGTTGTTTGACTCACTCTAAACGATGTTGGATGACCTGATTTGCCAGTGATGGATACGATCTGAATCTAATGTCAATCAATACTTAAGACAAGCAGCAGCAATAGTAGACAGCTTCGAAGCAATTAAACGCGTGAATGCGTCCCACGTCAGCAGAATACCTCAACGGTATCAATCGTATCACTCTACACATTAAGGCCCTTGCTACTACCACGTGACTCGTAAGTTGTTATGGGCGGCGGATCATGAGCGTGATGGTGATTATGATTAATGATTACTCAAGGAAATTAGCTCACATCTATTCTTCTTGTCTCTCATATCCTATAATATACTCACCCGTACCGCCATCCATTCCCGACCACAGTCTTTGAGTTCACGTTGAGCCGCCAGCGATAGTCACTCGCCAACTTAGACCTTGTAATCGGCCGCATCAAGCTGAGTTGCATTAGTCTGACGTCCACCTCATCTTCCTTATTCTCTTATCTCGTGATCCAACCGCCACCCTGAAGTCTCACTCTACACTCTCCTCCGTTACTTGTTCCCCTACCGAAATTAAACGTCAACGTTCATCTTCTCCTATATCAACAGATACTCATCGCCCTCAAAAGGTTACCAAAACAGCGAAAGAAGTCGAATTTTCGCCACCTACACCGCCTGAACAAGGGGAGTTGAAAGTCGAAGGGATGTCGTCTGACGGGGAGAATGATGAGTTTTTGTATGAGGATGCATACGATGATGCTTTTGACCAAGATGATGAAGTAGATGGTGAGTATGAGTTGACTCGTTTCGTCGCATTCGGCGAAACAGGCTGACGAGAGATGTCTTTCTAGATCTAGACTCCATGTCTGAGCCGGATGTATATGATGCTCTGTCTCCTGCTATAGAAGGTCAGCTAGACTCTCATCGACCATGTTTCTGTATCGCGCTGCAAGCTGACTATGCTTATTCGGCTTTGCAGAAGCGCCACAGAGAAAACCTTACGACGTATCATGGAAGGTCAAAACGTTACAGGAGATCATCGATATGCAGACCAAGGAAATCAGCAAGATCCAGTCCGTCTTAGAGGTACCGGTGAGTATTTACACATGTCATCATACCTTGAAGTGTAGATTCTGATTGTTATATGCATGACCAGCCTTCCAGCGCAGCAATATTACTTCGGCACTACGTTTGGAACTCGGAGAAATTGCAAGAGCAATTTTGGAATGATCCCGCTTCAGCACTTGAAGAAGCAGGCTTATCGCCGCCTTCATCGCCTACAACACGTACTTCAACCCTACCTCCTTCGCCCACGAGACGCACAACAAGATCCTTGAAAGCAGGTCCATCCACATCTCTCCCAAAGCGCGCTAGATCTATAAATACAGGATCTTTCGAATGTCCGATTTGTTGTATGGAGTTTGACGAACTCTCTGTCCCAAGTCAAACTTACTCAATGGGATGCGAACATAGATTCTGTAAAGATTGCTGGAAAGAATATCTAGTTGTCAAGATAAAAGGCGAAGGTGAAAGCGCGAAAATACAGTGTATGGAAAGCGGTTGTGGGCGAGTCGTGCGAGAGGAGGTCATAGATGATTTGGTGGAGAAGGATGTATCGAGACGGTAAGCTTTCATTCATACAAGCGCGCCATCTCGGGTGCAGGCTGATTCACTTGACATTGATAGGTATCATAATCTCTTGAATGCAGCCTTTGTGGCTGATTCATCGACTCTACGTTGGTGTCCTCATCCGAATTGCGAATATATCATCCAATGCACACAAGCGCCCCCAAGGATGCTCAATCAACTCGTACCGACTGTAGAGTGCAAGTGTGGCCACGATCTTTGTTTCGGGTGAGCTATCTCCACGATAACTCGTAATGTCATCAACTCATCTTGTGCAATCAGATGTGGCTATGCAGCAAGTCATCGACCTGTACTATGTAAAATAGTCCGATTATGGGAGAAGAAATGTGCCGATGACTCTGAAACAGCAAATTGGCTACAAGCGAATACAAAGGAATGTACAAAGTGTCAATCCACCATAGAGAAAAATGGAGGTTGCAAGTGAGTCCTCTTTGCTCTCAACCAAATGGGATACGGATCGTTTACTCGTGTATTTCAGCCATATGACATGTAAGAAGTGCAAATGGGAGTTCTGCTGGGTATGCATGGGGCCCTGGTCAGAACATGGTACCGCATGGTACCAATGTAATCGATTCGACGAGAAATCTGGAATCGATGCAAGAGATACGCAAGCGAAATCTAGAGCTAGTCTTGAAAGATATCTACACGTGAGCTTTGTTTTGTCTCAAGATGAAGCAGAAAAGCTGAGCATATCCCGTATATCAGTACTTCAGCAGATGGGCAAATCATGAACATTCCGCGAAGCTGGACGGAGAGCTTTACCAAAAGACAGAGAAAAAGATGGAGCAGATGCAAAACTCAGGCAACCTCTCTTGGATTGAAGTCCAATTTGCCAAGCAAGCCGTGGATGTCGCCATCAAAGCTAGAGTCACGTTGAAGTGGTCCTATTGCATGGCGTTTTAGTGAGTGATCTTCACTTTTTCTGGAAAGATGATGACTCGAGAGCTGTGACTAACGGGTCGTCCGCTACTAGCCTCAAGCGTAACAATATGACGGAGTTGTTCGAAGATAATCAACGTGATCTCGAGCGAGCGGTGGAAACCCTTGGATACTCTTTGGAGCAAAGTATCAGCGATACGGAAAGTATAGCTAAATTGAGGCAAGATATAACTAATCAAGCTGTGAGTCGTCCATTTCCGATCATACTGTCGCATAAAAGCTCACTGGAAGTCTCCTCGGACAGGCATATGTACAGAAGAGACATGATATATTGATGGATGATACTCTCAAGGGATATCTTGAGGTAAGCACCAAAAACTGGTTCTCGCAACGAGACAAGCTGACTCGTGTTTGTCATTGGAATGATAGCGCCGATGGGAATTCAGTGTGGATATATAGTTTTTTGTCGAGGCCATCTTGTCGAAAAAGAGTGGACAAGACATTTTGTAATCCCTCATCAGTGGCTCAACAAATGATGATGGCATTTCTTCGTTTCATTGACATAATAGATTTTTCATCATGTAGTATTTGTTTGTAATTCACAACTTCTCCACCCCCGACTACCATTCAAGCATTCTTCTGATTTGAGGCATAGCATTTCAGTATGACATATCTCTTCATGCAAAGATGAATCACATGTTTGTAGACTTGGGCGCGAAATGATAGCAATTGAGCGGAATAATGAAAGCTGAAAATACCGAGAATATGGGAAGTGGAGGTTCACCACTTTGGTTCGATTGAAATGATGAGTCTAAGTTTCGAACGATAGCAATAATCACTTATTTTTTACTCGGTAATAGACAATACGGTATTATCAAATTGATCAGCGCTATCAAGTGAATCATATTATTGAGTTGAGTTGATTTATGAATCCAAGATAAACTTTCCTAAAAATGTCACAAGATTTTACACCTAATCTTCGACATGCTCAAATTTTACTTCAAGATCTCTTAAATCATATTGAATCATTTGATTTGAATAAATTAATGTATAAAGCACCGATTATTGATAGAATAAAATTTGAATCATGGGGACAAGATGAAATTATGGGATTTAAAAAATGGATTGATGGGATTTATGGACATTTTAAATTACTTGAAATTGTATGTCAATTTGATTCATTTACAATCTTCGATTTTATTTCATGTTTAAAATTGTATTTGAATATATATCAATCAGTTATATCATCAAGCTAATGATTCTAATCTTACTTAGATGTTAAATTCGAGTATGCCTCCTAAAGATGATCCATTACCTACTATATACAATTTAATTACATTTTGGAAAATCATTATTACTTCTGAATCACCTATTGTAGGAATTAAATTAAGTATGGGAGGAGATAAAAGATTATCAAATGGATTTGGAATACCTTCAAAAGGTATTAATGGATTTAGATCTAAAGTTTTAAAAAAAGAAAAAGGACCAAAAAGTAAACAAAAAGAAAAAGAAGTTTGGGTAGATGTTATTGCTCAAGGTGGTAAAGAATGGAAAAGGATTTATAGGTAAAAGCTCTATTCTCACTTTTAGTAAAATTGAAATTAATATTGATTTAAACTTTTGATATTTTTAGTAAGAAGATTTCACATTTATTAGCAGAATTTAGAGAAGCAGATTCATATATAAATAGTGATTACGATACTGAATCCGATTCAAATACTTCATCATCTTCATCTTCATCTTCATCTTCCTCAAATTCTCGTAAAATTACCACCAAACTTGAATTGGATAATTCATTGATAACAACTGCAAAAGATTTGATAAGTGCTGCAGAGAAAGTAGATCGTATACCTGGTGCACCTATTCCAAAAATAACAATTCATTTAACTCGAATCCCATCATCTCCTAAAGATTTATATATTAATTCTGAATCTATCGATAATATAGATTGGCCAGATGAAAGAATACCTAAATCTTTCGATATTATACGTAAAATGGGAGTAAATCTTATATTTGGAGATTTATCAGAATTGAATCTTCCAGAATTGAAAGGACCTGAAATTCCATTAGAACCTATTCCTTCTTTAAAATTTAATTTAGATATAACTACTTTAATGGGATTATGTTCAGATGTTTTACATTATCCATTACCTAAAAATAAAGAAGAAGCAGCAAAAAGATCATTAAGACCAATTGATCAATTAATTGAAAATCCAAAAGGAAAAGATTTTACAGGAAGAGGAAGAGATGGAACTGGTAAAGATAATGGAAAAGGTAAAAAAGAAGAAAATTTTGAAAAAGAATTTAAAGGTCAAAGTCAAAATTCAATTGAACTTTATAAATGTATATTAGAAGAAATGGAAAGACCTTTTATAACTGAATTTAATAAAATCATAAAAGATTCTCTAAGTTATCAATCAAAACAAAAAATGAATGAATCTTCTTCAAAAGTTGAGTTTTGGACAACTAAAGAAGCTGCTCAATATACATATGAAGCTTTATCTTCTGGACCTGCACATGGTGAAGGACAAGAACAAAGACGTATGAGAATTATGCTTGGACTTGAAAAAGGTGATTTTTTTGAAAATAGTAGATATAAAAATAATGAAGGTTTTTTAAAAGATTTTAAAGTTAAAATATTTGATTTAGAAGGTAAAGAAGAAAAATTTAAACCTAAAAGTGTTAATGAAATATTAGAAAATGTAAAACAATATGCTAAAACTTTAAATTTTGATTCTGATTTATCAAATTCAATATCTCAATTAGATATAGATATAGATATTGATACTGATAATAAAATTAAAAACAAAACTGGATTACATCAAACTTTATATTCTATAACTAAAATTTTTTTAAATCAATATTATATTTCATTACTTCCTTTAAATTTTAATTCATTCTCAAATGAAAAAATGATAACCAAAAATGAAAATAAAGATAAATTAATTATTTCTCAACAAACAAATAATTTACCAAATTTTTTACAACCTCGTAAATTACCTACACCACCAATTGCAAAAATTTCATTACCTTTTCCAGTAGTTTCATTACATTCTTTAAATCAAGGTTCAAAAGAAAATATGACAACTATTATGATGGGTACTGCAACTTTAAAAGAAGTTTGGGGACAAAGTCTTTGGAGAATTAGAGGTTGGGAAAAAGGTTGGTATAATTGGAATTCATCTTTAAATGATGAAAACAATAATAATAATAATAATAATGATTGTCAAGAAATAAGAGAAAATGGTTTTGCAACTGTAATTATTTTTCCATATAGAGTATTTGGAGAAGGTAAAAGAGTTAGATTTTTGAAAGGTGATTATTCATATCCTACAAAAGAATGGTGGGATGATGTACAAGTTGATTAATCTATTAACGGAATAAACAATAATTCAACAAACTTGACTTTATTAATAAATAATACATGGAAATATGGTAATGTTCATACAACTGTGATAATAGTACCAACATTCTGTAGTCTGTATCTTATTCAATATCCGAAATGAAAATGTATCATAGCATTGCCAATGGGTCTGTGAAGAACAAATCAAATTTAGCATTTACAAGCTAAATATTCGAATTAACTCACCATCATCACTATCACTTTCTATCTTTTTTCTTGAATTATTCATACTAACTCCTCTTCCAAATTCAGGACTTATAGGTTCATCTTTAACTTTAAATTCTAATTTACTTTGTTTGTTTGAGGAATCTCTCTTTTTCGATGTTGTTGTTATCACATTTGAACGTTTCTTATTAGAATTACTTGATAAAGATTGTTGTTTTGATTTAGGTGTAAAAGTTCTTGGAGGTGTTTTATATAATTGATTAGATTTTGAAGATATGTTTTCATTTCTTTCAGGTTCATCTTGTTCAATAATTTGTTCATCTTCAGGTTCATCTATTGATAAAGAATCTTCAACTCTTCTTCTTTTCTTCGATTGTGATCTTGTAGGTGGTCTAACGGGTGATAAAGATAATTTAGAACTAGAAGCTAAAGTTTGTGCTTGTTCATTATAATTATTGTTATTTATTTGAGGATTTATTGATTTGTTCGTTCGTTTTTGTGCGGAAATAGCAGTCGAAGTGGATATTATATTTGTTATTGATTTATTTATCTATTCCCAAATCGTTAACGAAATAATCAATTATAGTTATTGAGAAATTGAAATATACAAATCCTAAAGACCGTATAGAATAGATAACTCACAGGTGTTATTTTATTTTGTGAATGAATATCAATATCATTAATATCATCATTTTCATTAGATAATAAACTTTCAACTTTTCCAATTAATTTAAAATATTTTTCTTCCCATTCAATTTTATTTTCATTTAAATTATTTAATCCTTTTATTAAATTATCATTCTGAATTATTAAATCATTTTTTTCATTTAATAATTTATTAAATGATTTTTTTGTTTCTTCTAATTCATCTTCAATTGTTGATAATTTTGATTCTGCTTTTGATAAAATTAAATTTTCATTTTCTAATTCTGCTATACGTAATTTATATTCTGTATTTGTTTGTAAAATACCTTTATTTAAAAAAGTTGCTAATTCTAATTCATGTTTAATTGTTGATAATTGATTTTCAAGTAAATTAAGTGTATGACGTGACATTTTAATTGTTGTACTCATTAAACACAAAGATACGCGATGATTACAGAATCAAGTATAAGTATCTGCTATATTGATATTTGTCTTAGTGGTCGACTTTGAGTGAATGGTATGAGTTGAATTGAGAAAAAGGATGTCAATAGTTTGATAGTGTGAGATGGGAAAACACGAAAAGCAAGTGAAGAATAAGAACATTAGATTAAATCGAGATACGAGTTAAAAGACGCGACACTTATTTGGTCATTTTCTCAGGAACAATATCGAATTGCTAGTAAATTCATTTGATTAAACCTCATCGTTGTCGATGCACCAGCATATCAAATCTTGTATAATACATCCATCACGACAAGCATATAGTCACTGTGAAGATAGCGCAGGCTTATAGCTGTATTAGCCCGCAAAAACTTCCAGCAGCTTGATAACGAGCGTCAGCTATCCCTCGAGATGTCTGAATCACCGGATAGACGTCATTATAGAAGAGATTCTCATTCGCCTCGTAGAAGAGAATACATTTCGAAGGGGCAAGGACGATCATCTTCGAGGCGGAGATCTCCAGTTCCTGCAAGAGGTCAAGATAGAGATAGGGATAGGAGACCTAGAGACGGCGGATATGGAGATAGAGACAGTCTGAGGGATAGAGAAAGAGCAAGAGATAAAGCGGGATATAGCGAAAAAGAGAGGGAAAAGGAAAGAGCTGTTGATAGGAAAAGGTATGATGGGGATGTAAAGCGAGAAGTTAGTTATTCGGATCATATCCTCTCATTCATTTCCTATTCTCGAATTTTCGTAATTGCTAAAGCTAATACCGGAATTCCTACGCAGGATCCGGATGCACCACTTGTCGAACCTGAAAAGCCAAATTTTGGTAATTCCGGTTTACTTGCGAAAGAAACGAACACCATAAAAGGTGTAGAAGTGAAATATAATGAGCCGCCAGAAGCTAGAAAACCTACTAAGAATTGGAGACTTTACGTCTTTAAAGGATCAGAGCAAGTTGGTGAGTAGCTGTAGCTTCATTTTTAGCCACCTATGAAGTCCTCATTGAGATATGTTTCTGTGACAGATCTGATACATATATATCGACAATCATGCTATCTAATAGGTAGAGACACTGTTGTGAGTGTTCCTTCTTTACCAGACTCCGTTTCCTTTCGCAGCAGGGTTTGCAATCATGTGTGGGCTGAATCAATATCGTATAGATCACCGACATTCCCATTGCCCATCCTTCTTGCTCAAAGCAACATTCCGCAATACAGTATCGTCAAATATCAGAAAAGAATGAGTACGGGGATGTTACAACGGCCGTAAAGTGAGTTGATATGTTTGCTTGGGTTTTATCGTATCAAAGACGCCACTGTCATATATGTTATTCTAGCAACGTCCTTTCTATACAGACCGATACTGATGTTTTAATCTGTATAGACCATTCATCATAGATCTGGATTCAACAAACGGGACATACGTGAATGATGTGGAAATACCGAAATCTAGGTGTGTACCGGCTATTCTCTCTGTCATCACCTCGTTCACGGAGAGATTGGCCTTCTCAGCAGTTTCGACCGCTAACAGTTCACGTGCAGGTACTATGAATTGAGAGGCAGCGATGGTAAGTTCCATAACATGGCTCCTTGAGAGCGGCAAACAAGCTAACATCTACTCTCAGTCATCAAATTTGGTACTAGTTCTAGAGAATATGTTTTACTGGCTGAAGATGCTTCCACGTGACACCAGATGCTCGAGCAGCCAGGAGAAAATGACAGGAAAGTGATAGCATAGTATAATCAGTGTAAATGCGATGTAGCATAGTAAGCATTTTTTCGAAGCCTAAATCTGTCAAGATAACATGGGCCGAGCAAGTGCCTGACACCATTACACCACTCGATTACCTATCGTTGTGCAGTGTGTTGTGTTATGAGCGTTGTGTGCTTCACCTATCTCGCGCCATTCCGCAGCTGTCATTGCTCGGAGGCAGGACAGCGATCCCAGCGCCTTTCTCACCACTCACACACGGAAACACAAACTCCACACCACTTTACATTCTAGCCAAGCCACCAAAATACACGCGGACACATTGTCCCCTCCAAACAACTAGACATCCCAGCATCAGTTGCATATCATGGTCTACCTTTTGAAAGATGCGACCGACTGACCCAGAAGCCACAGCAATCATAATTACGCTACTCAAAGGCTACGCTTAGCTTGACTTAGAGACTGCTAGGAACTTCTTGGATTCCTTTAGTGTTTTACTGATACGGATTATTTACTGCTAAAGGATATAAATATCCTTTCGTGACAGCGTGATATACTGAAAGCCTACGCCAAATGAGCAAAAGAATCAAGAATAAATGGGATATCGCATTCTTACATTTTGCAACATCCTAATTAATTTGTATATTTATTATCTACACGCAGATATATATATATATAAAAAATCCTTCTGAGGCCTACACAAGGCTGTCATTTCACTAGCCAACTTATCGAACCGTCCTGAACGTCCCAAGGAGGGAGGAAGAGTAAGATGGACATTCTGGTAAGTACCAACATTATACTTGGCGCAAATGAAGCTTTCGTGACACAAATGCAACCCCCTCCTCAGAACGCTGACCATTGCTTGGGGATAGCTTGACGATGCTTGCCCCGAAATCACGTTTTTTTCGAGCACAGGTCGATGGATAGACGATCATCGCAAAGGTCAGTCGTCCTCAAACGCGCGCCGAATCCAGTGCTGAGAATGATAATAACAGGTACCCAATATCCGGATGATTACTTGTCCTCATACTCCCAACAGACTTTCCATACGACTTACGGAGATGTGAGCTCCTCCTCTTCTGAGGGCAAACCGGGATCAGCGGACTGATATTACTAGCTAATACATACTTACTGACCAGGGCGATTATATGCAATATCGTTTCAATGGTACAGGAATAAAAATTATTGGATCTAAGCGGAAGAACCACGGTGTTTATGGAGGTTAGTCGTGTTATGGTGCCCTTAGTCCTTAATCATTCGTTTGTGAATGGGGAACTTGCTCAATCTCGCAATGCTTTGCAGTCAAGATAGATGATGAAGAGGAAACTTATTATTCCGGATTTTCCGCAAATCCAATTTTCCAAACCGAATTGTATACCCGCAACAATCTGACAACAAGCAATGAGCATACAATCGTAAGTCACCGAACATATTCGGGTTCATTTACTAATGTGAAAATGTGATAGACAATCACGAATTATCCGGAAAGGCCAGATCCGCAACCTAGCTCGACAACAGACGCTTGGCTGGATATTGATCAACTGATAATTAGTCAAAACTTGTAAGTCAGACTACCCATACATATCCGGATTACATGTTTCGCTCACCAACGATACGTAATCGCAAGATCCGGAGATGTATACACGACCACAATCGACAATATTGCTCCAGGTATTTCATACGACGGAACATGGACCTCTGACAAGGGTTACTCTGCCAATTATAATAAGACAATTCACATCTCATATCAGACAGGAGACAGCTTCATTTTGCCGTGAGTCGTCCTTACTGATGCTAGTCTGCTTGGAGATTTACGGGCGGCCACTGAATGAATTACAGATTCACCGGATCATCTATACAAGTCTTTTCCGGCATGAATGTAGATCACCTTGATTATTCTGTCAGGTCAGTAGTACTTTCGGTCCACCCTCTTGTGTCATTGACAGTCTTGATCCGACGTGTAGTCTTGACGGCGGACCAGAATTCACTTATAACGGGACACATTTTGAAAGATTGCATCAGATTCCCCGTCAGTATTTCACTTTTGGCATACTTCGGTCTGCTAAATACTTATACCCTTTTTCGACATTTCAGATTTTACGGCATCAGGTTTAACAGAAGGTCAACATGCTTTGAAGTTTACGAATCGTGGTCGTGATGACATTGCTCGTCCAGTAATGGGGTTCGATTACGCTATCGTCAACTCTACTATATCTCCGGATGGGTCTACAAGCGGTGATACGACGAGCCAACAAGCTCGCCCGACCTTCGCTCCGGTTTCAAATGATTCTCCTGAACAATCCAGTGGCTCGCACCATGTGAACGCCAAGGCAATTGCTGGTGGAGTCGCTGGCGGAGTGATTGCTTTGATAGCGGTCGCGATTTTAGCATGGCATCTATTATGTAGAAATCCTCGAAGCAAAGGTAGTAGAAAATCATCAGAAGATCAACACAAGTCATATATCGATTTTGCCAATAGTAATAATCTTCGATCCCTGGGGGAAGTTATGGAAACCAAGACAAGTAGTAGATTAAGAATGATTTCCAACACTTCTGGAAACGATTCTACCAAAGTAAATACTATAAGTGGCTCATACAAGTCTTCACCCTCAAAGTCTGGTTCATTTGGCAAAATGTTTTCCAAAAAATCAGTAAAAGAACCAGATCCTGAGAGCTCAAGGAGCGATTCTCCAGAAGGTTCTATTGCGTACTTTTACACACCACATCCTGGACGCAATAATCGATCAAATTCAGCCGGATCTAGATTGAGTCCACGACGTATAGATGCTTACGACGATCAGATATACCGCGGTCCACTTCCAGTCAGACCTAGACATCAAGTCAATCTACAATCCTCCCAATTGGATCGACCGAGAAATTCAATAACTTCAAGATCTTCGATTTACTCCCAAGGCGGTGAAACGTACATTACAGATCGTTTAGATAGTATTCAACAAACTTTCGCGAATGGTAATTCGCCAATACCATTACCTTCTCCACCTTCTCAAGAATCAAGCGAATATGAGCATATGCCTTTACCCCCTATACCCGCTGTCGTCAACGCTGCATCTACCATTCAAGGCAATGGAGGCTCATCAACATCAGACAGACCGAATTTTGTGCATGCAGACGCAAGCTCTGCTCTTCTACCTTCTGCAACTATTCAACAATCTCTCAAATCCACTGAAAGACCGCTTCCAGCAAACACTTCCTCAGTCAAAGTCTCTTCATCGAGTGCCACTAACTTTTCACCATTTAGTACAAGCACTCGGTCCACAGGTCAAACAGCGACTAGTAGTCCAGTCACTCCAGGTGACTATAAAAGAGGCATACTAGGATTAGTCTTGGATACCACCCCTTTCAACATACCTGGAGCGGAACCTACCTCGAGCGAAAATACAGCTACACAAAGCTCTAATAGTAAATCAAGACTATTTAATCTTACACCAAGTATTTTAGATTTGGAACCGCCAATCGCAAGTCCTCCGCCGGGTTATGAGCATGCCATGACGTCTCAACAAGAACAGAGGAGTCTTGAAACCTAGCCACAGTATTTTAGGTTGAAAACCACCTTAATGAATTGGTATCGTTACATTGGAAATCTTATAGGGTTACAAAATGACACATATCCTTTAAGCCAATCAAAGGGAGCTACTTCCCAATTTCTTCACTCCACTTGAACAAAGGAAGTTTGATACTACTGACACCTGTATTGATATTTCAAACTTCGATTGACATGTTTCAAAGGTACCAATCTGACTTAGCATACGTCTGGGTATAGCTCGATCCGTTACGATGCTTCAAATGCTTAGGTCAGTAGATGAATGGAAAAGTGTCCAGAATTCTGTTCCAGCTATTGAAAGGGATATCCTCATTTTTCCCTTGGCGTACCGTACAATTTTGTCACCTTTCGCTTGAATCCACCTACTCCTTCACTCTTCTCTGAGCCCAGATTGACCTGATTTCTGTTGCTCAACTGTATGTCTTCAAGCGCAACACAGCGCTCACACAATCCCCCTTCTGCAAAGGAAATTTATACTCCATTACATTAATCAAGATTAGCGGGTCACAAAATCTGAATTCGCTGTCAAATAGAAAACCCACAACGAATCTTACCCTATAAAAATGGAGATACTAGTAGGTGAACTCAAACAAGATACCTGGACTTTGGTTGCTGACTTCACAGGAGTAGATCGACGATACTTCTCCTCAAATCTCCTACTATTCTTCTTCCTCCACTGGTTGGATCACAAATCATAGTAATGGTAAGTGAGCTATCTCTCAAAATGGAATTTCATATGTTGAGATCAAGGTAATTTTGGTAGGTACCAGATATAGTGATGGATTTCTGAATAGATATAGTCAATCCACATTCCATGCTACATTCACTGAAGTAAGCAACCAACAATCCCTGCTACATTTGCCATGTGTGTTGGCTAGTCTAGGCTAACAGACGTCGGACATCAGGGTGATCGTATGGAGTTCCGATTTAACGGTAGTGGGATCAAAGTATTCGGAGCTAACAGGGATAATCACGCAACATATTCAGGTAAGTCTTCATCATCTCAATCTGCTCCCTCACAACGTTTCTGACCAATCATTTGAGTTTGTAGTGGAATTAGATGGATTGGGTCCGATCTATATGTCAGGTCATACTGATAATCCGCAATTCCAAGCAGAACTTTTTCGGGCGGATGATTTACCTATAGATCGAGAGCACAGATTGGTGAGCCGTTGCTCCTCGTTGTGGCAATCTGTAGATCTGACATGAATCCGTACTAGACAATGACGAATCGTCCTAATTCGACGGCTGATCAGTCTATGAAGTGGTGGTTCGATGTAGATCATATAATCACATCACAACCAATGTGAGTAGCGATATCCGCATTTCGTCTTTCACGCTGCCTGGACTGACGTTTCTCGCGATTGTTCTTAGATCCGACGATATATATACCACTTTGATCAACGATACCTCTCCCTATGTCACGTACGACCAAGGTTGGAAAGCGACCGGGGTGGATGGATCCCATAATTTTGATTCTACTCGTCACGTCAGTACGATACCGAGCTCTACTCTTACCATGAGGTGAGCGGCAAATTTCTCTCATTTCATTTCGTTTTGGTCTTACTTACACTGAATTTTTGTAGTTTCAACGGATCGTCTGTTCAAATTTTCGGAACTATCGATAGTGATCATGGAAATTACTCGATTAGTCTTGATGGAATCGTAGATGGCATGTACAGTGCGACAAATTGGCAGCAACTGCATGATGTATCTCGTGAGCAGGCTCATTTTCAGCATTCAAATCGATATCAGCTGACATTAACTTTATCCTTCGATTCAGTTTTCATAGCATCTGGATTGAACGATGGACCACATGTACTTGAACTAACGAATCTGGGCAAGTCAAATATCACAACAATAGACTTTGGCTATGCAGTAGTCAATTCGACAATCAAAACAGATGGATATGGATACACTTCACCCGTCAATGCCACACATTCTGGCACATCGACTGGCTCGAACGACAACCCCAAATCAAGCTCTAATAGTGGCGCCATAGCAGGATTAGTTGTAGCGGTGATTCTAGTCACCATCGCTTTGGGATTGGCTGGATACTATGTATATCGAAAGAAAAGACAGAGACAGAGACGAACAACGCATTCATACTCTCCGACAACTGATCAAACACGTTTCAAAGAAATACAAAACAGATTAATCAACATTTTACCAGTACCTAGAAAGTCGACAGAGCGCAAACAAGATTGGGCAAGATTATCCGATCCACCTCAAACAGCTACTACTTCAACTTCTTTTGATGCTACAGAGCCATCCTCAACAAGGACATCGACAAGTCGAAGAGATACAGTTATACCCTCTTTAGTCTCTTTCCGAGCATCTTTCTCATCGTTATTCGACTTATCTTTTAGATCTTCCAATTTGCCTATGATAGAACCGAATATACCGGATTCAAATAGAGGATCAAAATCAATCGTCTCAAAATTCCTATCTATCATTTCACGTGAATCAAATCAGATCCCAATAAAAATAAGCGATCAGACACCTAATAGATCTTCATATCAAAGTCACCCTTTTAAAGCTTCCACTTTGACACCTAGAATATCCCATCATAGTAATACGATGAATCCAATCACTTCTCGATATGCACATACTTCTCAAAATCTATTTGATAATCATCATAATACACCACCATATCAATCAAATTTAGTAGAAGATATGACAACTGAAGCTGAAAGATCAAATTCAACTTTGACTTCACCTATGTTCTCAGAATTTTTCAACAAAGATGAAAGGAATAATAATCAATCGAATTTCAATAACAAAATATCAAAATTCTCTCATATTCAACGAAATCAAAATCAAAATTCAAATTTAAATCGAGCAAGAATATCAGTTGCTATACCTATGCGTCATTTGAGTGTACCATATACAGCTACAATGGTTGATTTTGATTCTTCAAGATATACAATGACAGCAACAACGACAAGAACTTCAATTTTTTCAAATAGAAGAGATACTTGTATAAGTGAAGAAGAAGAAATTGATTTAGGTTTATTTTCAATACCTGAATTCGCTCCCCCAGCTTATGCTCAAGCTACTAGAATTTCTCTAGGACCAGGAAAAATTGAACAACTTAAGAGAATTGATTCTAGTGCTTCCAAAGATTCTGACTCTTCCTAAAATGAGAAACAATGTGGAAAATATCAAATCTCGTTGACACAAGAGAAAGCAAAGAATGAACGCAATTATTTTGGAAATTTATGCAGACATACGGATATGAAGAAGAAGTATATAATGAAAATGCATATTATTTCACTTACTTCCCCTGCGGTCTATACTTTGGACCCCGGTTGCAGTCAGAGTCCAAGATTTGCAAATGAGCAAGGCGGATAACATACACTTTTGATCTGGATCCATCCGATTGAATGCATAAGTCATCGCAGAAATGTATTGATTACAATCGAGGACATCAGATTTCGGTATATCGTCGTCCGCTTCGTATCGTATGCAAAAGAATTCTATTATACCATAAAGAGTCAGAGAAAATGCTAGTTTTAAAATATGCTGAAAATTAGACCATTAATGCAAGGCGCGAATTATAGAGGAAGTAGATACGAAAGTGGCAAACAGAAGTGTACATCGAACAAGGAAAATTGATACAGCACGACAGAGCAACAAGTGCGCCGGGATTACAGCTCCCACGCTCTTCTACTTCCATCGTTTGGTAATCCTCCTGGTTGCATTGGTTGGCCTTGGCCCACTTGCATCGGTGGTATACCTGGAGGCGCTCGATTTGTCACCGTGTTCCCGTTTCCGTTCGTGTTATTCATGCTTGCAGCGCGCCATTGTTCCTCATCGCTCGGACGACGAAACAATTGATCAGGTGGCGGCTGATAATACCCACCCGGCGGCGGTAGCGGTTGTTGATGTTGTTGAGGGTACTCAGCTGTTCCTACGGGATAAGTGGAAGTTTGCGGCGTACGGTAAGCTGAGTTAGGTGAAGTCGATCTGCGAGGATATGTTGGTGGCATGCCAGTGGATCCTGCAGGTGGTATCACCATAGGCCCAGCACGAGGATAAGGATAAGCGGTTTGAGATGCAGTCTGTGGTCGAGATGAACCCTGCCTTTGAGGTATCGGAGGGTAATAAGCTTGAGGTGGAGGAGGTTGATCGTATCTAGGTTGGGGTGCGTCGGCAGCTGCAGCGATGGATGAAAATCCGGGAAGGCCTTGGCTGCCGCCTATTGGTGGCACAGGTGTGACGGGCGTTGGAGGCGCGATACCGGAAGTCCTTCGTGCGGGATATTGATCAACTGAGGTTCCATCTCGAGGCAGATCCCTTGGCTGAGGTATTGGCAGGAAGGAGACCACCAGGTAAACCCTACCAATCGTGTTTGGCTGCCACAGACTGGCTCCTAAACCTCCGCCTAGATGCAATCTAACATTGAAGGGAGAGAATCTGTTATCTGAATGTAGGACCCGCACATTTTTGTTAGGGTATGGCTCTCTCATTCCCTCTGCTGGGGAGAGCAGCTCAATCTCCGTTCGTTGGGTGATAGAGGCTTGATTCACCTCTGTCGAGCGGAGGGGACCTTCCACATAAGGCACGGTGATAAGTCGATTACGCTCCTGATCTACGAAATGACGGTCCTGGGGATGTATCCAATCTAGTAAATTTAGATTGACGAATTCGTTTGGATGATAACCTATGAGGTGATATGTCGAGGGAGTAGCTCGAAGGATTTTGAAATCGGTAGTGGTGAAAAGAGTAAAAGGCATATTAGGTTGCGGAGGCATGGAGTATGCTGGATCGCCTTCTACACCTAAAGGACGAGGTATAGGTGGCGAGTTACGTCCACCAATCGAACCCATAGGTGGAGGTGGTGCATCGACCGTCGACATGTATGGTGCGTCGTACATAGAGGGCCCTTTCCATCTGCCGACACCACCATTGTCTGTCGGTGGGGGTCGAGCACGATGGTATGGCTCACCAAGTGCAGGTTTAGGTACCTTTGGTCTGCCTCTCTTTTTGTGCTACGGGATGCCAATCAGACAAGCGTTAGAAACTCTTCTCAGCTGAGACGAGAAGCAAATGACTTTTGACTTACCGGCACATCCTCACACTGATCTGCCTTGCCCATATTCACACACCTCTTACATGGTCTCGCAACATCGCAAGCAAGATGCGCTCTTTTACACGGCCCACAAGCGGAAGACACGTTCGCTTTGCCTCCTACCCTCTTTAACATTGAGGTCTCTTGACCGGGCGAAGCGGTCCCTCGAGGGTCGGACATCGGCGAAGAGGATTTCCGCTTATGAGGTTCTTGGGGAATTTTGAGAGGAACGGAAGCTGACGTTGATGCGGCGGAAGCTGAAGCTGACGATGTGGGCTCTGGTCCCGCTACACTCAAGCCTGCACTTTCTAGAATGGGCCTGGACCCTGGACCGTCGAAGATCGGTTGACGAGACGATGAAGGTATAGACTGATAGCAGTTGAGAGGCTGGCGATGATCCATGCTACCAGAGAGCGGAGCAATCGATATGGGGGACCGGTTTACGGGAGACCGGTTTATAATGGCGATGAGATAATAGCGGAAGAAGGGCAAGGTCTGACTGAGAGTATACAAGTGGAGTCAAGAGATCGCTTAGTGGGATTGTGTTCGACTGATATTGAGCAATCGGAGACTTGGGTTGTTTGAGGATCGCTAGAGCTTGAAAGGGGGTAAGGAGTGGTTTACGAACGTGCTACCAGGTTCAGTAGGACTGAAGGGCTTGACTGAAGAGACTACATGCATCGATGAGAGCACGGGATCAGCACAGGGCGCATATATATTCGCAGAATGTAGAATGGTGAAATACAGGACGTCATGTGTCATGCAGCTAGAGCGAAGCGGCAAGAGGATGAGTGTCAGGCATAGAGAGTTGAGCCCGATGTCGACAAGTTTCTGTGATTATTTGGCCGGTCGTTGTGTAAAGATGAACGAGAGTGAGGAGGGGATGTCATATCGGGAAAAAGTCACTCACAGCTAGAATTTGATGGAAAGCAGTATGGGGCTAATCTAGAATCCAGACTCGCATAGTAAAGGGCCTTTGAAATATTGGGCAAGTGGAGGATCGCTGCAATAGTAGTCAAGAGCGAAGAGTCACTGATCGGTATCGATGGAATCTTGACTATCTAATTTTCAGGCGATGCTCGTTGATGTAGGGCAAGGAGAACGTTGTTTAATGCTGTCTTATTATGATGTTGAAGTCGATGATGGAGGTTGATGATGATGATCCGGTCATTCAACTTGACAACTTTAATCTAAATGTTCTAGTACCTCAATTGAGTCAATCAAAGTGATGTTTCTCCGCGGTACTTGCGTCGTTGGTGTCGTTCCTTCTCCCAACTTGTCTCACTATTCGTCCGATTACCAATACTGTTTATTCTCCGCAAAGCTGCTCGACCACAATAATGATATTCCTATAATCCGATTTCTGCTGAAAACTAAACAACAGATTGACTGGCTTCAGAGTTGTTGAATATGTGACACAACGGAGTAAGCAGTCTCGTAGGTTGCGTTCAATCAATTAAGCGATGTGAGAACACGGTCAAAGGCTGGCAGTTCGATTGATGAAATATGAAACGGTTTGATTTTGCTAGTCCGGGAAGAGAAAAGGGTGTACTTGGCTCGTGCTTTTTTAAGGCGAATCAATTGATTTATTCTAATTTAATGATGCTTGACTTAGAATCTGGGTGTCTAACGCTGAGTGGCGTGTTGATGCATACAGTGTAATCGGTATTCCCGGTCCGTCTCAACACAAGCTTCTCTTGTGGGGCGATTATTGCTTGATCTTCGATTTTGCGATGGAATCTTGACAAACATGCCAAAATAACCTGGCGTGAGAGCAAAGCCTACTACTTGAACGGAATTTGCTGATTGTGGATCGGGGTATTCTACTTGAATTCGGACGTACAGACGATCGGTCGGACGAACGACAATATTTGGGTTAGATGGGGAAGGTGTTGTTTGATTTAGTTTACCAAACGTTTCAAAGGTATCCCTTTGACCGGTGTCGAATATCGTGGCGGTCGAAACTGAGAGGTGGTTTAGGCTATTCTTGATCGTCGAAAGTTGCAATCAGGTGCGTTATTTTGAGCTAGGGGTCGTGTCGAGACCAAAGTCAGGTTCTAATGTTGACTGACAGGAAAATAAGATATTTTCTCACCCAGGAGAATTGGATGAAAAAGTTGAAAACAAAGATAATCAAAAAAAGCGCCGAAGACAATATTCCTCTTCCCACCAAAACAAGCTTGTTTTCGTAGGTTTTTTTGATTCTGTCTTGTAACAAGTTATGCAAATGATGATGTTGATGATCTTGGTGTTTACGGGAACAAAGTGAATCTACGGATTTTAGGATTATTATTTTTTCTTCTCGGAGGCCTTTTGATTCTGATAATTGAATGGAAATATTACGGCTTATGAGCAGATGACGACAAGAATAGAAGGGATAACATAACAAAGGGCCCGACGACCGATGAACTTAAAGCTATAACTGCCCAGTTGAATGCTAAAATAGACCCGAAATACTTTTAGGGAGGAACGATTGTAACTGTAAAAGGGTTTTTATCGCGCTTATAACGGCATCACAGGTGAGAGAAAGGTTTTTCCATAACGTTGGGATATATCACTTATATCCTTAAATAACGCTATAGATCCGGAAGTCTAGGGTTTCTACCTTTTGTTCTTCGGTCATCTGCTTAACAATAGAAACATTACAGTTCCGACAGGTTCAAGTGTTCCCTCCTATTTTCCGCTCATTTGATCGGTTTTAGCGTGGCTTCGGGCGGGCAGTATATAAGACCACAAAAAGCGAATTATCCTGCATAAAACTTCGTATCATAGCTAGCATCTGGAAATCATGATCTGATTGCTATTGTTCCGACGTTCCGATCATCGAATTTTCCTCGGTTTTGCCGTCTAAGCAAAACAATTTTCCGAGATTGTCTCCTTTTTGTTTCTGCCTTGATGCTTTTTCTGTGGTGGATTGCTTCCATCTCTCTCAAAAGGCTATCGAGAACAAAAGGTAAAAGTAAAATATGTCCTAAGATCCCTAGATCGTAAGAATAGATTAAAACTTAGAACTTCGGGAACTATCAGAAAAAGGATAAAATTGTCGACTTTGGTCGACTTTTACGAGTACCGTTAGTTTGGGTGGCGTAAATGGACTGTTTTTCTTTCAGGGCAGTCGATCAGAGGAAGGCATGGTTCAGTCTAATCTCCATGTGATTCGACTGGAAAACGAAACGAAGCAAAGGGCAACTAGGAGGAAGACAACGTTGAATAGTGAAAATTCAGAATGTCAGTCGCAGCTGTCTTTTTCGTTGCTCAACTGGCGACTTCTTGCATTCTCCGTTGATCTCGGATACAAATCATTTCCGGTCGTTTTTTACGGCGGCTGTTCTTGATATTGAGCTGACCTTTGTTTTGCATACAGTCAGGAGTTAGAAAGGACGTTGTGAATAGCTATAAAGCGAAACGAAACCCCTTTGCTCGTCAAGGGATTCCTAGAAAATAAAGTTGGAACGAAATTCTGGTAAGGCTACGTTACATGTTAAGGAAAATGAGGGTCTTTCCTGTTTATCCTAACGATTCCGTATTTTGAAAACCCTTTGCCCGGTGGAGTCAAACAGCCCGCATGTAAGTTGGCTTGACCTTGCCGAGGGGCAGATTATCCCGTCATCGCTTCGAATCGAAACATGTGAATGAAGATCATGCAATCGCGAATTAAGCGATAATAGTACGGCAAGTTAGTCGCCTTGTCTAAGGGAAAGAACATTTCATCTTCCTCGTTTATACTCAAAGAATTTTCTACCAAAAATTCCTTTTGTGCGTTTCATCACGCTATCTCGTGCATGACTCGTTTAATATCCAATTGGAGATCGGAATCAAGGGTTTTATATATCTGAATGGATAAACAGATGTCTCGGCGGTTATGCGAAAATTACGAAGTCTAGAATATCGGAAAATGGATTCAATCTTTTCAAGTACTGAAAACCCTGAGGTAAGATGTTCGTCCCTGATCGAGATAGGCTGTTTCTTTGAGTTTACCTATCGTGCCTTCTCGTTTCATACACAGATGTATGTCATGATTCTATATCTGAGCCGAACCGTAATGTCTCGTCTGGCTTTCCCGAATGATCAACACATCTCCTTCGGGATCTTGTCGTAACGTGAAAGAGACGCCTTATAATAAAGTACGTTTTCCTGCTGATGTCATGGAAGACTGCATGTCAGAGTGCCTTATCTGCTTGAATATGCGTGATGCTCCATGTATAGCACTGCGACTTTTTCATACTTGATGACGTGCACAATAGAAATGACAGACGATATCCGATTTATCCGGTACGGTACCCATGTGTTTGCTCAAGATTCGTCGTCACTTAGAGATCCTCATGCACCTATAAAATCGTGACTTGCCATTCGCCAAACGCCGCAAATGCGATTATAGTGTACTTTGGCCGCATCGTTTTAAGCCGGAGCGGGATCTTTTCTTTTTTGGAGTGGAGGTGGAGGTAAATGAAGGTACTGAAATTTCACTAATTTCCCCTAATCTAACTCCCGGACTCCGTTAATTGAGCGCCACATCGTATCATTTCTGAATACTTCATACAAGTGAATTGTAAAACGGGGGAGTGTTGGGCGAATTACCTACTCACGAGATCTCCCCCATTCTCCGAGCAGGGTAGAGGTGCTGCGGACCTGTGACAAAGATTGTGGAACCTGTGGCGCTCAGTCGCCCACTTGGATTCCCATTAGCATTATCTTCACTACTTACAATAAAACCAATCCCATGAGATAGCTGTGGCTCAACGAGAATTCAGAGATGAGCAGCAATTGAGTTTGGGAAGGTCACGATGATTCGATGTGCTTGACTTTCCTCCATTCAATCTGCACATGGGCCGGCTTTCATCTGCAATGTATAGACTTAGAGACTTAGACATTTAAGAGCGCAAACACTGATTACATGTCATATTCTCTTTTCAAATGCCACTTGACCGCTTGATGATATGTTCTGATAGGATGAGAGGGTCGATTTCGCAGTTTGGGAGGGTCGAGTGGGACAAGACCAGACGCTTCGGACAATAAAAATGAATATTATCGTAAGCTCCCTATGCACTAACCTGTATTTGTATCAGGGTGAAATCTATGCTGCTTCTCCCAAATCGTTCACGTCAGCACGCTATAAAGCTGATTACTTGAGTCATTCATCACATTTCCCAGCATCTACTCGGTGTGACAACTGCATATCCGATTGTTATATCAGACTTGTGAGGCCAAGTGTTGGTTCATGATTATGCTCAAGTGCGAGGCGGATGTTACGAAGACGAGCTGGAAGGTTTCAGTATAGGAGCTGAGATATTCTGATTCCAAGTCAACCCTCACATAGGAATATATTGATATTCCTCCGATCCTGCTTAATACCATTACTCCTAAATCCACACTAACTCCTGCCTCAAGTCAGAAGCCACGTTCCAATATGAACAGAGTTGCGTCCCGTTCTTCAGGATCATTTCAGCTGAACTGACCTTAAAACCTGACACCAATGGAAATCTGTGCGTAAGAAGCAGATGTTGACACAATTCGAGACATACGCTTCAATCAGAATCAGATAGCAAGGACAACTCCTATAGATCATGACCTTACCACTTTTGGGTGTCATTCGCTTATAGAATGTCGTATATCAGAGGATACGGTACCGAGCTTGTTGCATTCATTACTGAACCAACTATTGCGTAAAATGGAAATATCAGCAGGAGGCAAGAATGAGGAGTTAGATGATTGTGCGAAATAGGAAGAACGCAGCACAGGATGCTCCGAGCTGTGAGAAAGCATGCAATATCGAATAGATTTCGCCGCACCTGATCAGGACCCCATTCATCTCGCCCCTGTCCTCGTGAAGAATTGTTACTGTAGCTTGCGTGTAGATCCAAGGGAATGTCGCGGAGGATATTTGACTTTGCTTGGATCTATGGAAGAGGTCGTTCTAGAGCCTAGAAGATCGCGAATGAAGCAAGGAAAGGCATTTCATTTTACTCATTCTTGCTAGCGTTGATAAAAAGTCTACACAGAGTGTATCAAGATTGAACTTAGTCAGGTCGGGATGAGGGCATCGGTGAGCCAAATACAATTCTTAATTGCTATTCTGTCTGTGGAAACGCTTTGATAACTTATCTAGTAAAATCAAAATTCCTCTCTTCGCATTTATACTCCAGACCTTCTCATCGGATCCTCGTGTATTTACAGAGGAAGTGAGCTAACACAAATTTGGACGATAGTCTAAATATTGCTCCTAACATTCTTTCCGCAACTTTTCCTGTGTCACCGGAATTCGTTGTGGTCGGATCATAGGTCTCTGCAGTGTTTCGTTAGCCTTTGAGCGTCGGGGATAGAATAACTGCAGGTGGCGTGTAAGAGTCGGGCATAAAAGCGCTCTAATTGGCATGTCGAAAGATCGGAATACTTTTGCGTGGCAACGTCATTAATGTGGTCCCGTGATATTGTCACTGCAGGATCTAAAGGCCGAACTCCCAATCGGATCTATTGAAAAGTAGAGGAGATCGATATCATCCCGTGTTTCACAGAATAGAATAAATTCGCTTCAAACGATCCCGAGAAACACATATTCACTACTCGATAATCGAGGTATCACACAGCACAAGATGCTTTTGTCCACGCCATTTTCTCTTTTCGTTCATCTAGGACCTTTCGCTTTAGGCACGATACTCTGATTCTAGCTGTGGAAGCTGGATTTACCCAAATGTCAAACATGGGAGAATTTCACGAGCGAGTCAGAACCGTAGAAAAAGGTATTTCCCGGTCGATAGTCAAAGTCTCAGTAATAAAACAGTCACCAGGTAGAAACTGGTATCACTGCATCATGTCTGATAGTTGTCGCATCGACTAGATTTCTGCAGGTGTCGATGATGATGACAATGAAAATCACCATCTTTAACATGCTCGGGCTATAAGTGCCACCAGGCAGGTAGGGTCATAAGTGGGGGTTGATTTTAAGTTCATATCACTATGATGCAACGTAGATCACTTTGAATTCATTCAGGTCAACAGTTCAAATAGATGCATAAACTCATTATATATCTGCTTGCTATCATCCACTTTGCCTTGAGCAATTTTTAGAAGAACAGTTTATACGAGGCTAGATCATCCGTAAAACCTTCCCTCCATCAGGCGGACTTCCCTTTGATCAGGTCACGAGACAACGTTTAGGCTTACAATGTCGATCACACCATTATCAATTTCCGTTCGACTAAATTCAACCTCATCATTACTTTTGGAAAGGTCACGTATAATATCACTTAATCTTAAACCTAATCCTTCATCTTTATCTCAAATAACAAGGAATCTAATTTCGATTAGATCTGATCTTGATCAACTAGAATTAGAAAATGATGGATTATTAGTTGGTCAAAGCAAAAAAGGGAAACTGATAGACGATGGTGATAAAGAGAATGAAGAGATAGAAGAATTGAAGAGAAGATATGATCAATTACTTGATATTTTAGGTGAAGATGAAGTAGGAAGAGGTAAAGTAAAAGATCTGATAAGGGAAGAAAAGATGTAAGCCATCATTTACCGTTACGGATTATATCATATGTGCATCATTTCGCTGATTAAAGTGAAACCCCCTTTGATAGTGTATCGACACCACCTATACCCCAACCTACACCTTCACCTAAACCACCTCCTTCTCCTATACGTACGCCTGGATTCAATGAAGTTCCTAAACTTAGTGTAGAACCACCTACACCGGGAATAAATAGAGATCGTAATCAAGATTTAAAACCATTTAGGGACTATCCAGATGATGCTTCCGACGAAGAAAGAGATGCTGGAATGTCACCAGGAGATATGTTAGATCATCAACAAATCATGATGAATGGTAAGTATGCCTATTGAAATTAAAGATATGCAGCAGATAATAGAGCCATTCATTTTGGAGATTTGCTAATTCAATGAGTCTTTTCAAATACAGATCAAGACGAGAGATTGAACTTACTTTCCAATTCAATTGGTCGACAAAATCATCTCTCTGTACAAATTGGATCAGAATTGGATATACATCATCAATTACTTGAAGATACTGATCAAGCTATGGATAGGACTGCCAATAGCTTGAATAGAGCTCGAAGGAGGTTAGATAAAGTTGCTAACGATGCAAAACAACATGGTTAGTTGAATTGATATTCGCAAACTTTGTAAAGCGATGAGAGCTAATTGAGTTTATTTCTCATTATACAGGAAGTACAATAACAATCGTCGTTCTGATTTTTATCTTGCTTATTTTGATAATTGTCTTCAAGACATAGTTTGACATTTGTTCGTCAAGTCAAGATCTCGAATCTTTTGCCGTCCCAGTCTTTGCTTATCGTCTCGTGTCGTGAAACAATCGACCGAGATTTCATGTTGTATCAGACCACAGAGAGTGATGTATTGTACAATATAGCGCATTGAACCGGTTTATCCCATTATCATACTATCCGTTCAATCGATCTCTTATTTTGATTAGCTCGGCACATTACGTTCCTGTCCCGTAAACAGATTCTACTTGTTATTTCAGCCAAAGCGTACTGCTTCATCGTGTCAGTGAGATCCTTAGAAGTCGCACAAAGCGTGCAAGGATTACCCAATCAAGTCAAGCCCGCTAAAGAAGAGATTTCGCTGATTCTACCTGGCCGATATCACGCTAAATGCAATATGATTCATGTCTCATCCGCTACATAGTAATTACAAAGACATCTCCGGTATGACATACAAATTTATAGCCGGGCATATATGCTTAAGTGGTCAATCGAATAACAGTCGCGATCATGGCTGACAATATTCTAAGCCTCGTTGATACCCGCTAATTCGATGGCGAAAGCTAACGCAAGCTTTGAGAATCTGTTCGAGAATAATGGATCAGCTTTTCGACAAAGAAAAATCTCTAAATAGCTGATAACTCACTCTCTCATGTGAGTAAATGAGAATTCTGGGTGATTGGTCGTATCTCCCGAAGTATGAATGTTGTGGTTGGAGTCTTCGAATGTGCTCTCGATACTGATAACAGCAATCAGCATTCATCGCCTGTACGCTTCACGTCTAGGTATGTACTCACGCGAAGGCAGATTGATAGCCTGCTTTAGCGAATGAGGCATGATCTGAGCATGCGTATCCGCATTTGGTTTCCACTGCAGGGATAGCCACTAAAGACGCCATGATATCAGCTTCACATATAGAGAGGAGTCTAGGAGCTAATCATGTCAAAGCGCCACAATAGGAATTCATGACTCACAATACTCATCAACCAATTTACCGACAAATTTGGTCAATTCAGGATCCACATAGTCTTGTATAACTCCTACGCTCTCCTTGGTACCAGCCTTCACCCAAGCAGTCATGTCCATTTGGATCATCGCTAAGACCTTCAATCCCTTATCCTCGTATGCTTTAGCCACAGCTTGGGAACCGAGTAAACCACCTTCTTCTGCAGAGTAATAGTGAAATTCGACGGGATGAGAAGGTGTGAAATTAGCATGAGCAAGAGCTCGGAAAGCTTCAAGAGAGGAGGTTGTTCCAGATCCATCGTCATCAGCACCTCTGAATATTAGTCAACGTGGTCAGCCAAATCAATACAAGCAGGCTGAGGACGAACTTACGGAGCAGGTAAGAATGGCCACTGATTGGCTGAATCTTGATGAGCACCGACGATCACAACGGGAGCATCTCCTTTCATACTCGAAGAAGGCTCGAATCGAGCAATGATGGAGTTTTGTCCCCATGAATGAGGAAACTCTTTGATAGTTACTCCCGGGTGAGCTGAGGATATCTAAATATGCATTCGCATCAGGTTTGAGCCGTCGAGAGCAGGGATACTGACGCTGACTTACCTCTTTGAGCTTAGAGAGCAAGAACTGTTGACTTTGTTTACCTGTCTCTGATCTATAATATCTGGTTCGGAATCTGGAACAGGCAAATAGCACAAAGGACCGTTTAGCCCCAATTCGCAAGGTGGATGAAGGGATTGGCTTACGAGGTGAATTCCTTTAAGAACGATTTCATGTGTTTGATGTCAAGTGACTTGATGATGCTCTTGATAGGTTTGGAGTAATTGCCCGGCGAAGGGTAGGCTATTGGATGGCATCATCAGCTTAAGTGAAATTCAGGAGGGACAAACAGTTAAGTTTTCACATACTGTATCTCGCATTGGCTGTGGAAGGCAACAGGTAGCTTGAGAAGCCCAGGGTTGGTGTCTCCGTTCTAATAAAAATCAGAAAGATAAGCTTACTTGCCCATATAAGAGAGAAGGGCTTAATTGCTGAACGCACATATCCATAAACTTTCTACCCTTACTTTTAGCTTCGATCTTCTCTAACTCCGAAATCCAACTGTGTGAGCGTCCAACAATCAGCTTAGAGGTCTCTAGCGTGAGCGCACTGCGTAGCTGAAAGATCTTGGAGCTTACACAGGAGGCTCTTCCTCGGAAAATTGTACTAATCTCAGATCATTAAGATCGAGAGAGTATCCAGCTACATCGGTCGAACCATGATTATTGAAGGTCAGCTGTTCAGGCTGAGTGGGTATGGCTGACACCAATAAGGGTAAGGCAAGTAGAGCGGCTTTGAGCAGCATGTTGAGCAGATTGCAAGGAGAAGAAGTTGATTGTTAAAAGTGAAAGAAGAAGGATAAGGATCTGAATATAAATAGAATAGAAGGGGGTTAGTGAATGTGATCAATGGCGTGAGCGTGTGGGTAAGACCGCTTCGGGCTATTCAAAAGTACGGCGATCGCCGAGTGATGATAACATAATGGAGACTCCACACATGTTGACTGTATCAGTGTCACGTGGGTTGAATGGGCAACCCCGGTGGGTGAAGATCGACCAAATGATCACGGTGAAGCTCAAATACAACACTTCTGCTGCTATCATTTATCAACAAAATTCACACCTATATCTGCTATACTTGATTTAAGCTGCAAGGCTGTGAGCCGATATAGGAGGTCATTAATTAAGCCAGGAGAGCACAATTGAACACTCTTTGTATCGATAATTAACGCGTAATCTCCCGCTATGATATGATAACCAAAGATGAGGATATTGACATGGAATGTGGTGAGTGATACCGAACCTTTCCAGGATGAATCGAAGTAGCAGACTGATCAGATCATGCAGAACGTACTGAGGACATGTCTGGACTATCATCCGTAAGTACGAGCAATACGTGCTGGTGGTTCGTCGTACTGATCAGTGTATCATTCAATAGATTCAGCCAAATGAAGAAGAAGAATGTGGAAGGTTTACTTGATGAGCTAGGCGCACAGATATATTGCTTCCAAGGTAAATGCATCTTCTACCCTTTTCGTAACTCTACGACATAAACACGATAGCTTATACCGATATCTTGATGACAGAACATAAGACACCTCGAGCCAAATTAGAGAAATCTATGGCAGTGCCTGGGCCATACGACGGATTTTGGACGTTCCCTCGTTCAAAGACCGGCTACTCAGGAGTATGTACCTATGTTGATTCAAGATACTGTGTCCCTATCAGAGCAGAAGAAGGGATCACCGGCTTGTTATTAGATGATAATAAAGGATCAACTATGAAACCTCCTTGGTCGGAGGCTGAACGTATAGGTCATTATCCCGAGACTGAGGAGATGGCATGGATGGATGAGGTTGATGGAAAAGACTTCGATGTCAAGAGGCTGGACATGGAAGGCAGAGCTGTAGTATGCGATTTTGGGTGAGTGCATGACCGGACTGGTCAAAGTGCTGGACAAGATCGATATAGATACAAAACCCTCATCGGAGTGATTGTGCATACGGGACCTGTGTCGCTTGACTTACATGAATGATCTAGTCTATTCGTCCTGTTCAATTTATATTCCCCCAACGAGACCAATGAAACCCGTCGTCCGTATAAGATGAACTTTCTTCAATGTCTCCAACAGCGGGTCAAGCTTCTTCAACAAGCTGGAAGAGAAGTCATCATAGTCGGGGATATCAACATAATGAGAGCACCTATAGACTCTGGTGAAGGCGGAATAAGAACATCAGCAGAACAACATTACGAACATCCGGCTCGACGTATACTCGATGATTGGTGCGCACCAAAGGGGCCGATGGTGGACGTTGTACGGGAAAGCTGGCCAGACAGGGATGATATGTTCACTTGTTGGAATCAGAAGCTAGATGCAAGGTACGTCCCAGTCAATGGCAGGACAGAGTACCTCAGCTCATGTGAAAGACATTTCTACTGATGTAGATCCGCCAATTATGGCTCACGCATTGATTTGATTTTGTGCACACCAGGTCTTAGACCCTGGATCAAAGGGGGTGATATTCTGAATAAAGTCTACGGATCAGATCATTGTCCGGTATATATCGATCTCTACGAGACCATTACGGATCCTGAGAAAGGAGAGATACATTTACGAGATATGCTGAACCCATCCGATCGACCAATATCGACCGCACCAATATACCCGAATACAGTACCTCGAACAATGCCTGAACCCCCTAGGTTTGCCACCAAATTCTTCGACGAATTTTCGGGAAGACAAACCACCCTTCGAAGTTTCTTCGGTGGAGGTGGAGACGGATCAGCTCAAAGAAACAGGAAAGAACCTAGTGCTTCGCCGACTCCGTCACGCGTTACCGCTACCCCTGCTCCTGCTGATTCAACCCCTAATGGTTTCATTTCAAGTCAAGTGGAGCAGTCACACTCCAAGCCGATTCCTGATGCCAATGAAGCTGTTACTACGCCATTCAGTTTAGCAAGAGCAGCTTTTGACGCGATGGATGAAGCACACCAAGCCGGTCCATCAATCACATCCGTCCCGTCGGCATCATCGTCAATGTCCCAACATAAGAGGATGCCATTGTCTCCACGCAGACATTCATCGAGAGATCAAGCTATAGACATGACATCAGATGACGAAGGTGCAGATTCTCATAGTGGCATTGGAACTGAATCAGCAAAAATAATATCCCTTGCTAAACCAAAGTCCTCCAAAACCAATTCCAAACCAAGCCCGGCGGGTCAAACCAAATTATCATTGTTCTTTTCACAGCCACACCCCCCTCCGAAGGCTAAACGTAACTTGTCATCCAGTCCTGCTGTGGAGCCATCAGTCAAACAAGCTAGACGCTCATTCTCCAATTCAACGGTACCCCAATCACTTTCTCGATCCCCCTCAATCTCGAAAAACACGAATGAAGCTGTCGAAACGCCAATTGAAGAGTGTAAAACTGGGTGGACAGAAGCAGAAGATGAGTTAGTCAATCAGGCAATACAACAAGCTGAACAAGATCGGAAAATGAAGAACGATATGGCCAAGCCCGTTTGGGGAGACTTATTCGCAAAGAAACTTCCACCATTGTGTACTGTGCATCATCAACCTTGTAAAGACTTCTGTGAGTTGTGTTTAGCATCAGGACTTGGTATTGTAACTTACCAATTTTCCCCTTCAGTGGTGAATAAACCAGGACCAAACAAGGGCAAGAGATTTTGGTTATGCTCTTTGTAAGTCACAAAGTATGTGAAACCTCGGGTCCAGATCTAATACCGTGTTCAGACCTGTTGGAGCAGGATATGACACAGGCCGAAGTAAACGACCAAGGGAAGATGTAAATCATAAGTTTAGATGCGATTTGTGAGTTTTCGGTTTTCATCTTTTCAACATATCTTTCGATGTATGCTGATTGTCTTATTTGCATATGTAGCTTCTTGTGGGATAGTGCTAATTCAAGAAAAGAGAAAGTAGGAGACCTCAAACCATCATAAGCTGGAAAATAGATCCTTGCAATCAAAATTAGATTAATGTTGTATCGCGCCGAAACCAATTGCACGTATCCGTCTAGTCTTCCTGTATGTATCATTAAGTTTTCCTATGTCCATTCACATGAGGGAATGACTTGAAAGGTTTGAAATGTGGCACGTCTCGCTGTAATATGCATACAATCTACAGCATTGTAACAATGCACAATCAATAACTAGTGATTCCCGCGAGCTGTTTAGCTCGATCCGATAAAACAGGTCGTTGAAGTGGCCTGAGTCGTTCATCATCTGTCAAAGGCCCTAATGCGATCGAACCGGTTTCGCGGAATAATAGAGGATCGTGAGACTGAATATCAGATACAAAGCATAGAAACATCAGCTTATTAGCTACGTGAATAATGACTTTTGGCCATTCAACTGGAAGATCAACTAACAGTACCTATCAATTCATCCCAACAATTCTTTCGTCTTTCTAGGGCATCGGGCAAGATATCTTTCGCAGGCTTATAGCAAATATCTGCAACATATAAAATTATTAGCTGTTTTTAGTTGATATTATTGTACGATGTGAAATTTACAAGTTGCTACTCTTATCGAATCTCCTTCAGCATTACCACCATAATGAATAGTCCTACTATCCCAAAGTATTAAATCACCTGGTCCAGCTTCAATTTTCTTCCATTTACAACCTTTATCGTAAAACCATTGTAATTGGTCATTGGTAGGTAAAAAACTATCCCTCCATGACCATCCTTCAGGTGGAGCATCTTTATCATGTATTTCGAAGAATTCGTTATATAATTCGAAAGAACCCTCAAGTACAAGAAGACTACCATCTTTTGGTCCTACTTCGACCTGGACAACTCTCATATCCTGGTCAGCGAGCAGTTCGTCCCCGAAAAGGTACATAATACTCACCAAATTCGCTATACCCTGTATACAATGTTTATGTCTTCTCAATGGACTCTGATCAGTATGTGGCCAAGCATCTTTTTGGAAGTTTGCATCTTGATCGAACGGTAATGAGATATTGACAGCATCTAGTGAAAGAAGTATTCCGCGTTTAATCAGCTTCTCCCAAATAACATCGTAAAATTCCTATGAATCTATCACATACCGAAAGATACCAACAATTCATCTGTATCCCATATCTTCGCAAATACGTCAATGATATTTTGTTCCGATCGAATATCCCAAGCCCATTGTTCGTGAGCTGCTCCATGGCGATTGAATAATCCACCACTGAGCGAGTATACGACGAATAAGCTTAAAGAATGATCTTATCACCAAATGCTTACTCACCGAGAGAATGCAGGTAAACTTTCAGGCTTCCAAGTTGATCGATCATCTCTTTTAAATCCTTTATCAAATCCCTCAAGCCAATCGAAGGCTTTATCTACGTATGAAGAGGATTTTTCTTTTGAAAGTACATTCCTCACAACAGTGTACTGTTTGACGTTGACTTGTTAGTTTCAAAATTTCCGGGCGATGCAATGATTTTTTCAAGCGATTAAAACTCACTCCTTTTTTATCGAGTTCAGGATAAGCAGAGGTATTTGGTTCAAGATGCGAACCTCGAAGCTTCAGTATTGGATTCGTAGTGTCCGCTTGAATCGTTGTTGTTTGGATACTGCTCATGATGTCTTGTTATGCCACGAAATATCAGTCGAAAAGTATGGTTTTGAAATTTTCGAAGACCAAGGTTCCTCGCTGTTCAGTCTCTTCTGTCAACTTTACAAGCTAAATATCATTAAATCTCACTAAATCACCTTATCTTGCGTCTGACTAAATTGTCTATGTGACATGCCGCTAATCTCGGATAAATACTGTACTGTAGGTTTTCGGCTTAATCCGAGCCCTATCTTCGTGATATCACGTCTTGAATGCGCAACCATGTTTAACAGCTTTTCTCCATCTCAAACCCGCCGAATCACTCGAAGTCCACAACAAGGCAAGGAGGCAAGTACCCCAAGATGCTGGCAGGCCCTGGACAAGTCCCTGCCCGACTGACTCCTGGACAATCTATTTGTCATTCATGGAGAAAAACCGTAACCCTTCTCAGTCTTGAATACCTCACTCTAAAGGGTGGCACTGCCGAGCTATGAGATCGAAACAGCTACCTGAAATTTAATTCGTTACGAGGTCAAGTATGTCATTCCTGATGATCACGCCATATGATGAGTATGCCTTTGCTCCCGAATATTCAGCTGAAAATTCGAGGATGCGAATGAATGCCGCAAACTCGGGTTCTTCCACGGCATATTTGTGATAAGAGTGTGTAAATTCAACTAGCTCACTCGCTTGCATATATACATATACAGTAATGAAAGCTTGCATTGTGAGTACTTTTGTCGTGGCAGATGGAAATATGCTTAAACGTATGTTGACAAATGACGTGCCAGTCGGTGCAAATGAATTTATACCAATTGTTCGATATGTGAATGCCAATTTGTCTAGGAGCAAACATTGGTCACAAAAATCTCAAAAGAGCATAAAAGCTAGAAACTGAAGATCGATGATAATTATCTCCAAGAAGCAAATAGACAGACCAAATCTGTAGTTGCTGCACTTAGTAGACGACTTACCAATTATGTCAACTCTGACTGAACTTGATATCACTCCTGCGCCTCCGCTAGCGGTGGGTTATGAAGAAGAAGATGATATCGCCAAGACTGAAGTAGCTAATATTAGGAGTGAATTCACTTACGATGATAGTAAAAGGTTATTAAGAAAAGCAGATTGGAGATTATTACCATTACTCATAGCTATGTATTTATGTAAGAATATGGATGGGAATTTAGTATCCGTAAGTTCACGCTTCTTTCGCATCCACGATAAGGGAGTATTCAATTGATTGGGGCGAGTGCATAATAAACATAGTATGTGAAAACTATGAACACTGGAGAGTCAGGCAATATATTGAAATCTCTTAATATAACTGCAAATCAATTTGCTTTTGCTCAAACTTGTTTCTCCGTTACCTACATCGTATTTGAAGTACCATCTAACTTGATTATCAAATGGGCTTCTCCGAGAGTAAGTGAAAATACCCAAACGACAAGAGTAACGCGACAATAGCAATGTCAAAATGTCACTTCTGATACTGTACCTACTTTTTATGATAATAGCTTCACTTTTTCCGAATTCTGGTTCTTTGGTCAGTGGTTTGTGCTTGTACAGCTGCTTGTACCAATTTAGCCGGATTCTTAACTGCTAGAGGTAACTCATCAATTTTCCTTCTTAAACACGTTAAATAGTTTAATGCCGACTTTTTGATCTGTTGATAGCTTTTCTTGGTTTGGCTGAAGCTGGTTTACTACCTGGGATCTATTGGCAGTAAGTGACAAAAAGTTCTATGTACTCGTTTGGTCTAATTGAGTTCCCTCGATAGGTTGACTTGTTGGTATCGACCTGATGAAATTGCTTTACGTATGGCATCTTTAAGTGTAGTCAGTGGAATTTACCATTTCTCTTTCCAGTTCAATGATTATTAACGTTATCGAACAGCTTGGGCAATTTTCTGGGATTATCGATTCATTATTCACCTATGGATTATGTGAGGGTTTTCCCTTGATTAATACGTTCTTTATGATATGATTACTGATTAGTTTGTTATTAGCATATATCGATGGAAGAGGTTTAGAAGGTTGGAGATGGGCATATTTAATTTGTGGATTAATTGGTTTATTACTTAGTGTTTGGTTATTTTTCTTTTTTCCAGATTTCCCAGATTCACCTTCTTCAAGAAGACAATTTTTAACTCAAGAAGAAGGTAAATTCTTAGTAGCTAGATTACCTCCAAATGCAGCTAGATCAACAGATGCAAATTTCGATTGGCAAGCTATAAAGAGAGAATTAAAAAGTCCTTTATTATGTAAGTCAGGTCTTTTCTTATTAATTTTAATATTGCTAATAAGGAAGTCAAATTGTTTTGACAATTTCATAAAATAGGGGGTTTCTCATTTTTCGCTTTATGTATGAATTCTTCTTTATATGGTTTAGCATTTTGGTTACCAACAATTATAAATTCATTTGGTTTAACTAAAGGACCTAAATCTCAATTACTTAATATACCTTCTGCTGTAATTTCAATAATTTCTTCTTTATCACTTTCTTGGATTTTAGATAACGATACTAAAATTCCAAGACCTATTTTCATGTTAAGTGGAGCTACAGGTTTAATAGGTGAGTGAGACTTCCAAAATCATCTTCACCCACCCAAAAAAAAAAAAGTAATCATCCTAAATCAGATTGACTTTATTAGGTGTTTTTCTCGGTATGATTTTTTGTAAATCTTCAGGAGGTTTATACGCTCTTATATTAGTAAGTTTGCTTGTTACAGTATATTTAGAGTCAAACTTGTATTTAAGAGTCATTAATGAATCTTATTCTTACTTTATTAGCTCGCTCAATTATTCGCATCTTTAATGACTTGCGCCTTATTACCATTAAGATCACAAAGTTTAAGAGGTGCTACTTCAGCAGCATTTATTATGGCTTTTCAAAATGCTTGGGGTCAAATTCCAGGATTGTGAGTTTTTTTTTTTAATTTTCCCAATATTAAATCAATCTTTAGAAATCAATAATCTTATTTTACTTTCGATCTACGATTAGATATACTGCACAATTTTTTCAAACTAAATACGCACCTCGTTATGCAGTTTCATATTCAATTTCAATAGTTTTCGTAATTGCTTTGATGATTTCTGTTTTATTCATTTGGTATTTTCAATTTAATTTAGAAAAACAAACTAGAGAAATTGCAAGATTGAGAAGAAAAGAAGGTAAAAAGAATATTGTAGTTGAGGAAGATGTTAGTTTATAGTTTACAATATATTTTTGATCTTGGTTAATCATTTATAAGCTATTCAAAAATCGTAACTTCTTCCCAAAATCTCTTTAAAGCATTTGGCCATCATTATTACGTAGACTTCGTTCGTAGAGAAGATGCAAATCAACAATATGGATACTGATCAGAATTCAGAGTCTAATTTGATTGCATATCGCGCAGTATTTCGTTATTCATACAGATTACAAATGTTCATGAAATGATCCTATTTTATATCCCATCAATTCCAAGTAAAAAAATCCGGAGGTCTAATCGGGCAAAAGCCTAATAAAGTCGTGAAACAGCATGTGATGAAAGCAAAAGCAAGCGAAGAAATAACTAATATACAATAATGATACAGACTAGAACCATCCTTCAACCCAGTTTCCCTTCTATACGCGATAAGGTACAATCACCTAGCAATGAGATTGACATGACTGGCTCCAACTTCCATACATTCTCCGATCATAGCTTCTATATCAGCATCACATTTGATGGTAATTTCATCTTGATCAGCATCTATCCATTTGATCTGCAGTGTGTCCCCTATGTTATTCCTTGAAGATGAACATAATCTGATCTTCTTTTGTATTTTTTGATATAGTGTTGGGAAGTTTATATCCTGAGGAACACCAATTAGAAATTGATCCTATTTTGCCGGTCACACATTATATCAGCAATTATCTCGCATCATCTTGCCCAGAAATGTGACTCACCTCTCCACAACGCAATTTTATAAGGACACTTGATCCAGCTACACCTACCACATCCGAACTATTTTGTCTCGAAACAGGCGTAGCACCTCGCGTATGTGGATGATCACCGGGTACACTACCATAAGGAGTAGCAGGCGATTGTTGGTCTGAAGTAGTTTCCGAAGTTTCGGTCGAATGACTTTCTCCACTTGATCGCTTACCACCTGCTGACATCCGTTTTGTGAAATATGCTGTACCGCCGAGCAATGTGCTCGAGCTGGACATCGACAATTGGGGGTCAATGCTCCACTGTTGAGGTTGTGCTGCGAAAGGATGAGGTACTTGTGCAGGAATAGGAGGTAGGGGATCCATCTTCGGTTGTTGATACACGTTAGGCGAAGATGCACTTCTATTCCGCAATTGCGGCGGATAAGGTACGGATGGTGGGAACCCATGCGAAGGAGCTCTGGTCATTCCTCTAGCGGGACCATATCTATTGAAGGCTTCCCTTTGTTCTGTCGGAGAATCTTCTTCAGTCTCATCAGCACGCGAGAGTATCCTACTTCCAGCTCCCGATATCGTTCGAGACATCGATGGATGACCTATTGATCTTGCGCTGTTCAATCCATTCCCGAAACTCGCTTCACTCGCTGTCGATAACGTTGACATAGCTGATGTAAGACGAGGTAAGGGTGGTGGCATAGGTTGTTGCTGACTTCTCCATTGAGTCATCGAAGGTCCGAATTGGTCTTCCGTTAAAGCTCGAGCTCGGAATTCAGCTTGCATAGCAGCCGGCATAGATTGTTGAGACTGCACTCTACGTCCCGTGGTGGGATGCACACTAGTATATGGTGACATTTGTCCAGGTCCATGACCGTGATTCGAGATACTGGGGGTAGTTCGACCGCTGATCAATCCATCTTCATCATCATCTTCATTTCCGGCAAACTGACTGTTTTGTCCGGGCAACGGTGGGGCGAACGCAAATGGCGGCTTTTCAGCACTCGGTGTTGGTGGTGCAAAGGAAGAATGTTGATAAGCCTTTTCCGAACCGGAATATCTTCCGTTACTCATAGACGGTCGACTATTTCGGTTGGCTTCTTGCTTCTTCCTCTCAGCAGTAGCGAGCTCCATGACCTTGTCCGCCCACTTCTTCATCTGTTCTTCCGATCGCCCAATCATGATGAAAGAGTCCTCCTGATCTTCATGCCAGCCATTCGGATGTCGATGAGGAACAGTCCAAGCGATGCAAACCCGAGAAACGCCATATGGATCCGTAGCTACACCAAAAGCAACTTTTAGTAGAAACTCAGTTGCCTCTTACTATTTTGACTCACGACTCGGTTCAGGAGGCAGCAGAGTAGCTCTGTTGATGTTACTGACGAATATTCTACCTTTTAGAGCCAGCTTGCGCTTTTCAAGGGATTTGCTTATAGTCTTATCCTTTCGAAGCATACTTGAGTTTTTACTAGATTTCTTTCGTTCAGGTAAAACCTCTTTGCAGCACAACATCATTTTCTCAAATAGGAACACATGATATTCTCTAGGTTGATCCGCTTTGGTGACAGTGAAGTGATCGTCAAGCCACAAATCACCAAATTTGTCCAATTCATGGCCTTTCCAATCCTCCACCCGATCCATCAATTCTTTAACGGTAGCTTGTTTAGCTTTGAAGTCTGTAACCTCATTGATACTGGCTGCTATCCTTTTGACAGCTGCGGATGCTTCTTCAAGCTCAGGGCGGAACGGATATTCGTGTTTGGCAGTAGCGTGCAAGATCGCCTACATTCGCCTTCTCAGTTAACACAAAAGTCTGTTAGGAATGAGAAATTTTTTATTGTATACTCACGTCCAGTAATAATCCGTACTTTGTTATCCGTTGAATTGGTTTGATCATGAACGCTTGTAATTCTCGTTGAGGGTCCAAACAAGGTCTTTCATCTAAAGGTAATTCTTGGCCGCGCTACAAAAAGGAAAAGGTCAGTCATCTCAAAGATCGCCATTCTTACGCCAGACGGGGAAAACTTACTATGAGAATCGGCATTTGCTCATTGACAACTGTTATTGCATCCAAATAATTCGCGCAATACGGTCCATAACAATCGAATTCAGATTCAGAGGTTATAAACGGTCTTCCCCAAACACCTTCTGCCCAAGCTTTGGGACCACGACCTTCTTGAATCGGTTCATATTCAGTCTCCAGCTTGATCAAAAACTTTCTGTGGAAATCTAGTATTTTCGCTAAATTTGAGAAGATTTGATGATTGGTTTCAGTCGATACCAAGTGCCTATCAAGCATTTCCATCGAACACCGTACTAAAATCTCTAATTCTTGAACATAAGATTTTTCGCTAGACACTAATTCTTCAACTGATTTGAAAGCGTTGGCGTCTGCCGTTGACTTTGTTCGTTGCATATCTTCTCCTCCATTTGGACTAGACGATCCGGTAGATGTACTTCCATTCAACATAGCATTTCCGACTTGAGTGAGGGAATCCAGATGTACACCCCCATTCATTGTGGCTGCCATTTTTGCTATTGCACCAGATCCGGTACCTGTTCCACCCATAGTGAATGGCAAGTCATATGATTGTCGATTATTCTTCATATGTATCGAAGATGAAGCTGTGTGGGATGTGGTGGGTGACAGAGGTGACATTGCTGATTCAGGTAGATGATCGAGAATTTCTTCAACTGTATTTAAGACTTTCATTAATCCAGTTGAATCATAAGCTTCTATTTCATCTCCATTTGATTTCCCCCACAATTCATGTAAAGCCCATATCTCGCTTTGCCATCTACCTTCTTGATGCCGTTTCTTCATTGCCATGCAGAAGGATGCGATGTACCTCTGACATGGCTTTGCGTTCTCCGGCCTCTTCGCCCAATTACGCACTCCATCAGGCGAGTTGACGAAGGGAGGGAAATCGTACTCTATGGCTGGAGGCGTCGGATAAGCAGCATAAAGTGAGGAGTTGGGGTCTGTGAAGGAGGGGATGAGGAGATTGTAGAGGTGACAGAGAGGCGATCCTAGACGGAAAAGGTGACACATGTGCGATACTACGTCCAGAGGTTCTGCACTTGCAGGTTGGTCTGTTGCAAAGATCTTGATCAGCTACTATCTCAAGCTTGGAAGATAGATACTTGGCTCACCCAAGAACGCTTCAAAATCCTCCACGCATCTCAGTCTCTTCCTCAGTATCGAACATGTCTGATATAATGACTTTGTGGAGGACAGCGCTGCTGTCTTCAATGCAAGTGCATTTGTCCTGACAGTCAGTTATTATCAGCTGATTGTCTCGACAATTACAGCTGCGATCAAGCTAGCGGATGAGTCATGCTCACTTGTTCGAAGGCATCTGTATGCTCTGTATGTCTAATGGCGGCACACCAGACCCATTGTTGTTCTGGCTTACAGAGCCTACTCTCTTCCTAGAAATTGATCCTGACATCGACATTGTCGCAACAGCCATTTATTCTAGTTTTCGAATTCTGGATCTTAGTGATGCTTGTTGGTGATTTAGTGACTTTAGCAGTAGACCTGAATTGATGGCCCTGCTTGATTGGTTATGTCGCAATCGATAATGGCTGTTCCTAATGACTGATAATGATGGCGATGAACAAAATCGAGAGTCGCGCTATGGTGAAGATGTAGTAAAAGGGATGAAAGGGGATAACTATTGGTAGTACGTCGATTGGTCTGTTGTCCGGGAAACTAAGACCAAGTCCGAGTGTATAATTATGACAGGTGGGAAAGAAAGGACACACAAAGGAGGGTTAATGGGGATTGACTGGCGAGATATCTGATTTTCAAAATTGTCTGAATAAATTATTGTTACCTTGTGAAAATCTTAATAAGGCTCTCCGATTCTGCCGTTCCTTGAAGAATCCCTTCTGGATCGTCCTATATCACTAGTCCTTTCTTAACCGTTATCTAATGATTATACCTTTGCTAAAAGGGGTTTTCGAAGATGATCTTCCAATTGTGGATAAATTCAGTGTTGAGTGATGGTTCCACTCTTACTAAATCGTCATCACAATGTGCACTGATCTTTTCTTTAGTTCGTCGTCAAGCAAAATGAAATTGATTTACGCTTTGACCCTTTTGACTATACTAAGATTGTCACTATGATGTTGAATGCTAAAAAGGTTGATCGATGTGTTCAGGGTGTTTGTTGGGTATGTATGTATTGATGGCTGGTTTTCTTTCATGTGTGTACTCAAGTCAATTGAGTAGAAATCTTCATAAAAAGTTGAATTGGTATCAAAATGTCCCGGATATTCTTTCTATTTAAAACAAGATATAGCTTTGTCCAGAAAGTCAAAGCGTATCAGAAGGTAAAAAGTGTCAAATAGAAGCAATTCTAAAACGTATTGATTTGCCCTTCCTCTCTTTAAAGCTATCCGAATACTTGTAACCTGTTTCAACTGGACACACAAAACCTCAATAATGTTTTGTTTGTTTTTAATTCTAGTTGATGAACTGTCCTGCAGTATAATTGTATGAGAAATAGTAATTTGAAATCAGTTAGAGTTATGATTTCAACTAAAAGAGCAAGTGTTGAATGGTATTATTTCTAATATAATCTTGAATGAGCGTTTGTCGTATTGATATCTTGAAGTTCTACCTTTCTTTTCAATTTTGTTGTCGAACTTATCGATAATCTACAAAGCTTTTGAACATGAGAAATTGATTTTCAATGTTGTTTCGATTTCTATTATTTAAACTTACTTTGTCAAATTGAGATAAATCCTATGGGATGAGACGCGTGCTAACAAAAACTTGATAATCTAAATTCACCTTATGATAAAGATTTTATTTCTCCTTCTCTTCTGATTATTTCTTCTTTTTCGTTTTTGTCAACAATCACTCTTCCTTCTCATAGAAATGATATGCAATTCGACTTTATTTCTTCTTGAGCACCAAAATTCGAAATACCTTTTGTTCATTTCTCTTCTCACTCTTACTAACTCGCAGCGTAATAATGTAATAGCGTGGTACAATACAATCTCCTCTAAAATAGCGGGACGCGCCGTAGGTTGGAAAAATAAGAGTCTAGAATCCTAAAGCTATTGTTGGTTCAGGGTTTTAGTTTTGTTCTTTTGGTTTTAACGCCACTTGATTCAATAATGGCGTACCACTCTAATAACTAGCATTAAGATAATAGTAACAAAATGGTAACGATGTATAAAGAAATCCTAATTTAGAGATGTTGAGAAGTTATATGATTAATCGAGGGTTATTCTCTCGATTGAAAAAGTGTTAAATCCCTTTAAAACGTAAGACAAGTTTTTCATAATCACCAAGAAATTACAAACAATAAGAATAATTACTCTCATGTTGAAATCATTTTTTATTTTTAACCAAAACAATAAGAATTTCTAGATGAAACGCTCCTCCACACACGATTGGATGATCCGGTAATCTCAGTAACAATGAAATTTTGTTTATCCTTTTGCTCTGCTTCTGACTTGTAATCAATTACATGCATACCTTGCAATACAATTTGAGAATGTACTCAAGCTGCAATCAAGATTTACAGTTCATGAAGTTTAAAGTATATCAATTATTCAGGACTATTCTTATATTTCCCCACTTTTCAGAACTTACAGGCGGTATTGTCCGTATTTTCTGGAAAACAAAATGATGTTGTTTGCATTAAATTCTGACCTTTTTCGCGTATTTACGTTGATTACTCCGTTCAAAAAAGAGATATCATAAGATATCAACGTGATGTAATCATCCTCTTGCAAACTAAGAAAAACAGTTGAGCATTCCCTTCAATTTACCAATGCACGATTGTAAGAGATCTACACGTAGGCGATAAGTTTAGAAAGATCTGCGTAATATGACTAATGACAGACTACTAAGTTCTATTACCGCATTTAATACGGATCTGAGTAGCAGAATGCGCAGGTATGTCGCTTTGATCGGACTAGCACGGCGTTCATTCGAACTCGATAATGATTGAGACCGAGAATTGCGGAGTCAGTAGATTTCATAAGAATGAGTTCCATTTAGTTCGTCTTTGTTTACACTGCTAAATGGCTTTCACACCGCACACGTTGTACCTCTCGCATAATGGTACAGGAAGGCTTGGTACGGCGAACAAGCCATCAAGGAACGAAGATCGTCATCGATCGAGACTAGGGAGTAATTCTGCGGATCATTCTGACAATTCATCAGACCTATATCTGCTATAAACGGCTTTGCACTTATACATTCTGGAATCGACTACGTCTGACCGTAAACAATGGCTGATCATTGTAGCTTTTTCAGCTTAGCCAGTTCTGTCTCTTTGTTTCCAACCGAAGAAACCTTGAGAAAAGTATCGATTAATATCTCTTACATCTCTTCCCACCTTGTCAAATCCATAGGTTTAGCCAATCTAGGAACGACGTATGGGTCGAATGTCTGTGACGCATCTCACATATATTAGCGAAATTCGATTTCCACAATAACGGATTATTCCAAAGTCCGCGATATCGGATGAATAAAGGGGAAAGCAAATGAGACTTACCTTCCAATACTATGAGCATCGATACAAAGGTGAAAGTCAGCTCATGAGACTACGAATAGACGTAGGGTGGGAAGGACGTATGATAAATACTGTATGATTTACAGGCAATTTCAAGATGACAGGAAATTCAGATAGGATGACTAAGAGGAGAAGGAGGTGAATTCGAGAGACAAAAACGCACAGGATTGTTCAAATGGTATTCTTGAGAAGATTCTTTTTCATATCGCTCAACAATGCAGAATTTAGTAGCATCTTTAGGATCTTGCATGACATGCCAATCGAGAGTCTATGAAAGGTCAAAAGTCAACCAAGATTATTCTGTGGTTCATTATTGTGCCATGTAGCAACTAATCAGAGGTTATTCACGCCAGTATGCGAGTGATGTGGAATTATTTACATAGCAGAAGTCTTAAGATGCTCTTATCTTGGATCGGAACACAATTTCAACTCACCTCTTTGTCCTTTCTATATACCGAAGCTGCTTCCACAAGCTTAGCTTTGACTTCTTCTACCTTGTCCTGCGAATTCGAACATCATGTCACGTCAGCTCAGCTCACTCTTTCTCGAAGCAACCTAGAGGAGAATCATATAAGTCCAACTCACAGGAAGGGATTGAAGGTGAACGACGATAGTATATACCATTTTGGTTGATTTTTCAGTATAGATTAATTCAGAGGATGAAGGGAAAACAGTTAAGATATATACACAATGATAGACAGATATCAAGATCGGGAAGAGAATAAAGGAGTCATAATTCGAAGGAAAGATGCTCTGTCTAGTACAATTCCAATTTTGACTTGATACAGAGTAATAAAAATAAGCGAGCGGCATTGCCTGGAGACCCCAAATCCCAACGTCATAATGTTATATTACCGCTTAAAAGGAACAAAGCAAGGGGATCAATTAACTTGTAAAGGGAAAAGTCATTCGGGTAGTAACAAGGCTTGGTTTAACCGGGTCAACAAGCTACCTATACAATTATTTCTTCGCAAATACACGTCGACCCGGTAAATACTTGTAGCGATTGCAACAGCATTAAAATCACTATCAATTTTGTAAAGATTGAAGGAAGCTGAACCATATCAACAATGCTCAGCTCAGGAAGCCACAAGGCCAATGCCAGTAATGTGTTTCGTCAGGATCTCTTCAAAGGCAAAATCCTTTTCTGTACGGGAGGTCAGTTTAGTCTCCGGGCGAATATGTAGAGTCGGCGGTAGCGACATCAGCTATATTGCAAGTCTCGAGAGTTCCAACCAGCTGAAACGACTGTTTCTGCCTCAGGTAGGAGTGGGATATGTTACCAGATTGTAGAAACCATGATGTCCCATGGTGTAGATGCCGTTATAGTTGGAAGAGAGTGAGTATGAAAAGAATTACATTTCACTGGTTTTGTACCCTATGCAGACATGATGACGAGCTGAATGTAAAATTAATCACCTAGTGCGAAAGGATTAGCTGAATCTGCTCAAGCTCTTGAAAAATCAACCGGTCAAAGGTGTTTACCAGCTTCAGCGGACGTAAGAGACCCTAAACAAATGGAACAAGCTGTCAAGCAGACGATCGAAAAATTCGGTAGAATTGATTTTGTAATTTGTGGTGAGTTTGAATACGGACGAATGGAACAATGGCATGAAATTAATGGCGACTATATTTGTAGGAGCTGCTGGGAATTTGTGAGTATCCTAATGTATCACCCCGCCTCTATTTTTTCCAATTACTTGATTTTGCACGATCCCATCGATCATGTGCTAGTTATTGGTTGTGCTCCAAGCAAGCTTGTATTGACTCTTCCTCAGTTTAGCTCCCATTTCTTCATTGTCTACGAACGCCTTTAAAACAGTTATCGATATCGACTTATTAGGAACATATAATACTATCAAAGCCACAATTGCCCATATTAGAAAATCAAAAGGATCTTATATTCACATATCAGCTACATTACATTATCGTGGTTTACCATATCAAGCTCATGTATCTGCTGCTAAAGCTGGAGTTGATGCTTTGAGTAGTGTATTGGCTGTAGAAGAAGGACCAAGGGGTGTTAGAAGTAATGTTATCGCTCCAGGGTAAGTCTTTTCCAATATTTATTAATTCACCAAATATGAAAACCACTCGTATATTCCGTACTACAATCAAAGGATGATTATGAATGATGCTAAATCAAATTTCAAAAAGTCCAATAGGAAATACTGAAGGAATGTCAAGATTAACTCCAAAAGGATGGAAACCTGAAAATGATATACCATTAGGTAGGATGGGTAATACATGTAAGTTTTTAAAACAACCTTGTTTTCCAAAAATCGAAATTTAATTTTCAGACTTATGCTGAATGTATTGACCAATGTAGCCGATATTGCAAATGCGGCTGTATTTTTATTTTCACCAGCTGCAAGCTACATAACAGGTACAATTACAGTAAGTTCATCTTTTAAAGATCTACACTGGATATACTTATATAGAATTTCAAATAGGTAGTTGATGGTGGTGAACATCATATCAGACAAATGTCATTACCTTATCCTCAATCTTTATTAGATCCGGAGAGTGTTAAAAATTTAATCAAGGGTAAATTGTAATTTAAATGTAAATGCAAATGTATATTTTAGCGATTGTAGTAGATCTTCACAAAGTTCTTCTAAATATTTCTATTGTATGATCGAAGATATTTCTGTGAAACTTATCAAATATATCTCTTCCAGATATATTTGATTTCTAAAAAATACTAATTCATTTCAACAATATTTTCCAAATAATAACAAAAATTACAAATTAAATAATCAAAATCATTCCATTAATCTATCAATCAAAAAAATCAATTCGAAAAAAACATTTAACCTTTCTTCATTAAAATATTAATTATAGGTTTTTATATTTATTTATTTCTTATACATAGCAGGAATAGGTTTTGCCCAAATAACAGTTTGTTTTCTACTATTTAAATAAATTAAATCATCTTCTATTTGTTTTTTTAAATTTTTATCATAAATTAAAAATTCTTTTTGTTTTTGATTTTTTTCAATTAATTCATTAAATTTATTTCTTTCAATTGATCTTAAATTACTTAATTTTCCAGGTGTATGACCTTTTAAAGGTATTGTTAAATTTAAATTTAAATTTAAATTTGTTTTTTCAATTAATTTTCCTTTTCCTTTTTCTTCAAATAATGAATTATTATTTTTAGTAGAATTATTTGATGATAATCTCTCAAATACATTTTTTCTTTCATTTAAATTTTTAACTCTTTCTATTGATTTTATTGATATAGGTTGACTTGAATTTGAAATTAAATGTCCTTTTCCAGGTGGAGGTAATTTTGATATTGCTTTCGAAGCGAAAGTTGAAGGTTTGATTGACAAAGGTCGATCAATTCCCTTTTTAATCGAAGATGATGATGAAGATGATGAAGAGGAACTTTGTATATTTGATTTTGTGGTTGGTTGTAATGCGATAGATTTACTTTTCACATTTGTCGATACAGATGAAGATGATTTATCACGTATGTTTCGGTCAGATCGAATATGCAAAGACCGAGAGAAAGGAATTGGTTTTGTTAAACCTCTCATTCTCTGTACATTCTTTACTGTATTCGTTCCTCGATTCAGCTTATTCGATTGATTGACCTGGACTTGTTCTTGAGTTGCTGCTTCGATTTTCGAACGTTCTTGACCAAGCTGAATTTCAGATTTGTATAATTCTTCATATTCCTCGAAGCGTACTGTATCTTCAGGATCATCCTCTTGATCATTAATGGACACCTCTTCATTCCTTAGAGAGCTGGAGGAAGTTGATCGATTGAGTAAATTGGAAAAAAAGTCAACTACCTTGTCCGACATCGAAGACCTCCTAGATCTTGACAATCCCGCTTCGTCAACACCGTCGTAATTGACGCTTGACTTTTGCGTATGAGAAGACAAAGCTTCTGAAACGCTGGATGATAGTGAGAATGGAGAATCGTGACGAATAGATGCAGAAGCCTCGTGAGGTATCTCATTGACAGTATCCATATTTTGAACTATCGAAGACGCGGCAACACACGCGGAGGTATTCAGAGGTAATCGATTCTGCTGTTTAGCTTCTGCGGCAGTCTCGTTTGATGTATGTATGATTGAACGGGGGATGAGAACGTCTGATTTTGCGAGGTACCTTGATAAAGCTGAAGTTTGCTGTTCACCTGAGTTTTCCTGTATTCGAGAAGTGGTATCGTTGTCCTAGCTCGCTATCAGCCTTAAGAATGGAATGTCTCTGCAGACAAAAGGGCGTCTTACATTCAAGATTCTCCCACGGTCAATGGTGCAACCATCCATATCATGCTGTTTCAACTGATTTTGCAATCCAGCCTTCAATCTTGAACTAGCCGTATTTTTGGGTAATTTTGCTATTTTTGGTGGTACAGGTAGCTTGGAAGATGATGGTTGGACGAGACGAGGAATATGAGAGTATGTTTGAGATATGTAGAGGTCATTCAGATTACCAGAGGACGAGCGTCGAAGAGAATCGCTTAATCGTCGATTATATAAATCGTCGTCTTTCTTTTCGCGAGGTGGCTTAGCTAGAGAACAAGAGCATATCAATGATTGACCTGACGCATTTGCACAAGTTGGTAGCAGCTGGATAATGTCTTACTCTTTTTATATGGTCCAGCAACTGGTATGAGTGACTGACTACCCTCTCTCTTATGCGTGTGAGATACTATAGGCTTATATGGAGGGACTTCAGCATTGAGGTTGGTATTGTCTGCTGTCCTCGCTTGTTCAACATCTGATATATCGTATCGCGTTTCTTCTTCTGGTAAATAATCACCTAGATCTAACGATGTATCCACCGGCGTATTCCCTTTCTTGGTTTCGATCACTGAAGGCTTATCATCTGCCCAACCAATTGAATCATTTCCCATATCTTCGCCCAAACTAACGTCAAATATGGGTTGAACATCTATCAATAATGACTCATCTTGAAAGCGCGGTAAGCCAACCCAAGGGGTTTGAGGAGGTTGTCTTGACATATTGTCGTGGAGTGGGGTTTTAAGACAGAATATGACAATTAAGAGACGATTGCCTAATTAAATACTCCAGAACATTAGCCTTATTTGGTTCGAAAGTAAAGTAAAATCAGTCGGGTCGCGTTTTGTAATTCAGGGATGGTTGTTGTTCTCATTTCGCCTTTAAGTGGAGGGTCGGATTAAGGAATTCATCTTTCTTCTTTCAGCAAACTCCCTCGTACTGACGCATATGAATCAGTTGATGCATATTTATTGATCTACTCATGCATCCTGCGATGTAATGAGAAAATGGGATCATGTCACTAAGTTATGAAAGATGAATGATTTGTTGAGTGAATACAGTATTTCTACTTACGGCGTGGTCTTGGCAGAACTGACCTGGAGTTTTTTTCTGGTAGATCGGATGTATGGATAATGACGTAGGATACCCGGTTTTTGGTCTTAGAAGCGACTTTTCCTTTTTCCAAATCGATCCATCGAATCTACCTGGATATAAATAAAATATATATCAGATCTCATTTGGGTTAGAATGCATGTTTGATTTGATATTTGTCTAGATTCAACAGTTTAATTGACGAGTCAAGATGCTTGTCTTATTTCTTCTTCCTCTCTTACCATTGATCGCATCTTTACCTTCTCAACAACCTTTTTCAATTAATACTAGTCATGAAGGTAGAATTAATCCTCTTAAACACCTTTCAGCAATTTCACCATTTTTCATTCCTACTGAAAAACCAACTCCATTACCTGAACAATGTGAATTAGATCGTGTATCTTTACTAATTAGACATTCAAGTATAATGGGAAATGATGAAGAATATGAAGAAACTATGAAACCTTTTATTGAAAAAATTTATAATTTAGATAAATCAAAATTACCTAAAAATGGAGAATGGAAATTTTTAAAAGATTGGAAATCACCTATAAATGAAGATACTTTAGAAGTCGTTTCTCCTCAAGGTAAAAAAGATGCTAAAGTAAGTTTTAAATGTGGATTTTTTCTATATATATAAAAAATCAACTAACAAGCTTTATAGTTTTTGGGTAAATATATAAGAAAAACATATTCACCTTTATTCCCTTCGAGGAAAAAGACAACCACAAAAAAAGATAAGAACAAGACACCTTACAAGGTAAATCATTTTTTCACATCACTATTTGTGATACATCGTTTGGGCATTAGCTGATTCGTTTAAAATACAGATTTGGACAGCTAGTTCAACCAGAGATATCGATACTGCTAAATCGTATATTAAAGGAGGTTTTCCTTCACATCAATCGGGACCTGACGGTGAAGGTGATGGAGAAGTAGTACAATTGATTCAAGTACCCAATAAAGCAAAAGATTGGGATAGATCCTTGACACCTCACGTGAGTTGACTAAATATCAGTGAGATTGTGTCACAACGAACATGAGCTTAAAGCTGATCAATTTGGCTGGCGATGTTCATAGAAAGCTTGCGATACTTTCGATAAAAAGCCTTCGCTTGAACCTGCCAACAAATGGTTAGCTGTATACGCACCAAAAGTAATTGATAGGTTGAGAGGAGTTATTCCCGAGGTTGCGAATGAATTGGTCGATCAAGATATCTTGGCTATGCAAATGGTGAGTGATCCAGAATTCTCTTGCTTCCTTTGATCTTGAGTATTCCTCGTAATTTGTATGCGAGTTTGCTGATCAATCGATACATTTTATAGTTGTGTGGTTATGAAACCATCGCTACTGGGTCTTCCCAATTTTGTCACCTGTTCACAGATGAAGAATGGTTAGATGTAGAATACTACTTCGATGTGCGGTTCCATTACATGATGGGATACGGTTCTCATTTATCACCATACCTCGGTATGCCTTGGGTAAAAACTGCCAAACACCTTTTGGAAGGTAAAGATACAGAAGGTTCAGATGGAGGTAAAGGTCATAAATCTACCGATGATGGGACATTGGGTACTTTTAAGAAGGGACCTAAATTACCTGAGCCAAAACTTCCACCAAATGCAACTCATACCCAATTGTAAGTCATTCAAAATATCTTTGATACTTTCCGAGCTAAAGACAAGTATAGGTTACATCCATCATTCACTCATCGAGAATCTCCAGCCTTCGTAGCTGTTTTCTTGAACTTATTCAACTCTTCTTCTCATACTCACCCTTCATCCGAGACCCCTCCTTTAGATCATAGAGTAGATGATAGAGCATGGAGAACAAGTCATTTAGTATCTTTCCTCGGTCATGTTGCTTTAGAACGTTATCATTGTAAAGGCAAGAAGCACGGCGATGCAGGAGATTACGTTAGAGCAGTTGTCAACGGAAGAGTCGAGAAAATGAGTGGATGTGAAGATGGTTTGCAACAAGGTTGTAAATGGGAGACTTTTGATAAATGGGTGGATGAACGAGCTGAACGATGGAGTGATTGGGAAAGTGTTTGTGAGAAGTAGGTAGAGAATCATGCGCATTTGGTGCAATCGACAAAAGGCGAGTGAAGGATTGATGAAAACGCCGGCTGAAAATCTTATCAATATTCTGTAGAATACTTAGAGATGATTGAGGGAATATAATGGACCTTCAATCTTATTTATACTTAATTCTTGCTTCCATCCGGTTATATAGCTTTTTTCAACTCGTAGGATCGGCACTGTACCAATAAATCATTCATGTCTCAATAAACATCTTATACAATATAGTCACAATTATATGCATATACCCTGAAGGATTGGGCTCTTGAATGTTGCTATATACTCGCAAACGGCAACCGCATTGAATTTTGACATTTGTGCTACATGGTTCTGGTTCGGAAGCTTATCAAGCTATAACCCCGAATTTAAGCAGGTTTTTACCCTGATCTAAATCAATTCGATCATTTGTTCCTATATTCACATAGGTACTCGTAAATATACAAGGTTGAAATCCCGAAGCATGTGAAAGAATAGTCAAGAACAGCCTTGTGAAACGTACCGAACAATATTCTATGGGAACAATAAGAGAGAGAAGATGTGATAACCTTACGGAAAATTGAGGTACCGCTTTTTTATAAGGTACACTGTACAAAGATTATATAAAGAGGATTTAGTATTAACTACCCCACTTCGGCTTACTCGGGCAGGTACTTCTTTTTTCTCTCTTTTTACTTTCCCTATGAATTTTTACGGGTAAGGTGAAGTATGCTTATAGATTCTCATTGAGCTTAGGAATAGAGTAAAGGTGAAGGGGAAGTTGAGATGTAAGCATTTTAGCATCTCGTTGTTGAATCAATTTTATCAATTTGGAACAATCACCTGAAACCATCTCAACAAACGCTTTGACCTTTCAATATATATCAAATCAAATCAATCAATCAATCAATTAATTTCGCACAGATCACTTTGTTGCCAGAGTAATACCCCTTTTAACTTTTGCTGTGTAGCATATCATACATTCGATCTTAAAAATAACGCATATACTACCTTCTATCATTTATAGCTTTCGTCATCTTCAGCATCGTCACATTAGCTATTTCCGCTGATCAACTCCACTCCATTCGTTTGAACCTGGGGAACCTTCTTTATAAGGAAGTAATCGTTATCGTTCTTTGCGAGAATCGGTCACCTAGTAACGGACACGAAATAGGGGACGAAAGGAATACAACGTTGGAAGACCACTGCATTGTTATATTGTAGATCAGGCAGTGAAGATACATTCTAAATAAGGGACACTCATCATTGCACATTCTCATCTCAACTGTTCGCATTAGTATTCTTTTCTGGTAGGAGGGAATAGGAAGATTGCTTGTGCTTCGACGAAATCACATCTTCGGATCAATAGTCTTGATTTGCCGAGAGGAATTGATCGTTTTCTAATTTTGAAAAGTGGAAAAGTCAAAATGAACATTACAGTGAGTAGAACTATAATAATATACCTATATGATACTGATTATTCGTCCCACTTGACATCAGATCGACGACGCTTCTCCCCAGTTCCAATATTATTCTGCAAACAACACTTGGTCAAGAAACCACGTAGGAGGTAAGTCGAAGTTTGGGATTTGAGTGTCCAGTAATCCGTCCATCGACTGAAATTGTGTGTACAGATGATCTAACTTCGAAGTACTTCAAACAAACATTCCGAGCTACTTTCACTGAAGTGAGTAACACGTTTCAAGCCATTTTGGCCTGTTTGATCAGCGTTTCAATTTGATCGTCAAAGCTGAAATTCATTTGCTTGATAGGGAGATTATGTCACTTTAACTTTTAATGGAACTGCTATTGCTATCTATGGAGCTAAAAGGGCCAATCATGGATATTATTCAACACAATTGGATGGAGGTACCATACAATTTCAGAATGGAAATTCGTTGAATCCTCAAATACAAGCTTTGATATATCAAGCTGCAGGTTTAAGGGCGGATCAAGAACATACCATCGTGGGTGATATTCATTTATTGTTATCGAACACGAAAAATGCAATTCTTGTCTTGGATATATGTGAATAGCAAAAGAATATTGCTGATCATCGTTTTGACAGACATTGAAAAACACGCCCTCCAAGAATAATATCGCGCCTAAACCAGGAGACGAGTGGTGGTTCGATATTGATTTCGCTGTTGTCACTGTCCCGACGTAAGTCTCATATCGTTGACAATTGAAGTGTATGATGGAGCTGATTATGAGTTTCGGTTTCAGGCAAGGAGAAGTATTCACGACAACCTACGATGATTCTTCATCTGCCGTTGAATACTTTGGATCTGGTTGGGCTCAAGGAAACCCAAATAAAGATTATTACAACACCACTGCGCGAGTAAGTAATAAACCAACCGATCTGATGAGATTATCGTAAGTCGAGATAGTCTTCCTATCTGAGGGGTGTTGAATGATTGGAGTAAAATACTGAATTTAATTTCTCAAAAAGATTCAACGGATCCAGTATACAAGTGTTTGGTGGTCTATATACGGATCACGGAAATTATTCAATCGTGTAAGTTTGTTTAATCGCCCCTAAGTTTCGCAATTTCCCGTGGAGAATATTGCTTACCTGAAGTATCATTGTCAAACAGCCTTGATAACGGTTCTGAACAAAAATATAATGGTACTTACTTCCAACTTGAACCTCAAACTCCATGTACGTCCTCCATCCCGCCTGCTTGATGGTCCATATGTCTCGCTTGCTGATTAGAAGTGCCTCTATCCAGTGTATACCGCTAGTAACCTGACTGATGGCCCGCACACTCTGCAAATGATCAATCTTGGAGGCACAGCAGGCAACTTTCTAGATTTTGACTATGCAGTGGTCAATTCCACTATCAACCCGTCCGGTCAAACGCATAATACAACAGGTACCAATACTACCTCGTCAAACTCGGGCGCGGACCACTCAAGCAGTAGTTCAAGCAATGTAGGACCGATTGTAGGAGGAGTTGTCGGAGGTGTAGTTGGACTGGCACTGGTGTGCATTTTAGCCTGGTTCCTGTTCCGCCGTAAACAACATAAGAATAAAGAAGGCTATCCATATCCCATGAAAAGTAAAGAACCCCTGGATCTCAACGGTGAAGAAGTCAAACCTTTCCAGCACCCCGATAATCAATATCATGATCCAACGCGGACAGATTCGACCAGTTCGAACGGAGATGAGAGCTATAATACTCAAGGATATCCAAATCAAAGGTCGATTAATGGACGACCTCTTAATCCGTCTTCTTCAGCGAGAGAAATGGACCAGACTAATACACCCTTCTTAACTGCGATTCCACCTCCACCATCCTCAAATGCTACTTCATATCCACGTTCAATTATTCCACCTTCATCAATCGGTAGATCGCCTACTGTGGTAGGAGGAGAGGAAGGTTATCAAAATCCCTTCAATGCCCCTTCTTCCGCTACATTTGGCCATCGATCGAACTCGAATTCTGGTCATATAGATCCAATAACCCCGCCTCCTCCGCCAGTATCATCTACGAGAAGTACGAAATCGCCAGGAGTGAATCTACCTTTCACTGCATTACCACCTATACCCTCATCTACTTTGTCCGATGACCCATTATCTTCGAATGAAGATACTTATCCATCTTTACCTCAAGCACCTTTTGCTAATCAGGCAGGAGAAAGAAATAGAAGGTCATCAATAGCTTCGGGTCAAAGGATGTTTGTTCCAGGTAGAGAACAAGATATGGGACCTTTAGGAATAAATCATGATGAAGATGAGGATTTTGGAACATTGCCACCGGATTATCAACAAGCTACTGAACCCTTACCCGGTCAAAGACCGCAACAAAGGTAACAATTGAATTTGATATTTTAGTTCGAGGGATAGATTGTTTGTCACGAGGTTTACTTCTCATGTGGATTTTGTAAATTGCTTTCCAGTCTGTTAAATCATTCAACTTATCATTCCTTTTGTATATTTATGCATGATTTTGGTGAAAGTCGGAAGTAAAATAATCAGGTACCATTCATCGTGTTGATCTTTTGAATCCAGACCGTACGTAGTTTATGTTGTTTGTTCAAACATCTGTTTTGACATTTTCAGCCCCTTGATTGTGTGTGGAGTGTAAGAGAGTGTATACGCACCACAACATGATGATTTTTGGCTCATTTGACGATATTCGATATTTTAAGCTCGGACAATCAGGCGAAAGACTTTCGATTGTTAGGTACTGACCCTAATCAAATTGTTGAAACAGATCAAAATGTCATTCCTGAAGAAGGCTCAATTCCTTTGAATTTTACAGTAAATTGTAGATGATGTGTCAAAGGGATAGGTAAGAAAGAAAGGTTCTCATGGATTTACTTGATTTTTAATATGATTTATTTTGATTTATTGGGATTACTGTAGTTGAACTGAATTTTTCCTATCATCTTGTGATTGTTATTATATCTATAATTGAGATTCAAATAATCTGATATTGATAAAAGTAGAAGCATTAACACCATAATTCGAGAAAGGAAAACAAGATAAAAAGTGAAATGACACAATTTTCTCGGTTATATAGATGTAAAGAGGTATAAAATAATAATAAAATTGAAATGAACATTGTTGTAAGTTTATGTCGATTATAAAATATATTTAGCCTAACTTGACCAAACCGATACTGATGATGTTGATAAAAGATTGATGATGCTTCACCTCAAGTTAAATATTATCTTGGAGATCCATTAAATGTAGGATGGATAGTAGAACACACTCCAAGCAAGTGCTTTTTCCCCCATTAATCTCATATATATATATATATATGATTCCAAAACATTATCATGAATATGGTATACAATGAGCTATAAATGCTAATTGTAAGGTGTTTTTTTTTTTTTTGGAAATTATAGAATCCAAATATCCGGATAATCAAAGTGGAAAATATAGCGAATCAACATTTCATGGTACTTTTGGAGAAGTAAGTTAATTTCTGTTGAAAATATTGCTGCTAATTATTTGATGTCAATTGAAGGGTGATTATATGGAATATAAATTTAATGGAACTGGAATTACAATTTATGGAGCTAAAAGGCCAAATCATGGTGTTTATGGTAGTGAGTACTTGTTAATTTTTGTTTAGAATTGAGACGAGTTATGCATTAAAATTTAATGATACGCAAGAATACTAAATACTATGTTATTCTTTCAGTCAAAGTAGACGATATACCAGAAGAAAGGTATGATGGAAAGGGAGATGATGTTTTTCAGGCAATTTTATACCAAAGGATGGGTTTAGATGAAAAAGTAGAACATACAATTGTGAGTCTGCAAGATGCTTATGCTATGAATATGATAAAGCACTGCTGAGTCTCAAATTAAATCAGAGAGTTACAAATTATCCTTCTGCTACTCAAAATAAAACAGATGAGGATGTTTGGCTGGATATCGATCATCTAATAATTACACATACCATGTGAGTTGAATTAGTATCCTATATATCATAAATTGTGTAAGCTCAAGAATCAATGTCAGACCTTCTACCATGTATACAACTTATATAGACGATTCCTCATCCATGATACAATATGATTCCAATTGGATTTCTTACGGATATGGTACGGGTGGTTATTATAATCTGACAGATCATATGTCTTCAACCACTGGATCATCAATGGAGTTCAAGTAAGTTCGAATGCGACATTTCACTGTCATGCCACTTGATACTTGATAAGGAATTAGTGTAATGATGATGGCGAATAGATTTAACGGCTCATCTATTCAACTTTATGGAGGTATCAACAACGATCATGGCGATTATGGTATCAGGTGTGACAGCATTTCATCATCTCTTCTATGGCTTGCCATTTGGCTAATGTTGAAATGTGGTTGATGTAACAGTCTGGACGGACGTGAAGACGAAATCTTCGACGCCAATAATTGGCAAATGGTATATCAAGTACCCCGTAAGTATACATTCCTTTATAGCTAATGATTCGACCGTGTTGACCTCATACCCACAATACGATAGTGTATACGGTATCTGGTCTAGCAGAAGGTGAACATACAATAAGGATAACCAATCATGGTCAATCAAATAACAACGTATTGGGTTTTGATTACGCAATAGTCAATTCAAGTGTAAGACCTGATGACCAGACAAGCTCGATGACAACAATCACTTCGTCTATAGCCAATGGAGAAACTGCCTTGCCCAGTGGAAATGGAAATAGCGTAGCCAGTAGCACGAGTCTCAAGATTCCAGCTTTGGCGGGTGGTATAGCAGGAGGAGTGGTGGTTTTAGCTTTGTTAGTTGTCATTGGAGTATGGTATTTCAAGAGAAAAAAGCAAACAACACAGGTAGATCGTTATTATTCAGAAGGATATCGACCAGGGAACGCTTCGACAGGAAGACTCGATCTCGTAGGTAGTGATGTTCCATCGACCTCCAAAGGAACCTATGGGAATTCAGCATGGACAAGCCAAAATAGTCGGTCAGCTGGAACCTCGAACAATCATAATAGGGCTATGGGTAATTTCAATAACAATCCTTCACACAATATGGCATCAATATCGAGCGGATCTCCCATCACACTTTCCAGCGAGACCAATATCCGCGAGGCGTCACAGCCTCATCATCCTTTTCTTAGTGATATACCCTCACCACCGACTTCTTCTTCTAGATCGAATGAAACAAGGGAACGTTTTTCGCCTTCTCAAACAGTCCAACATCAAAGATACGATACATCAATATCGCCCTCAGAGTATATCTCCCCAGTATCAACCACTTCAGAAATGTTATTACAACGCACTTTCGGATCCCCTACTGAGTCTAATCCTTCACCCTCTTCAGTTGGCCATTCAAGAACGCTCACAAATACCTCATCGCCAATTGAGAATGGTACGACTCCGAGAACGATCAGAGATAAAGATAATACTGTTTTACCTCATACTGCAAATCATGCAGGACCCAAGCCACCTTATTCACAATCTCAATCTCGCCGTGCTATAGAAAGTGGTTTCGCTTGGGGATGAAATTTTACATGCATTTGGATCTTATTCTTCTTTTGTTTTTTACGATTTGACCCATTAAGAAATCTACCCATTGTGAAATCTCGGAAGTCAATCTCTTGCCGGTATGCGAATTGCAAGATTCTGATGATCTTTACCTTCGCGTGTCACATTGAGATTAGTTCGGTACCGTTGGAGCAACAAAGACACGTAGAACAAATTCTAATATGCATAAGTAAAGCTTATGAATAATGATGATTGCTTGGTTTGTAAGAGTGTGAAGCCAATGTGATGATGGATTAATTGGCTGAAACATCCGATGTTATGTTTATTACGTCATTCACTGCAACAGCGTGGTTAACCGGTGCTAGGTATAGCATTATTGACAAAGGATAGTTCACTCCATCTCATTTTACAAATTTGCATGGACAGCCTTTGTCCCTTCGAAATATTAGATTAGTCCTTTGCCACTCAATCCACTGTCTCAACAGGAAAATTCATAGCAATATGAGCACTCAGACCGAAACCAGACCTTCCCCTGGAACGGATGTTCAACCTAGAGTCATAGATGAGAATACAGATTTATCCACTTTGACTGATCAGGAAATAATGAGATTGATGGAAGGTATGGATCATCAACAAGAACAGCTTGATAAGGTGAGATTGCACGCTGCTGTCATCGCTCCTTTGCGTTCCGCTCTCTCTATCCTCTATCCAAAACAGATGCGAATAACCGCAAATCTAAACGATAATTTGTATCCTCATTCTTTGCTTCCTTCATCCAAGGGAACTCCCAGAACGAAGTACAGGGCTTCCGGAAGCTGACAGATATTTATGTGCATCGACGCCATAGCCATTGATCAGTACACCTGTACCTTTATCGGTTATACGCCAAGAATATGAGAAGGGTTCGAGTATGATATTGAAGAAGCTAGATTGGTTAGCTCAAAATGGCTGGGACCAAGTCTGGAGAGCAAGAGGTGATGGTGATTGCTTTTACCGATGTAAGCCAACTAAGCATTTTTAATATAAAGTGTGATCAATCACAATCTGAATTTACAGTACAACTCCGCTAATATTTCTACTCTTTAGCTTTCACCCTAGCATACCTGGTTAGAATACTGCATTCTTCCGATCCTCAACTTGAGGCCAATATAGCGTATGAAGCAATACAAAGGGCCTTACCAGCAATGGAAGAGGTGAATTTCCAAAAAGATCTCGTAAGTTTTGTTATCCGAGCTTCCTAGCTTTCGAAGATTGCCCAGAATTCCAAGCTGATAGGAAAATGATCAGTACGAAGAATTTTTAGATCCCTTATTGGTATTAATCAGGTCATTTGCTGAAGGAGGAGACGATTCAACATCAACCGAATATGGAATCGTACAGGCTTTACAAGATCCAGAAAGATCAAACTGTATAGTAGTTGTAGGTTTTTTTTAGTTTTTTCCCTTTCGAAGAAGCTGGAGTTAAAACAATATGAAATCCCTTTTTTTAGGCATTAAGATTAATAACTTCTTCATATATTCGAACACATTCTGAATTATTTTCACCATTCCTTTTATCTCCTACAACTTTTTTACCTTTATCAACTGATGAATTTTGTAAATCAGAAGTTGAACCTTGTGGAAAAGAAGCTGATCATGCTCAAATTATGGCATTAGCTGAATCTTTAAATATTGGAATTAGAATTGCTTATTTAGATAAATCAGATTTATCAACTTCAGATGCTATAAATTGGGTTGAATTTGGAAAAGATACTACTGAACAAGGTAGACCTTTAACATTACTTTATAGGTAAATTCACCTTCCTTTTTTTTTTTTTTTTTTTTTTTTCGCGAGATGGAAGTTTTGACTGATCGAATGTTTTTTTGTTTATCTATTTGATGATAGACCTGGTCATTATGATGTTGTTACAAAAGATGTATTACCTCAAATTTAGATACTTTTTTCTAGAAGAATTAAGTAATTATAATGATAACGAATTTAATGCGTAATGTAATGTAATCTGAATAGCGGAAAAGGAAATACTTAGCATAGATCAGAATAAAATATCTAGAAAACAAAATAATTCATGTCGATGTATTATTCCTTTAGGTGATCTGTAAATGAAATTCATGAAATCGAAATAAGAGCACAAACTGATGATTACAGCATTTTGCATGTTGAATAACCTTGAATAGCCTTTCATCGTCCAGGGATATTACCCTTTAAAGCTCTAAGCATCTCACTACCACTTCTAGGTACTGGATTCGTTTCAAATTCTTCACTTGCGCCTCTACTCCTTCTTCTATTATTACCAAGTCCTAATTCAGATCGTAATCTACTATAAACCGGTTCCGAACGAACAGTTTCATTATCGTTTCTTCCTATACTCATCAATCCCGGCGATAATTGACCTTCGTCTAAATTCCGATTCCGCTCTAATCGCTTATGATCAAATTGAGAAAAAGTATCTGAGTTAGGTGTGACCCTTCGACCTGATGTAGTCCATGATGAGATTCGTTGCGATGGTGTATAGACGCGTAAGCCAAACGATGGTTGTCGATCAGCTGTGATCGTTGTAGACGGTCTTGATCTTCCTCTTATTCGCCTTTACGAAGTAAGCAGATTATCAGCTTGATTAGTACACGACACGTTGGTTGAAAGCAGCTTACCTGGCATTAAGAGCTGCTCTATGAGCAGTTGCATCTCGCCAAGATTGGAATGCCTCGGCTGATTGAGTTTATCAAAAGGTCAGTCTGATGGCTTCGGCATTGCGATTTGGTAAAGATCTAGCTTACACAACAATTTCCTATCTCTATCCTTCTGTAGTTCATCTGCCCTTCGTTTCCTCGCCAAGGCTACAAGCCATACATGCAAAGCTTCTCGCTTCAATCGCGTCGAGTCGGCAGATATGCCAGGTAAAATCTACAGGATATATCAGCCAATTAAGCGATATGCAATGTGAAAGACGATAAACTCAAACTTACATCTGTCGAAGCTTTCCATTTATCCATAACTCCATACAAGATGACATTCTCATGTAAGAAAGCGACTTCTTTTTCCTACAAAGCAAATCAGCCTTGATACGGAGTAAGAATAACAAGTGTAGCTGAGATGCCATACTTACAATCTCCTGCAATGCTCTCTCTCTCCTTTTACCATACCATCTATCGAAGACACCCCTCACTAGCTTCTCATCACGCTCGTTAAGACAGGTTTCAGCTGTAAGACGCAATCTCTTATGTCTTTTGGTCCTACCTCTCCACGACCTGAATATTCTCCGTAGATTTTCTGGTAGGACTGTCAATAACACATTCGCAAAGATGGTATCAGCAAGACTCACCGAGTTCACGTATTTCAAATGTATCATCCGCTTTCTTCTGGTTATCGCGTAGTACAGCTAATCGACCTTGCCAATGAACGAATAATTTGCTGATGTAGCGATTTAGCTATATTACCATCGCATCGTACATCAAGACCGACATCGCTTACCTCGTTACGTGGTCATTCCTCGCTCGAGTTATTCGCAATTCACGATCTTTAATCTCGATAACTAGATTTGTCCACTTATCGAGCGATTTCTTGAGGGTTATCTATGATTTGATTGTGAGTGAATCAATCAATGATACGTTATCAGTTGACAAGCTTACTTGGTTGTTATATCGCTGCATGGCTGCCTCTCTTCGATGAAGATCCCGGTACTTCAAAGTCAGATGTCTCCATGCTACGTGCAGCAGCAAATGATCAGCCTTATCTTTGCTTAACACAACAACAACTAATAGCTTGCTCACTATTAAAAGTCTCTTGAATGGTCTGTTTGTTTCTCTTGTCAATCCATTTTGCAGCTTTCCGCTTAGCATCCTCGCTTCGCCAAACCTTGAAAGCGCTCCTTAGGAGGAAGAATGCATGTGCTTTGTCGGCTAGGCCACGATTGATCTGTACGATGGCGGTAGAGTTTTGCCACTTGTTTATGACTCTCAATTGCAAGGTCTTTTCGTAAACCAGCACCGCTCGTAAATGATCAGTCTGATGAGCTGACGCTATTGATCGCCAACGTGAAAAAGCTTTCTGTAGAGCGAGTCTCTGTTTTTGGTCTTCAAAGCCATTTGCCATATCTGTTTCGGTCTTTTGATCAGCCTCGTGCAAAGCACGCAAAACAATGGCAAACTCATTAAACCCACTATCTAGCTGTACCAGACCGGTCTGCCTATTTTTCCATTTCACCCATGTCTGTTCCTGCAATCTCTTGTCTTTTGCTCGCATCAAGAGTCTTCCCCACGACTCCAGTTTCCACTTCTTCATACTCCTATCCATGAGTCCAGTCTCGTCGAAGATGACAGCTTTGCGTTCCATCATCTGTTTGTACATCAGTAGCTGTAACTTCGAGCTTGCGACCAAAGTGAATAATGAAAAGTTCAGCTTACTTTCTGGTTCCGCCTTGCTATTTTCCATTTATCTATAGTCATCAATAATAGCCTTCTCGTATCAAAAATCGAAGATTGTTTGGCTTGCCAGCTGAAACTCCGTTAGTTAGACCAACCAGCCGCAATATCAATCAGTAAATAAATCGTTATGACCCACCTGTATGTACGCCAATTGTCCAATACTTCCCTCATAATATCAGTATCACGTTTTTGCCTAATCTCATCCTCTTTAGGCTGCATGAAACTCTTTTTTCGCCAATGTGTAAACAGTTTCCGTATTTTCGTTTGTTGTATATCATGGAGAATCAAGTTGTAATCTCGTTGTTTCATGGCAAGATAATACCATTCTTCGAAGAAATCCCAAGTTAGACGTTGTTTTTCGTCCAACTCTGCAAGTTTACCCCGAGTTTCAATTCGCCAATATGACAAATATCGTTTCAGCAGCTTTCCATTACGTTTTTGAATGAATTCAAATTCCTTCTCCGCCATATCAATCTTCCATTTTTCGGTCCTTCTCCTCTCTGCAACCGTTTTCCACTTATCAAATAGTTCTCGTATTTCTATCAATCTCCTTTCATCTGCCCATTTGCTTTCGAGCATGTCAAGTCGATGATCTTTTAACCTTTCAGCCCAAGTCTTGAAAACCTTCAATTTGAGGGATAAACGGCGATGACGATCCGCCGTTCCGGGCAAAGATAGCTGATGTTGGGTAGCCTTTGACCATTTCTCGAGCATTTGACGTAGAAGTAGATTATTACGTGCAATAGGAATGTTCTTGTATGTTACCTGATAATTTGAGTGATCAGTACCAAAATTAGTAAGATTTTAGCAAGAGAAAGGAGTATGCTGGAATAAGATGGCCTCACGCGATAAAATTCAGAAGTCTTGAACCACATATCCCAACATCTACCTAAAAGTCCTAATCTGTAAAAGTCGTCTGCCTTTCCCTCCATAAGTTTTCTATCACTTTCTTGGATCTCATCAATCCTATCCACCCACGTAGATCCATTGTCAATGATCGGTGAATGAGATTTACCTTTGGGATTTATAAGGCCAAGCGCAGAGAAATCTTCTGTAGTCTCTTCTAATGCTTGACTGACATCCGATACTGAATATACCGGCAGATTCAGTATATCATGAGTTTGTTGGTATTTAGGTGATTTCAACACAGGTGTTGAAGTTCTAATCGGAGGATCAAATTCAAGCAGATCGTCAGATTTGTTATGCAAGTCAAATGATTGTTCAGGTGTATATCCGACTAAAGACCTTGATTCATTTCTACTATGTCCTGATTTTCCATTATACCGCTTCGCAATCTCTTTTCTCGGACTGGGTCGAAAGTCGTTGACTAGACTTTGTTGGCCTTGACCGTCATTGGAAGCGGCAAACCCTTCATCTATGTCTGAAGAAGCTGATGCTAAGAACGGTACTCTTGCTCGGAGAAATGGTAATTGAGATTGAGAGAATGAACGATCTGGCCCCGAATGGCTTGTTTCAGTCGCATATACTGTCTTTTTCTCTGGTGTGTAAGTGGGATGAATGACTGAAGAGGGGTTCTGGGTAGCTTTCCATATTGACCATTTATCCCCCCATGTCGGGGCTTTCATCACCCCTACTTTTAGTAATAGTCCATAATATGTTGAATCGTTTGTGGGTGATATACCACTATACATGAATGTATCAGTCACACCTTGACCATTAGTGAGGAGGAAGAAAGCCTTCGTCTCTGATCTTCACCCAAGATTGAAAGTCTACTCACTGTTCCTGCAATACTTCAGTATAAGGCCTAAATATTTGAGGGAAAGAAGTCGCGTATTTCCCCCTTTCAAAGATGATTTCCAGTATTTCTAGATCTAAATTCGCTAGTAAGGATGTCGAGTCAGTCAAGGTGGATTTTGACCTCGTAGAGGATGATGAGTAGGCCAGCATTAAATTAGTCAGCGAGGCATATTGATTCTTCGCTACCATCTAATGAACGAGATATTAATCACGATGATAAAAACAATAACAAACCTTTGTATGGTACGTGATTAACACGCGACTTTGATCATATCATCTAGTACTGCCCTGAGAATTCAACAATACTTGAAGCGTGTCATCTCCTGTTATTTATCGCTCATCTCCTAATGACTATTCACAAGATACTGAATAAATCTCGAATAAATATTGCGACCACCACAAAGAGGTAGACAGGCGAAGTGCCAATCATCGACAAAATGGCCGAAGAGAATTTCTCTACCGCTTTGACGACGTGGAAGGGTGGGTTGCTCAAATAGAGTGCAGAAATCTACCTGTTGTGAAATGAGCTCACATCATACAATGGTCTTGACAGAAATAAATCTATCGGAATTGCAGAAGTCACTAGATTCCACGGCTGTGGAATTAGTGGAGAATCAAAAAGAGAATCTAGTTGGAAGGAAGAAGCTGGCCGAACAAACTAGAGGTATGCATTGCGTTTCTTTCGAGATTGCACTTTGAAAGGTATACTAAAGTTTACGCATTATCATAGAATTCAAGAAACTCCCCGACGATGCTGAAAAATTCAATTCAATCAAAGTCCTTCTCAAGGCATATCAAGGAGAGATAGATTCTTTAACTAGAAGATCAAAAATGTCTGAAACTTCATTCTTAAATGTTTACAAATTATTAGCGGATGCTCCTGATCCATATCCACTCTTAGATGCTGCAGTAGATCAAACTGTTAAAATTGCTGAAGCTAGAGTACTCGAATCTGAATTGAATAGACTCAGGGAAGAAAATGGAGAATTGAAAAAAAGTTTAGATGAAATGAAGGATGTTGAAGATAAGAAAAAGAAAGCTGAAAATAAAGTTGAACAAATAGAAGAGAAAGTGTGTTTTCCCTCCCTCTCACTGTTTCGTAAGGCTATATACTCCTTACTGATACTTGAGTGAACACCTAGATGGAAGATTTAATACAAGAAAGAGTAACTCAGAAGGAAAATGAATTGAATGCTGAGTATGATGAAAGGATGCGAAATTACGAGGAAAGGTGAATATCGCATATTACAAGTAATGTCGCAGGAATCGCTAATTTAGTTTGATATCTCAGAGAGAAGGATTTGCAAAGACAAGTGGAGACTGTTCGTAATCAACTGAGAGATATGCATTCATCAAACGAAAGTACACAGGCTAAATTGATGAATGCAAGTCAAAGACAAGGTACGTCAGCCGCTCATATATTTCTGAGGGGTCCCTTGTACTGACTGTATTTGGCATTCAGAACAAGACGTTGCCGCTAGGTTGGCAGAGTTGGACATGGTAGCTGCTGACTTGTCAAGGGCTAATGAAAGGGTAGCCACTGTAGAAAGGAGGAATGTGAGCAGAATTATCGATTGATAAACTCCGAATCAAATGCTGAACAGTGCTTGTGAACAGGAATTACTCAGATCTGAGATCGAGTCTGTACGTAGTGGATCGCAACAAGCTGAAAAGTGAGCGTTTCATTCCATGTTTGTTCTCGAATTACGGAAAGAGCTGACATCCTCCATTCAACAGGGTCAAAGTTCTTGAATCGCAAATTGAGGATCTCGAAGCGGAAGCCTCTAGGTTACTTAGAGCTTTAGATGAGATTAAAGAGCGAAATGCCGAATCACAAAAGGCAGCGAAGAAGAAGGAAGATGAATTGGTAAAAGAAGTAGCTTCGCAGGTAAGTCAAGCTAATGGACTATCGAGACGTGGTAAAGCTGATTGCTAACGGTTTGATCTGCAGAACACGGAGATACACGGTCTCAAAACCAAAGTGAAGCAATATAGTGATTACGATGAGATCAAGCGAGAGTTGGAAATAATGAAAGTATGTCGAAGCGATTATGATTCGGTTGATGGGTTGAAGCTGATGCTGGTTGTTGTAGTATGTCGAATTTTCTGGAGCAGATTTCGAGAACGATGAAGAAGAATCTTCGGATTACGCTTCACCAGCATTGACTCTCCCAGATCCAAACGCATCAGTAGCCAATAAATCACTAAATCGATCATTAGAGAATCTATTAGTATCGAAGAATAGGAGATTATTAGAAGATTTGACTAAGTTAAGGGTATCTTTTGAAGATTTATCTAATGAACATTCTAAGACAGATGAAATAATTTCAAATTTACAAAATGATTTAGAAAAACAATTAGGATTAAATGAAAAGTTGGAAAATGATTTAATCAATATAAATAATAAAGATGGAGGAAATGAAGATAAAGAAACTAAAGGATTACAAGGCTTAGATATTGGTGGATTAAAAGTTGTGAGTTTTAACGGGAAGTAAAATGAAAAATAAGTATTAATTAATTGAGATTTGGGTTTTTTTATTTGTTTTAGGATGGTAGAATATCACCTTTAGGTCAATCTGATAATTCAATTTTACCAATTGTTACTTCACAAAGAGATAGATTTAGACAACGTAATGCAGAATTAGAAGAAGAATTAAGAAAACAATTTGAAATTATTTCTGATTTACGTATTGAAATTAAATCACTTCAAACTGATAATTTAAAATTATATGAAAAAGTAAGATATATAGGTTCTTATAGAGATGGTTCATCATCAACTTCAAATCCTACAAATAATTCTAGTAATTTATCAGGATATAATGTTCCTGGATCTTCAAGAGGTTTAAATGGTGTTGGAGTTGGAATTAGAAGAGATGAAGAAATTGGAAAATATAAAGATAAATATGATGAGAGTTTAAATCCATTTGAAGCTTTTAAAGGTCGAGTAAGTTTTATCAACCACTTTTTTTTTTGTCTATAAGACATATTATGAAGCCTTTTTAAAAATAACTTTTATAATTTTTTTTAGGAAGCACAAAGAGCAATTCAAGCTTTAAATCCTTTAGAAAGGGGTGTTTTCGCTTTAACAAGAGCTATAATAGGTAACAAAAGAGCTAGAAGTTTATTTATACTTTATGCAGCAAGTTTGGTAAGTACCTTATAAATCAATGATCATATCTAATTGTTTCGAATGTAGCTGACAACACGATATGACACAGCACTTACTCATCTTATTCGTATTATGGAATACAATGGCAGCTAGCGATTCTACAGCTCATCCGCCAGTTCCTATACATGCTTAAATTGCGAACTTCGAAATAAAAAAGATGACTTTTAACGAGAAACAAACACTTGTAATCTGTATGCATGATATGCCTTCATCTATAATACAAAACTGATGGTCCATTTGCCTCATACTTCATCCGATCGTACAATTCATCGCTTATGGACGTCCTCTCAAAATATACTCAGAACTGTTGGTGACGTTCAACTGAATGTATTCATATTCTATTGGCCGAATTTAGCTAGCCTTCGTCTTCGAATCTCGTCTGCATAAGAAAAGATAAGCTCATGTATGATGTATTGGCCTTAAAGAGCAAGGATCAGCTCACCAGGAGAAGGTTCATGTGCGGGAGCATCATCATCCTCCAGAATCTCTTCATCCGCATCTTCTTGTTTATTAGGCACTTCTTTGGGCTGAACCGATTCAGTCGGTGGTGTAGGTTCAGAAGGTCTAAAAGGAGACGATACTTCTTTGGGTGGCAATTCTGATGGAGGTTGCCAATCGGGTGGCAAATCATTCATTGAGGCTTTTAGAGCAGCTTGAAGAGCTTCATCTTCATCATCGTAAGATCTCGAATTGAATTGAAAATCTGTTGGTCCTGCATACCTCTCATACCCTTCTTGTCCAAATAAATCTTCTTCTCCACCTCTAAACCTATTGGTAGAATTGACTCCATTAGCTTCTTCTGAATGTATCGATTCATCGTCATCACCATCACCTTGATGCTGATCTAAAGGGAAGGTAGTGTTGTCGAAAATATCTTCATCGTCATTTGCTGTTTCAGTTGCTAAAAGCTTAGGAGTGGATTTATTAGAGGATTGCCTAGTACGAGTAACCGCAGGTCTTGAATATTCGTCTTCTTCAACTTCTATCGGATCAGATGGAGTCAAATCTTCTTGTCGTTTCTTCCTTCTTGCTGGAGGTGACGAAGGTCCAGCGCCCGAAGAAGATGGGAAATCCACAGTGGGAGTATCGGGATTGGTGGAAGTGCCTGCGTTTGAAGCTACACATACGTTCAGCTTCAACGTCTTATCTTTCTGTCCCATTCGACCATGGACAGGCTTAACATGACTTACTTTGAGCGAATGTACCTGATGCGCCAGATCTACCAACCGGTTCACCTAATTCTACAGCCATCGTGTCGGCCAAACATTCAGGTAAGACCGCAATACCACCATCCTGCCATCCTTGACCCTCTCCAGCATTCTCACCCTCCTTGGTCCCTTGGGTACGCTTTCGAACCACGAAGACCGAGTAACCTTCCTCCTCCGCTTGGGTGAGAACCAATCGCAAATAGGTAGGTGATATCCACTCCGGTTGAGGGAAGAAGGAATTTAGGTTGTACCATCTTTTGGTAGCCGTATGATCTGGTGGGAAAGTCGAGAATCTACGAAGAGGAAACCAATGAGAAGAGAGGTTCAAAATGAAGGCTACTTGTTCTCTGTGTCAGTTGAAAGTTTACAAATCAAATCAGCTTGACAGCAATGGATAGCAGATAATGGCGGGGCACAAGGTGCTAAGGAAGGAAGATCACAACGAACTCAGGATATTCCTGGTATTGCCTCATAGCTTCACCTCTCCATCTCACTAAACTCAAATCCCAAACTTCTAGTGCTCTTTCCAAGACCGAAATCGAAAAGTAACCTGTATCATCGTAATTATATGACTTCTTGAGCTGATGTGGAATGTCGAGTGTAGCATTTTCAGCTTGGTCGAGACTAATCATTAAGGTACAACGTTAGGAGCTAGTTGATCACGGCATTGAGAGTTATCATTTGGCATCAACTCACTTGTTGGCTATACCAGCTAAGTCGAATTCTGTATATGTGAATGCCTGTAGGAGGTTATTCCTGTGTGAATCCTTGTAAGCTTGATCCGCTGGACGGATGTAGTAGATTTGAGCTTACAAGCAGTGTTGAGCACCTATCGGACATAGAGAGGCGGTCAGCTGGTTTTCATGATGTTTTTTCATGACGGCTCACATAATTGAGAGCCAGGCTCTTGCCTCTCGAAATACATATCTAGGAGAAGAAAAGGAAGAAATTAGCTATCCGCTTCAAATGATATCACCCTATTTGACCTAAAAAAGAGAACTTACACGGGACGAGGTCCATTACGATTGCTGTTCACTGATGTCTCTATCTGGGCTGCTGCCAGTACTGCAATTAGAAGAAGGTTCTGCCAGTGAACGAACAGAAGTATAAGTATGGGATCAAGCTATGGTGCTATTCCGGTTGATAGTTAACGTCATGCGCATGTGCCACGTGCTTGATTGTAAACATCTTATCAATCCTGACGTGTTCTTCTTACATTATTATCATGCTACATATGTTTAATGCGTACGACATAGAAGTGAAGATTTGTATGCCTTGAGGTGCTATCATAACCACAACAGACGAAGGCATATAATTCAAACTCATTGCGTCTGAGAAAGACGAAGGAGGAATTATAACACTTTATCGAGTAAATCCCTCAAACCCTCAATTAGTTGGAAATCCTAAGCCTCATTCTCGTTCGGCTGTCAGCGGAAGATCGAAGGACAGCGACACAATGAAGTGGTTTAACGATGTCTTAGCATAACACCGGCTTAATACTATCTACAAGCAATTTAGCTGCATCTTGAGTCTCTTTTTCACTATCACCAAATTCCAATTCCGAAATTTGTATACCAATAACATCGGATGATTCCGATAATCCACTTATTGCATCTTTAAGTTGTTGTATTGATAATCCACCAGGTACTTTATAATCTGTAGGTACAATCCCAGGATTCAAAACATCACAATCTAAATGAATAAAAATCCTTTTTCTCCCTTCTTCTATATTATCTATCGTTCTTAACAATTCCTGAACTATATTTTTGGATGAATACACGAGTTAGATTATTCCCTTATCTATTAATTTCTTTTCTGGTTCAACTAGATCTCTTGATCCTACTAAAATCACATTTTCAGTTTTCACCTTTTTACCTTTCATCCATGATTCCCATAAACCTATTGGACCAGATAATGCCATTCCTCCTAAAAAGCCGGTATCACTACTACTGGGTGTATTCAAATCTCCATGAGCATCAAACCATACTATTATTATATCTGGATAATGCTTCGCTATGATAGGTAAAGTAGCTAAAGCTACTGAGCACCTAGATAAAGCTATAATAGGTTTTTTACCTTCATTCAAGACTTGGTCTAACTTTTCAGAGATGATTTTATAATTCGGTAAAGCAGCCTTCAATTCCTCTTCCCAACCTCTGTTCAATGCGTTTTCAGGCTTTCCAATTACGGTAGGATCCATATTCAACTCATTCGACAGGTGTTTGGCAAGTATGGGAGTAGCTTGCATTGCTTTGTCATTATGATCCCCTGATCGACCGACATAATGCAGTAAACTATAAGTCGAGCTTGAACGCTACGAGCGTTCCGTCAGTGGCATCGGACCGAGGCCAAATCTCGAGACTTACCTTAATTGCAGGCAATGTAGCCGAAGTATATCTTTTAGTAAGATGACTTAAGCCCTTCGATCAAGCGAAGAGTTGGAAAGACCTCATTGACTGGTCAACCGATATTAGTCTCTCTGAATCAGATAGTAAGGATGAATTTTCTTGATGTTTCACAGCGACAAACCGGCTGGAATCACACTAATACCACTGGGATTTTTTCTGGCAATATCATCAAGTCAGAAGACACATAATAATGATAATCAGTGTCAGCGTTTATTTGCTTCGAGTCGTCTTAGATGGCCTGATTAGATAGATCAAGTATGACGTCATATCGTTTGTTTACACGTGCAATACCGGCAAATTAGGATCCTCTTTAACGAAAGTCTTGTTATCAAAAAGTCCAATTTCAAGTTATCTTTATATTGCAAAGTCCATTCGAAGATGCTTTAAAAGACTATGAAGTCCGGTCTTTCTTCCCTGCGTTCGGCGGTACCACCTAGCAGTGTTCTTCGACGGCCGCCAATTAAGTTATTTGCAAATCATAGCCCAATTAATTCAAGATCTACTCTACAAACAGCAAACTCGAGAAAAACTATACATCCATTTCATTCGATAAATCATACCCGTACCACCTCGGCAATCATATTTAAGAAAGACTTTCACCCTTCTAGACCTAGTCAAGATGTTTTCTTCGTAGCTTTTCCAGCTTTGAAAAGTGGTTTATTGGGTATAACTAGATTCAGTCTTCTGTTCCTACCTTTCGTTTTCAGGTATAAGTGAGTTGTTTCCAGCTACTACGCATAAAGCCCACTGTCGTCAAGCTGATTATATCCTGTAGATTATGGCAGAAATATAAGAAGACTTCATACGCCTTGATACAGCTTCCGGTTAGTCAGTCCTAGTTTCCATCTTCGGTTATGTCAGATTGATGATAAAACTTTATGTAGATTTTCGCAATCTGTGTGGTTCTGGCATTGGGTTTGGATCAAAGTCCGCGCACAGGTCGATGGAGACTATTATTGATGTCGGAAAATGAGGAAATGGCTTGGTCAAGGCGGAAGTAAGTTGGCCTAAGTTCATTGAATAGCATCAACTTCATTGTAGGCCAAAACTGATAGCAAATCCGATTTCTAGGCAACAAGACGTTCTACGGAATGACGGTCCCTTGATTCTGTCGGAAGAGGATGAACGTAGTAAACAAGTTTCTCGTGTAGCTACCAAGTTAGTAACGGCATTGGAAGAACAAGATCATCATATTATACATGGAGCAAGTTGGCCACCACGGTCTCAAGAATTATCACGAGTGATGTCTGAACGTGAAGCTCAATTCGGATTATCTCCAACTACAGAAGTAATTCAAAAAAGACACGTTCATTATAAACCGTCCGGTACGGCTCATTCAACTTTCATGCCTTTCAGACCTGCTACTAGTAATCCACTTAAGAAATTAGAAAGTGCCGATTGGAATTTATACGTTATTGATTTAGTACGTTTCCCCTCTTCAACAAATAACGATTCTTCAAGAACTGATCGGCGGACTACCAATGAATAGCCCCAGATGAACGCTTTCGCTTTACCAAGTAAAGATATATTCGTATATACTGGTCTGCTTAGTACTTTACCGGAAGGAGACGACTCTCTGCTTGCTGCAGTGTTAGCACATGAGATAGCTCATGTAACCCAGCGTCACAGTGTGGAGAATTTGGGTGTGAGTCAACTTCCGAATAGTCAGAATTCGCTCAAGTGCTAATATGTAACAACAGTTCCTAAATATAGCGGCTGTTGCTTTTGATGTGCTGAGAGGGATCACTTTTGCGCTGACTATCTCCTTCCCTATGTGAATTGGACTTGTCGATTTTGAGCTGAGGCTAAGCTGACAGGCTGATGCAGGATCACCGATTCTGCTGGACTCTTCATAAATTGGGTGAACGATGTTGTAGCGGAAAGAGCGTATTCAAGGAAGTTGGAACAGGAAGCTGATTCTGTCGGACTAGAGGTGAGTCACTGCAAATAAACATTAGAATCGCATGACTCTTAGAAATACTAAGATGTATTTGGTCTCTTAGATCATGGCTACTGCCGGCTATGACCCTCGAGCAGCGCAAGATCTTTGGGAACTTATGCAAGCTGTTGAGGCCGATGCTGAAGCTGCTGGGCAAGCTGGTAATGTGGAAAATAAGTTGGCAATGTTACGAACACATCCAACCAGTGAAGCGAGACAAGAGGTGAATCTCAGCATTTGACCAGATTTGTGTAAAATCTTTCGCGGACGACCATCGCTGACTATCCTTATTGTACTAGGCTCTGGCAAAGGACATGCCTGCAGCATTGAAAATTTGGACGGAACACATGCCAAAAAGATCGGTACCGTCTTCTCCCAACTCCACAATCGAGAAAACACCGAAAGAATCTGATTTCAAGGGAGCTCATAGTTTGGCTGCGTGATTTATGGATGTCATTCCGATCCCATTCGTTTTTGTAGATTTTCTGTATCATAATGTATTTTGTAGTATACAAAGGTATAAGGAAATACCATGCATATAATTACCCCTGTGTCGTTATGCATTTCATTCAGCTTACAGTGCGTAGAATATTTCGGGACTGTGGGAATGGCTGATTACGTCAAATTGGTACCTGGTTTGTAAGATTAGTAAGCAATAAGTGAAGGAAATCCGAAGTTTCTCCATGGTGAGATACCCCTGATTAATCATTAGTAATCTCTGTTTTCATCAAAAGTATGCTTAATCCGATACCTTAGTAATCTACTCATCAATTCAGGTACTGATTACCTTATCATGTTGATAAAGATATGTAAGCAACGATCGTCGTTCGCAATGAAATGATACAAATGCAAAGGTATATAAAGAGTTGAATATTCGATTACTGATTCGGGTTTTCCTTTCAATATCAAAATCACAACTCAACAATACCGATCTTCATACAAACAAACAAACGAACATATCAGCTCCACCATATTTTACTGAAACTTAAATATCAAATTCTATCATACTTACAACTACTCTTCCAAGTAAAATCACAAACGAAATGTCTACTATAGCTCAAAATATCATCGTATTCGGCGCTACAGGCCAACAAGGAGCATCCTTTATTGAAGTAAGTCATTAATTGAATCATAAATCATATTCAATAAAGTTAATATTGATTGATTAGGCACTTTCAACTCAAAATACTTTAGAAAATGTTAAATATGCCATATATGCTTTATCTAGAAATCCATCTTCTAATCAATCAACAAAATTATCAAATCTTCCAGGTGTAAAAGTTATTTCGGTAAATAAAGATTATATGAATAAACCTGAATTAGCATTTGAAGCTACAGGTTTAAAAATTGATGAAATTTATGGTATATTTAATGTACAAGGTTATGTTAGTGACAAAGTTGAATTAGCTCAAGGTGAGTTTTTGATCATAATTTGTTTTTGTCATATAAAGATATATATTCATCTGGAATTTTTAATAGGTAAAGCGATTATTGACGCTTCTAAAAAATGGAATGTTAAACAATTCGTTTATTCTTCAGTTAGTTTTGGTGGATTAGATGATACAAAAGCTTCAGGGTGAGTTCAATTTTTAGAAACGAATCAACTTAAAAATCAAACCAGGATTAAAAAAGGCTAATTTTTTATTTTTTTATTTTTAGTATGGAAGTTAAAAGAGATATTGAAAATTATCTTTTTGAATCAAATTTAGGATATACAATTTTACGTCCAACACAATTTATGGATAATTTATTACCTAATTCAGCATTTATGTTTAAAATTTCAAGAACAATTTTATTAAAACAAACTTTTTATAAATCTTCCAAAAAGAAAACATCAATTAATTTCAATAAAAGATATAGGTAAAACTGCTTCTCAAGTTATAATTAATTCAAATAAATGGTTAAATAAAATTATAGAATTAGCAGGTGATAATTTAACAATTCAAGAAATTGAAAATATTTATAAAGAAGAATTGAATGAACCAATAGAATTAACTTATTGGCCATTAGCAACTTTTGTTAGATGGGTTAGTCCACTTGGACCTATGGCTAAATTTTTTGATAATTATGGATTTAAAGTTAATATTAATCAATTAAAGAAAGATTTACCTGAAGTTGAATTTGAAGATTTTAGAACTTATCTTAGAAGATATAAAGCTTCTCAGTAGGATTTTCCCAATTACAATGCTGTAGTAACTTGTATTTTTGGATAAACTCTTTTTGTGAAGTCTTGTTGTTGAGGAGATTATTATTTCGAGTACTTCCTTATAATTAGATATGCATATTGTGTACCTCGACGACAGCTCAGAAAATCCTCAAAGATTCGTTGTCATGATCCAATTCGTGACTCAAATTTCACTCTTCAAACCTCTTCTCCTTAACCGTATATCAACTTTTCTTCCCGTCGACTGTGTAATTTCCTTTGCTTCCAAATCCACGATAGTGTTGTCTTCCTTCTCATCTTCATCCTGTATCGGGGACTGTTCTTCATTATCTTGTAAAGCTCCAGTACCTCTTAACATTTTTAATCCAATCTTATGACTTTCTTTTCTACCTTTATCTAATTTATCACTATATAAATAAATTAAAATTAAATCTGCAATACCAACTATTAATCCAGTTAAAATACTTAATAATAATGATATTTCATTAGAATATCCTGAACTTGATTTACAAACTAGATAAACTGCAATTGATGAACCAAATATTGAAAATAAAATATTAAGTATTGTTGATATTGTTTTAGATAATTTACGATATTCTGAACCTATTGAAGGTGGTTTATGATTTGGATTTAAGTATGAAGGTATAAATGGATTTACCTATACAAATGAATATCATTATTAATTTTATTTTACTTTGTGATTATAAATTTTTCAAATGAAATGATTTTTTAATAAAATCTCACTTTCTCTGGATTCTCAGCTGCTTTTAACCTTTCCAATTCATTTGGAGGTATATATATTTCCGTTCCTGCTAATAGGCTTATTGATGTAAATTTATTGGGATCTTGAAACAGATATTTTGATGAGTTTTTACAGTCTTTACCAATTTGAAATGCAAAATGAGCTCACCTAAACCCTTTCGTATTAATTGTGTTTTCGCTCCTTCAAGCCCTGCCCAACGAGATAATTTCTCTATCGTCTCGTGAGGTATAGTTAATGGTTTAGGCTGTTCCGTCAGTATCATTTGATTCGAATGACTTTCTCCTTTCGTTTGCGCAATGGGATTTTCATATTCCCTGGAAGTGACATCTTGTACATCTTGTTCAGGTTGATTAGTCTGCTGCTGATCGGTCGTTCGTTTCAATTCCTCTCGTAAGGTTTTCGGTAGATCCACATCTTCGCTTAGTAGATCTTGGATTGTTTCAAGTAAATGAGGTGGTAAGATCAGTAGAGTAGTCATGGTTTCTTGTTGCTCCTCCTTCAGTACCGAAACAGTAATGATTCATATAAGGATCAGCATGTATAGGGTCATAAGCATTTATTTCAACTTTTGCGAAATGACAATCATAATTAATTATAGCGTCATGATCTAGGAACTATATTACGTAATCGATTTATTCCCCTTGAGGGAGCTGATAAAAGTAAACAACCAAGCTGGACGCGACTAGTTTTCTGTTTTTATGGACCTATATGTCTGTTTTGTTCATATTCATCAATATAATATCGTTTCAATTATCTAATTCACATCTACGTCAAGAGAATCAGTAGGTAAGGTACAAATCTTCAATCTGATAGCAAGATGTCCTTTATAGGAGCTGGAGAGCTCGAACATAAAGTTACTCAATTACAACGTCAATTAGATCATAAGGGTAAGTTTTATTTATATTTCGATATGAATTGGGTGTTGACATTTAAGTGATTTTGCTAGATCATGAGTTGAATTCTATAAAGAATGAACAACGTAAAAAGGATGAAGATTTGACTAAAGCTAAAAGAGCAAAAGAAGATGCAGAGTATAAAGTAAGTTGGCTCGAAATTTTGCATGACTTTCCAAGAATTATAAGCTGAGAAATCGGTTCAGTTGAGAGATGAAGCGGAACGTGCGCATCAAGCTGAAAAGACAATGACAACGAAAACAAATGTAATTCTTACCATCGTGTATCATTGTCATTTGAGCTGAAATTAATGTCTAATGGATGTGTAGGAGATAACGCAACTAAAGCTGAAATTATCGAATCTCGAGTCTAGCTTAGATCAAGCAAACGAGAAGTTGAAAAAGGAAGAAAAGGATAATGAAAGAATATCAAATGGTGAGCTTTTTTACTTAGTTCTCTAGAGGGGAAATGGATCTCAACCTAATGAAACATGTGATGTCGTAGCGCTCGATGAAGCTTTGAATAGTGGATCAGATGGTGCATCTCAACAAATCAAATCGTTACAATCCAGGATAAAGCAGCTTGAAGCTAATTTGAAATCCATCGAACAAGAGAAAGAGAAACTGCAGAGTCAAGGACAAGGAAATTCAAATGATCCGTGGGGATCAGGCGAGGTGGGTATACTCCTGAGGCGCGCAATGTTTCGTCAGCTGATCTAGACAACATGTATGCATAGCCCCTTACTCGAAATGAGAGGAACCGTTTGATGGTTCTACAGAATCAAAACGAGAATCTTCGAGAGGAGAATGCACGATTACAAGTAAGCCATGTATCCATAATGTCCCTCGTCCGCTACATGTGAGGTTTATGGCTGACCATAGTGTGTCACACCCTTCATCAGGCATCCGGCGCATCAAGGACATCCTCCTCAACGAATGACATTTTCGGTGCTGCCTCATCACCTTCACGTCCGAAAACCAAAAGACGATCAATGTCTGCATCCGGTCCAGCGCCATCAGAGCTGATAGAACTGGAAAATCAGGTAATGACACTACAAGAACAACTTGCGTTACGCAAGAAAGATCTAGATAAAGCTGTGAATGAGAAATTAGCCTTGGAGATAACGTCGAAGAAGAAAATGCAGAAAATGGAGAGTGATATGGAGGACGTGAAGGAAGAGCTAGACTTCTACAGGCGCAATCAAGACTCCGGATCAAATCTGGAAATCAACAAGCTGAAAAAAGCTATGCAAGTTGAAAACGATAATTTACGAGCTCAGTTAACCGAAAAGACGAACGAGATTGCTGTGAAATCACAGGAGATTCAAGGACTGGAAAAGAGAGTCGAATTGATATCAGCGCTAGAGTCTGATCTGGAGAAAGAACGCAAAGCTCGGATATCGCTCGAACAATTGCCAACTTCTGCTGGACTACCGACAGAATCATTAGCTGCGGAAGAGAAGATCCGGACCCTTGAAGCCGAATTGCTCAAAGTTCGATCAAATAGTACACATACCTCGAAGGGAGATGTGGAGATACGGCAAGTAAAGCGAGAATTGCAAAAGACGTTGAGGGATAAGGAGTATCTCGAAAGTTTAGTGAAGGAAAACGATGAATTATTAGCTGAAAAGGATGAAGAGATTCAACGGATGAGAACTGCTATTCCCGTTCCTGGTTCACCTGTTCTTCATCCAACGGGCGAAAGGACAGAAGAGCTAGAAAACGAGAAGATGGCACTGGAGGATCAGATCCAACAGCAAAAGGACAAGTATGAAGAAGAACTAAAGGTTATCGACTCGCGACTGCAAGACACAATGAACCGACTCGCAGAACTCACCGTCGTTGAACAGCAACTGAGGGCAGAATGCAAACAAGCTCAGAATAAAGTAAATGTAAGTTGATTTATTCGACCGTAAAGCTCGTGAAGACGAGTAGAAGCTGACATGATTGCACAGATTGCCAATATCGAACGGGATGACATCAACAGTCAACTTCAGGAATTAAACGCAGAAATGTGTGCTAGAAAGGATGAATACGAGATCCTGTCCTTGCAAGCGCAACAACTTCGGGCCGATCTTGGTCAAGCTCGAGAGATGAATTTGGCATCAAGGCAACAAATCGATCAGCTCCGAGAACAGCTCGATACAACGCAGAAATCCCTCGTCGAGAAAGAGAAAATCATTGACGATCTCGAATCGCAACGGAACGAGCTTGCAATCACAGCGTCTACCAGACAGCATGACGATGCAGAGTATGCTGAATTGGAGGAGAAATTCAAAGCCGCCGAAAGGGACCTGATTGGAGCACAAGCCGATTTGGTCACGATGGAAAAGCAAAAAGCTCAAATGGAAAAGAAAGTCGAAATCTCAAATATTCAAAGCGAAGCAGCTGCTCAGCAGATGAAGGATCTTACCGCGAATTTGGCTGCTGTTGAAGCGCAAATGGAAGAGAGTGAAGTACGGGCGAAGGCTTCGTCGAAGGAGAAGGACGACACTGTCAGGTGAGTATTTTCTGGTTTTGTGTGCTAGTCCTACCTCAATAAGCTGACGTCCTGTAACAGAGTGTTGACAGATCAACTTGATGATTTGAAAGCGGAGCTCAGTGCTCTGCAGATCGAATTGGACGACAGGAATACTGAGCTAGCCGCGTCAAGAGCATCCCACGACGAGGTTGAAGGTCGATTCGAAGAAGCTGTCAAATCTCTCAACGAGGTCCAAGGCAGATTGGGTGACATGGAAAATGCTCAGGCTGATCGATCGACAGAGAGCGAAGCCAGAGAGAAAGACGAAGAGCTGTTCCACCTCAAAGAATTGAAAGACCGACTTGCGCAAGAACTGAACAATGCGAGGGAACAACACGAGAAAGAGTTGACCGCAACAACCTCCAAGCAAGAACAAGATCTTCTCGAAACACAGACTCGTATACAAGAATTGGAAAAACATGTCGAACGACTTCAATCGGCTTTATCAGCTGCCCATGATGCCAAGAAAGCGGGGGCTATTAGCGATAACGAAGCCTTACACCGTATGGAGCAAAAGATATCACAATTACGATCTGAACGAGACGATCTACGACATAATCTTTCGTTTGTCCAGAACGAAAGACACTTCGCTATTCGTGCTGCTACTTCCGACAAAGAATCTGCTATAGAAGATGTCAAGAGGATGAAAGAAGCGCTCAAACAGAGCAATTTAGTACGTGAGAAATTACAAGCGGAGTTGGACGTTGTGAACGAGAGTCGTTCGGCAGGCAGAGAGGCCAATGATGCGGAGAATGCGGAAATGTCTGATCGAATCACGAGTCTTGAAAGTGCATTAGCCGATCAAGCAGATAAAGTCAAATCACTCGAACTGGCTTTACAGAACAAAGCAGGAACGCTCTCGAGCTTACGCAGTCAACTGTTATCCTCGGAATCGCGCGCAGAAGGCTTACAGAAGGAATTATTGGAAATGATTCACCATGTTGGACAGACGGCCAAACTTTCCGAACCCCCTCGACCTCCTTCCTCATTCAGTGAGAACAATGATCTTCCTACAGATTTAGTGCCAACACTCAATAACGGTAGTGGCGAGAGGACCCGAAGAACTTCCTTGGGTCACATGAGATCTAGATCTAACGTCTCTGTCTCGGCTAATACTTTGCAGAACCTCAATATGGAAAGACAATTGCAAGCTAGGATTGGGAGACGCGATGGTAAGTCACAAGGCTTCTGTCATGAGCTGTTATAGCTAAATTGAGGCAATTATCATAGCTCGAATTGCTGAACTTACTCACGATCTGGAAAAGGCTAATCTCAATTTGACGCTTGCCAAAGAAGCTCAAGAGGAGACCCTTGAGGAGATTTCAGAGCTCGTAGAAGCAAAAGACCGACTTCAAAGGCAGCTTAGACAAAACCAAACGGTTCAAGAAGAAGACCCTGAGGTTCTCCGAAATCTTGTCTTGTCTCTGGTGATTTATCGACAAAGTCATCAATCCTCTCAAATGAGACATGGCGTTGCCGTGGATGCTCTTAGCAAAACTCGGATTGCAGCTGGCAAACTACGAGCATCAATTACAGAACATGAATACAAAGCTTCGGAGAGTGCCCAACGGATCCATGATATGGAGCAAGAAAGGTCCACCTTAGAAAGGCAAATCAAAGCTATTCAAGAGGAAGAAGCCAGATCCAGAACGGGACTGAAGGAAGCTCAAGAAGCAATAGAAGCTCTGCAAACTCGCATCAATACTCATGAAGCTGCCAGTGCGTCTGCCAACGAGGAAGCGCAGATCTTATCTGCCATCGAAGCTCAAGTCGCTGAGAAAGAAGAACGAATCATTGCCCTAAATGCTCAAAATACAGAATATACTGCTCGGGTAGGAGTGCTTGAGAAAGAATTGATCGAGTTGAGCCGATCGAAAGATGAGAAAATAGCGGAGCTCGGCACCAAGGTCGATGAGCTGGAGAGCGTTCTTCGAGATGTAACCCAGAAAGTTCAGAGTCTAGAAGCTGAGAAAGCAGGACTCATTGAGGAGATTAGCGCTGCTGAACGAGCCCTTGAAGAGGGTACGCAGGAATCTGCTCTGGAGAAAGACAGATTCGAGTCTACAAATCACGAATTGACGATCCGAATACAGGAGCTCAAGGAACAGCTCAACGCCAAGGTCAACGAATTGACCGAGGGGCTTGAGAAGTCTGAATCCTTGGAAACGAAACTGAGAGTCGCCGAGGCTCGAGAAACGGAATTAGTAGCCTCTGCTGAGGCAGATAAGGTGGTCATGGATGGACTACGACAGGAATTACAAAACCTCAAGCAAAGTGCCGAAGGGGAATCTCAAGCCGTAATTATATTGAAAGAGGAATTGATTACCTTAAAGGGCTCTACGAAAATCGCTGAGCAGGACAAACAAGCCTTGGCAAGGGAAATCACTGAACTGAAGGACGTCATCTCGTCGAAAGATAACGTACAAGAGTCAAGCAGAAAGCGACTTGATGAGACCATAATTGAACTTCAAGCAGCCAAGGAAGCAAGAATAGTAGTCGAAGATATGATATCTGAGATCAAAGGCGAATTAGAACGTTCCGAAGGAGCTAAGCGATCTGCCGAGAATAGTCTAAAAGAGGCTCAGATCAAATTGGACGAGCTGTAAGTCTCATAGTGTCACTAGTAAGGGACATTCAGCTGATTGTATGGGTAGCTCGGCACAAATCGAATCAACCAGGCAAGAACTTGCCGGGTCGCGCGAACAGTCAGAGATGGCTAAGACAGCTTCAGATGAACAACAAGTAGAGTTAGAAAGACTGGTATCCGAAAATACGGAACTAAAGGTTCAACTTGTGACAGCTCAATCCCAAATTGCCCCGAAGACTGACGTGGATGAAGGAATGATCAACGATCTCAAAGAAAGGATCGAGCAGCTCGAGTCTTCTCTAACACAAAAGACGGAAGAGGTGGACGAAGCTGATGATCGAACTAGAGAAGCGTTCAAGGCGAATGCCAAACTGGAAAAGAAATTGGGTAAATTACAAAGACAGTTGGAAACTGCTCAAGTTGAAAAGAATACAGCATTAAACAAATTAGCTACTCAACCTATCATAGCTCCACCTCCCCAACCAATCTCTCAAGTCAATTCAGCTCCAACAACGAAACAAAGAGTAGTATCTGCACCGTCACCTGCTAACATCCAAACGCAACGAACACCATTGTCTTCTGTAAACATTTTCAAACCTACACCTAATTCTAATCCCAATTCCAATCTTGAAGAAAATACCAATGCAAATGCGAAGATTGGGCATAAAAGACATAGAGAAGATGAACCTATCAAATCAATTGGAACTGAAGCTATTTTACAAACTCCAGATATGACGAAACCTATAATTAAAACCCAATCTGTATCACCTAATAAAACTAATAAATCCAGTTTTACTCCACAAAGAGGATTGCATACTCAGAGTCAACAGCAAAATTTAGATATAGGTAAACAAAGACCTGCTTTCCCTTTACCACCAACAAGAAGCGTTTTCCAACCCCGATAAGTAATTATAGTAATTTATTGAATTGTAAATAAACATCTGGACTTTTTTGGTAAAATTTCATTCATGTACCTTATGAGGACGACACGATTTTTTTTCTTAGATATATATATTACGATTTTTATAAATGTGCATGAATAGACATTTAATGTTATGCGATATACAACTTTGTATACATTTGAGTTTGTATTTGTATTTGATTTTGATTTTGATTTACCTCTTTTTGTTATTTTGAGGTACACTTTGTTTATTACCTACACTTAAAACCATATGAGCTTCACCTGTTTTTTGTTGTCTTCTTGAAAATGCATCTGTCATTCCTAATGGAGTATCAGTTGCACTTGAAGTAAGTTGTTTACGTTCTTCTGCAATTTTCTTTAAACGTTTTTCAGTTTTCATTCTACCTGAAGTTTTACCGTGAAATTTATGTGAAAGTGATTTCCATGCTTCTTTAGGTGTCATAGCTATAATATAAAGTAATGAATATTAATTTTCATCTTAAAATTGTTGAATTTCAATTTAAAAAAAGGAGGAATAAAAGATAAAACTTACTTCTTCCAAATTCATCAGTATAAACAATATTAACATCAGGTTTATAAGTCTTATAATTATCTAAAGCATCTCTTGCTTCTTGTTGTTCTCTCATTCTATTTTCAAATTCTCTTTGAGCTTGATCTTTATTTCCACCTCTTGACATTATTCTTTCATATTCTCTTTGTGCGGTTCTTCTTCTATGATCTGCTAACCAAAGATCTTTTTCTTTTTGTATTCTTTCTCTTTCTTTATCCGCATCTGTTGTAGCTTTTATTGCACCTTGATTACGTAGCATTGATAAAATACCTGCTACACCATTTCCAATTACAGGTTCAGATTCAGTCGGTACCTACGCCCAACATTAAAGGTATTAGCGAAACGATATTGAAGTTATACGGATCGCTTAGCTGGGATTTCACTCACCCCCTGTTCCTCATTCTTTATAGTTTCTATCTCTTGCATTTGCTTATCGATCTTCAACCTATACTCATCTAATGATAAACCTTCTCTAGCAGCCATTTCAGCCAGAGCCTCATCTTCTTCGTCTTCAGACATCTCTTCGTCCTCGTCCATTTCGCCTTCTTCGGCACGTTCAACCTTAACTACAACGGGTTGTTCTGGTTGACGTGAGGTGGATGGTCCAGGGGAAGAAACACGTTCTTTCTTCACCGGTGCAGCAAGTGATTCGAGTGTGACATTTCTTACAAACTCGGAAGTATCATCAAAAGTTATCCGGCCATCTTCATCACCATCAGCTCCATCCACCGGTAAAGCAGCTTCGTCTTCTTGTTTCTGTTGCGTAACTACACAAAAGGTCAGCTCAAATCGGACAACTCCTCGGAACATCCCGATCTCACTCTGCGCAGCCAGATCCTCCACTTTTACTTTGGGCTTCTTCTTCGCATTCTCTCGCCTTGATCTCGCCAAAGCAGCTTGAAGATCATCGTCATCCACCAGATTATCCGGCCCGTCCGCAACAACCCTTCTTGTAAAAGTGGGTTCCCCATCAACTTGCATGTCGTCCTCATCCCCGTCTTCCGCTTTCCGGGTTGATCGTTTTGCCTTCTTTTTCTACCAGTCCAACCAAGGGTGTCAGCTGCAAGTCGACATACCGATCCACATACAAAGAAGCTCACCTTTGGCTTCTTGAATCCCTTTTCCCCTTCCTTCGCATAGTCCGAAACGTCAAACTCCTCTGTTGATCCGAATTATCAGTCATGTTCTCACATTTTTCAGCTCTCAACTTACTTGTATAATCTAGATTCAGCTTGATCTTCGTTGCAGGAGCAGAGCCCATCTCGGTGTCATCGTCAACGATCTTCATCTTCTTTTCTACCGGCGCACCAAGTCGGAAACCCTGTTAACAAAGACAATTAGTAAAACTTCCACAATGACAACGATTTTATATTCAACATGGGTGATACGGCACTTACCTCTGATTTAGCCTTTCCAGACGAGAATTCATCGTCATATTTCCCCAATATATCGGCTTTGACACCAATCCTATCTTCGTCGAATTCTTCATCATCGTATCCTGTATATTGTTCCGCTGCCTTCCTCTTTCGCTCTTTTGCAGCTCTTATAGCTGCATCATCAACTAAGTTTACGTTCTGCAATTCGTCCTCTATACATGTGCAATTTACCATCAGCTGTAGATCGAAATGCAAACAAGAAGCCGTAGATGTACTTACCATCACCTTCCAATATCCGACCATCTTTAAGCGTCAAGATCACGTCTTCTCCTTCTTGAAATTCGTCAACATCGTGACCAACTTTCAATCCACTCAGATCACCTATGAACGACAAGAGGTTAGCTCGATTTCCATGAATATGACATTGTTGAGGATTTAAGAGAGATAACCGATACTCACGTTCATCGTAGATAGCTTTATCAGCTTCTTCCATCTCTTTGGCTCTTTTAGCTAATTCAGCCGCACGTATTTTCTCCCTTTTTTTCTGTTGCTTTATCCAAGATTTGGCATCCAACTTATCATCTTCATTCGATATACCGAGAGTTTTCCCTTTCAGCTTGGCATTAAGTGCTGATCGATTTCGGGATCTGTTAAACCATAAATATCAATTCTATTCTGTATGTATACTGCAATTTTGAAAAAAAGTATGAATACTGTATCTTCAACAGAAAATACGCAACATTGAAGGGTATGATGAGATATAGACTTACTTTTCTATACGTTCTTTTAAATCTTTTTCTTCTTTTTCTTTCCTCATGTCTTCTCTTCGTTGAGCATAGTTCGCTTCTGCTTCAGCATCTTTGTCAACTGGGACTTCTTCCCCATCAACAGGAGCAGCTGTTGATAAGCCTAATTGCTCTCGAAGCTTGATAGCTTCTTCTATTGTCAGTGATTCTTGATTCATTGACATTTTGCTTCAATTTTGTATGCCTGAGTCGGCTTTTGTATAACAGAAATTGGCAAAGTGAACAAGTAAAGTATGAACTACATTACAGTTAATTGACTTAATCTTTAATGGGAATTAGATGTTATGACAACAAGTTGGGTGGCAAATCCAGAATGAATGGTACAGTGAACGGTAATTCGGTAATTAGCCGAAAGTGGCAATAACTCAAGCCTTTGGATCATTACTTTCAAGGTTATTGTCGTTAATGTTGATCTATTTGATATCAATACACTCAGCAACATTGCGTCTCACTCAATCACCCAACGTTCAATTTCTCGACTGAACCCTAGATCAATCGAACCATAAGCTGAATACAGACTTACAAAATGCCACCAAAAGGAGGATCAAGAAAAACTGAATTACGGGCTTGTCTGATATGTTCAGTACTTCAATCTACAAATGATTTTCTGACTCAAGGCTGTCCGAATTGCGAAGAGATCTTAGAGGTCAGTTAATCTCGACTAGACACATTCAGCGTAATTATTTCTTGGCAAACATCAGGCTGATCTCAGTATGTTCTAAAAATAGATGAGAGGATCAGCAGAAAGAGTAGCTGAATGTACTAGTGTAACGTATGATGGGATGATAGCTATGATGGAACCTTCTGAAAGTTGGGTAGCTAGATGGCAGCGTATAGGTGAGTTTCAATTGTCCCTCATGCAGAAAAGAGTTATCTTGCCGTAATGCAATGTAGGCAATAGTTCAGATGGAATGATTTGCTGATAGATTGATGATTTTTAGATAAAAGGATGAGAGGAATTTACGCTGTTCGAGTGACTGGACGACCACCTGCCGATGTGATAGAAGCTATAGAATCTAGAGGTGGTGTGTATAGACCGAGGGATGCAGTGGAGGATTAGTTATGTATCATAATTCTTCAGAACAAATTAATCGAATCGACATTGGTCGAAAAATCAATATATCTCGTAACCCTCAGCAGCATCGCCAACGCATCACTTGTATAATCATTGTACCACATATAAATAATGAAGAAACTAATGAATAATCTCCCAAGAATCCAAGAAACGGCGACTATTCAATGTACAGCGAGTTGCAGCGTTGTGACTGCTGTGCGCGAATCAAAATACACTAATTCATTTATATTAAGCTACAATATGCTTCTCCTAGTTACAATCATCTAGTTGTCTGTTTGCGAATTCTTTTAGACATGCGTAGCGAGTGGTGCCTCGGCTGTACCACTGCCGTACTTCTTGACTGGTTCTTTGGTAGCGTTCTCATCGCCCTGCAAAAGAAGATAAATTAGATCAGCAAGTACATTCGAGACCCGTGACAAACTTGAAAAGCTCACCTTGAAGTACTTGACATTCTTGTCTGACATCAATTTCATAACGATATCAGCTTGAGTTTTCTTGAATGTGAATCCAAATCCTTCGTGAGAATAATCTTTCTCGTTAGCTTGATCTTTGTGGTATAGGATCAAAGGGAAATCTGAATCTTTAGTTGCTGGATCTAAAACGATAGATACGAGAGCATTGATAGTTGCTTTTTTGGGAATAAGGTGGAAAGACCATCTCTATAATCAATAAAGAAGAAATCGATCAACAATACTGAATAAAATCACATGGATAATGTATTGCGAAAAGTCTCACCTGTTTGTTCTTGAATTGAATTAAAGTATCATCATTTTTAACAATTTCATAACCTAAATTTTCACTTGCAGGGAATAATTTAGGTAAACCAAACCATTGACCTGCCATTTTATATCTATCATTTGCATAAACAAATTGATCATCATATACACATGCAGGTGCATATCTTGCAACTCTTTCAATTGTTGGTTGACAAGAATAAAGTGCAATTACATCATCAATTAATTTTTGTCTATTAGGTGATAATGGAATTGATTTTGAAGGATTTGGTTCCATATCTTCTGTTGGTAAAGTTTGACGTGGTTCAACTGATTCTCCTGTTACACCACTTGCTGCATTTCTAGTATCAATTATAATTTGTGGAATTTCTTCTGAATTTGTAGTAGACATTTTGGAATGTTCTTCTTGTTCTGTATTTTTATTAAATAAAGATAATCTTCTAGTTTGACGTTGAATTGATTGAACTAATGAAGTACGTCTCTTAAAACTATAATTTTGTTCTAATGGATTAGAACTTTGAATATGATTCTTTATGGATGAAGATGAAGATGTAGTGGATATTGGATGAGCAAGTGGTGGAAGTAATAATAAAGAAATTTGAGATCTAGGTAATAAAGGTCTTGATGATGTTATAGTATTTGTATTACTCGTAAGATGTGATGGAATTGTGGATACAGATCGACGAGATGACATCAGTTTTTTCTGTTTTGTTTTTTTTTGGAATCGATGACCTAATATCTAATTCAAAACAATAAAGGGCACACGTGAAACTTTTCTTTCAAATGTGAATCGGTGAAATGATTTTGGTCTTTTTGCAAAGGGATACTTGTCAATTGTTGGAGTATAACATTTGATCTGAATTATATATCCCTTCATTTGATACAATCGACCAATCTCCCTCGACTCGAATAACAATCTTTACATCGACATCGACGATGAACATCAAGTAAATAACGATCGCACATCAAAGCCTACGGCAATAACATAAGAGACCTGTATCTCATTTATTAAGTGGTTCAATTCCCGTTATCGCAATGTAAATAAACAATGAAGATCGGTTTGTATAGATCGCAACGTCATCGAAATTCGGATCAAAAGTAAAAATCCTTATCGATCGGAAATTGATTTGCGATAATCGCCAGGCACGAACCCATCTGGTTTGCCGGACATCAAAGTTACGCGTCTGTGTTGGCCGGTCATAACTCGCGGAATATCATGCTCTCGGTTGACCTTGTTTTAGGATGCAATATGCTTCCTGTCTCCTGTTTGAGATACAGCGTATTTTGCTTAGGCGTATAATGCATCAAACTCCTTTACATGTACATTGAAGAAACCTCGCCCACACCTCTGTGTAAACCCTTCACTCTACCCATGCCGGGCGCAGCATAAGGCTCATCGTCATCCTCTGTCCATGGCCTACCAGCTTGTCCTAGATCGTCACTCAGGGAGGAAGAGACAGCTTGAAGTGCGGAGGACATTTGAGAAGATGACAGTGAAGATAATGGCAGTGGAAGGAGGATTGTCTTTGGTTGTAGGATTGATGATGTGGAAGGATGAGATGCCTATTAACGAGAGGCGTTAGCCATCAAACGTACTCGTACACCTATCTCCCCAGATCCATTGGTGAGTATATGATTGGTGTCCTGCTCATTGTCTGATTCTACAATACTTAAGCCGGTTTCACAATTCCTACACTGGCTCTGTTCTTCCATTAACCCTTTGTGGTCTTAATTTGTGCTTTTCCAACGCGCAACGCTACCACCGGAGCTCCCCGTACCTGACCCCATCACTCACTCGGTAGAGCGATTGAACACTTAGCGACATTGGAAGAGGAGAACAAACTCACCAGTGAGACTATACCGCCCGCTATGCCGGTCAGGTAATTAGGAGCATCAAATCCCCTAATCCCATCAATAATCTCAGCACTGCTTGTAGACAATATACGAGTAGGCGGCTGAGTGTTTCGTTCTGATTGTTCAAGTGAGGAAGGAATATACATTGAAGGGACATAGGATGTTATAATAATCCTGGCAAATCACATATTTGTATAAGCTCAAAGCAGGAAAGTATAAACGTAATTCATATCGGAACATACCACTTTTTAGCTTTCACTTTTTCTATTAAAGCCTTGATTAATTCCCAAATTTCTTCGTGATTTAAATCACTTTCTTCCAATGAGATGATACTGATTTTCTCACTTCGACTTCGATACACATGTCCAGTAATTTTCTGACCAATCTTGACATTTCCAATTCGTTGAGCGTGAGTTAATCTCGTTGTACATTTCCCAGATTGTCCAATTCCAGTGATTACTTCATTTAATTCCTGACCGTCTATACCATCTATTGATACTTGTAGATCATTGTTGAGTCTAATCTTAGGTTTCGAAGATTCTCCCTCATTGTAATTCGGATAATTTCCTTGACCTTCTTCATCTGATGAATCTGATTCGAGAAGATATCGAGGAGGTGGTGCTGTGAGAGAGGATAGTGGATCGTTCATATTTCCATGCTATGCTTGGGTGAGTATATTCGATTGATGGGAAATTCTGTTACTGACATATTTACAGGTTGAAAAGAGTACCACAGTACAAGGGGTGATGAAGCGTTGTGGAGGTTCGGTACAATCTCGTAAGACTCCAGCCTGATGTGGCATTATGATTTGATGATGAGATTTTCAATGTTTCCTGCTTATGTCGCTGGATCTCTGCATCCTTTTGCGTTAACTTGCTAAATCACACTTTGAGCAATCGTTTATCATACGCTCAGATAGACAGGACCCGCCATCAATTCGTTGGACTTTTTGCTGAAAATGGCTAGTGACGCTATCGGGGCAGCTTTCGCCTAATGGGGTGTCATACTGATTGTAACCAATTGATAACTTCTTTCTTCAAACACAATTGATGGTGCTCATGCATCTTGCGCGTATTCTGAGTTAGTCTTACTAATGTTCAGCTTAATCAAGCGACCTTGGTAGTCCTCAAATGACATCTGAAGGTAAGGTTGACAAAAGATAAGTTAGAGACTTCCGTGTTCGAATATGGAGTTATATTGAGCGTGGTGTTATGGGGTCCTTTGGCACAAATTGGTGATCATTCAACTTGTCCAGTCAACTAAACTTTGATCATGCGGCTGTATATGAATACTAACATGTCAATCAATTCATTATTTCATCAATTCTTTCTTTTCACAACCTAAACGTTTTGTATCTATTCCTTCGCTCCTCAGTTTGTATACAATCCTCGTTTGATCGATCTTCTTATATAATCCATCCGACCTACTGTATCATAAACCCTTCTGAGGTTGTGATTAATTTAGCCTCTCCTTTAAAGTATCATTCTATCGCCTTGTACTAGGTCTCATATCCATTCCCGGTCATAATGCCCTTGTTGAAAAGACCTGTTCGTAAGTGCTTCACAATCCATACCGACAGATCCATCCCTTCTGCCTTAACACACTAGTCCACACTCCGTTTCTGTTTGTTCTCAGATATAACGTCAGCTCACCTGTTTTCTCAGGAACTTATCCCTTCCTCCTGTATCTTCTGTGTTGTTTATTTCCTTACATCGCAGTGTGAGTACCTCCTCATCACCAACAGGCAGTCTTCGCTGATATCGACACCCTTTGTCAGTAAGAAGGCTGGATGTGAGTTGTCCTCATAGCCAAATTCAATTGGAATCGTAGATAACGAAGCGGGGAAAACAGATGATACTGATCACCTCAATGACCGAGTGGTGAGAATGCTGTGTCTAGGCTTGTTTCTACCTCTATATTTCCCCGGTAAGCTTTGGTCCCCTTGACGGGAACCATTTGCGTAGGAATGACTGACCATCACTATATTCAGGTGTATTCGCGGGAATGTACTTTGTGTATAAACGTCCTTTTTTCTTGTGGCCTCCCGATCCACCGTCGCCAACTCCGTTCCCAAGCCCATCAAACGATCCGATAGCGAATGCGGAGTCGCAAAGTTACGCAGCAATGGCCTCATGTGCGGTGAAACTGGGTCCGAGACGACGAAATGGTAACGGAGTGAAGGCCAGTCAGGAAGTACCTCGGCCCGCCCCGGTGCCATATGTACCCAATCCTGGAGAACACATACTCAGAACCCCAACGACTAACGATGTACCTCCGGTTCCGCCGTCTCCTGAACAGACCACCCTCCCAAGGACTGACTATGTACCCCCGGATCCGCCCTCTCTTGAGCGGACTCTCCTGCCTAGCTCACCTCAACCGACTCCTCCTGAGGGAAGTCCCGTTTCAAATACACCTGAAACGGCCCCGATCTCCTTGTCGAGCGAACAGCGAATGCTATCCTCTCCACATGGTCCGAGTCCTCTTGGTCCTGGATCTCGACCTCAAACCCGTCATCAAGAGCTCACTCCCCCTAGCCAGATTTCCAGTCGGGTGCCCGATCCACCTACATCAGACCCTGCATCTTTGTCACGATCGCTCTCCTATACTTCTGGTCATGAAGACGTATTACAGACTCCGTATCATAGCTCGGAGAACCATAAAGTACAAGGAGGTTTACCCGCGGGAAGCCCTCCTCCCGCTTACAGCCATCCCAACATCAATCAATCTCCTTCGGTTGCCGATCAGCCTTATTATACGCTCCCACAACGCTCTCGCAGGGTGAAACCGACTGATCAGCAGCTCAGATTCGCATCTCGAGATGACATTGAACTTCTGACTTTCCCCATCCCTCATCCTGCGCCTGCGCCCCGATCTGCGTCTTCGACACAGACTGGGCTTCAGCCCTCGCCTTTACCCCGAGACGTGGTCACGTCTGACCCGGACCTTTCTTTCAGTCGTTCGCCCTCATTCAACTCATTACAACCTCCTGCTCCCGTCCCGTCTAATCTCTCCCCACCTATGCCTAGCCGGCATCCGCTTGCTCCCCTACCTAGCTCTATGCCGTTTGGTCCGGCTGCTCCTGCCCCCGTACCAGAGAAACGCGGCCCAGCAATACCAGAAGCTAAAGAAAGGTCACCCCAAAGTGCATCCAGACCGCACTGGTCGCAAGAGCAATATCTGAAGGAATATGATGAGGAGCAAGCCCGAAGAGCTAGAGCTATAGAAGCTCTGAGCGTAACCAATGCACAAGCAAACGAAGAGCATCAAGCGACCGGACATCCGGAGGCAAGAGAAGAGAAATCGCAAAATAAGGGGAAGATGACCGGAACCAAGCGCAAGAGGTAGCGACCATGGTACGAGTATGATTATACTTAGCGTTGCTTTGTGCCCATAAATATAGAAGAAACATGGAAGTAGCCTTGTGATCTGATATTTAATTTTTGTGTTGTAGTCTAACAGCAATTGTACCTGCTCGTAGAGTCTTCACATGTTCCAATGCATCGCTGTCCCATGTACATCCTCTAGTGAGGCTTGAATTCGAAGGTTATTATCACGGTAAAATCGGCTGCCACAAGAGCCGATAACTTAGTTGAGTCAACGGGATCAAATAATGCGTGAGGTGTTATTGACCGTTCATTCCGAGCTTCCGATACAACTTGAGTACATGAGAAATGTATGATCTCATTTGAATTTAACAATATAACTTGAAATAGATAAGTGAAAATAGGCAAAATGGGAGCAGCACAATCTTCTCAAAATGTTCAAGATCAAGTAATACTTCCAAATGAACCAACAACTTCGGTTGAGGTGAGTAAATTTCTATTCTCTCGATGGGGAAAAAAAGGAGGGGGAATTTGCTGAATTTTGTGATATTTGGGAAAATTTAGTTTTCACCTTCTTTAATTTCTAGATTATCTTCTTCTTCTTCAAATGATAAATCGGATAATCAAACAACTAATACTACAGATGAAAAAATAAAAAAAAGATTAGAAATTGAAATTGAAAATTTAAGATTAAAAGAAAATGAAATTTTAACAAAAATAAATAAAGAATTAGAAAAAGAAAATTTAAATAAAGAAAAACCTGGAATGTCTTCTGAAATTTTAAGTAAAGATATTGAACAAATTAAATTAAAAGTTGAAAGATTAAATCAAAATAAATTTAATGAAGGTAAAGGAATTTCTGATGCTAGGAAACAAGTTATTGGATGTTATTTGTGAGTTTCATCATTTCGAAATATTGTTTTTTTATATCCCTAGCTTCTATATCGTATCTTTTGAGATCATTATCTTAATCATTAAGAGGAGAAGAGGAGATATGAAGTGAGATCTCAAATTAGAGGCGGATGATGGATATTGTGATGGAACAAAGGATAAGCAGAATCAAGCGCTTCTAAATCCATTTTATGGTATATGGGGGTTACTTGGGTATAGCCTCAGTATGAAGTAATATGGACCGATATAACATGGAAGTGCTTTCATACATTATACATTCAGCTGACTCGACTTCTTCTTTTTTTTATAGAAACAACCCAGATAAACCACTTGATTGTTGGAAACAAGTCGAGAATTTCAAAACGGAAGTTGCCAAACTCGAGCAAGTAAGTTAAATAGATCTTTCCTTCTTTGTTTCCATATTATACGCTTACATATCTCTATACCAGGCATTCGTAAAATCTCTTCAATAGATAGAAAGGAAAAATATGCACATCGTGATTTAATTGACTCCTGGACACAGATGATTTCCCTTTTTACTGATTGCTAAAGTATCGTAAATCGCGCACAGCAATGTGGAACAAAGAAAATTATGTTGGTGATCCCTTCTTGAACGACTCCGGCTCATTTTCAGACAACAAAGACTCCAATGCTGATCTGCTCCTCGATGATCCCTGGTGTCAAGTATAAAGGAGTTGTCTTCCATCACGTCAAAGGGAAGAGGTTTGCCACTCGACTAGTTTCGACGTAGAGTTGGCTTAAAATACCATAGATAGCTATTCGATTGTCAAGTCAAATAGCAGAGCTGGTTACTTGTTATACTGATATAACGCCACTTTACCAGATTATTCACATACTAATTCATTTATTTTGCGTCAGTCAATTATACGATCGATTGAAATTGGTCAATTACAACAAATACTTCGTTAACACTAGACTCTCTATTGAACTGCTAACTCCCCGATTGAATATGAAGAAAACTATCGGCTCGATGGTATTAATCGATACCAATCCACCAAGATTCAATTTTAAGAATATCAATTCTACTAATACAGACATTAACCAACTAAACAAGGATAAAAAGGAAACAAATATTAAACCTAAGTTAACAGATCCAGATCCAGGAAATCAAGCTACATTATTATTTTTTCCAATTTTTGCTTCATTTTTATTAATTTTATTAAGTAATTTATCAACTCCAATTATGAAAGGATTAAATATTATGACTTTCAAATTTAATTATAAAGGTGAAAATATTAATTTGAATTTAGGTAATTGGGGATGGTGTTTAAATGGAATGAAAGATTTTGAGTAAGTTTTTTTTTCAAATTTTAAATGAATTCCTGAAAATATAATAAAAATTAATAAAATTAATTTAATTTAAGTAATACATGTTCGAATTTTCGTGGATTCAATTTAAATTTCTCTTCAACTTTTGAACAATTACCAGAAAACTTAAAAGGTTTGAAAGAAATTTCGAATATTATTAAAGGAGATTATTTAATCGCCAATGGAGTGATGCATATTTTCGGTAAGTTCAAAAAAAAACCAAATTAATTGTTAATGGATTTTTTTCGAAAAAATATAATTTTCCTATTTTAATTGATTTTGGTCTTTTTTCTTTTCTTTTTTGCGATAGCCACTTTGTTCGTATGGCTTACACTTAATTGGACATTGGCATCTTCTGGTTCTTGGAATGCTAGAGAAACTCGTGCGTATAATTGGACAAGATGGGCTTTTATACTTTCAGGATATAGTTCTTTATTTATCTTAATTGCCGTAAGTAAATTGTACTACTTTTAAGATAGGTTAAAATTGACTTTTATCAATAGTGGTCATTTGATATTGGAATGTTGACTAAAATTCAATCTAAAAAAAGAGAAATCCAAATTGATGGAATAAATTCAATATCTATTATACCTGGGTAAATTTTAATTTTCAATCTCATCATCGAAAAAAAATTGAAACTAATTTAAGGGGATAACATTTTTAATAGACCTGCAATTTATATGAATTTATTTTCATTCCTCCTTTGTCTTGGATCTTTCATCGTAAGAATGACTTGGAGTAGATATAAACCTAGACCAGGATGGACTTTAAAAGGGTAAGTCAGGAACGGTTTTTTGATGCATCATTACAAGAGATACATTTTACAAGATAGTTCCTAATGATCCATATGAACTTATAGGAATTCCGATTTCCATATTGAAGTTCTCCCACCACAATCAGCCGCTTTATCACCCAATGATGATCTACCACCTACTTGGTAAGTAATCTTTCTTTTGACTTTGGTGATTCCGACTGGGTTCTTAGAAATTCCAATGTTAATCACAAGCACTAGGGAATCGCTACATGTGTCGAATGATCAAATTCAAATCGATGAGAAACCTCCTGTTCTTCAACATAACTCAGTTGATCAACGTGGATTCAGCGTCTAACACCATGGGTTGCTTGATCAATATTCGTAAATGATCAAATCACAACATCGACCTACTGTTTTGTCGTCAGCATAAAACATACCTCATGTATACAATTTAATTATATTGCTTTTTGAACATTCACGAACATGCATTGATATCGTCCGCACAGAATCCGCTTTCGAACGATTATCATAAGTCTTTTAATTTGCGACAAGCTCTCAAAGTTATATTCGCAATATGCCAAACATCTCGTATGCTAGCATAGCACAAAATAAATAGTACACTCGATAACGACTCCTCTTGCGTCTAAAACTTGAATTTCTCCGCTTTCTCTTTACCTTTCTTATCATCTTTCCTTGCTCTCTTTTTCATTTCTCCAGCCATAACATCATCAAATCCACTTCTATCTGCATCTGCTCCTGGTACGTATACTTTAGAAGATTGTGATCTTGATGCTTCATATTTCGCTTTAAGTTGTTCTTGAGTTAAATCTTCATCTTCAGATATTGAAATTTCTACATCTCCTACTTTTCGCTAAAATTCACCAAAACGAAATAAAATTAGTCAAAAAATATCCTGCTTATAAATGAAAATTTATGACGAGGACTTACTTTCTTTCCACCATCTTCAGCACCAAGAACAGCTGGTCCACCAGATCTACTAGCACTTGAAACATCATATGCAGTTGATGAACCCATAAATCCTCTACTTGAAGTTTCACGTTCCGGTATAACATGATATAATTCTCTTGGACCAGTAGGAACATCCTCACTTTCCGCTCTTGTATTCTTTCTTAAATCAATGAAATCAGGAGTTTCCAAACCACCAGGAACAGTTGATACGACAGAATTGTATCCTGATGGAGTTGCTAATCCGGATGGCGTTTGTAAGCCATCTGCAGGTGCATGTCCTGTAGTAGGTACTGCTTCTTCTTCACCATCTTCTTCCTCTTCTTCTTCTTCATCAGATTCCTCTTCTGATTCTTCATCCATCTGTTCAATCTCTCCCCAAAGTGTCCTATCGATTTGATCTTGGTTCTATAGCAAGAATTTTGTCAGCTAATGCTCTCCGAACAAGAAGCGTTTGGCTTACCGCTATCTCCGCACCCTGCATCACACCGAATACATCTCCATAAAGTGGTCGATTGAAATCATCCATAGGTGGTTTACCCCATCCTCCAGGATGGAAACCCCATTGAGCGCTATACACGATATCATCAGTCTGATTGTCCGTACGTATATTTGGCAACCAACTTACCCAGGTGGAATGGGAGCATTTAAACCTTTGATTCGTAAATTTGGATAACTTGGAGGTGGTCCGAAACGTTGCATAGCGATCAACCAAGGGGGAGGTGCTAATGGTGGAATCGATAGTGCTTCAATCAATTCATCAGACAACTCTCCAGGTTTTTTCGTTCTTAGATCAGTCTCTAATTCTTTTCCTTCATAATACCTAACAAGACCGCCGAATTCGCATTAGCTTGAACCCAACATATTCTGGTTACTAGGGGAGGCTGACTCACGCTTCACCGAATCTACTCATACTAGGTTTTGTCTGAAATTTGAAAAAGGCATCATGTAACTTTTGATAATCGATATCAATCTTTCCCATCTTTGGTTGTACTCTCTCCCTTGTCTTCTGACGTAACGTTTGTTCCGACTCTTTGGCTTTGATAGCATCTCGTTGCTCTCCGATACCTGTTTCCGCAATCCAGGCTGCATTCAAAATGGAATGATCAGTGCTTATAATCAATCTGCATAAATAAGACAGTACACTTACGCGGTAGTAAGTACGGTGGTTTCTCTATACCCCTCTTTCCAGCCAGGTAATCTCTCTTCGCATTCCAATGAGAAGGTACCGGTACAGTGCTATTTAGAATCATGTCAACGACGGGCTCTTGTAATGTATTGCAGTATGGAACTCACTTTCTATACGATTTCAGATTAACTAATGTTCTAGGATCCCGAGCATCACAATCAAACCATTCTACGACTTCAGGTCGATCCACCAATTGTTTCAACTCTGCTACCGTTAGTTTCTGTGATGGAAAGATTTTCGTGTTAGTCTTCAATCATAAGCATAGCGTATAGACGCCCACTCACAGCAGCTTTCCTTCTTTCTCTCCTGGTCAAACCCTCTTGATCCAATGCACGTTGAGCAGCTCTCTGCACATCCTCCTCATCATCATCTTCATCATCCGAATAATATACTTCTCCTTTGGCTGGTCCAGCACTTTGTCCGTTCTCTATCAAATCGCCATCTTGACCTTGAAATTTAGATAAAATTGATGAGAAAGCTGCGTACGCAGGATCGGAAGGGTCAAATTCAATATCTACAGATGTCGCTGCCGTACTGGTTGAAGTAACGGACTATCATAAATGTATCAGCTTGCTTCCCTGTCCATGAGGTGGAAGAAGCCCACTTCAACATCACTCTCTGTATCTGTCGGTGTTTCACTTGCCGAAGCAGAATCATTCCCATTCTTCCCTATTCCTGCTGCTGCTTTTTGTTTTGCCTTCAACCTTTTTAAAGCTCCTCTGGATTTCACTGAAGATGATTTGACGGATCCATGACCATTCGCCGAAATTCCATTTGGTTGGATTGCTACTGGCGCAGGCATTTTTGATGTGATTCGAACCTATCGAAACCTAAATTCGACTTGTTGGCAGCATATGTATCATTGCAACATGAATTAAGCTGGTCCAAGGGTGTATTTCTAATTCTCGCTGTAGAGAGGAGGCGAACGAAGTTTCGTTTAGGTGCGCGAGTCCAGGAGCAAGGGTTGGCTGTTTCGACAAAGGCGCGCATAGTGATATTACCTAAATCTTGCCACTCAACTGACTCGTGATCTAGTACTCTTCCTTCAAGCTTGTCTCTTCCATCTAGACATACAGCATACATTTCTTTGTTCTCATCATTCTTTATATCTCTGGAGCACTCGCATCTAGCTACTCGCCTTTCGACTACACCAGTGATCGTTAGATTGGCTAATTATTGGAGATCATCGCATCATCAGTATCCCTCATCCACCTCGGCCTTCCTTCTTATCCTTCTACTCCCCACATACACAGCACAATGTCCGCCTTCCAGCAAGCGCTCGCCAATTTCAACAACACCAACCAACAAGATAATGCCTCTTCATCCTCATCTTCTGTCTCTATAAGAGGAACGGCTAATGGGGCTCCCTCTGGTAGAGGCTTAGTATCTGCGCTCCGAGGAGCAGGTATATCTAGAGAACAAGGAATGGAGCTTGACGGCACCAATAATGGAGGCAGAGTAGGTAGAGGAGGTAGAAGAGGTGCTAGATCTGCGGGGCCTCTTGATCAAGTAAGTGCCATTGCTCTCATCCTTCAATAAGGCTCGGGGGAGGTAGGTGTCAAATAATATCGTCAATCTCTTACTACCTAATTCGACTTGTGGAGGCTGGGTACTTGATCACACGATGCCGGCGCTGCAGCATCTGCCACCCGCCATTTGTGATGACTAGTCGCCTATGCCAAAGCGATTCGACGGTGGTTAGAAGCACTGGGATGGTCAATGTCATAGGCATAAGCCCAACTCAACGTGATCTGTATTACCAAGTCACAAAGGATACATCGTATCCTTGCATTGCAAATCTCATAACCTGTAGAGGCTTCGACTAGCGTTCTTTTGTATGACATTTCGACGATTGTTTGGGCTCCCTTCATGTCACGAAAACAGTCAAGTCGGTGTTCAGCAAGGTTTTTAGACATATGTTCTCCAAGGTTGTTAGAATGCTTTGCCATCCTTGCCTATCTATAGTGCACTTGCGGGAACGAGTTTTATGACGGACTACGATGCACCCTCGAGCCTCTTCCGCCGTTGAACTTAGAGCAGGAAATATGCTCACTTTTTCGGATTACCCCTTTTCTACAACTGACCGAACCACCTACAATCGTATTTCCCGTCGACCACCCAATATCACAACTAATACATCCTATGTTCCTTATATACCCTCTCCGCTTCGATTTAATCGGACTCAACATCGATTACGGCATAACCAGACCGGACGACACGGACCTGCTAACAATGCAAACAACAAGCCATATCAAAAACCCGGTTCATTAGCTGCTCGAATGGGACCTGCGGGGTCTCCCAGCAGTATTCACAATAATAATAATAATAGCAACAATAACAGTAACAACAACAGAGGCGGTCGTCCCACACGCAATCCTATCAATGGGAGAAACCCTGCAGGTACACCGCCTGTTATAAGACAATTGCAAACAATGAGTGGAAAAGCTGAAAGAGATCATTCAAAATCGGAACTCACTAAGAAACTCCACGGTGAAGAGATGAAAGATTGGATCAGAAAACGAGTGATAGCCGAAGGTGTGCTCGATATGTCGGTGAGTATCTCAAAGTCCAAGCTCGCAACCAATATGATAGACCAACTCATACCAACCGGTAGAACCTACCAAACGATCCATGGCTCAAAGAGAACGGCATTTTGCCGCCAGGTCATCCAAATGCCCCAAACAATGCCGGAACAGTATTTTGGAGAATAATAGAAGATGTAGTACAAAAGGTAATCGGGCTCAGTCTACTCTAGCAGATCTACTCGCTGATGCCTTCCTCAGGGCGCTGGAATTACAATACATACCCTCAGTCTAGCCAACAACAATCTCGATCACTTATCTCAATTATCGAAGCTTCCGCTCACCTTGCCGGACATCCGAGCGCTTGATTTGAGCGGTAATCCCATCAGAAGTATCAACGAGCTTGACCACCTTCGAGCAGCTGGCGAGAAGAAAGGAAAAGCGAACGCTGGTGCAGGAAGTCTGAAAAGTCTTGTGGAGATCAAGTTGAACGATTCACCGTTCAGGGAAAAGATGCTCCAACAACCGGATGGTCCGAACATATATAAGCAGTAGGTGCTGCAGGTATGCTCTGTCCTATAATCCACTGACAATGTTGACAGCGATATCCTGCGACGCTTCCCTGGTCTGCGAATACTGGACGGTGTGGAGCTGGAGAGAATTGTTCTACCAATCGATAGAAAACCTAAAGTCCGTCTCACCGACGAGCAAAAAGCCGCCTTTGTCGCCAAACCCTTTGCCTTCCCCTGTGATGTGCAGACTGGATTCGGCGAAGAAGGCGTCAAAGAACCCGCTATGCAGTTTTGTGCGAAGTATGTCCCTGTTAATCCTGGCAGCAAGCTCTACATGAAGCATCATTGACTTCTGTCTGATTCAGATTTTTCACACTATTTGATACCGATCGAAATGCCGTCATTACGGGTTATGCACCTAACGCCCTTATATCCATCTCAGCAAACACGCTGCCCTCAAGATCGGCAAATCAAGTCGAAGTTCAGAAGACCCGATCGAATCGACCTCAACCAGTCTCATTTGAATCTTGGACCAACCTACCCAGCCGAAATTTCTTCCGAGGTACCACAACCATCAAAGCTCGTATGGATAGTTTACATAATCCTTCGGACCCAGAAAGATTGCTCAGATGGTGGAACAAAGCTGTGCCCCGAACGAAACATCCTTTAGCCGATCCCTCCAAGTGGTGCTTTGATACATGGGTATTAGATGGCGAAGGCGAAGGTACGAAATTGTGTTTGATGATTGAAGGAGAATTCGAAGAATGTAAGTCGGTCTTCAGCTATGGCGAGGAAGAGCAACACTGACATTTCGATCATAGTGCCATCGGGAACTTTCCGATCTTTTTCTCGAACTTTTATTCTCACCCCTGCTCCTCAAGGTTCACCGTAAGTCATCTGTCACAATCTGACTGAATTATTAGGCTTATACCATTGTTGCATTGCAGAGCCGCCAATGCAGGTTGGCCTGCAGTGATTTTGTCAGACATGATGACAGTCCACTCATACCTTGGTACATCCGCTTTCGACGAGTACGGTCGGTCACTGGCAAGTCACGGCGTCATCATACAAACACCTCAAGTACCGCTACCCTCAAGCGATAATGATGCGCTCATCACTCAACTGAGTCAGCGAACTGGGATGAACTCGCAATTTTCGATATTGTGCTTGGAACAAAACGGTTGGATTTTCGACGCTGCTTTAAAGAACTTTGAGGAGATCAAAGGCACGATTCCACCTGAAGCCTTTGTTTGATCGTTTATAGAATTAAGTCGTCACTAGCAGCCGGTCATGGGGGATGAGACTACTTAGGAAGTTCGGTTTACGTGCGCTTTTATCTTTGTTTTCTGTTTTATTTTTTGCGTTCAGTCGCATATTTTTCTCATTCATTATTTTCATCGATAAATCGGTAATCAAAAATTACCAAATTTATATCTTTGTTCGACACTATATTTTTGTGTCTCTGTTTCCCGCCTCCGGTGTCACATAGTACAATTTTCTATCAAGATCGTGGAAGAAACAATCACAATTGCAAACCGAGAAACCGAATTCCCTACAACTCAAAAACGAAAAAGGTTACACTCGGGATTCTTGTTCACCACATCATCTTTCACCCATGTGTCCATCACCCGAAACACAAAACTTCAGTCAATGCATCAGGATTATAGGACCTACATGAGCGCTTTTGGTGCTTTGACTCCCATGTTCAGTTGATGCTTTCATCCTTCCTTTCCCCCGTACAATTAACTTTTTATCCCCTTATTATTGCGCAAAGTAATCTGTCCATCCTATGTTAATCTATCCCCTAGATGTCGATAATACAAATATTATTTATATCATGTGAAATTGAATGTATGCCATATCATGGACTGGAATGTGGAATTAGGATATGACGCATTTGCTGATAATGACAAACAAAGGGTTTCATATAATCTAGATAATGGAGTGTGCTTATGTCTTCGTGAAGCTTTGTATCGTCATTGACACATTCCACTCGATGTTGCCGGTAGAAGATGTACGAAAGAAGTATGCGGGTTCATATATATATGTACATGAATGTCTTTCGCCCTTCAGGAATTTGACGTATGGCAATGCACGGAATCTTGAGAAACGTACTGTAACTTGGAAGGTCTAGCGCTGTATTAAACTACTGAGGCGATGTGTAGATAACCGTTTGATACATCTATTTTACAACTTTGACCGTCTATCCCCTCATACAAGATGGTGTTCCTTGATCAGCCTGCCCGTATCTCGGAACTCGTCAAGATAGCGTTGTCAACCCCCAATCATACCAATTCTGACTTGTCTAATGGTATCCAGCTGGTCTTTCGTATTTACTAATAATCCACCAGGCGTGTATGACCCCTATTTGCATACATCGATAAATCAGCAAAATGATCATAAACAAAAAAATCACCACAACGCAATCCAACAAGAATTATAAGGAATAGACACTGAATGATGAGTACATGAATCGGAACTCTTCAGCTAAAACTGCCTGACTTACCAGGAATCCATCCTAATATCCATAGAAGACAATTTATCACCACATCAGCCCCGCATCCTCGTTTTATGAAGCTAAACATGAAGGTTTGTTAGCTGGAGCTCCCAGAGAAGATAAGGGTAGTAGTATAGGATAGCAATAAAGGACAGTAGTAGGTAGCTGATTGGTAAAAATTTGTCTACTTACACTGAAGCGGGCGGTATAAAGATAGCGAGAAAGTATAAAACCACATCACTTGTAGCTATGCGTCAATCTCAAGCCATCAGCTACATTGTCTTTTTTTTTGAGTCCCGCTTGGAAACTATCGAAGGAAGGAAAGGGGACTTTTGACAATGCAGAAGTGAAAATTTGCCTCAGTCAACTTACAGGAAGGTGGACGAGCCATATTGTGCGATGTATGTGTGGAATTGGTGAGTGGTCACTTGAGCTTGAATGGATTGTATTGATGTAGTGAGAGTGAAAATATGAAGTACTTGAATGCCTGTAAGAGAAAAGAAGGGTATTTTCGTATGATAATGGGTATTTATATTTATACCAAAGTTCGGTCCTTTGTCCAATCTTATCTTTCGTCGATCAGATGACGTCACTTGCCTTCGAGGCATATTTCGGTCTCCGACTACGCGAAAAGCTGTGAACTCTGAAAAGGAGTTTCGCAAAGCAGTGTTTAATGATGATTGCTAAGCATCGTACACCAAAGCATGACTATACGGCCGAATCTTAATGATGTGCCCTGCATGGCCACCTCCCCTCTCAAGTGCATTGATCAAGTCTACAATAGAATAAATGTCCCGTTTCCACGGATAGGCATGTACACTAATACCGAGACTTCCTACGTACGTTCTTCCAGGTAATTGCTCATAATCCCTTATACATCGCTCCAATAGGCAACATAGCCTCCTTAGCAAATCTAATGTTTTTGGTCTGTGTGAAACTTTCTATAGCTCCAATGCCATTAAATCTTCCCCATCCACTATTTTTCCATCCACCATGAGGTAAATTATGTTGATCATGAATAGTCATTCCATTTACATGTACAGCTCCACTTTCTAATTTCTTTGCTAATTCCAAAGATTCTTGGAAATCTTGAGAAAAAATTGAAGTTGATAAACCGGTAGAATGAGAATTTGCATATTCTATTATTTTATCGATATTGTCGAAAGTGTGTAAAGAGAGTAAAGGTGCAAATGATTCTTCTCTGTATAAAGTTGTTTTTGGCGAGAGTGAAGTCAGGATGGTTGGTGGGAAAGAAGTAGTGGTTGAGCTGGTAGATGAGGGAGAAGCTGAGTAAAGGGGTTTCGCACCCTATAGAAGATGATTAGTATCATTTTTACTTGATACAGGCTGGTTTAGGATCTTAAGAAATAGGCGGATAAAAATGAGACTCACCCCTTTCACCGCATCGTCGTACATCGCTCTCGCTCCAATTCCAGAATCTGGTCGAACCATTTCCATACCTTCACCCCATTGAGCCTCCTCAGCAGTCTGCTTTAGTATTTCTTCAAATTCCGCCGCTATATCCGAATGAACAAGGACCTGCTCGGTTGACATGCAAACTTGACCAGAATTGAAGAAGGCTCCGAACAAAATCTGCAAAGCATAGCCACAAATCAGCTTGATTGATAAGCAAGTGTTCAAGGCATGGTGAGACTAACGTTATTTGCGGCAAGCTTGAGATCAGCATTCGGTAAGACGATCGCTATTGATTTTCCTCCTAATTCCATTACTGAAGGTCTAGTCAATACAAGAATTCAGCATCATAACCCCTTAAAACCATGTTTTGTGATGCTTGAGAGACTCACTTGAGATGTTCGCCACATTTCGCAGCTAAGATTTTGCCTAACCTCACAGAACCAGTGAAATTGACCATCTGCTACCATATTAACCTGAAATTTTGGACGGGCTAAACTAACGTTGACTCACCTTGACATCCCGGTGAGCTATTAGTTGTTCTACCCGGGCAGGAGCGTCCTTTTCCGACAAATTCAATGTTTGTAAAACTCCTTTAGGCAGACCTGCATCTTCGAATAGAGGTGCTAGTAGACCGAAAAATTGAGGAAGTAGGGGTGATGCTAGATTGAGCAAGAGACTCTTTAAGCTCAATTTCTAACGAGAGAAGACTTCCTGGTAATGGGCGCAGACCCTTACCTCGGAGAAGTACGGTGTTGCCGCATGCTAGTGGATATGCTAAGAAATCATCATCAGTTAGCCTCGTCTGTAGACTGGAAAATAGGAAAAGCAGTCACCTATACTTCGCAAGGCTAATGTTAATGGGTAATTAAAAGCGGGTATACTCAGTACAGGACCGTATGGTTGTCTGAGGACCATAGAGAAGCTATCATCCTTGGTTTGAGGTATTGAGCCCTGCAATTGGTGAACATGCAATAAGCTTCGGTCGCTCAACTCTTGAACCGAAGACGTTGATTTACCTCAACTGATATAGCTCTGTCCCAATTAGCAGATCAGCTTTGTTTATAATCGAACCTGGTCTATACTTACGTATTCGCTGCTCCCTCTACAAGATGAGAAGCAGACATCTGATCACCGCCAATCACGATATCCGCAAAAGAGGCATCCGCTTTCAACGCTTCCGTGAACGTATCTTTACGATCTTTCAGTAATTGAACAACCTGTAGCAAGCGAAATAATTTAGTTCTCCTTCCGATATGATCACCGCACATGAGACAAGATAATCAGGTAGATGACGTACATTTTGTAATATCCCTTTCCTCTCCCAACCATTTACATTTCTCCAATCTTCAAAAGCTCTTTTGGAATCAAGTATAGCTTGATTCCTATATCCGTCTCAAATCAATGAAAAAGATCCCACAATAGTCATATCTTATTCATGACTGATGAAGATCAAATCACTCACGTCTCATCTTCACCAGCCACAATCACTTCACAAGTCTCTCGTGCGGACTTCGGATGTTTATGTGTCACTGATCCTCCGGAAGAAGAGGTCGATGCTTGACCATTTATCCATAAAGGCACAACAGGCAGATTGGTTCTTCTTGCTGTGGTCGCGAATGAACGCGACGAAGAGCAGAATACACTTCCCCTCAATCTTGACTGGACAAGCATTGCAAATATATTCGTGACAACGGTGTAATTCTGTTCATGAATATGAATACCAACAGCAGTTCATGAAATGTGGAGATGGGGATTTACAAGATTATCGGGAAATTCCTTACCTCATAATCGTGCCTGAATCGAATTGAGATAAAGGATTACGACTAGAGAACAACTTAATGAATCGGTCTTCGGACAAAATGAATAATCACTTTTGTGGGTGACAAAGCGTATATCCAGTCTGACAGAGAGAAGCATGAGCTCAATATAAACCTTGGCGAATCAAGAAACATATTTACGCACTTCAACTGGCGAAGATGACACTTTGGACATTTATTGGTAGACAATGGACTAAGCTTCCACCTCCACCAAAAGGAGAATACTTAAAAGGCAAAGTAGTTCTTCTTACAGGTGCAAATTCAGGTTAGTTACCATTCCCCTGCTTCTAATTTAAAGATTGTATTAATTCCAATTTGATCGTACTTCAGGTATAGGTCTTGAATCTCTTAAACACTTTTCGACAGCTTCTCCTGCTTTGTTGATCTTAGCTGTCAGGTCAATAGAAGTTTCAGAAAGGATTCTGGCGGAACTACAATCACTTCATACTGATTTAAAAGGGATAGTTATATCACTCAATCTGGATGATTTGGATAGTATTAAATCATTTCCCTCAAGATTGAAAGATAAGGGTATAGATAAGATTGATATTTTAATCAATAATGCTGGGTTAGTGTTCCTTATGCGAAGGTTAGGTTTTGACCAAGGAAAGGTATTGATGTTAATTTAAATATAGAATTAATCCAGGTAACGATGATAAACCTGCAGAAATGACGAAAGACGGCTACGAAAAAACGCAAGTTCCTTTTTATATTCAAATCAATAAACTTATGCTTATTAATTATTTTATAGATTTCAAACAAATGTCTTATCTCCTATTTTACTTACTTTCACTCTTTTATCATTTCTCAAACAATCATCTAAACCAAAAGTAATCTTCTTAGGTTCAGGATTACATGCAACATGTAATAATCAACCTATAATTGAAGCAATTGATCAAAAAAAATCAATTATAAAGATATTTAATGATCAAAATTCATTTGATAATAAACAAATATATGGAAGATCAAAAGTAAATAAATTTCTTTTTACCTCTAACACCAACTTACAAATTTCTAAAGCTAAATCCATTTCATTTTCCTTTTTTTTTAAAAAAGCTTCTTCTTCATATGTTTACCAGGCAACTTATCGAAATGTTAAATGATATATCAATTATAACAGTTTCACCAGGATTAGCAATTACAAATTTAGGAAGAGATTTTAAATTTTCAATTGGATTTATTATTTTTGGTGCACCTTTCATGTTTTTAAATGCTAGATCTGCTGAAAAAGGTGCAAGAAATTTAACTTCTGCTGTAGCTAATGCTGAACAAAGTTATGATGTAAGTTTATTTAAATATATGAATTTATGAAGTTGAGCTTATTGTTTTTTTGATTGATTCTTAGTATTGGGCAGAATGTGGTCCATCTTATTCTGAAAGTAGTTGGTTATCATCTGGACAAGGAATAAAAGCTATAAAAGCATTTTATACGGAAATGATTGATGAAATTGAAAAGATAACTCCTGGAATTACCAAGGATTTAGCTTGATTAGATTGGACTAGATCGATCCTTCGTCCCGAAAAGTGAAATTGCTTTGGTAATCAATGAAAAGCCTTTTGTTATATTTTTGGATCTCGGATATCAAGAACAGGGTATCATAAGTCAAATCCGGTATATCTTACAAGGGAATTCCGACAAATAGTCCAAATAGCAATATCAAATTGAATATGTATAAATTGTACCTTGACTGCAGTGGTTTATCTACCCGTCTCATTCTTCTCCTTGTCTAATCCCTTTCGATGAACACTTGAGGTGCATTATCTACCATCCATTGTACGCTCAAAGCTTTTCCAGCCATATCACCGAACTCCCTATTCGGATCAGCCGACCTCATTAGGGTGGCTAGAATAGTAGTATAATAAGCGTCAAGAGGCCTCGATTGCATCTGAATTTGAACTTACGTCCGAATACCACACCTAGGTTCTGTGAAGTCATTAGATTGACACTCGATAGGGCGGTCACCCTATTGAGATGTAACATCAATGTTCTGAGCGTATTGTAATGCTCTTTAGGTAGCTCTTTCAGCAAAGCACATAAGGCTGAATGTTTATTATTAGTATCTCTAATACCTGCAAGATGTTACAAGAATCAGCACAAACGGGTAGTTATTTGACATGTCTCACAGGGAGATAGGCGTTCGCCACTCACTCGCAGCGGCAACGAAACTCTCATGCAGAGCATGCGTCAAAAGTGGGTTAGGCAAACTTCGGAAATAAGTCTTGAGCACCGACGTGACACTTGAAATATCGTTGAAGATCTCGAGATCTGTCAAGTCGAAAGCATCGTAATCACCTCTTTCGAACAGTTGAGTGATCTGCTTGGATTGAGAAGATCCACCAGTCTTTCGGTATATCCCTTCATACTCCATACCTGGCATTCGCGAATTAGTTTAGAGAAGCCCAGTACTATATTGATGGGTATATTCGGAGACTCACCGACAGCCTCAACAGCATGTATACATTTTGTCACGATTCCAGGTATTGCAGTCTTATCGGCACCGACTTGTTCAATGAGATCACGGCCGAACATCGAGGGGGCTAGGATCATCGAGATGTCAGTATAACAATCCAAATTTCAAACGAGGAAGCTACTCACGTAATGGTCCGTCCATGTGCTCAATTGTCCCATTCCTGCTACCAGTACAACTCCTAGGCAGTTTCTCGGCGCATTTGAAATGACAGACGATACCACAAGCTAAAGGCAAGCGCGATCTCAGTATTAGTCTTATATCGCTGCGAAGCAAAGGGAAACCAGACAACACTCACAAGAACACTTGACTTCCTGTAAGCCCCACATCTTCTCTTGACATAGCTCACATCTCGTCAATCTCATCGTGGAATGCTGAGCGAAGCTATGGTCTCTGAAGCCAAATTCAGTTGAGGGTCTTTGCAGATTGCCATTAGGTCCACCAGGTCCACCATTACCAGCTCCAGAAAGATTGACACCTAAACCTGGATTTCGATTCGAAGTAGGTAAATTAAGAGGTTTGGATATTGATGCGGATGCGGAAGATGAATCGGGTCCCTTTGAAGATTTATACCATTTAAATCTTCTTGCAGGTGCAGCTTCGATAAGAGGTTCAGGTTTTGTCACTTTCACCACTCTAGCAGTCTCCTCTGGTACTTCTTGTAATGTAGCTGAAGTTGCCAAAGACGATAAAGAAGGTGATCCTGATGGATGAGATCTACCCGCTCCAGAAGGACCATTCTTACCGACGCCTGAAAGGTTACCGAAAATTGTCGGAGGTCTAATTCTACTCAAATGATCTTGTACCGATTCAGCCTGTCGAGACAGAGAAGCATTCAATTCTGCTAGTTCCTCGTTCTTCGCTGCAAGTGCGGCTGATTCCTCCAAAAAGGATTCTTTCGTTTCTCGCAACTCGGCTATATCTCGTTGAAGTGCTTCTCGCTGGGCCGTAAGCGGTTCAAGCTCTTCGCGGTACTGCTCTTTGATCGTGTCTAGTCGATTTGTTAGTGATCGACTGAGCGAAGATGCCCCATCATCGCCGCCGAATGAATCGATGCTATACAAGGCGAGCAGGATCAGTAAGAAGCTCGGTCGTAAAGCACAAAGAACGTCAAGATGGGAAAGCACAATACTCACCTCGCTCGTCTAGCATGCAATTCCTCAACTTCAGCGAGCGACATATCCCTCTGAGCTCGCAATCTTGAAATATCTCTTTCCAGGCCAGTCAAATTGTTCGCAAGATCGTTACTCCTTCGGCGCATATTTTCCGCTCGTCGCTCGTCTCCGGAAATTACACTCAGTCGAGCGGTCTGGGAATGCACTTGGGCTCGTAAACGAGACACTTCAGCTTCCAATTCACGACGATGAGCCAGCTCTTTATCGTATTCTTCCCCAGCTATTGTCAATCCTTCAGAATATTGTTGACTCGTACGCTGATTAATAGGGTTGTAAGTATCTATTACCTGCCGAGCAGAGGTATGCAAGAATGATTGACTCACCTTGGCACCTGTATATTTGCTCTTCAAACCCGTGATGGTATCCCTGAGCTCCTCGATCTCCTGTATCACTCCAGTCAGAACGCTCAGATCGACCTCAGACTTATCTTCTCCGCGGTGTTTAGCTCCAGCAACAAGTTCGACAAGTGTGTTGAATGACCCATCCCCGGAGCCATAGCGCGAATTTATCGATATCGTACTGTCTGCTGATGCCTGTCTGATTCGAAGCATTTGAGGGGTCTGGACTTGATCGTTGGGAGATAATCTTAGCCTTGATGGCGAGCGACTCATAGCTTCCAATGACCCTGACTGCTCCATTCCCGCACCGGCGCCGGCATCGTTTGTGGTGGTCGCAGCAGCAGAAGATAGCATATCCATCTGCGGAGATCTCGCTATTGATGGTGAAGTCGCATCATTTGTAGATATAGGCGACGAGTGTGCATTTGCATCCTCGATAGGTTCTTCTGAACCGTCCTCTGCTTTGACAATTACTATTGATTCGCCCGATTTGTGAGCTATCTTATCTTTCTTTGTAGGCGACTGATCGATGTTATTCAGTATGACAGCAAAGTCCGGATCGGAAAGGCTGAAAGACATTGGCGGCAGGTTAGGTGCATTCAGTCGAGGGGTAGATACCGCTCCTTCGGACAGTTGATTGTTGGAAGGCTGTTTCGAAGGAAGCCCAGAGGATAGTGCAGTATTATCGATACTCGATTTTCTGGACCCACCAGCAGTAGAGTCCTCATCTTCAATAGTAGCTAATGGTCTCGATTTACCGCTAGCAAGCTGGTCAGGCAAGGAACTTGTCCTAGGTGGTGGTCCAGAACTGCCTTGATCTTGTGTTGTCATCGCTCCTCCAGCTGATATCTGTCTTTCTCTAAATGGGAACATGTCGTTGCCAGGGGACGGCGATGGAGTAGTAGGCGATCTAAGTGGCTGTAGACCTTGGCCTTCTTGCTGCTGCTGCTGCTGCTCCTTCAAATCAGTGAAAGACGCTCGAAGGGGTGAAGGTGGTAAAGGCGACATTCTAGGCTCTACATTGAAAGTTGAATTTTGAGCGTCCATGTTGAAGGTCATGGCCGGATTGATGGATCTTCTCCTTTCAGCTTTACTGGTTGGTACGTTGAGACCCACCGGTCCAACGCCCAATCCTGCATTTTTCGATGGTCCAGCCGCCGGTACAGGAATAGAATCGTTGATTGATCTAGAAGAACCCAGTGATGGACTGGGCATATGACTCCCTTGGCGACCTTGAGCGTTGTGATCAGAATCCATCGACCTGCTATGAGTGACACCGCGGTTGGGATCAGATGGAGAAGACGGTAAGGGCATATTATCTTGATCCACAGCTCGGCGATTTGCAGGTGAGGTGGATCGTTGGATGGTTCTATCCACACTCAAATCCCTCTGTTTTTCTCTTTCTCGTTCTCTTGACGAGTCTCGCTCAGCAGCATCCTCGAAAGCATCGCCAGCGTTGGAGATTCCCGAATCGTGATTTGGCGTGTCGAATTTACCTGTGTTGAACGAATTAGGTGTTGCCGAAGGGGATCCGGTCGGTGAATTGGCAAACTGAGCCAGAGACATGGATGAAGGTATACCTGGCGTTGATTGCAAGAATTTTCCAGCGGGTACAGGTATGGGAGAGGCGATATCAGGTTGGTCTTCCTCCCTCTTCCTTTCTCCGTCCACATGCTTCTCTCTCCTTTCCCTTTCCCTTTCTTCCTTTCTAGCTTGCTTTTGCCTCTTGTGTTCCGCATGGCGTCGGCTGCGTGCCACTCGTTCGTTATGACAGGCCTACGTATGGTCAGTGTCTGAGAAGTCTTGAGAGCGACAACACTTACCATGCAATATATACCCTGGCTGGTCTTAGCAAACACCAACTCCTCTATACGCCGCTTGCATGTCCTGCAGGTAAAGCAATGAGCATGATACGATTCGTCGCCAGTCATGATAGCTTCCTCCGTTATCGCTTGTTTACAGACAAAACACTGAAGACTGCATCAGCTGACATCAGGAGGGTTTCGATTCCTAGCTTACTCACTTGGTAAGAACAATTTCCGCACACAGGGCTACCGTCCGACAAGAGCAGTAGATTGGTATCTGCCGATACCTTGTTCTTGCATTTGGCACATTTGAAGCAATCTACATGCCATAGGGATGATCTGCAGCGTGGAAGGGGTGTTAGGACATATTGGTGTTTCTGAGATTACGTGAAGACTTAGATTTTCGGAGAACAAAACTCACCCAAAAGCAACGACGACACCACCACTCTCCTGATCAATGACCTCATGACATCCTCCGCATTTCGCGTCCAATTCCCCTAAATTCGGTAGACTATCGCCCGTCTTCGTAGTCGGTGTCTCGTTGCCTTTCAGCAAAGTCGAAGATTGTCCATTTATGCTAGTTGGGGGTGGTATGTTAGAGGGTGAAGGAACGCGAGGAGATAAGACTGCTGGTGCGGATGTTGATGGAGTGGTTGTATTGTTTTGCTTCGGCGTCGGTGGATGATTTTCTATCAACGGCGAGGATGGGTGAGGGACCGGAAATGCAACTGTCGACGGGGAATAAGAATGAGACGAGGGGACATCAAGTGGTAAAGATGTTGACATTTTGTCCGACTTCTATTTCTCTTGATCTCTAATGGTCTATCTATTTGCCAATCATTGAATCAATGTATGCTGATGTGTAACTTTCGGCGATAGACGATTATGCGTGTGAATGGTATTATCTGCTGAAACAATCTGTCTATTTTCCAGTCAAAGGTACATGCGATTTTGAAGATTCCTTTATGTTCTAATTGATTTGTTGAAGCTATTTGATCAGCAGGTGTCTTGAAACCTGATGACGATAAGTGAAGCGAGTAACAATTTACTTGATGGTAAATGTCGCGTTGAATAACGAGCCTGGATACTCCTTCGATGCGACTAAATCCATAGATCTGACTTCACACAGGTCATGCTAGAGCCAGAGAGTTGAAGCAGATCCTTTCGCAGTCCTAAGCCTAGATTGAGCAGCGTAGCTCGATGCAAGTGGGCGGTGAACGTCTTTTGTCGTTTATAGAACAAATATGGTACGTGCGCGCGAATGATTGAGCTCGAGCTTTGAGCAGTGTGGTCACGGAATCAATTGAAGTTGCTGCTATTGTGGGTCAGGTCGCAAGAGATCAAGTCCCGCCTCTTACGAATAGTTGTAGTGATTATCAATGATGATGGACTTTTGTCTGACTGAATAGAACGACTGTTGACCGTGTACTTGACAGGGGAAAGCCGAGAATCTATCGTTTTGAATATAGTTGGTCCCCGCTTAGACCATGCGATGATGTTGGTTTTGATTTTTGAATTTCTGATTTTCTGTTCAATCAATTTCTAATTATCTATTTTGTTGCCTATATACTGATGTTGTTATTGTTGTTTTTATTTTGCAGTCCATATCATAATGGTGAATGTTGGAGTGACCCGTTGTCATGTAACGTTTAGATCAATCGTGATAGTGAAATGTGCTTATAGAATGGTTAAATTAACCTATAATCAGGGTCTTTCATTTTATAGCATCAAAAGTGCGTCGCGTCAGTTTAGAAAAGAAAAAGAAGAAAGAACAAAAAGAAACCACCCACCACGCGTAAGTTCTTATATGGGATTAAGCATTAAATAAATTTAGAGACCATCTTCCAAAAATCCGAAATTTCTTGCCTTACTTACGCCTATGAGAGATAAAAGGTGTTTTATTTCAGATCAATCTTTCATTTTTCTATTTTATTTGACACTTGATCTTATTAAGCTTTAGAAGGATGCCAACTACATAATAGTAAGTAAGCTTTCTATCAGGAATAATAGCCTCATCTTATCTAAATCTTCACCAGTATAATTAAGATGAATAAATTATCTTCAACCCACCGAGTACACTCTGTAAGAGTTACAAAGAGGCATAGAAAATAATACACACTGAAAATTCTGAATATCATACTGTGTACCCTACTCATCACATTATCCTTCGCTCTTTGAGGATTATCAATCACAAATTAGGGAGTGATCAAGGCGCTGATCATTGTTGAATCACAGGTTTCCCTTTTATCCGTTCTACTTCCCTTGCTACATACAGTTATACAACCTTTTATATACCATATGTCTTATGCAAATTTCAATATCCTACTATTCCATGAAAATCTTGACCATAATATTCCCTCAAAGGATGTCCGACTTATCCGGAATTCGAATGACCAAGGATGAAAACTCATATACTCATATTTTACCCTTTTAGGCACTGTATTGATACTTTGACGGTACTACGTCGCATACATATGTTCATATAGGTATTCATTTAAGATATTCCATATATCTACAATCCAAGATATCTTCCCAAACTGACTGCAATTGGATCGAGCTACTGTATTAACGATGTCGACGGATAATTCTAGGATATATACAGTCATACCTGAATCAGACACCGGGGAAGCCGATTCTCATGCTGTTGAAGAAGAAGATAGAGGAGACTCGACGGTCTTGAGAGCAGGATTTGACAACGGTTCATCGAGTCAGATACCTTGGAAAAGACTATTACCATTTTTCATTTTACGCTCAATGGACGCATTAACATATGGTCTAATTTTTCCATTTATAATAGAATATATGACTTCACTTGAAATTCCTCAAGATAAAATAGGATTATATGCTGGAATTGCAGAAGGTAGTTTGATGTTTGCAGAAGCATCAATTGCACCTATATGGGCTATTCTGGCTGATAAATTAGGAAGAAAGAAATGCTCTACTTGGGGATTTATGATTTCTGTTATTTCTTGTGGAATGGTAGGTTTTGGAAAAAGTGCAAAGTGGATTATATTTTGGAGAATGTGTAGTTAGTCAAAATCTCAGATTTCCCCACACTAGTTCAAAAGTCAAGAGGAGATATCATGCTTATCATTCATATTTTGAGATAATAGTTGGTCTTAATCCTACACCAGTTTTAAGTAAAATTTTAATTACCGAATTCACTCATCCAACAAATCGTGAATTCATCTTCTCAATTTATTCACCAATTTTTAATACTGGTTATCTCATTGGGCATCTAATTGGAGGTTGGTTAGCAGATCCATATGGTAGATTACCTTTTTGGTTAGGAGGAAATTCAGATTTTTTCCAAAAATGGCCTTATGCCTTACCATGTTTGGTCAACTCATTTCTGTTAGTTGTCAATTTACCTTTCGGCCGTATTTGCGCTGACGTTGAGCCGATTTTCAGAGGTCTCTTGGCAGTCGTCGTGGGACTTTTGTTTCTGGAAGAGGTGAGTGATGTCGGTTTCCAGATAGCGCAACTGTCGCGAACGGACCAGCTGAGGGGTTTTGAGCCTGGGAAATAGACTAAACCCTCTCAGATTGTAACAATAGACATTCAATGTTCAGACAGGGACACGGCGTCGACTGCCGACCTATGGAAAGATACCTTGAAGATACCTCTCTTTACTCTTATACTAGCTAGTTTCTGCGGTGCGTTCGAGTTTTGCACAATAATTTGCTTAAGAGCAATACTGATGCAGCTTATTAGCTTATCAATTCGGTAAGTTATCTAACCTAATCTGTCACAAGTCTCAATACGAAAGCTTAGATCCCTACAGCTGTTTACGCATTCGAAGGATTATTTACAGTCTTTGCATATACCTCAATCAATCAAGGTGGTCTAGGATTCCCAGTACGTCAATTTCATTTTACTTCAAAGCGGCAAATATATAATTCACCACAGGTTGAGATGATAGGAAGTATAATAGCTTTTACAACTCTTTTATATATCATTGGTTCACCTATAATCATACCTAGATTGAAGAGGCGATTTGGTGTTCGGAAATCCTTAACAATAACGGTTATCACAATACCGATCGAGGCTTTGATTATTCCAATCGCTCAATGGTGTGCTAGAGTAGGAAGAGTCTGGACATGGGTTATCTTACTGTTTGTTCAATTACCCTTGAAGAATTTTCATCAGATGGGATGGCCGTAAGTGATTTTACCTCCAATCGCGCGGCGTGCCACAACGTTGATAATACTCTGTAGAATGAATGACCATCTCAACACAGCTTGTTTCGATGATTATCCGCATTTGGTGGCTACAGGTAGTGCAATCACTTTAATTGCCGGAGTAGGTCCTATTTTTGCATAACGCAATTCAAAGCAGTCGTCAAGGCTGGGGAAATGGGCATCTGTCCGCTAACTCGATTAGCAGGCCTCAGGAAGAGCTTTCGGTCCAGCTATAGCAGGGTGAGTACTTTGATCGATTTTTCGAATTTCTTGCAAGTAAATGGAAATATAACAAATAGTTACTTCCCAATTGTGATGCTCATACGCTGAGTTTGCGATTTGAATACTGTAGGTGGCTGTTTTCGATTTCGACCGAATACCCCTTGCGTTCTTTCGGTCGTCAAGTCTCTTGGATCAGTCTCTTTCTCATGACCTTACCACCTGTCATTCTGAGCTTATACATTCCAGATGGTCTCACAAGAGAAAATTTGCCAGAGGACTCGGAAGAAGACGATGCAAATAACCCTTTACTTGCGAGGAGGTTGTCAATCGAATGAATATTGCCGATTAGAATGTGAATTGAGAATGTTCATGCGACCATTCTAATCCTAGGCTGTCAGCTAGAACTACTGTATAATATGGTCATATTGTTTGAAAGATGCATCCTGTACGAAAAGCATTACCATCTTCCTGGTTGCCCATCACTGACGAAAGAGTGCGTTAGCATCGATAGGCGATTCGTCACTCGTCAAAATTGACTCACTAATTCCAGGGTTTACCACTATGGGTTTCTCTTGTAGCTTCATCGATGACTTTGATCAGACCAGCTATCCGATGCGATATCAGTATGTTACAATATTCTTAGTTGTGACCTTGAATGACTCACAAGCAGATTGCTCGACCGTCACAGGGGCTTTATCCCATCCCCGATGTTGAGCTGTTAAATTACCCATACCTCTGAGCAAATTTCGAAATGCTGTCTTAGCTCAAAACACCATCAACATAATAATAAAAGTATGACTCACGTAGCTACCCATCCAGGACATATAGGGAAAATTATTAAATCAGGATGTTCAAAATGAGCATATCGAGCCTAATGCCGAATGAAATTATATTCAATATTACCGAATTGAAATGGTAACATGAATCAAATATACTTACTAAATAAGTAGCTCCAATCTGTTGGAAATTATTATCAGTAAATGTATATCGAAGATTGTTAAAACAAAGGTTCTATCTCACTTTTGTAATACCATAACAAACATTTTGTTTATCAGGTATTCTATCCAAAATAGCAGCAGAAGAAGAAATGAAAATAAATTTACTTCCAGATTTTAAAAGTTCTAAAGATGCTTGAAAAAATAATAAATAACCTTTAACATTAACTCTCCAATGATCTTCAAATTCTTGTGGATCAATATTTTCAATTCTTGACATTGCTTTTAATGTTAAAATACCTGCATTTGAAATTGCCTATATAAAGAATATCGGTAAAAAACATAAAAATCTCTCATTTAGCCTAATTTCATATCATCATATGCTTCATGATATTTTTTACACATACTATATCTATTTGATTTATTCCATATTTTGTTTCCAATTCTTCTATTGCCCGTTTAGGACTTTGAACATCCGTTACGTCCATATTCACTATTATTGCTTTACTTCCTTTTCCAATTGGGATTTCGGGTATTTTTTCTGCTAAAGGTAAAATTGTACCTATAACTGTGTACCCTTCTCGAGCTGCATATTGCTTGAATAAACCAAGTCCAATACTATTGATAGGAATGCGTACCATGATCAATCAACCACAAGATTGGTTGATGCGGCATGGGTGAAAGGACTCACCCCCTATTTACGCCTGATATCAGTACTACCGTCATGATTAAATGAAAACTTTGACTGCATGTGCAAGTCAACAACAATAATACTACTCAGATGAGTACAATATAAGAAATATTCACATACATTGCCTGCGAAGCACTCCCATCACCGATATTTCATTCGTTATCTCATCGCGTCTGTCGAACAAAGGCAAATCGGCGCTTTCTCTCCGAGATCTACACGCGAGGAAAGACAAGCGACGTAAGCGATTGACCATAGAGGATGTTATCATGGGATTGGCGATCATTTCCTTCGAGGTTATCTCCCAGAGAGAATTTTCGACCATGTCGCTTGACGCTCACAACAGCAGAGGGGATTGGGGAATGGTATTCAAAACTTGGGCATGATTTGCTGTAGACTTGAATATATATAAATGATGTTACAAAATTCGAGCAAACAGTGTGAGAAGTACATTGTTTCCATAATGATGTCCTCCCCGCTTCTTCAAGTGAGTGAAGGAAGCTTCGGTATATTCACAGACGGCTGATCGTAGCTCAATCCACTCGAGAAGGTGTATCAAACAGCTTTAGAAGCTATTCAAGAGAAACAATCGAATCTTCATGAAATTTCTTCATTCCTTTCAAATAATCCGGAAATAGCATTTGAAGAACACGAAGCACATGATAAAATCACTTCTTTTCTGGAAAAAGAAGGTTTCGAGGTCAATAGATCATATAATCTACCTACAGCTTTTCGGGCTTCTTATAAAAATGGAAGTGGCGGTCGAATATTTGGTTTGAATTCAGAATATGACGCTTTACCTGGAATAGGACATGGATGTGGACATAATCTGATAGCTATTTCAGGTATAGCTGCTTTAATAGGTATGAGAGAAGCCATGAAACAACATAATGTTTCTGGAACTGTAGTTCTACTGGGAACTCCTGCAGAAGAGATTTGTAGTGGTAAGCCAAAATTAATAGATACAGGAGCATGTAAGTATTTCAAATCAAATTAAATTCTGGAACTTTTACTTTTCAAGCTGATTCCGAGATATTACTTTTAGACAAAGAAATGGATGCTTGTATGATGCTTCATCCTGGAAAAGTACCAATTCATAATAGTGCAATATCAGCTGCTTTTGCTCATTGCGCAGTCATAGTTGAATATCTTGGAAAACCTGCTCATGCTGCCGCTTTACCCTGGCAAGGTGTTAATGCTCTAGATGCAGCTGTTGCTGCGTATAATGGAGTAGCTACTTTACGTCAACAGCTAGAGCCAGACGTTAGGATCCATGCAATCATTACCGATGGTGGATCTGCAGTGAATGGTTAGTGTTATTCGTGAAGATTCAGTCAACCATCTGACATTAATTTTGATCGATTAAAAAGTAATTCCTGAATATACATCGTCAAATTACATGATTAGATCATTGTCTTCCATCGGCGTGGAAAAGCTCAAGATCAAGATAGAGCAAGTATTCAAGTGAGCTTCCTGGTTTTCCAAGCTATAAAGCTGTTTGAATTTCTGCTAATGGCTGATCACCAGTGCCGCAGGTATGGCAACTGGTTGTGAAGTTAAGATTACCTGGCAACATCTAGTGAAAGATCTTCATCATTCCGAGGGTTTGGGGGACGCTTATAAAGAGGCAATGGAGACCTTGTTCCCAGAACACAAGGTTCAATGTGCTTATGGTGAATACGTTGGTGGGGGAAGTACAGACTTTGGGAATGTAACGTAAGCATTTCCCTTGATGTCTTCATCGTATCACTCAAGATAGCTAATGACGTTGAACTTGAAGATACGAATTACCCGCATGCCATCCTCATTTCGGCATTGTACCCGAAGTAGGTCGAGGTCAACATACTTCTGAGTTCGAACAAGCTGCTAGAACCGATATAGCACATAAGGAGACCTATCAAGCTGCTACTGGCGTTGCTGCAACTGGGCTTAAGTTCTTAGTTGATGACGAATATGCCAAAGAAGTGAGTTCAGCCGCCGAACAACCTTTGCCGGCTACATTCTGACTATTTGATTATCAGACTGTTGAGCTCCGGCGGATTGATCTCCCTAAAGAGGTTTAAAAACCTCATGGATGCTTTGGAATGTAATACAGCAATTTGGCATGCTACATAATTTTGCGATTTGATATTTGTGCCCCGCAACCGCGATTGTTTTTGATCTGGATTCCGGCTTTTGACTACAGACCCATGAACAAATCACCGATAGTTCATCAGCAATGCAATGAGCGAGACGAAGATTCGCTTGAGAGATTCACTGGCGCAACCATAGACTAATGGCTTTGTTAGCAAGGAAATGACTGGTCTAGCAGTAAAATGCAATACACGTGAAAAGCTATATCGATCTTCTCGCTTATGTCGCTAGCTAGGTTTCGGACGTCGCCAACGTCTCACACCTCATGGCTATAGCCGAGATTGTGAAGTATACTCGTAAGAGGATTTGTTGTGATACCTATGTATCTTCTTATCTACTTCCTAACTTATCAGAGGCCTCCTCTTCCATTCCAATAACCGTTAGATATCACAACCTCAGCGCATCATGAGCGAATACACTGTGCATACTTCCACCTTGTTCGACCCCAAGCAATTAGCCTGGCTAAAAAACGTATCAATCACCGTCAACAGAGATAACGGGTTGATCACCAAGGTTTTCGAAAGAATAAGCGAAGAAGCTGACACTAAGGATGGAGATGTCGATCTTAGGGGAAAGGTTGTCTTACCTGGGTTGGTAGATGCTCATACACACATATTTCTGCATGCCTATGCGTGAGTAGCCAGTACTGAATCCGTCTTTTGCTTCCAATTACTCGCTCTTGAGGTCACTAATATTGTGCTTCTCTGTCATAGTGAGAATCCTTCGGTCAATCAAAAACGGGATGAAAGTTTTGTAGAAAGGATAATTAGAGCTACAAATCACTGTCGTATCGCTCTGCTTTCCGGATACACAACTTACCGGTGAGAAATATCTTGTACAAATCTTCTCTCGTTTTCAGTATAGCTGAATAAATGACCAGTGATCTCGGTTCTGAATCGATGAAAGAAGCCGACGCCAATGTCCGAGACGCTATAAATCGTGGTCTGATGCCTGGACCAAGACTTTTCGTAGCAACTAGGGTCATTGCCTCAACATTAGCTTATGAGCCAAGGAATGAGAACCATATTGGAGGAACATGTATGCCAGCTGGGTGTGATTCAGCTGATGGCCCAGATGAACTTAGAAAAGCTGTTCGTCGACGTATTGGTTATGGAGCAGATATTATCAAGGTATATGCCGATTACAGAAGACGAATTATGAGATTTCCACCTAAACAACAACATCCTTATCTCTCTGAAATAAAAATCCTTCCTGAAGATCCAAATCCTGATCATAATGTGTTTTCTGATGAGGAATTGAAAGCTATTGTTGAGGAAGCGAAGATGGCTAAAGCTCCTTGTGTAGCTCATGCACATACAGAAGAAGGTGTAATCGCTTCATGTAAAGCAGGTGTCGATTGCATTGAACATGCTTCAAGAGTCGGAGATGCAGGACTTAAAGCTATGTTAGATGGAGATGTCATGATGTGTCCTACACTTTCAGTGGTGGAATTTATGCACATCAAGAATTTCCCTCAAATTCTTAAAACAGTCAAGAAAGCTTTCGATATGGGTATTAGGATCGCAGCCGGTGGAGATACAGGTACTTTCCCACATGGGGAAGGTGTTAGAGAAATTGAGTTGTTAATTCAAGCTGGATTACCTATTGAAGAAGCTATTAAATCTGCCACTTATAGAGGGTGGGAAAGTTGCGGTGGAGATCGATGCGGACGTAAATTCGGTTGGTTCGAAGAAGGCTGTGCAGCAGATATAATCGCACTCAATGCTGACCCTCGAAATGATAAGAACGCTTTCAGACAAGTAGATTTCGTCATGAAAGATGCTACAATATGGAAACAAGCTGGTCAAGGTCAAGGTATGCTGGAGATTGGTACTCCTCAAAGAGGAAACTACTTGACCAAATTTGGTTTAGAGTCAGAGCAATCGTATTAGCTGCTTCCATTGTATAATATACCTATTGGATCGAATCCATTGCAATACAATTACTTGGGCTAAGTCGCCGAGTATGTTAATTCTTTACACGAGGCCTTACATATCTCGTACGTATCACCGAAACGTTCCTAGTATCATACCAACGTATCGAAGTTGGTTCTACGCATTATCTGTCCCACGTCACTTCTTGTCCCGTCGGCTTCGGCTCGCTTCACCGCTTCTAGCAACTGCTTTGTTCTTTGCACTCTGACAGCTCCAGAAGCGCCAGTATCGCTCGCATCGAACCAGCTCAAGATTTCCTGGTACTATTGAAATGTAAGCTTTGTTTCACGGGAATGAACTCACCTTATCAGGATCGCCTGTTTCCAGAGCAGCAAAGAATAGAGGTAAAGCGACGGTGCTATGTATACAATCGGGATCACGCCGAGTTAAGTTTATTGTCATCCATATTATCCTGTCAATGGATCTGATGGGGCTAGGGTAATTGAGGACACGGGCAAGTTGAATGACAACCCCATGATACGAGCAAGCTAACATGATTTCGAATCTTGTGTCGTGGCTGATATGTCGTTGAGGCGAACCAGTGCCTTCTCTGGGATCATGAAGCTTGCTCGCGAACCAATCTAATCGGCTTGAATCTAATTTAGATTCCAGATTTATAATCTTATCATATAATTCATCTCCAAGTCGAATGATCTTCCGTGCCCCGATGACGTCGTGAGCACTCCTTGAACGGCGGAGTTGACCTTCAATCACACAGCATTGTGCAGAGAGATAAAGCATGTGTAAGGGTGATACAATGCTGAAGGCGGTTGTGGTATTCTCGTCCACGGTCGCTGGGCGATTTTCAAAAATGGCGGTTCCAAGGTGAAGAGTGTATCGTGGTTCGCTCAGACCGAACAAGGAAGACTTCATGTCGTATTGAGCCAAGATAGAAGCCATTCTTTTGATCAAAGGTGAACTGGTGTGGTCAAGAGGGCGGCGAAGGAAGATTTTGTCGACTTCATCTATTAACGACCGTAAGCGAGACAAAGGTGCACAAGTGACGCTTGCATATTGCCCATAAACCATGAAGGTGCAGTATACCGCCTCAAGTTCAGTGTCCGAGTCCACCTGCACGACATCCAAGTCCTTGAAAAGAAGTTCTCCGCATAACGTATGTTTATGCTGTGCATATTCCAGGTGTTCCTGGCGCTGTGCAGGGTTCATATGACCGGTAGCCGCCATATGCCAAGCAGACCATGCTAACATACCAGCATATAAGGCTGGGCAGAATTGACTGGCAGCGAAGAGGGAGATATAGTAATTGGTGGTTAGATGCTGCAAATGTCAGCTAGAGGCAAATCTCAAAGATACATACATGACGAGTGATGGCCGCATTAGATACCCTTTCTACAAAATAGGTTGCGATCGATTGATCTACCATATCAGGCGTAACCGGGGAGCAAAATCGCCTGCGAATTGTGGGTGATTCAGAAGTTATCGCATTCAAGCTTGGGAAGAACGCGTTTTGATTATTGAACAGTGAGTCCTCGTGAGTAGTAGGAAATGATTGCCAAGGGAATGGATCGTTAAGTCCGAGGAATAGGTCCAAGTTCAAATCATGACCTATAAAGGGATCAAAGGGCTGTTGGGTAGTTTCAATCGGACCCAAATCGAATACATTGGACGTAGATGTGGATGCTAGACCCGGGCCACCATCGATCGGGCTGATGAAATTATCGAAAGATGCCAGACCTGGTGGGTCCGACAAAGGTTCCTGCGGGTGTGAGGTGCTTTGACTTTGAGGTTGCACGTCGCTGAATAGTTGATCAGGCTGTATAAAGGTATGTAGACCGAGCTGTACGTGATCAGTCCTAGCTTCGTCCCCTCCTCGTAAATTTGACAGAGGTGTTGCCCAAGGTATCAGATTCTCCGCAGGGTGCTGAAAAGAATCTTGGGGCGAAGGTCCACTACCACCCCTAGACGAAGCTGTTCTGCTGTGAGTAGTCACAACGGATCCTTGTCGATTGACACGATTGCGCTTGGTTGCAGGGAAATCCGAAGAGTCACATGTGTCGATGAGCTCAGGCCATCTGCAGACCCGATTGAGACGTTCGCAATGCCCGCAAAGTGGTTTGGCGCGATCGCACCTCACGCGACGTTGTCGACAGGTCAAACAACCTAACAAACATTAGCTCCGGGGACTACTGGCAACCAGACGCCAGTTTGTAGTGACTTACCATCCTTTCGTCGCCTGTGCGATTTCTGATTGTCATTCTTCCTATCTAAGTGGGATTCCATGTTGGTGTTTAGCGAAAGAGGATATACGATCGAGCCGAAGAAGTGGGAATGCTTATATCTTCCGAAAACTGTGAAAAGCAACGTAATGGACTGACCCTGACCAATCCGTCGTTCAGCTCGCTGTTACCCAAAATAGCAAGTCTGGCCATAATGCGTGGGCAAACCGATATCGCAGATAAGTAGTCTTCGTTAAGGTCGCCGAACGCAAACGTCTTTTTTTACAATATTACCAATAGATATCCTTCGGTTGCGGAACTACCATCATCGGCGCTGGGTGCTCGTCTCAAGGATTCACACTAAGATCACTCCTCGGTGTTTTCGAAGCAGGTATAAATGGCGGATGCGTTTACCTCATGATAACTTATTACATTGCTGAGGTGACTCAGGAGCTGGGTGATAACTTAGTGGATGGAGTACATCTGATTGGTCTGCTCGTTAGAGTGTCTTGTGAAAGATTCTTTCCTAAGCGTATTGAGCCACGAGCTGGCATCTGCGCAGGATCTTGAGGTGAACATACGTTTTAATTGTACTAGGTCAAATGCAAGAGTGAACACCAGAGATTTGCATCGGTCTACTGTGAGAATACGGTAGATAAAACGTGGGTAACATATGTATATGACCTTGACTGTGAAGTATTAGTACTGCTCTCCATATACATGGCCCTCTTCTTTACAGGTGACCAAGCTTGTGCCTAGGAGCAGCTGAAGTCGTTTTATCTGGCGTAGAAGTAAAGGGGGGATCGATCACCCATGGCTTCGAGTTGTTGTGGAGTATACTTTGCCCTAATCTCCTCTTCTGACATAGCAGCTCGAGAAGCGTTGATTCGGCCTACCCAAATGTAGTATAGAGCGGGAACAATCAAATTACCAAAGGCCAAAAGACCGGCGGAAATACCAAAACCGACAGGATATTTTGCTATATTAGAAAATATCCTCAGTACGATATCAAGAAATGCGGTTTGAATCCTACTTACGAGCCTGGTTGGCGAGATATATGTTCGATCCGAGTACTCCACCAGCTTGACCAAAGAAATTAGAGCCGCCTAGCGCAGCGGCTCTTTTAGAGGCACCGGCGTTGTTAAGTGCGTAGAAGGTGAAATACATAGGAGTGAGTGGGTAAAAGCCTATACAGGCTATCATACACCCCGTGTCTAATTGTCAAAAGCCGGACAAGTCAGTATTGGACGAGATCCTGTTACAGTAGGAGAAGACTTGCAGGTGACTGCAACCAAATTCTGGTGCCCAGCGGTTGTCCAGCACATGATCAAGCCACTAAAAAGGGACGATCAGCTGCAACTTGAAGATTTGTGCAAGTTGGACGGCTTACACAATAGCTATTGCACTGGGGATCATCACCATTGCGGTTCTCTGCTTGTACCTGTCCGAGAAGTAGCCACAGATCCAAACGCTGAACATCGCTGCAACATAAGGGGGAGCGGAAAGCCCTTGAGCAGCAGCTGCTTTGTATCCCATATTTGCGATGATGGTGGGTAAAGTAAATTGAAAAGCGTATATTCCTGTGGCAAAGGAGAAGTGTCCAAAGGCAATGATCAAAAAGTGAGGTGACTGACATAAAAGTTAGCTTTCCCAAACGAACCACGCTTCCAAAAGACTTACCTTGAATGCAGACGCATAGGCCTTGACATCGAATACGGTAGATTTACCGCCCTTGTCCGAACCGTATTCGAATTTGGATCGAAGAACGATGAATCGTCGCTCTCTTTCGTCCAGCCATTTCCTGGCTGTAGCAGGATTGGTTTGCAGCGTGAAAGCCAGGAAGATACACAACATCACACTGATGAAACCTTCTAGGACATAAATCCATCTCCAGCCTCTGTATCCCCAATGACCGTCCAATTGTCCGATACCATAAGCAAGAAGACCGGAGATAGCACCTGAGCTACAACATACTTAGGCCTATACTCAAGTCAAGGGAGAAAAGTTGACTCACACTGTAGCTGCCAAATAGAACCATGAAGATCGCGAGGCGTAGACTCCGGGGGAATACCAAGTAGCCAGAACATAGAAACTGACTCCAGGCACACCTGCAGTACAGATAGCGATGAGCATACAAAGATCCCCATAAGACGTAGATTACACTGACCAGCTTCGGCTAGACCCAATACAAGTCGCATAGCATACCAGCCCGCTTTGTTCCCAACGCACCCAGCAGCGATAATACTAATTCCGCATCCAAAGAATGCAACGATTAAAAAGATTCGAGTCGAATATTTGTTGGCAATGGCAGCGCTGAATGGCGCAAACAATGCGAATGAGATGACTGAGCGAGCCAAACTTAATAATCAGCCAAACGTTCTGCACAACGGATGTCCGTGAATTTACATAATAATGATAGACCGATATTCCAATCTGTACCATTCATGCCCAGATCCGCTTGCGCCCCGAATAATTTGGCATTACCAACGTTACTACGATCGACATAGGTCATCATGTAAATGACCATGAGTGGAGGAAGAACATGCCAATCGATCTTGCGCTATATAACTTGTTCATCAGTACAGAATCAACCTTCCCAAGGCGTCTAACGAGAGACCTTACTTACATGCAGTTTTTGTAGAATTTCACCGGTAAAATGCTCTGATAAGCTTAGATACTCCTGATATTCCGTAGACTGAATATCGATATCGACAGTCCGATCGACGGCATAACCAGTCTTATCCATAGAAGAAGATCTTTCGATATCCGTGAAGTCATCCATTTCGAATGATATAATCCGTTTTCAAGTGAAAGAGTGTTGATTTAAAAAGATCATACATGTTGACTATTTATACTTGAGTGATCAGCCAAGAACCTTATCTCTAATCTTCAAGAAGCGTCATTGTTATCGACGGATATTCCTTCTCCATTTCCAATTGAGACTTCCATCGATAAGAGTATTTCCAACATTGACTATCATGGCAAAGACTTGAAGCATAATGGAGCTAAACTGAAACGTTCCTGGTCATACCGATCGCACCGACGCAAGCGATACGATTGCTCGGGTTCCAGAAGTCAATGATATCCTTTCGTCCGAAAGCTCAATCGCCGAAAGACTGGCGCATATATGATACATACGCATATACTGACAGCTTGATTAAGCTTGATTAGTGGGCAGGCACGTACCGTAACACCAGTCATTTTCACAAAGATGTCCATCGCATTCGCTTACCCTGGAACATGTAAATCTTACCGGCCGGGCGTCCGTCTGTCTGCACACCGACTGTATATGTTGGGAGGGGGTAAGGTGACGAGAGAACAATCATCGGTCCTAAAACACATGTCATTAGGGACGATAAAGAGAAATCAACGAATCGTCGATCCTCGAGTATATTTCAGGCTTCCGATTGTTCTGCCTGCTGAACTCAAACAGTCCAGACGCTTGTAAGCTCTCAACGGGAACCGCACTGTCATAAACAATCGACATTTGTACCGAGCACGCAGATTTAGCGGTATCAGATTATCCCAGGCTTGTCAATTTGAGTGCATCCACATGCTAAGCAAGTCGAGGATGTATATGCTCATCTCCTTCGGGCTCTTTCTGATTGATTCCATCCTCCGTTTTGTTGAGATTGCTACCTAATCCCCCATGGAGATCTTCATAGAAATCGGGTGTGAGTCCCTTTTGAGATGAATTGTCAGCCAAAGGCAGTCTTCACGTCCTGAGGGCAACGACCAAGGCATAGCTCACCGCTTTCAGTCTATCAGCAGAGTTGAAGGGTCCTTTGATCTTCCCTCTAAAATTGGCAAACACCTCATCCCGGAAAGTCTTTATTGGGTCTACCCCTTGTTTTTGACAACTGGCGAGGTCAGCAATGAACGATCAATTCTATACTTACAGCCACGTGAACCACCTATGACCAGTAGTGACATCTGAGTATACAATAAGTCATTAGCTGTTCTGATGCCGCAGGGGTTACTCACGAGTGATCTCGTCGGAATGAATAATCTCCAGCACTCTACTGCTTTCTTTATCGCCTGCAGCCTGAAGCTTTGCCAGTGTCAATGGATTCATATCTATACCCCTAGCTTCGGCTACCAAGTGAATGATGGCTATACGAGCCGAAAGAGAATTAGCAGTTTGAGTTGCCGATTCCCATAATCCGGCGTGCACTAAACTATGTCAGCTTTTTTCGACGTGATATAAAGTTACCTGTATGAGCACCAAAGTACGATCCCAGCTCCTGATTAGTTGAATATCAGCCGGGCGGTGAACGGTGCAATCCGTCACTCACGACCAGCCGCCTAGCGAGTAAGGTGTAATGTTTGGCCTCATCTTCAGCTACTTTAGCCCAATCTAAGAAGAATTCTACCGGTAATCTTTCTCCATTCACGGTGCAATCTGCGAATCTTGCTATGATATCCCATGCGAGGTCAATGGCGTATTGTTCGATATTTGCTAAAGCGTGTAACATCATTATGCGGGATTTTTCAGAACCTCCCTTCCCACTACGACGAATTGAACACCGTTAGTTCACCACATATCATTGCGAACGAGGTCAAGATCATATGACCTTACCGCCTCGGTGCTTTGCCAGGAGCGATCATCTCCACCTCTCTAGGAGGTTCATCCAAAAGTCCTCCTTCTTTGTCTCTTTCCCTCTTTATCTCCCCTACACTCGGTCTTATCGACTTGAGCTTCCCCGCCCGAAGTCGAGTCACGGCTTCTCTCGTTAAGAGACACTTCAATTCCGGGTTGCTTGTACGTAGAATCAAGTGAGCGAAACCTAGCAGAGAGTTTGGTAATTCCTCAGGTAATGTAGCGTTTGAGGTCGAGAAAGATGATCGGGAAGTGTGTTCGACATCTTGGGACAATGACAAGCGTGATAGTGATGGAATTGGAGGATCGAGAAATTCTAAGTGGAGTTGTATGACGTGAGCGGAGGATGCAAATTAAGCAAGCGAAGAACGCACCCTCGCTCACACCCCTCATCTCTACCAATTCCCACTGACGTTGAGGTGCGTTTGGCGAAGGATGAGGTGCTTCAACCCATACTTCAGCATTCCCTTCTATACCTTTCACCTGGACTTCATAGGTGCATGCTTGGAGTCCAGTGGCTGTTCAGCCTGTCAGTCGTTTAATCCTATTCCAAATAGAGGTGAAGACGTACAGCTCGAACCATCGTTGAGGTCTGCATGAATCAGCTCGATCAAACATACGCAAAGCAACCGACAGACCTACCAAAATCATACTGGTGCCATGGACAAACTAAATTATCGGTTAAACGCGTTCCTGCTCTGCAAAAGTACGCTCACCAATCGCCTTGGTATCCTCTATATCCTCAATCTCAGCATGACTCAAGGGTGCTCCCAGATGAGGACAAGTCTCTTCCATACAATACAGCTCTGGTGCTTTCCATGATGGACCTATTGTCTCGGAAGAAATGCTCTCCTCAGGTTTGGTGATTCGGAATAACAATAATCGATGATATATTATTGGAGGATCGATCGTGCGCAGCGATAAGTGGAATCGTGTGTGCGAGTAAGTTGCTTGTAAAGGGCATATACTGTTGAGGAAGGATCAGCAACAAGCGCATCGGCATAATCAGACTACTCATACCGTATGAAGGGTCTTATCGTATTCATCCTGAGTGCCCAACAATTTGAGAGCAAAGATGTGAAGCAAATCGCATTCCAAAATTACGCATCTCGATCATTCACGTCAATAATCTTTCAAAATGTTGAAATTCAGGCACGACACTTTATCTATCAACCTCAATTCAACATTACCTCTTCAAGCTTGGATCATTTTGACTCTCTCTTTGTTCGCTTCTCAATTCTTCCCAAAGTCTATCAGTATACGACTGCTTCTCATAATACCCGTTTTCATGATATCCTACCCACTTATGTCGTCTGGGAGATGAATTCTTTCTCGACAGCTCCAATATCTGGCTCTTCTTCGTCTTCTTCAGCTCCCGGACCTTCAAGACAGCGGTGCGTTGATCGAAACTCGGGAAGGATGTACGAATCACTGACCTTCATTTCACTCGCAACAGTATCACGGGCTCATGGCAACCTTTACCATATATACAGTCTGGATTCTGCATTTACCCATATCAGCCTAATAGCTCTCCTCCGCCTACACCGTCTACAGCAACGGATGGTCAACGAAATCATTCGAATAGGAATAGATTCTCATGGAGCGGAATACGGACTCATGCAGAGGATCAAGAGGAGAATAGGAGCAACGCTTATGAGGTACCTCTAGATATTGGAGATGAGTTTTTCGCATTTGAGGAGTATAGGTGCAGTATTAATGAGGATGGCAGAGGGGATTTATGGTATCGAGGGTATGTCCAGACCTATGAAATCATAGTCGACTCTTACTGAGCATATATCAGATATGTGGTCCAAGCCGTTTCTCTTCCCTCACTCGCACCGTCAGGGTCTCACGTCCATGCTAAAACATTTCCTCGACCCGAACCATCGGTATTGATCGGTATCTTTCCAGCAGCAGCTGTTCATATACGGCCTGGCGCATCGAACGATACCGGAGAGCTTACGGAGGCGTATGAAAGAGCCGTAAGAGCAGCAGAAGATAACGCCCGCAATGCGAATCTCAGCTGGGTGGGCGAGATGGATACTGTCAAAGAAGAGGAGGAAATGGAAGGTTATGATGTATCTAGCCCTGAGAGGCAGAAGGATTTGGAGCGAGATGTTATAGATGTGACGGACCAGAATGGAATCAAAACGGCCCTGAAAAAAGACGGTCTGCGGACGAACAGACCTAAATCGTTGATATTGGAATCGAGATTAGCTGAATTAGAAAGGGATAAGGAGCAACCACCTTTACCAAAATTGACCGCCGGTGATTCCACTATAGCGGGTCAACAATGGCCTCTGGTGGATGAGATAGCTTGTGCTATCCGAGAATGGTACGGAGTGAGTTTCGCCAGCCTTTGAGAGTGATCAAAGCGTTATTGACGAAACTGAGCAGCGGCTGCCCACCTATCTGGCAAATCGAGAGTATCGTCTGTTCAGTACAGTCATGCAACATATCGATGCCTTGTTTCTTGGTCGACGCCAATTGCTATCGCAGACCCTCAGTGGAGATGAGCTCGTACGAATACGGCGAGAATGTGTTTCAAGACTGGTTAAATGTAACGTGGCTCAAGGATTAGAAGTGATAGTAAGGAGCTTGGAAGATGGTGATGTCATGGTCGTAGACAAGGAAAGGGCGTCCGCCGGAGCTAGCTGGGTCGGAGGGATAGCATGCTACGTGTATCAAGTTCAGGTGAGCACAAGGCATGTCCTAGTGACGTCAGGCGGTAACCTGTTAACAGCTCGCCTATATCGACCTGATACCTCTTGATGATCTTTTTGGCAAATCGCCGAGCCTGATCGATCCTCGTCCAGCACTGCCCTCCGCCCAACCCTTCGCACTGATTAATTCCCATGCATCTCGTCAATCATCGGCAACTTCTCGATCCCACTACCACTGCCTGCTGGACGTCCGAGCATTTATAGCAAATCCTTGCGCTCCGGGAGAGACCGCCGAGCTATATTTTTCGCTCTATAACAAGGTGGAGAGCCGATTTGTTACCGAGGAGTTCTGCCTGATTCTCAATCACCTTGGTAGCCCTGCTCGAGATGCTGAACAACGTTTTGGTCGATTACGAACATTGTTTGTTGACCTGAAGCTGGATGATTTAGCACATGATATATACTTAGTTTGTCGGATTGTGCGCAATGGAGCAATGAAAATGCGACAAGAAAGCGGAACGTTACGTCCTACTGCCGGTAAACGGACAAGTCTGTATGGAATCTCCGAAGGTAGTCCCGCGCAGAATAACGCGTCTACGTTGGATCACACCCTTACCGACGATAGTTTCTCCGTGACCTCAGGTTATGGTGGACAAAGAGCTCCAACAATCGATACATTTCAAGGCAGCAATGGCTATTCCAATTCGATGGAAGGTAGATCGCTGTTCCGTCGGCCGATGGGATGTGCTGTACTTGAGATACCCGCTCTCAGTAGGCTTCTTGCCGAAGGGACAGATAAGATAAGCTCTGGGGTAGAATTTCAAGTACCTATCTACCTACCTAAAGATGAAGCGACATTTGCTACTTTGCATGAAAATATCATACACAAAAGAGTCAAGGAATATGTGACCTCTCCGAGGTAAGTCTTCCCACTGCCGGCGGTCGTGTAGCTTACAGTCCGCGCAGAGCCGAAGCCATTGCGCTCAGTCTGAAGGTGTTTCAAGGATCTGTCGATCAAGTTATATATGAACATCCTTCGGTGTTGAGCAATATACCACTTTCAGCTCGATTGGGATTCCCTGACGTGGTGTATCCTGGCACGATCCGCAATGATTTGTATGTCAAGCTTTGGTCGGCATTCTTCGCTCCTGTACCCACATCTTCAGGCGGCTCAATGAGAGTACGAAAGTCGGTGATATCCTCAAATCACGATGATGTGCAAGTCACCGTCGAGGTGCGTTGTGGAGACGGTCAAATTGTGCCTGATGCTCTGATAGCCGGTGGAAGTGGAGAGCCAGCTATGGCCCAATATACTTCTTTGGTTTTTCACCGAAATGACAAGCCCACATTCGGTGAACTTGTCAAAATCTCATTGCCCTCTTCAGCTCAAGCGGAAGGTTATCACCTGTTTCTGATTTTCCATTCAAGAGGAAAAGAGCGACATATCACCAACTCAGACTCTTCGGACCTTGACCAGCCTTTCGCTTTTGGCTATCTACCCTTAGCAAATGGGATCACCTGTATCCAAGACGGCGATCACGAACTAATATTATACAAAAGTGAAAGAAACGTGCATATCACCCCGAACATCTACTTTGAAGTCCCGGCTTTGGCTCACGAGGAAGTAGGCGCTTTTCCCACTTTCAACAAAGCCCTCATGCCACTTCGAGACCGTATCACCCTCCGGACGTATCTCTGTTCAAGCGTTCAAACGCAAGACGACACTCTTCGAGCTTTACTCGTGTGGCACAGCTCCGGCGGGGATGTTGATGTTCTCTGGTCAACTCTCAAGCTGTTCAGCTTTGTATCCGAAGATGAGATTGCCAAATTCGTTCCTTCCACATTTGATGCTCTTTTTTCGATTCTGATATCAGATCTGGGCGATCGCCAAGATGAAGTCGAATTTATGATCTTCAAGTCACTTATGAAGGTCTTAGCTATGAACTCCGATCGAAGATTTCCCAATTTCACGAGCGTCTTTGGCATATATCTTGATACCCAATTTAAACACCCCTCTTCCGCTTTCAGTTTGTTGAAGTGTATGAAGAAGGTAATGTTGGTGCCGAGCACGATAGATTACCGATCTTTCCTTAAAGTTTGGCATCTATTCTTCAGAATCATCATCAAAGCTAGAGAGAACGATAGATCAAGAGGACCGGGATTGGCAGAGGAGTATTCAAATGAAGTTGAGTTCAAGACACAAACGAAAGAAATTCTGGAAGCGATTAATCACTTGATGCGCTCAAATGAGAAGCATTTGATCGGTACGCAGACACTGGCTGTACAGCATTATAGTGATATTCTGCCGGATCTTTCTCGTATATTTCAACCTGTGGAGATCTCAGAAATCGTTATTGATTTCCTAGATACCCTCACCCTTTCAACCGGAAGTATAGCTATACATAAGCTTCTTTTGATACTTCAAGTAGTCAAAAATGTCTTTGAATCCTCAGAGTCAAGGTCTTTGCTTGTACCTGCGATTATTAGATGGGTGAAGCCTCATTTGGGCAAATTTGATGAATTAAGATCAGTTGGGCCGGATGACAGTCAGGTCACCCGAGACGGAAAAAGGATACGATGGCTGGAATGTAACCGACTGGCTGTCACTGTAAGTTGAACCGCACGACAAAAAGCGTATAGGACTGACGTGCAGTCTATCAGGTCATCGCCTGGACGGTCAACAAATCGCAAGAATGGTTATACTCGCCGTTAATAAAGGATGACGATACGCTAAGAGTGCACGAAGAGGATAACATAGAGTACTGTTTGACGCTTTTACCTGCGTAAGTGATTCCCTGAGTTACCGAGCTCCGCTGACAAATCTGGTGCAGTCTTTACGAATCGTACTTCGATTTATCCAAATCTACGACACATTCCGCTCTCAATCGACAAAGATCTTCGCCGACATCCACAATATGGAAATCTACTCCCGATGTCTTCCCTTCGACCCACCCATTTGCCTTAATATCAGAATTACCCCCACCATCGCTTCTCGAACAGCAACAGAACGCAGCACAAGACGGTCTTCCAAATTCCGAAACGTTCAATTGCGGCCTAGCAGAAACAGCAGTGGTCATTCTTACATTAATTTTATCTTCCCCTCAACCAAACATAACCAGATGGTTAAATGAAGTCCTAGATATAGAAGGCGTATCATCTTTGAGCGAAACATTGAAATTGACCTTCAATTTCTGTCGATCAGTCATTAGCTTTGAAGCTTTCCCAAAATCATGGTTGACTTTATCTTTGATGTCTTTCTCCTCTATTTTACGGTTTATCACTACTTTGACACCTATTTTGGAGACAGAAAATTTCATACCGAAAATACAAATTGCTGAGGCGTTCGATTCCGCTCTCTGGTCTGGGCTATTTGAACTTCTCTGTGAATTCTTAGGTAGTGACGAATTAGCATTAGAAGATATGAGTCAGCAGCGAAGGAGAGCAGAATGGATCATAGTTGGAGATCTTCGTGATGAGGGTTCGGTTTTGCTGATGAGGCTATGGAACGCTATTGGGTGGCCTGCCGATGAAGCTATTCAAGCGGAAGGGACGGAACTGAAATATGGTGGAGTGAGTAAATTCCCCTTCCCGCATAAGCGAAGCTGATCGGTGCGACCGCATTGCAGTATCAGACCCAATTCACCGGGTTAGCCGAACGCATATTGGGCTTATGCCTTTCCAGTCATGATGCTATGAGTGAAACTGCTGTTGAGATACTGTTCTCCATGATTTATGCAGAATATGTCATAGCAGGGAAATTCGATAATATCGAGAATGAGATCTTCTTGAAACTCGAAAAGCTTGTGAGTTATATTATGAATTTGACTCGGTTGAATAAAGTTGACGGTATTTGAGTACTTCGCAGTTCGCGTTCAAGTCTACATCCTCGTCAAACGATCCAACGATGCGAGCGTATTTCGTAGCTCAGCTCCGAGCGATCTTCGAATCAAAACCGACTATAGATGAGAAATTCGAAGAGAGGGTATCTGTCTTTTTAGATGAAATCGAATTGTTCATCGATTTGTTACTCTCCTTAAGGGAAGTACCTGAAGATATGGAATGGTCGGATGAAAAATCTCAAGCTATACATCAAGTCATGTCTTTTGTCGAGAGGATAGGTCGAAATGATCTTTACATTCGTTTCATTCATCAGCTCGTCGCTATTGCTTCTGAAAGTAAAAATTGGTTATCTGCTGGATTGGCTATCAAATCACATGCGCAAATATACGATTGGACTTTGGATGATACTCTGCTTGACGACTTTAATATGGGGGATATCAAATTACCCGCTCAAACATCTTTTCAAAGGAAAGAATCTCTTCTCTACCATGCGATTCAATATTTTGGTATGTTAGGCGTCTTCCAGATTACTGAGCGGTGACTAATGAGAATATATGATCTTCCAAATCAGCTAAAGCTGAAGAATACGAACATGCTCTGGAAATTTGTCAGGAAATTACCACACAACATCAGAAATTCACTTTCGATGTTGCTAAGTTGACGGAGCTATTAACTTATCAAGCTGCGTTGTGGGAGAGAATCAGTACAGGCGGTAGGAATCAACCTGAATACTTCAGAGTCGTAAGTCCGCAACCCTAGAACGGAGTCAAATGGCATTAACGAATTTTTCTCAGGCATACTTTGGTGATTTTGGACAGTTGAATCAAGGTAAAGATTTCGTAGCCAAAGGAGAAGCTTGGCAAAGATATTCTGAATTGTGAGTCTCCCGGACTCCCAAATAGGTGTAACGGTATTAATCCAAAATGAATCAGCTGCGATGCCTTACAACTTAAACATCCCGAAGCCTCCATTCATCGATCAAAAATTCCTCCTTTAACTTCCGCTCAAGAGTCCTCCCATCCACTTATCTGGGTCACACCCCTTGCACCTGAACCCGATCTCAAGAAGACCGTTTTCGCAGATAAGGTTTCTGATAATGTCAGTTCTTATTACCGATCAAATAGAATCAGCGAATTTTCTAGCTTTAGACCATATATGAGAGATCCAGATGAACACGAGATTGTTCTGACGTGGACTGAGAAGACAATCCTCACCTGTAAGTCTCATCGTTTTCCCGCTTCAGCTTCAGTACGAAAAGAAGCTGATGGATCTCTACTGACTTCGTAGCCAAAGAAGAATTGCCTGGTATCTTAAATCGAAGAGAAATCACTCAAATTCGGTATGAACAGATCCCACCGGTCAATATGGCTATTATGGAAGTCGAGAAAGCTACGAAGAACCTCAGACGGTTGAGTACAGGAAAAGATGGGCATCTTCCTCAGTAAGCGAATTTTCTACTTCGAGAGTATCCTATCAAGCTGAGCTAATTGTAACATCGCAAAGATCAAAACTGCTTGGTACAGCAATCAACGGAGCAGTTGACTCGCCTGTGAGCGGAGGAGTCAAAACTTACCGCAGAGTCAGTCCCGCTCTCTATGCTCTTTGGGTCAATGCTGATAGTCTCTCTTGATCAAGGTTTTCCTTGATGGCACTTATATCGAGAAGCATCCTGAATTCGCTTCAACCGTTAACCAATTACGGGTGACTATACTGGAATACGTTAAGACGATTCAGAATACTTTGAAGATACATGAAGTCGTTTGCAAAGATTTAGCTTTTCATGAAGCTCTAAAAACTCGTAGGTTATTTTGTTGTATCGGAACACCTGGACCGCGCTGATGATGGTTGTGGCCGCAGAATTCTTTAAGACTTTTCCCGAAGAAATTGCTCTTTTACCTAGACCATCTGAGACTTCATCTACGTCAATCGACGATTCATCACAACCTATCAAATATACTATTCCACCGAATCATCCATTACCTGCTTTACCAATACCGATTCATGATTCACCTTCTATTTCAACTTATTCTTCTCAATCACCTGCTTTATCAAGTTTATACAAATTACCAAAATTAAAATTAGGTTCTTCTATATCTTCTGGAAAAGGAATTATGACAATGACAAATTCAAATTCAATTTCAACTCATACAGGTACTACAACATCATCATCACCTAGAGAAAGTATAAATACAACTAGAAATAGTCAAAATCAAACTCCTACACCAATTAATCAACAACAACCAATACAACATAATGATAATTTGAAATTATTAAATCGCTCAAATAGTTTACTTGGTAATGAAAATGATTTTGGAAATATGAAAAAACAAATTAATTTTGAAAAAAGATCAAGTTGGAATAATTCTATAAAATTAAATAGAGCAATGTCAATTGTCGGATTTAATTCAAATTCAAATTCAAATTCAAATTCAATTGATAAAAATTCATCATCTAATGAAATTCAAAATTCTGATATTCAGGGAGGGAATAATAATTATCAGAATAGAGAAAATCATTTAACCCAAGACAATGGAAAAAAAGAAAAAGTTAGTGGATTAAAAAGATTTGGAAGTTTGATTAGACGTGATAAATGATTATTTATTTTAAATATTGGAAAACTTCATTTTGTATTTAATAAAATCAGGTTTTATATTTTTGTGATTATATTTTATCTATAAGTGTTTTAGACGATCAATGATTATGGGTAAATTTCAATAATTTGATATCGTAATCCAATTTTCATACATTCATTTTCGGTAATAATCATATCATTTTATGGAAGAATGATATGGTGATTGACTTATTGAAAATACTATGAATGAGATTACCCAATTGCATTACTATTTTTGTCAATACAACATATTTTACAAATTGATTGAATTTCAAGTCAACCTGAAATGATTATTTCGCAGTTTGTTTATAGCCTATAAGAAAATGCGTTCAATCAATAAACAAACAGGGCTTTATTAAACCCAGTGGAAAAACAATTTGACTTACGACCTATATCTGTTAAAACTAATGTACCGCAGATTGCACATAAACCCTTAACGAAAGTGAGATATCAGCTTCTTGTGAACAATTCGGAATTAGTGACAATTAAAATGTGGATTTATGCACTGGTTGAAGCCATGATGGAAACATGAGAAACGAAAAACTTACTTTCTTATATGCACACTTTTGACATCTCGTAGCGTTATTTTGTTGTGCAGGTTGCTGGTTTTGAATAAGAGAATCAGCTCAACGAAAGAGAAATGTTTCATGAGTGTCTGATTACATTGACGGAATGAGAATAGAAACGAGGAATGTTTTTTTGACGTGTTTATTCTGATATGTTAAAATAAATTGAATTGCTCACCTTACAATCTATACAGTTTTTATAAGGATTTATGTTACCTTTTTTTAAACCTGTTCCAGGTTTTGCATACGGTGACGATTTTGCACGAGATGATAATAATTTATTTTCACCAATAACTCGAGTTGATGAAGATGGTTTAAATGGATCAGGTGCAGCTACTGTTGACAATTTCTATGATTAAAATAAAGTGTTTGATATAATTAGTACTTCATCAACAAAATAGGGGGAAGATATCAATGAACAACGTACTTTTTCACATTTCTTACAAACCATTTTAATCCACCTCTGATGCCTTCGCAGTTGATATTCTGCTTGTAATGAACGACAATGGGATTATTGTGAGATAAGTAGAAATGTGTGTATGATTAATGACGAATGATGAATGATCAATCAAGTGAACGCGATTCGGAAGGGGTTAATTTGCCACCGAAAACAATGAATCCCAATAGGCGTGCGGAAGATGACCTCCTGATTTGGGTGCAAGCCTAACTTGTCGTCAGGGTCCCAGGAGCTTGGTGACGCATATGATGATATATACTTGTCCACTTATAATGCGATGTTGACGATGTAGTATTTATGCTATTCATACTGTAAACACATTGATATCCAACACATTTGGCACGGACAAGGAAGCATCGGAATCTGAAGGAAAGCCAGCTCAGCAGTTCATCGGGCAGGTATCAACAGTTATCATACTCCTTCACATCCCTAATCACATAAATCAACATGGACCCCTCAGTCCCTCTCGTGGTGGATAACGGTACAGGAGTGAGTGATCGCGATGCTTAGTCCATTCATACATTGTTATCTGTTCAAAGGCTAATGAATTTATCCTCAGTTCGTGAAATGCGGTTACGCAGGATCGAATTTCCCAGAATATGGTTGGTTCGATATTCTATTCATCCAGAAAAAAATAAGGCTTGTTTGGCTGATGATTCGAATGATCTTCATGTCTCAGTGTTTCCCTCGGTAGTTGGTAGACCTATTTTACGAGCAGAAGAAAGATTGGGTACCTCACAAATAAAAGATATAATGGTAGGAGATGAAGCATCAGAATTTAGATCTTTTTTACAAGTTCAACAACCTATGGAACATGGTATAGTTAAAAATTGGGAAGATATGAAACATTTATGGGATTATACATTTAATGAAAAATTAAAAATTGATCCAAAAGGTAGAAAAGTACTTTTAACTGAACCTCCAATGAATCCAAAAGTAAATAGACAAAAAATGGCAGAAGTTATGTTTGAAGAATATGGATTTGGTGGTGTTTATGTAGCTATTCAAGCTGTTTTAACTCTTTATGCTCAAGGTAAGATCTTTTAACTACTCATCAAAACACCATGATAACCATTGCTAAAATGATGATTGTGAAATAGGTCTTCAAACTGGTGTAGTAGTTGATTCAGGAGATGGTGTCACTCATATCGTACCTGTGTATGACGGTTTCGCACTTCAACATCTAACTAGAAGATTGGATGTAGCAGGAAGAGATGTCACGAGATATTTGATCAAACTTTTGTTGATGAGAGGATACGCTTTTGAAAGAACAGCAGATTTTGAAACTGTTAGAGGGATCAAAGAGGCTTTGTGCTTTACAAGTTACGATTTGGAAAGTGATAAGAAATTGGGAGAGGAGACTACGGTTTTGGTGGAGAACTATACGGTAAGTCAGATTATCTAGGTGGAGAGAGCATGAAGTCTGGTTGGAGTTGAAAATCTGGTGAAGAAAGATGATAAAGATTGCGACAATAAAAGGACTGCTTCATGTCTAGATGAGCCCATTCACTAGGAGCGATAGAGCTGATGATGCATTTGGAATCTATAGCTACCCGACGGTCGAGTGATCAAAGTTGGTTCAGAACGTTATGAAGCACCAGAATGCATGTTCCAACCTCATCTTGTTGATGTCGAACAACCTGGTGTAGCTGGTGAGATAAGCTGCGCAAGGCAAAATGTCATAGTAGCTAATACAAGCCTTTCATATTGTAGAACTCCTATTCCAAACCATCCAACAAGCCGCTGTTGATACTCGTACGGAACTGTACAAGCACATCGTATTATCCGGAGGATCATCGATGTATCCAGGGTTCCCATCCAGATTAGAGAAAGAGATGAAGCAATTATATCTGACCAGAGTATTGGGGGGTGATTCGTCTAGATTATCTGTTAGTATCATATCTTCAAGAGATAATCAAATATTTCTAGTAGTATATGGCTGATGTTCATGCTACCACATTTAGAATTTCAAAATCCGAATTGAAGATCCACCAAGAAGGAAACATATGGTGTTCCTTGGTGGAGCCGTTTTAGCTGATATTATGAAAGACAAAGAAGCTTTCTGGGTAACGAAAGAAGAATGGGATGAACAAGGTGTCAGGGCATTAGATAAGCTAGGTAGAGGGGATTAAGGCTAAAATAAAAGTAGAAAGTAGTTGTAATTATGAATCGGTTTGACCTGCATCTTCTCACTAAATAGACTATGGAGATACGCAATCTTCGATGTGTATCTTCTTTGGGTAGGAATATATAATTGTGCTTTGCGATGATATTACGGCTAGCAATGTTGTATCGATAAAGGATTAGTTGGTTGGTATGTTGTGCCACGATAATAGTATTGAATGATAAATTTAAGGGTCCGATCAAACAACGTCACTGCGACTACCAATCTAGTTAACCTAATATGACACGCGTATAATAGAAACTTTCCTTCTTCTTACATCTACACCGAAAGATAAGTTATATTCAGTCACTTCAGCCTCCAACTATAAGCAACTATTCCTCTTCTTCCAGTGGCCTTAAATCCTGCATCCACATGAGGCGTGTAGTTTATGGGTGAACGTACAGAACAGCGATTGTCCACACCACATCCGCGACTCGGCACATGGTTGTCCCTTACCAGGATTGTTTAATAAGGAAAGAGGACAAACAAGCTGTCAGCGTAGTCTCAGCTCCCCTTCAACTGCACAGGTTATTCAAGGTGAGCATCTTCTGCTTTACATATTACCTGGAGTCACCTCCTCATCCCGGGTCTGCTCGAACAGTAGATCACCGAGCTGACCGTAATTGTCTTAGCTCTGAATAATTGGAGGGAATCTGTCGTATATTGAAAAGCCAGCTTGACGAGACTGTCGAATCAGCAATTCGTGTACATCGCTATCACTCTTGCTCATAGCTCACAAGGTCGACACTGATACAAGGAGGTTGGGCTTCGGCAAGAAAATTCCCCTTCTTCCTCCCATTAGCCAATAGCGGCACACCCCTATTACCTCAATCCGATGTCTCGCCCTCCCTCCCATCACGATTACTCGACAATGGAAGACGACCCATTCTCCTTACCTCTATTCAATCATCATCCTACAGGTGGACTCGGAGGCGGAACATCAGCCTTACCAGCTATCCGCACCAATGCAGACTTGCCCCCTTCCCAAATACCTCCACCTCCTCCAGCATCAGCTCATCGCAACAACGCTAGTACCCAATACACTCAAGGCGGAGTACTTTCCTCTCCTTTTTCAGCTTCGCCGAGAGTACCTACGACAGGCGGTCCACCTATACCTAATTCCCATAGACCTCACGCTTCTTCAGTGTCTTCCGCTGCACCTTATCCTTCCGGCGGATTTGGCCAATCTTACCCTCAACAACAACAGGAATTGATGCCACCACCACCGACATCCTCCTCAAGTTCAAGTTACCTTGGTAGAAGTACATCGTTGGGGGGAACTAGAAAGAAGGATCCGTTTGCGTATAGATCAGACGATGTGGAAAGTGGATTCGGTAACATGGACGTAAGCGATAATACAATACCACCTATGCCTTCTTCCGCTACATCAGGCCATTGGTCAAATTACCAAAATAATAATACTGCTACCGCTCAAAGACAAAGCTATCATGGGTATCCAACTCAACCATCATCACAGAGAGATGTGATTATGTCACCCAACAAGCAACATAATAATCCCATGAACCCTCCGCCTGTTCCCGCACATGCTATGCGACAAGCTCAACAGCAATCATCAATTCCTCAGAATGAAGGACACTCATCAAGCACAACGTTTCAGGCAAATAATCCATATATACCTAGGGGATCTGATCCAGGACCTTCCTCTACCGGTGCTAGTGGAGCAGACCAAAGTCAATGGACAGATTATAGAAGACCGTCAATCAACCAAAGAATGTCATCAACCGGATCATATCAATCTAGAAATTCCGATCAATTGTCACCATTCACGAAACCCGTCTCACTCAGTGTAGGCGGTGAATTGAGCCCTTCATCGCCTTTGATGAACCCATACGACATGTCTTCTTCTTCCGCTACAACAGGATTCCCATCATCTTCGCCCAGCATCCCACCGCCTCACAGCAATATCCCGAATTCGCCTCGATGGAACAATCCTACTACAACAGCTTCCTCATCAAATAGGCCAGTCGCTTCCCCTGTTGGGGGTCGACCTCCTCCTTCTACCAGGGGTTCAACATCGACAGCGAATCAACTCTACCCTTCTAGTCAACCAGTCACTCCCGCTGGTAAATACGAATTAGCACCTTCGAGAGCAGAAAATACTTCAAGAGAGGCAACACAATCCAGATTTGGGTTTAGGGAAGTGCACGATTACGCGGACTTGAAACCTGTTGTGAACACTCAGCCAAATGGTAGAAGGGCAGATCCGGATGCTTCTGGCAAATACTTAAGTGTAGGTATCTCATGACTGTTCTTTTCATACCAAGTAAGCTAATGACCTGTGGGATCCTTAGCCATTGAAATGCCTCACTGCTGCACTTCCACAGACATACAACCTCTGCAATCCTAATTTCCGCTATGAGACCTCGGATAATCCGCGAAGAGTCCTGACTAAACCTAGTAAACCGGCTCATAACGATGGAGCGGATAATGAGGATTGGGATTACATTTTATACGTTAATGATGTGTTGGGTGGTGAACATGGTGGTGATAGGTGAGTACTCATGGCTTACTTGGCCAGATGCACAAGACAACTTCAACGCGGTGGTATAGGCTGATGTTAACTTTGTCCAGATATTTGATCTTGGATGTTTTGGGTCAGGGTACTTTCGGACAAGTAGTCAAATGTCAAAACATGCGGACACATGAGATCGTAGCTGTGAAAGTAGTCAAGAATAAGCCGGCGTATCTACAGCAGAGTAAGATGGAAGTGGCGATTCTGGAATTGGTATGTTGTCAATCCACCTTCGGTTGTTTCAGACCATCACTGATCATTAAGCTTTCGTGAACAGCTGAATGGGCAACACGATCCAAATGACCGACATCATATACTACGAATGCATGATAACTTCACGCACAAATCGCATTTATGTTTGGTCTTCGAATGTCTTTCCTCCAACTTGTACGAATTGATCAAGCAGAATCAATTCAAAGGATTGAGCACTCAATTAGTCAAAGTGTTTACTGGTCAAATGTTAGATTGTCTTACGGTCCTCAAAGATGCTAGACTGATCCATTGTGATTTGAAACCTGAAAATATCCTATTAAAATCGTGCGTATTTCTGAATTTTGGTTATGACCCGGAGCCATAAATTGGGAGTCAAGCTGAATTGTATGATATATAGATTACAGTCCCCTCAAATCAAGATTATCGATTTCGGATCAGCATGTCATGAGATGCAAACCGTTTACACATATATCCAATCTCGATTCTATAGATCTCCCGAAGTACTTTTGGGATTACCTTATTCGGCAGCTATCGATATGTGGTCTTTAGGATGTATCGTTGTCGAATTGTTTTTAGGTTTACCTCTTTTCCCTGGTACGAGTGAATATAATCAATTATCAAGAATTGTCGATATGTTAGGGTAAATATTAGCTGTTTGCTCATTGTTCGAACATCGCTGACATACGCTTTCTGTGATTAGGACCCCGCCAAACCACTTGTTGGAAGTCGGAAAACAAACTCACGAATTTTTCAATACATCGACTGATCCATACGGTAGAAAAACTTACAAGCTCAAACCTATGCATCAGTATGCTAGCGAACATCGAACGGACGAACAGCCTTCCAAGCAGTATTTCAAACAGACCAAACTGAAGGATATTATCATGGAATATAGCTTCAGTAAGAGAGGAGCCAAACAATCGGATATTGATAAAGGTGAGTTCCAAATCTCCATCGAAAGGACTGTCTACCTTTGCTGAATCACGGTGAAATGCGATAGAGATGGCGATGCGAAGGGCCTTTGTCGATTTCGCTGAGGGTCTGCTGAATATGGACCCCATCAAGCGTTGGTCACCTCAACAAGCTGCTAAGCATCCATTCATTACGGGTGAGAAATTCACAGGCCCGTTCCAGGTGAGTGATACAGCCGCGCTATTTATACCGTCAGTCCACTTACACTTGATGGTCAGCCTACTGCTCATTCAAGTAAAAGACCTTCTCACGCTCCAACTGCAGAGATACCTTCCTCATCTCCTTCGTCAAGCAAGAAATACGGTGGACTTGTACAAAGTCCTACAGCCAATCGCACTCAGCGAGTTTATTCTGACGCCGCATCTTATAATCAGCAACTCGCCCAACACCAAAGCTTCACAGCTCAGGTGCAAAATGCTGCTAACGTACCAAAACCTGGGCCATTCTCACCGGGATACGATATGCAACAATCCCAGCAAGTCTATGCCCAGGGACATCGTATCCCAAGTCAAAGTCAACAAATGCCTCAAGCCCAACAAGGGCAGAGACAACCTTCCGGTCAGTGGCAACAAGTCCCCTCGACGCAAGTTTATCAACAACAACGTGTACCGTCGCTCAATACTTCATCCTCTCATGCACAATTACGTCAACCCTCAAACAATGCTGCGCCAATGGTCTCTTCATCTACGACTAATCCGCCTCCAAATTCATATTATCCAGCTACTCGAAATCGGGCAAATACGATCAATCAGATCGATGCTATTCCGCCTGCCTTGGCAAGATTAGTTCAATACGGTGCGCAAGATCCTAGCGGAACCAGAAATAGTTTGACACCAGTCTTGATGAGAGATGATTACGAACAATATAATAACCTGCATAGCGGCGGAGGTGGTGGACATCAACATAAGGCATCGGGATTAGCTCATCAATCTTACCCGCAATTAGAGTATCTCCAGGAACAAGCTGAATTAGCTTCGAATCAATGGTTATTGCCGACGAATAGTCAGAATCCTTACGGTAATACCTCTCATGGTGGGCATAGTGGAAGACATAGAAACCATTTGAGTCTAAGTGGAAATCAAAATTACCAAATGCAACCACCTATTGGAATTGGTATATCACCTCCAACAAACGAATATACCTCCTCTTCTAATATAAATGGAAGAAGGGAATATGATTTTGCTCATTCTCATCAAAGTAGAGCATCTTACGGTGGACATACAACAGGTTTACCAACTTATCCACCTCCTGCAGCTACTCTCAATAATTCAAATAATGTTAATGTAAATTTCGATACTTTTGGAGATAATTCAGGAGTAGGAATGGGAATGATGTATACTCCACTTCAACCTTCTTATGGATCTGGATCAAATTCAAATTCAGGTTCAGGTTCAAATAGTAATAATAATAATAATCATGGACATCAAAGTAGAGCAAGTTATTCTGGTCCATATGGTACAAATAATCAAAGTCCTTTTGGAAACGCGAATAACGGAGGTGGAGGTGGTGCTGGTGGACAAAGTCCAAGATATACTGGTGGAGGAGGAAGAAGAAATCAATATGGTTCTTGAAATTTACAAATAAATGATTGAGAGATATTATGAAGGGATATATAATATTTTTCAAGAGATGAAATATGTTAGAAGAGATAAAATGAAAGGCTGAAAATATGCCTTGCTTGCTCCCCTTTTTAAATTTGAGATCAAGATAAGATGGATCTCAATGACTAAATGTATTTGATTTTATGAAATTATGAATGATATACGAATGATCCAATTTCCATTGACACCGTATTATGGAAAAATACTTTATCAAATATAATTAATTTTATGTTTTGACTTTGGGAATTATGCTCAGCTATTTAATATGTTGAACAAAAAGATCTTTGTGTGCAAAATTGATTGCGAGATCTGTATTTATTCTACCTACTTTGGCTTACAAATAAAATAAGAAATACATGCCCGAAATAAAAATAAAAGATACGAAATAACAACTTTTTTTCATCTTTAATATCCTCCACGTCCTCGTCCACCTCCACCACCACCACCACCGAAACCTCTACTACCACCTCTTGGTGCACCTCCACCTCTTCCACCACCAAATCCACCTCTTGATCCACCTCTACCACCACTAAATCCACCACCACCACCACCTCTAGATGAAAATCCACCTCTTCCTCCTCTACCTGGAGGTCCACCTCTTCCACCTCTTCCTCCGCCTCTTCCACCTGCACCTCCACGAGCACCACCTCGCTCTGCACAAGTAAAAAAAAGTCAGCTTGTGTTATTAAGTATATTCAATTGACTCGAGAATGTTCGAAGTAAGGTATAGTAGAATGAAGAAGAATCAGATATAATTATATAAATAGCCTCATGAATACTTTGTATTTCGGAGTGAGCTGAGTTAATGTATCATCAGGTAAGGAGTGGAGTAGAGATTGGAAATGGTAATTGAAATAATATAAAGCCAAAAAAGGGAATGATGGTTTCAATTGAACAAAAAATCAACTCACTTTCAACTATATATTTTGTAAATAAAGAAAAATGCGAATATTAAGGAGTAAGAAGAAAAATTCAAATATAATATCAATTAGCATTTTAAATGATTGTCAATTTGATGATTAGAAACTTACCTTTACCACCTGCAGTTTTAGGTTTAGGTAAAAATCTTTCAATAGGTAATAATTTTTCACCGGAAATATAAACTTTATCTTCAGGTTTGAATGAATTTGCAATCATACCTTGATCCATTTTAACTGTAAAATAAACTTGATTTATTGGACCTAAAATTTCATCAACTTTACCAATTTGAGTTTTATTTTGTAAATAAATTGGTGCATTAAAATAAGGTATTTTTGTTGGTGTTATTAATGAACATAACATTTCTGATTCAACAGGATGTAAAAATGAACCGATTTCTAAATATTAACCCAAAACATATTTATTAGTTCATTTTTTCTCCCAGATAACCATAAGAGTATACAGCTGCTTCTACAACAGAATCAAAATAAACATACCTTGAACAGTCTCAGGAGGTCCGAAATCTCTTTGACCAAATCCACCTCTTCCTCCTCGTCCACCACCTAAAGTCAAAAACCGACATTAGCTCATCTCCAGCTCTACTTGTTACAATTTTACAAAGAGCTCCCTTCCAAAGAGCTTGGAATATTTACACAGACTCATGTTGCAAGGCTTCAAATCAACTCACCTCGGAATCCACCTCTTCCACCTCTATCACCACCACCTCGTCCTGAAAATCCACCTCTTCCACTCATATTTTAACAGACTTATCGAATTGGGTATTTAGGAATAGCAGGGTATTTTATTGAGAGTAAATCGAATTCCACTCTATTGGCAGATCCTTGCTGTGTCGAAGATGTAGTCTTTGTAGAAGTCTGATGTATATTTATGAAGATATGCCCACGATAGATGTTCTTCAATATACTCAAGATTACCTCGAATCCCTCTGGGTGAAGCGAAATCAAATTCCAACTTTTTATCATCTGTATAAGTGGAGTACTCATTTATAATACGGACAAAATCATTGTAGGAGGAAATTTCGGTTTAAATCGTTTGATTTTGATGCAGTAGGAATACACGTGGGAGATTATGGGGTATGATGCGGGGTATCTTAGTTGTGACGAGTGATTAAGCATCTCGAGCTGATTGGTATTGTTATTGTTATTGCCTTTTCGTAATTATATACAGCCTTGACCAATCGTTTGATCTGGTAGCTCGGCGAGAAGGAATCAAACATATTGACAATATGGGCTGTAAGTGTTATCTCACTAAAACCACAAAGGACGTTCATTGAAGCTTCGTTGGCTAGTGACTTTCTCTTCATTATGGTCGCGTCTATTCTCAAAAAGGGAGACTAAAGTATTAATACTAGGTTTGGATAATGCTGGTAAAGTGAGTTATTATCTTATTGGTCATACTTACAGAATAATTGATAGTTTTCTGGAAAATCGAACTAAAATCAATATAATCTTTATCATGATCTTTACTGATATGAATTTTAGTCAACAATCTTATATCGAATAACGATGGGATCAGTAGTAGCATCAGCTCCAACTGTAGGATCTAATCATGAAATTTACGATTATAAAGGTGTTAGATTTGGTTTAATTGATATTGGAGGACAAACTTCACTAAGATCATCTTGGTCTCAATATTTTACAGGAACAGAAGCTATTATCTTAGTTATAGATTCAAGTGATAGTACTAGATTACATATGGTTAAAGCTGAATTAATGAAATTAGTTTCAGATGAAGTGAGTCGGTTTTTTGTTTTTTTTTTATTTTGGTTTCAACAATATTCATTTTGATAACATTATATTAACATTTTTCAATTTGATTTAGCAATTAAAAACTTCTTTATTATTAGTATTAGCAAATAAACAAGATTTACCTATTTCTCAAGGTAGACTTACTCCTGCACAAGTTTCGGAAGCTTTAGGTTTAACTGATTTGAGAGAAAGAGAATGGCAAATTATGGGATGTAGTGCTTTGACTGGATTAGGTTTATTCGAAGGTATGGATTGGTTAGTTGGAAAATTAGAATCAAGAGGGTAAATCGGAATTAGATAAACCGGAAAAGCCAAAAGCAAATCGATCGAAAATATCAATAACGCCTAGTCCTTCATAACATCGCTGTTGTTTATCGTCTAACAGATCTCACAGCATTTTGCTGAGCTTGGGAAACAACATGGCGAGAAAGAGATCGAGATAAGCAGTGGCAAATACTAATAATGACATGACGACTATATACACAGTGCTTCAGATATGATATCCTTTACGCTTACTTTTGGTCGTTCAAAATGTACAAGTAATAACACATGATACTGCATGTATGATTATATACCTATTGATTAAATTGATCTATGGGGTGTTTGCGGGATGTCCTCGTTTTGGTAAATAACATCTACCCATAATCTGGGTATTATCTTAGAATCCTCCGCTCAATCCTACTCCACTTGTACCTCTACCAGCAGCTGCACCTCTTCCAAAACTCCAGATTGTCCTCTCACCTCTCCAAACTAACTTTCCAACTCTTACAACCTCTCTAGCAAAGATTTCACCAAAACCCAAGAAAACACCATTAACAAAAGGTAAAATTAGATTTATACCTACAACAGCTAAAACTCTTCTGAACGTTAATTGAGAAGGATCGAATAAGCTTAAAGTCAATGAAGGTGGTTGTTGAGGAGGTTGAGATTGATTTTTATCATCGTTGCCTTTAGAGGAAGAAGGGATATTAACAATATCTGATTCTTCAGAATTTGATTGTGGTCTTGATACTTGTTCTCCTGAAGAACCTGATCCTGGAGATCCACGAGATACTTCTTCCCATGCTCCACTTGTTGCTGAATGTCTAGATAATGTAGCTGATTCGGTAGGAGCGGAAGTTTGTGAAGCTGGTACAGGGTCTTGGAAAACTGGTGGGATTGGATCAGTGGATTTGGTTGGATCGTATGAAAGCTATGGAAAAAAAATTGGCTCAGTAAATTGAATTTGACGTAGCACAATTAGTGTTAATTATGAAACTCACAGTCTTGATATCTTTTTTGGCTTCCTTTGAGGGACCTCTTCCATCAGTCTCAACAGTACCTTTAGAATCTTTCTTTTCTCCAACTAATTCCCAAGCTTCTTTAACTTTCTCATTAGATTTTAATTGCTTTTTGTTTTTAAGAGATGAAATATCATCACTTTCTAATTCAGCTTTTAACCTTTCTTCATCACGTTTTTTTTTCTCAGCATCAAGTTTAAATTTTTTTTCTTTTGCTAAATCATCTTTCATTTTTTTTTCTGCATCTGAATTTTCTTTTTCAATTCTAATCCTTGTTGCTAAAGCTTTTTCTCTTGCAATTGAAGATTCAGCTTGCCATTCTTTTGTATAATTTTCTAAAGTATCTTTCCATTCTGCCATTCCTTCAATTGTTTCAGATTGAGATGCTTTTACTGTTTCATCTGGAATTGCATTTGGTTCATGTGATTTTTCTGAACCTTTTAAAGGAGCAGGTGGAGGAGGAGGAATATTGAATGATGATTCGAGGGCAGACTAAAAATTCAAAATAAATCAGATAAATCAATCATTCTGTGAAACCGTATAGTGGATATTCAAAAGCCCAAAAAAAAGTTAAAGATGGTGAGGCATTTGGTTTTTCATCTGACTCGAGGTGACTCACTCCCAAACTATCTTCTAAATTACTACTCATTTCAACGGTATCTATTTCTTTTTCAGCTTCTGCTCTTGTATCAGACATGAGTTATATCAGTGTTATTGAATCGTTGATCGCTTGGAAAATAATGATAATGAATTTGATTAAATGGATGACGTTAAATCCGAAATCGAGCTTGATGAATTATTCCAGATTTATGAAGCTGGGCACGCCATCAAATACATGTGGAGTCCCCACAGTCAGTAAGTGGAGGAATGAACAGCACGAGTAATCATTACGAGTATTTGACACAGCATTATTTGTACATCTAATCCTTACTTTGCTGATCATCCCAATCAACAAACAAGATGTGTATATAGTAGACCTGGCGCAAGGATCTTGGAATATCTAAGTCGTTGAAGTAATCATGTCAATTTGTCCTGTTTGTGGTGAAATTCAAAATGCAGATCAAAGGGCATTTGCGTATCATGTAAATTCACATTTTGAAGCTGGAAAATCGACTTCAATGTCCTCTCCTGAGAAATATGGGCCAACTCGTGAGATATCGTATGCTATCCTTCCTGATTTAATACTATACTGCTGTAACTTACTTCGCTTGTCATAGTGACCAAACTACATGTCCGATTTGTGATTTTCCATTATCGTTTCTTTCGCCAAACATAGCTCAAAGTCACATCAATACTTGCTTGGACGATTCGTCAACTTCTCATCAGAGGACGTCAAACATCTTGTCACAAGACCTTGATCCTGATGAATGTGGTCTGGACTACGATTATGACTCGCACTTTCTGTCCGACATGCAGAATGAGAGGAATCGGAGTGTTGATGCCGTAGATGAAGAATGGGATGGACCTGCTAAACCTGGAGGATGGATGGGTTGGGCTGGCAAGAAAGTACAAAAGGGAGATGAATGGTAAGTCTATGGAGTAGTTCCCATCTTGCAGTATACTCAATTCGGTGACATCTTGTCTCAGGTGGGATCCTATCAACGGCTCAATTTCGGAAATACCAAGCAATTTCTCACCTGGTAAGCTAGAGCTTTCCGGGTAATCGTGAATAATTCGATGCTAACGATGCTCATTAGGTGTCATACCTGTGCTCGCTGAAATACTAAGAAAGTCCTCTCGTAGAGGTACAACTCGTCGAGCTGTTTTATGTAGAGATGTAACCCATATCAAAGGCCAGTGGAAATTCGACATGGGTAAACTTGCTTTCGCGCGGTACACTCCGGACACTCAAAGCTGATGGTCTACCGTTTAGGATGGGGTTGTGGTTTTCGAAACTCCTTAATGTCTCTTTCGTCATTGTTATCTATACCGGCATATCAAACTATGTTCGATCCACAAAGTAATGGTGCCGAACCTGGAATTAGGCGCGCACAAGGGTGGATACAAGAAGCATGGGAAGAAGGTTTCGATCCTTTAGGTCGAGAACAATTGAGAGGAAAGGTTTTGGGTACGAGAAAGTGGATCGGGCCATCAGGTACGTGTATCCCCTGATTCAGTTATCGCCGATGAGCAGTGATCATTCTGAGCTGATGCTGGTGAGATAGAGATGTATGCTATGTTCAGCTATCAAGGTATACCGTGAGTCGATCTCCATTTCGTACAATACTCGCATTTCAACTGACTAGAAGTTACGCATAGCTGCGGGATATGTAAGCTGTCTTACCATCGGGATGTGGAATCTTGCGGAGAATCGAATCGCTGACAATGCATTGATATTGGTAGATGACTTTCCCAAACCTGTGAACCTGAAAGGCAAGCGGCGATTAGCTCATATTGCTTTGAGGGATTGGGTAGTATCGTACTTTGTAGGTATTTCAGTACACAAATCGAGTGAACTTCTCCCGAAGAAATGAGTTGATAGTTTCCGTGCAATTATTGTAGTCGGAAGAGCCGAGACACGTCGATACCAAACATCCCCAATCAGCATTCGATGTTATGATGCGCACTGCCGAAAATGGTGCAGGTCGAGGTGAAGTAGTCAGAATATCAAATAAATTCCCACTTATCCTTCAGGTACGCTGTGACCCACCCGAGAGAGGTGTAATAACTAATTTCACCTCATGTATAGCATAGTGGACACTCTCGAACGATTATAGGATACGAAGAAAATTCCAGGGGTGACATCAACTTGTTACTCTTCGATCCTGCAAGGTGCGTAAACATCCTTATATCCCTAATTGAAGAGAGTGCTGAAGATGGTCTTGATATTTCTATAGATCTATGCCCAAAAGTATACGCTCAGCCGGAATAGCAGGTCTCATTGAAAGCAGACAGAAAAGACCATCTTTGTCTCAAGATTCTACTCAAAGTTCTTCAATGAAACCTTCTAAGCCAAATATGTTGAAAAAAAAGTCATCATCGATCACAAAAACGCATGAATCGATACCTTTCTCACCACCGTATACTAATGGTCGAGCAGAAATTAATTATGATTCATCTTTTGAGATGAACGAGCAAGTTCCTCATCAAAGAGGAGGTGGTTTGATTTTAGAAGATGATGAAGAAATGATATCTGGAGGATGGGTTAGAAAGAGGATTAAAAAGTTTAATTTATCAAATCACCAGAATGAGGTAATAAACGATAATTACAATCATTACAATCAACAGATAGATACTCTCAAACCTCTTACTTATTTCAGAGAAAGTTTGAGTAATTTATCAAAGTTTAATAATTATCAAATTTTAGCTTTTACAGGTGGACCAATTTTAACTCAAAATGAAAGGGATATGAGAAAAATATCAACGAGTACTGTTTTCAAAACTGAAATTCGTTGATCGAAAACCAGAAGTTCTTTAATATCATTGTGCGTTTGGTTAAGAATGTTTAGAATGTTTGTAACGATAATTCATGTTGTATCTTTTTGATAAATTCGGAATGTAATTGCATTATTATCTGTTCAACGTTCAATCATGTCATATGATGAAGCATTATAGGTTTTGCAGAAAATAATTTTCCACCAAAAATGTCATTGGTCATTTACACGAACTGTGGCCTACAAATCAGACAACAGCCATTAGAAAAGCATTTAGATATCAAGCAGAACAGCGCAATGAGCATCGATCTACTTGTATCCGTTGTAGATTCTCGGTCAAGTAAATGAAATTTCCCATACTAGGGAACGATTTCTCGTGTACTTCTTTTAAATGCAACATCGTTTACAACAATATCCATGATTCAACTTAGTAATAAATTAAATAATGTTTGATATGCTTGTTTCATATTCATGCTCATTGTGCATTTATTAAAACTTTTTTTTTCCCTATGAATTATTTACACAGATTCTATTTTCTTCTCTACTTTTCTACTTCTTTAAATGTCCTGGCTTTCACACGATCAATTTTACTTAATTATAATTACGGTACATATCAATGCAAGGTGAAAAAAAGAAAAAAATACAGAATCATGGAACTCCCCTATGTTTCGTTGAAATAGTAATCAATCCTTTTTTGGAAGTCTTTTGGTCGATTTCCAAATTACTAGTTCAACAAATTCCGCAAACCAGCTTTAGGTTTAATATCATCTTTAATCTTATTGTCATTTATTAAATCCTCTTCAATTTTACTTGATCCATTTTCCTTCAATTTATTCATTGATGTTTTGATCGATGTTGGTTCTTGCCGAGGTGTGAGGCGAATTTCATTCTTTTCCATTTCATTACCTGATGCGAATCCATTGATCGTAGGTGTAATTAATCCAGAAGATTGAGATGGAGCTTGAAAATATGATACGTTTGGATTAGAAGATCTAGTTAGATTAAGAGGTAGAGGTAAATTCATATTTTCTGGTTGAGAAGAAAGTGAATGAGAATCTCCAGAAATGGAATTAGAAAAACTTGTAGGTGGACGTGATACTAAAGGTGTAATATCACTAAATTCTCTAACAGATGGTGAAACTAATGGTGTAGCACCTCTTGAAATGTTATTCGATGATGGTAATCTTGGTGTCGGCAATACTGCTTGCAAAGAACGTGCTGAATTTAGCACATTTGGGGTTGTATTTTCGACTGAATGAAAATACGATTAATGTCAGCAGAATTCATTTGATATAAACGCGATGATTGACTAACATGGTAATCGAGAACGTTTGTCGTCTCGATCGCGATCTATGTTACTAGTACGATCACGACCATTTGTACCGCCTCCACTTGCCATTATAGTCAAAGCGTCAGAAGCCATTAGATCTTCGTACCTCTGTTTCATATCGGCATTTTGACGATTGAGCGTATCTTGTAAAGCTTTCATTTCAGGCGATGCTAAAAAAGAATAAACAGTCAGCAATCATTGATCAGCTAGGCGCTTTGTGCTACCCAAATCAACTCACGTTTATCGCCTGATGCCCATCCTGACATTTGAAGTAAATAAGACGTGAAATCAAGGTTATATCTAACATGCTCAATCCGGTCATGGTTCAACACTTCTGTCATCTTTTGAAGTTTGTCCTCGAGAGCGGTGATTTGACAGTAAAGGGCTTCAACTGATGGAGGCTCGCCTCTCTGAGAATAATAAGGTGAATCTGGAAAGCCTCCTGTTGGCAAAAACCTCTGACCGGATAAAGGTGGTCTTGCTGAATCAGGATGGAATCGAGGTATATGAGATTGATCACGAAGATTAGTCTGATCTTGTAAAGGAGGTGGCATTCTGTTAGATGACAGTGGTGGAGGACCATTTCCATGAGACGAAGGTTGTCTAGATTCCCATAATCCACCTGTAGTGGTAGGTCGACTATCTTCGTTAGGACCAGAATAAGGATAAACTATACTCCGTTGTCCTTGAGGTGGCGAAGCAAGTCTCAAGACATTAGGTTGAGAAGTAAGAGGTCCACTCTGGCCTGGCATATCTCTCATCCAACCAGCCACAGGTTTGACAAGTTCAGTCACATCTTCAGTCGGCGAGATTGGCTGTCCGCCATCGTTCGCACTTGGCCGGGAAGATTTTCGCTTGATACTAGCTAAAAGATGAGGTTCGCCACGTCGGAATAGGCTATGTCGAAACTCCCATGCTTGAGGATCAATGGTAGTTGTGTATATATCGTTGACCTATACAGCCATTAGCGGATGAAACGAATGGTGAATTTTTGCGAATAAGGTTTGCTCACCTTGTTGAATCTGACATATATGTATTTCGGGAAATGGGAAAATAAGGTTATAAGCAGGAAAACTGGTTACTCCGGCACAATCTCGAAAACTCACGAATACATGTTTAATTGGCGAACAAAACTCTGCCAATTATTATGCTTGAAAAATCGAGGCAGTACCACTCTATAAAGGCTGCTCAGCGGCAGTTGTAGGAAAAAGATCAAACCGAATGCATCACTCACTTGGAAAATTCCTGTGGATTAGGACAAGTGAAAGTTGTTCCTTCAGCTGACCAGTAAATTAGACCTGTTTTTGCGATATCCTCATCCTCTAACATGGAATAAAGCTTCCCTACAAACGCGGCTTGCGTCTTCTGAGGAGGATTGACTAAAGGTTGACCGGAAGAGAGATTGAAGCTTGGTGGTGGACTTGAATTTCTCGATGCATTAATAGAATTATTAGTTGAAGAATGATGCAATTGCGAACGATCTGGTTGACGGGAAGAGGATCCTGAAGAAGATATCACACTTCGCTCGTTTTCGCCTACCATCCAAGCAGAAGGATATGAAGGACGACGTCGATCTTGCGGTATTGGTTTATCTTGCCGTCCTGCCATACGATCTCTGAATGCTCTATCGCGGTCATCCTCGGTCGAGCTGCCGGGCGAAGAATAAGAAGAATGGGTGAATCTGGTCGAAGTTGCCGTAAGGGGTTGTTCGACTTCATCAGTGAGTTCGGCTGAATCACATCTTCGTGTCGTGTGACCAGGTTCTATTTTTGCTTTCTTATCCGCTATCGAATTAGATGGTCTGGGTTCTAGTCGTAGAGATAATTTCCGTTTGCTAGGAGTTTCAGCTGTACGCTGAGCTTGGCCGTTATCGCTCATTTGATGAGATGCGATTTAGGTAGAATTTCGGTATCAAGGACGTGTCGGAAGGAAAGCGAAGCGTACTGATGGTTATTGAAAGGTGTATCGAGCACTAATTCGGTTCATCGAACGATACATATGAGTACGGGTTGAGATGTGTTGAAAGATGCTGAAAGTGAACTGTTGATGTGTTTTAAATGATAAAACAACACTGGGCAAACACTTTTCAGAAGGATCGTGCCCAACGAACTACGGTATCACCACGCTGTGCACAATTCTATACGGACTGCTTAATTTGGTTATTTGGTGTCTCTAGCAGAAGATTGGCGGTAGTCAGCAAACAGAAGACTTTCCTGAGATGATTGAGAGTCCAAACAGTCCTTTGCGAGTTCCACCAGTCAACGACAAACCATCAACATGTTTCCGGTCATGATGGTTGTTATGCCGATGTTTGTCAAGGGCGCAGAAATTGAGACATCCCACCTTTCTTATAAATATTGTTCTCCTTCTTTGGTCACTATCCTTCAGATATATCCATATAGATATCATAGGATAGTTTTCACCATTCACCCACAGCACAGAAAATAACTCACCTTGGATAACATGTATTTTCACCCATATGAGGACACGAGATGAGTTGCCACTATTAAAAGTTCTTTCAAAGCTGTATGTTGAATGACAAGTAGACGCGACTTTTGGATTCAAACAAGGAAAGGGGTCGTTCAGAGAATCAAAGGAAATAAAAGTGGGGCGTGGGGATGTTAGATAGGCTTATTGTATGACAATGAACGATATTCAATTGCGATGTGGGCGTGAAATCTTCGCAGTAAGCCGATGGAAAAGATTGGTTATCGATATTTCTCATCAAAGATCTGAGGCGTCGCAGAGATATGTCCACATGTACATCAGCTGATATTATCAGTCATTGACAAGATTCTCCGGATGAGATGGATCGTGCTCAGGCAAGATATTCAGACTACCCGATCAAACAGTCCCAGGACAAGTAAAAGGATATCCTGAATCACTCACTCACCCTTTAACCGTTTTCCATCAACTATAATTCCTCTTCACTAAACACAATAAACACGTCTTTTCAGATATTGCAAATCGATCCAGCGCTTATTTAGATTTAGCTGAAAATTTTCACGCCTTTAGCAAGAGAATCGGCGATATTTTGCTGAGTTATCAATTGAAGACCAGGTCGAAACCCAGAATATTGTGATTTCTCTTTTGGTTGGCAGCGGACGTAATTTCAAAGCTATCGGAAGAAGTTTCAAATGCGTCCTTGATGTACACGACTTTTTTGATGGGAATCCCCGTGATTGACTGTCTTTCTTTCTATTGTAGACCCAGACCCTTGGAACCGTCGCAAAGGTCCCCCGTTTTCTGATCTAGCCCTACGATAGTCTGCCGGTACCTTGAAGGCTTCTCCAATGATCGTCCGGTCTTATTTGATATTACTAGAGACACGTTGGTCTTATGTGAGCGATCGAGTGAGGAAGCTCAGTTGCCAAAATGAAAGGAATGGTAGGGACGCCTATGTAAGGACAGAGGATTGGAGTATTTTGATGTAGATATTGTTGATGAAAGGATAAGCGGGAAGAAGTAGTTCAGTGTGTTGAGATAGGTACCGAAAGGGGAAAAGGTATTTGCGATAGTAAACAATGTTCGTGCTGTTCGAGATTTCACCAGAAGAAATGCTGAAAGAATACAGATATAGTCTCTTCCCTGTTTACTTCAAACCTGTGTATTCACTGAATCGCTTCCACTTGGGTGTGTATCCGATATCTGTCTTGTGGATCTAGGTTCAATGTTGTTGGGATCAAGGATGTGGTTCAGCTCGTCGGTGATCGATTGATCAGTGTACTCTAATTGATCAACAGGTTCGACGGAGATGCAAAAGCGTCTCGGACTCAATTGGTTTGATGACGAAGAAGACCAAAATTCCAAGGGAAGGCAGACACGATCACTTGGTCCTAAATTCCTCCACTGAATCCCTGAATATATAATTACCAGATCTATGTCTCTATTAATCTATCTAACGTGTGTGATTGAAACTCTTACGACTCAGGTTGATTTTGCTCGTCCTGATGAAGACTCCTTTGAAAGGACGTTCACTCGATTTCAAAGGAATGGTGTAGCCGGCGGGTTTTGAATGACCAGTGCAGCAAGTGTTTTCTTGCCTTTTCGCAATAGCTTTAAGTATGAAAGATTTTTGATGATGGGTCTGTCCAATCCTGAGCTTCTATGAGGTGAACTGCTCAAGAAACAATCGTAAGTTTCCTTTCTTCCAATTAGTTTCGGTGCTCTTTTTGACGTTGTTGCCGGAAATATCGGATGATCCGCGTGTTTACGTTGATGTCTTCTTTGAACCCTTGATATGGATCAAATCGTTCGATCAAAACCTCTCAATCAACGATGTAATCGGAGCCCGTGCTGGGTAACTGATGCCCAAAGCGATGATTCCTACTTCTGTGTACCGTGCCGTGCCGTAGATCCTTTGGACTTGTAAATGACCCTTATTGCACAACTTGGATCCCCAGAAGATGAACTAATCCAATACCCTTGTAATTCGTATCTTGGTATTCAGCGTCTTGTTGTACTCTCTTAAGCTTCTGTTGTCGTCAAGGGTAATTGATATTCCAACGATTATATAAGGTTTTGCCGGTTCACTAAACCGCCACGTAAGTATTCTGTTCTTGCTGATATTGAATTTTTGGTGAATTCCACCACTCCCAAGTCTTCATGTATATGACTACTTACCAGATCGAATCAATGCGACTACTGACCTTCTGAAGAGAACCCTTCCTTGGTATTGCCTTGTGCGTTTGCTTCTAGTATAGAAGCCCACCTTGCTGGTTGCTGGCTGAATGGATAGTCTTAATTTGCCGAAACTTCCACCTGGAGCGATAAATTCTCCGAAGTGGAATGATTGGGCCGAGGAGTATTCAGCAAAGCTACCAAAGCCATGAAATTTCAGTTTGCTGTAAAGTAATGAATTTCGAAAGGATGATGGAACACATCGACATTAGAAAGGAGAAAATGAACTGACTCACCCTTCAATCTTCTATGGTCCCAAGAAACGTATTAAGACTATATACTGCAAGTCATAAACAGAAGAACCGAATCGCGCGTATAAATTCGGATGTACCTTTCTGCTTTTCACCCCTGAGGTTTGATTACTATAATTACTTTCAAGTTTGTAAGGGAGACGAAGCGTCTTCTCTACGTTTTGTATCAGGCGATTACACGGAAGATGAAGTATCGAAAAATAACAATGTCTTAAAAATAGAATAGTGAGGAAAAAGGTCAATCTTGTGAAAGCCTCCAACTTCCTGAAAGAGAATGCAAATCCCTTAGAGTACTTCTACGAAATTCTGACGATTCGGTGTTGTGTCACTATGTAATGGGATAAAAGCGTGGAAAGGGAGAGCAAGGATTTTGCTTAACGTGAAGATGAGACTATTAGAGTTAAATTCAACGTTCGAGAAAAAAACAGGAGCGTTGAGGGATTTTACCAAATTATTTCTACCTGTTTGCGATTAACGGTCCGCGATTCCGGCATTGCCAAACGGAATGTCCAAACTTGACGATCGCCCTTGAAGTCAAGCTTCGACTTCGACACTCGGTTGGTTCAGCAGTCGAGCGAGCTTGACCCTTCTAGTAGGTAGAACTATGTGAAAATCAATCACATGCCAAAGCCCCTAAAACCCTCTTTGAGAGGATGTGATGTTGAAAAATATGTTCCAATATTTTGTCTCCACATTCTAAGTCGGCTTCTCATGAAATTCAAGTCGGCTTCTCATGATTACGGTACTTTTATCGTAAATTAAAAAACCCTTATGACAAGAAACTCAGGATCTTTCAACGTTAATTGCGACTTTTTGGCAGTTTATTTGATTCCTGCTCACGACCGGGGCAGCATGTGAGAGCCTTGTCCAAGACATCAGAAAGAAGAACTGTAATTGAGGTGGAGATGTCACCGAGAATAACCGTTCGTAACCAGGTGGTCAGGTTTACGGCATGACAATCCCTTTCGATAGCCCTGGCGTAAGACAGGGAACCTGTTATTAGAGTTTAGAATTTGAACCCACCGCTCTATCGTTTCTTCCGTCGTGGGATAACCGCTCTTATCGCTCCACGGACATCGAAGACAGGTAGCATCGTGAGCAAAGCTGGATAGGTATCCAAACTGGCCAAACCCCATTCATAACGCCCCTTTGGGCCCTAAGCTTTCGCTCGCATGTGTTCTATATTGAATCATGAGACGATGTACGACCATAGAAGGGCAACATGACCGCTTAGAGAAGTCTACCAGATAATTGGCGACGATAGCGAGAGGAAGAGCGAAGGGATTTTTAGATGCCCTGATCTATCATTCCCACAGCATCATAGACAGACACACAGTACATACAATTTAATCTACTGCTGACCCTTGATCACGAAAATCGGGACAACGAAGATCTACTCAGCTTTAATTGATTACTGCATGTGAACCATGTTTAGGTAGACTAGCGGTTCCTAATGAATGGTTCTAGAAGGTAGTTTAATCAAGTTTGCGCAGCAGAAATAGGCATATGGGATACATCCGTATCACCTGTATGCTCCGACGTGCGGTTATGTTATGATCCGACCGCTCGACGGCTAATTTGAGCAAAATCTAGAAATGGCTAAAAAGGAGAAGCCTTGTGGTGCCTGAGCGGGCGGACTGTGCGGATGGAAAAGCTAATTGTCTCAACTCCGAAAGCTCTTGTTGAACTTGACGAGATAATCTACCAACCAAATAAATATGAAATGTATTTTGAGGTGTGCGGTCCAGCGTAAAATAGGCTGAAGGCGCCCATACTCCGCCTAGAATCTAAATTTCGGCCTTTCCGCTCCTTTCGGATAGCCTATGTGCGATTATGGGTCCTGCCATCGGTAGGATTCTTCAATTTATCCTTTTGGATTTTGCGAATATAATCCCGTAAAAGAGATTTCGTAATATACTTAATTTTTTTTCGCGTTTTCCTGATGATGCCATCATCGTGGGTATGTCTCCGATCACTTGTTCCTTGTTGAATCAGGTACAGTATTATATTGTGTGGTCCGCAACTGCTCATACGGATACATTTCTTCACATCCTTCATCATATCATGTTCACAGCTCCAAAGCTGAAATGTATCGCAATTGAGGGATATACAGTTGTATGGCTCCGCGAGAGTTAAAATCGATGAAAATAATCAAGTTGACACTCGCTCATTCACACTTCACTAACCGCTTGGGGCGCGTGAATCTGGGTGTTGTCCCAGGGTTACTCATTTGCTGTCGGTAAATGTTGATGAGCTAGCGAATACTCATGGTTCAATTTATCGCCGCACTACCTACGTTCTGATAATTAGCTTTCTCTTCGAGTTGGCAGCTGACTTACCCGCCGCATAGTGATCTATTTCATGGATGTCGCAATATATCAGCCTCTTGCAATTGCTCACTAGCTGGCATGTTGGCTGAGAGCATTGATACAAAAATCTGCTGACAAGTATTGTCTGTCATCTCCTTCGCAAATACTCAGATGACAGAGGAGTCAGTTGAGGGTGTCTTAAACAGTATTAGTGGTTGTCTTCATACGATTAATGAAGGCTATCTTGGGTTCACGTCATGTGGATCTCGTGGGAAGGCTTTGCAGTATACGTATATCACATAATGCATTTGAAGGGTTTATAGATGGAATCAAATCCAAAGTGGCTCTTCATTAAATCCCGTCAAACGCCTCTTTCCGTCCATGTTGATATTCGCCAGTGCTGATCAGGACTTGCAATATCGGTTCCATTCTTTTAACGTTAATTAGCGAAGGAACGAAGGCGATGGGAGAGCAATTATATAAAGTTTCAATTCACAAGCTGTTGCTACTAGGCGAAGGGAAGAATAGGGGTGGAGAACAGCAGGTATTTTCGGTGGATTTGCTCTGTATCTCATTTCCCGAGTCATGATGAATTCAATGTTCCCGTTCTGCTCTCGAGCGAGTAATATATCTACGTCTCGCGTATTCGATGGCAAGAGCTCAAGATTATAACTGCAAACCACATTCGAATGCTAGACCGCTATTGATGGAGCCATGTAGATAAACGGACAGGCACGAGATTGGTTTTTGGCTAAGAAATGAAACGGTTTTCATGCACTCATTGCATTGGACTCTAAAGCTTCTTTTCTACCTTAAAAGTTGTTGTATCTTAAATGGCCTTGACTACCCTTGAAAGATCAAACGCTACAGCAAACCAATATCGCTTCCTCCATAAACTGTGAAAGCTTCTTTGACCGACTCATAATTTTGTAGCGGCCGCAATACATCTTTCCGGTTCTTTGTTATCCAATCTACGATCCGTAGGAATAAGCTTTGGCTCACGAGAGCTTGATGGGTCTGGGAAGTCATTTAAGGAAAATCAGTTTCGGGAAGCAGGTCAAGGTCGGTTCAGATATTCCGTATATATTGTTTCTTTTAACAGGCACTTAGTCCGGCTTGTTCAAGCCATTGCTATCCTCTTCATACATTCATCTCCACACCTACCTCCAATGACTTACGTAGTGGCCATTCAACCCATGGAGGACCTTACACTTCGGCGTCACTACAATGCCTCTACTTTAAAACATCTTCTTGCAAATTCAAATTTCATGCGAGGCCTGACCAAGGGAATTCACTTGGGCGTTTTGGATCTTTGAAATATCGCATATTGAAAAGTCCTATTCGAGTGCAGCTAGCGTAGGCTTCGCTAGGGCAGGAGTAGAGCAGAAGCCAGCAAGGAGATTCATATCAATCTTTAACGTAGCGATTAAGGAGTCAACCAATCGAATGGCTGTTTGGGTACTTGCAAAATCAACGCTGAAATCTCTGTTCAGATGTTACACACGTAGCCAAGTCAGTCTCCTTCAAATCGCAATGCTATCATGCAATAATAAAAACTAAATCCGTTAAATCTGTATGTTTTTCGGAATAAAACAAATATATCCTCGATTGAATGAATGTTCCACTCGTTCCGCCAATCTGGCTGAAACGACATTCGTACTACACATTGTATACGGCGGTGGGTCTAGCACTGAACGATAGGCGGCCAATTACGATGACTCAGGTCTAGGATGCGGCTTCATTAATCCATTTACTGCACTGTTTAACAGACTGTTTTGTTGGATAAGAATGCCCTCATCTAAGAGAGTTATCGAGCAGATGCTCGCTTGTGCTTCAGGGTGAGAGATAGTATTATATATGGTGTATTATAGAATGTATGTGAGACATCCCGCGAGCCTCAAATATGCATCAGCGGTTAGTCTCTTTGCGCCCTACGTTGTTGACTGTGTCCTTTCCAGCCAGTATGCCATCCTATTCTCTGCCAAGACGTACACTGACAGCCCGTTCATGTCTCACATGCGATACACAGACGGAACCTAAAATTTGGGTAGCCGAACGCTCCCTCATGTCCTGTCATCTTGTCGACGGGTGTTTTGATATGAACGAGATTACAAGCGATACATAGATGACGTATAAACACACATAATTCTTAGCCAGTAGCGCCGATCAACGATTGACATGATGTTGTAAGTTTTTGAAATGAGCAATATGATCTTCAGTAGCTTTTAACATTTCCTGAGCCATTTCGTAAACCTGTGATCCAGGTTTGTTGTACATCATTGCGTTACTAATTCAAATGGAGTCAATACTGACCTCAATTTATCCAAAGACACACTCACGCAAAGATTAGCAAAACATCCCTTTCAAAATTCTCTATACCAGTAATATGACCTTCCTTAATTCTTGCTCTAATAGTTTTCAAATCCATAGGACGTTTAATTATTTGATGATAATCTGAAGCTTCAGTTTTTTTGACTGGATTTTGAAAAACATTACCATTACGATGTTGTGATATAGTATCTAATAGAGAATATAATAATTTTTGTGATGATTTTTGTGATGGAGTTGGTTTAAATCCTTGACCTCCTCCTCCTCTGATTGAATTTGTAGTTGATGCAGGAGTTCCTTCAATTGTAAAATCACCTGAAATATCGGCTGCTGAATTTGAAGCTTGATCATTTTCTGATTGATCTCTTACGGCTGATCGGAGGACCTGTTAGCGAGAATTAACCTCAAAATCGTTGACGAGATTTGTATATCTTTCTCTCTTCCCAAAAGATCCGAAAGAGTGTAAGGAGAAAACGAAAATCAGATTAATTTCACTCACTTCTAGCTGATGCTCGTGTACCTCTTTTCTCACTAGGTACAGGTGTCTCCTTTTCCTTTTCTTTTTCCTTTTTCTCCTTCTCCCTGGCTCTTTCTCTCTCTTTCTCAGTAGGTCGACCACGTCTGGCAGATGACCTTATAGGCTTCTTTTCCTCTTCTTCTTCCGCATCTTCCTCTTGTCCTTCGTCCTCATCCTCCTCTTCTTCCTCAGCTTCCGTTTCAGCCTTGACACTGTCTAAAGCCGCACTTTGCTCTCTAACAGATTTCGACACCACATCATCCCTCATACCTCTTCCACCTTTTGTACCCATACTTCTCCTGCCAGATCTTCTTTCCTCAATTGGAGCAGGTGTTGATCTTGTAGAAGATTGTACTGAAGCAGCACGTCTGGATACAGTAGGTGAAGACTTTTTATTGATCACAACTTCAGGCGAAGCCTTGAGATTTCTAGTTGATTCCCTCCTTGTACCTCTTCTGGTACGAGGAACGTTCTCGTCCTCTTCTTCCGATTGATCTTTTTCTTCAGCTTCAGCTTCCGCCTCATCTTCCTCGTGAGTCACGGCAGGCGAAGAAGCAACTCTTGCATTACTTCTTCTACCACTTCTCTTGGGCGCAGGTGCACCTTTGAGTGGAACAGATGCTTTTCGTTTATTGCTTCTAGTACTCTTCGGCGCGGTCTCTTCGGTAGCTTCTGGTGTAGCGTGATCGGAAGGGGGAGAGGAAAGATCTGAACCAGGTGCAGGAGAAAGGTCAGATCGAACTGATACTGCGGGTGAAAATCGTCTTCTATGTTGAGTTTTCACTTTAGATTTAGGGACAGAGGGCGATTTGGCATTTCGTTCGGACTTGATATCCTCATCATCATCTTCTTCCTCTTCCTCTTCTTCTTCTTCTTCTTCTTCTTTGTCTTGGTCTTCTACCTGCTCCGCTGTCGTTTGATCCACTTCTGCTATTGCGTTCTTTCCATCTTCTATCTCATTACCCTTGTCTTTCTCCAATCCCTCCGAATCTTCTCCCTTCGTGATAGATGGCTCTTCTGTTTCTGCCATGACGACTTCGTCCTCTACAGCTTTTTCACCGTCAACGGGGATTTGATCATCTTGTTTAGCATCTTTTTCTGCTTCAGCTTTTACTTTCTCTTCTTCGGTTATAGGTCCATCTTCTATCGCTTTTTTCACAACTTCTGGTTCAGGGAACCAACTATCCAATAATTTTTTACCATATTTCCTAGCTATAATAGTACGTATTTCACTTCTTATATTTTCATCAGCTTCTCCATTTTTTAAAGAGGTAATTTCAATCATTAATTCTTTAAATCGATTTTCATATTGTAAAATTGTTTGTTGAAGTTCTTCCATTCGTTTGAGATAATATGTTTGAGCTAAACGTTTATGAGTTTGAGCTACAGTAAGATTGAGATTTATAAGCTCTCAAATCATCTTAGTCAAAGGTCAGAGATAGAAGGACTAGGTAGCTTACCCAATGGTTTCATTGCATCTGGAGCGGGTCTACGATACAATGTAATCAGTCTCATTATAAGAAAGCAGAAAACCCCAATTATAGATGACTTACACGTTGATCTTCAACCCAGCCATTAGTTCCATGTATATGGTTTCACATGACTCTGGAGTGAAGAGTTCTGAAGGTCGATTTAGACAGCACGGATGTGAAGAGATTAATTTGGATATAGCAGGCCATGATATTGCGCCTAATTTATGTATAGCTTGTGATAATAGTAATTTCTCTTGAATGCTCAGCTTATCCGCTTGAGAGTGGGTCGAAGTGGTAGGTACGACCATACTGATGGCTGCTCCGATGATTTCACTACTGGATATAGCTGTATTTACGTAGAAAAAGGTATAAAAAGTCGAAGTGATATGTGTGTTATTGGTGTTTTTAAGGCAACATGTGCGAGGAAAATAGCTTACGTAAAATACATGAAACGATCATCCCTCTTTTGGGATATTACATGGTCCATATCTTATATACAAAAAATGGCTACATACAAAAGGCTCTAATTGTTCAATTACCATGGCTGCTGAGTGGGAGACCATACAGTCTTGCGCAATTCGCCGCTAATCCCTAAATCTTTTGGAAGATCGCTTACCCTCCAATTCATCGGGACTAGAGACCTCTCGAGTCAGCCTACACGAACCCACATGGTCATTGTCAGCTATTGAATTGGGAAATCGAGGAAAGGTCGAACGAACCCACAATCTCCCACCAGCAACTCCAGCTCCCACACCTGGTTTACCACCCGCAGTAGAAGCTAACAAACCCTCGTTGGTAAGGTGGCTACCGCCTAGTCCACCCATCTGAAAGTCTTTTAGATTCCCGCCTCGAGGACCAAATCCTCCATAAGCTGGTTTCATTTTGGAATTCTTCAATTCCAATGCGATAGTCTCATATTCTCTGTCTCTATAAGCCTTGTAATCTGCTTGGTCGGCTGCTTCGTTGGCTGCATTTTGGCGCGTAACCAGTATTTGTTCGTCTAATGTCGTTAAGAGGGTTTCTGCTGTTTTGCACCTGAAATCGACTAGTGTCAGTATGACGGTTTCTCCTAGAAGAGGATATGCTGAAGGTGCCTACCAGTTGAGCAGACCGTTCTGTACTGCGATTAAGTCTTGTTCTTCCAGATCACGACTTGCAACCCAATCCACGTGTAAGACCTTTTCGTGATGATGCATCTTGCCGCTCAACAAACCGGCATATATCGCATCAATGATAAGATCTTCCAGTTGCCGTATAGATTCTATGCGCAGTGATGTGAGGATTTGATCATACGTCAGAGACTGGTTGCAAAATTGTCAATACTTGGCCGTGATAAGAACAGCGACAATCCTGGCTCACCCTATTGTGTAGAGCGAGAGAAACCAGAGTAAGATGCTTTAATTTTAAAGTGTGCGCGGGAGTAAGTGGTGGATATGAGCTCGGCGAGCCTATCAGTTATATCAGCTATGTATACTCGAGAAGTATGACCAGACATGTTTTGCTGCTTACTATCATATTTCGTCAGATTGCCATAAGCGAATAATCTGAGAAGGTTATAATGCCCTTGATAAGTGGGATCTGCTGAGAGCTGATGAGGAAAGATCAGCTGAGCCTCCATGCCATAAAGTAGCATAAGACAGCTTACGTCTTTGATATTCGGAAGATCTAACAATTCAGCAAAAACATATACGCCGGCCTATCATCGAATCGATCAGCATGAACTCCTTGAGTGAAATGCGTGATTTCTCTAGCTTACCGCAGCAGTGACGTCCGTTATAACTTTGGCTGCTGATGCCCCTTTAGTTGATCTTGCCAGAAGTAGATATGGCTCGAGCTTAGATGCTGAGTCCGACATGATTGCGCAGACCTCTCTCTTCTACCGTTTGAGCAAAAGATTAAAGAAAGAACTCAACTTTGATCAATATGGGTGATCATAATACAAGAAGGAATGCGGGGCAACGTTGGACAACCTCCACTTCCACTAAGCTGCCACTTCCGGCATTTCGGCAATATGATAAACCTACATCAACCTGAGTGTTTTGATTGATCATGATTCCTTATTCATGGTTACCAACTACTAATAATACTACCTCGCTATTGTCAACATACATCATCCCATTTCCCATCGCTTCTTCTTTCCTCCCATTTATCAACACAACATTCAACATCCTCCCTCCACTTTACAAGTCCACTCAGTCTTACCTTATATTCTCCCAAGATGGAAGGTCAAGCCATTCATTCTCATTCTCCTCTCAACTTGGCAGCAGCAAATGATATACCTTCTTTCGTCATTGATCCTTCTCTAGAGGCATCTAGCGAGTTCTTCCAAGATCCAGTTGTAGATATAGATCATCATCATCATCATGCTGATGTTGACGAGCATTCTCAAAATCTTAATCAAGGGGATCAATTGAGAGATAATACCCATCAAATAATCGATTCAGAAGGAAACGATCATAATAATCAGCCTACACAAGAAGATATAGATGCTGTCATCAAGGCTTCTTTAGATCATGCACAAGCTCAAGCTGCTGCTGATGCAGTCGTCGCGGCTGTATCGAGATTGAATGATAGCATCGATCCATCTCTTGCTGATTCAGGCGAACAATTGGAGAACCAAAATGATGGTAAAAGTCAAATAGACCAAAAATTTTCAAACACTGAACCAGGGCAAGAGCATAATCCGATTCACGAGCCACCATTACACATAGCTCCCTTTTCTAGACCATCAAGGTCAATTGAAGATACCCCCTTACCCCTCTACCTTCATTTTGGAAGTAAGAATCATTTCTTAAGATGGCTGGATGCGGAAAGTAGTTGGTGTCATTTCGTTCAAAGACGAACAACTACACCTGATAAGAGATCTGCGGAGAGGTTGCAAGCAAGGATGCGAGCTCATCAAAGAAGTTTGAATGGTAAGTATAGATCAATCAATCACCCCATGCAAGATTTTTCGCAACTGACTTGACATTTCCTATAAAATCGCAGCGATGACACCAGAAGAACGAGAAGCAGCTACTCCACTGAAAACACGTCGACGTAAAAGAGTTTCACCCGTCTTCGAGAAAGTGACTTTTACGTGTCATCACGCAGGAACATACGAATCTAAACATTCCACCTCATTACCCGAAGAAAAGCTTCGAAAAAACACAAAGAAATCCGTGAAATGCGCTTGCGCAAGTCGAGTTGTGCTCAGTGAGCTGCAGACAGGCGATTGTAAGGTAGTCTACCATTGGAAACATGAAGGCCATGGTGAGTTTACCGATTAGTTGTCGCCGGACGTCGAAGTCATTCAAGATGTTGTGGAACGAGAGCTGACCAGTCTTATGTGTCGATCTCACAGATCCGTTCTCAGATGCTGATCTCGAGGGCGGAAGATTACCTAAATCAATCGATACTTGGTTAAACAAGCAAATTGAAGCTGGAAAGACGTTAGATGATATACGGAAGGTGTTGAACATATCGGAAGAGGATAAGGAAGCCGTAAGTAGCTTCGCTCAAGCAAATTGTCGTCAAGGAAGTCGTAGCTAATTTGCACATAATACAATTGTATTAGTACTTGGCGAAAGTGTCAGCCGACCCAACTGCACTCGAACCAAATATGCCACCTCCCTTAGCTCTTGCTTTGAAAGTAAAATATCCAGATATCTATAATCGATATCGAAAGCTTAGAGGACCTGTGAAAGAACATAAACAACTGAAAGGATCAACCAAACGTACAGCTAGCGGAACAATCAAAGCTGGATCTAGAGTAGACGGAGAAGAAAGTGATGCCGGACCATCAGGTTCAACTACACCTATTCCAACAGAAGGGGATATACATACTTTAGGAGATTTAGATCCACTTATGTCACATACGTCAAGTGTAAATGAACATCTAGGAGGTTTAACAAATTCATTAATTCCACCGTATACAAATAATCATGAAAATAAATTAGATCAAAATGGAATGATTATTGATGATGATGAACATAATGAAGTAGATACAGAATTTGCTCAATTAGCATCTTCTCATGATCTTTTAAATTCACATGAACATGGACAAAATGGAGAAAATGAAGTAGTTGTTGTAGATGATTTGATTAATTCTCATGAAGGTTTAGCTAGAGCTTTATTAGATTTACCTAGTGCAGGTTTAAGAGATGAAGATGGAAATGAAATGAGTCTTGAAGAAGCTATGAGACGTATGGCTGAAGGTGTAGCTCAAGTTGCTGCTCAAGAGCAGGAACAAGAACAAGAAGAAGAAAGGGGACAGAAACAAGAATTACATGATGAAGATTAAGATTTATTGATGTTACCAAGAATCTCAAAGAACTGGCATGACAGAAACGAAGTTCGTCAAGCTGAAGATAAAAATACGCGAAAACAAGTCATATTTGAAGTGTATCGTAAAAATGGATACGCTTTCAACCGATTAATAATGTCGTTATTGTTGATCGTAATAATCATTAGTATGTATAAAAGTTGATCTCATTTCCCATTTTGTATTTTTGTAATATACTACATACGAACTCGTAAATATTAATCATGTATCTAATGTATTGTGCCAAGGCAATATGCATCCGAGATATAACTACTATTATTATACATCTACGCGTTTTACTACTCCACTGATATCTATTGTCCCTCTTTGGCAGCTTCTGTAGCTGTCACACTAGGCGCAACAGCTTCTACTGAAGTAGCTACAACAGGTCTCATAGCTGGGAAAAGAAGTACTTCTTTAATATTTGCTGAATCAGTTAAGAACATAACTAATCTATCAATACCTAATCCCCATCCTCCAGTAGGTGGTAAACCGTATTCAAGACTATATACGTAAAGAAAGAAAAATTGATAATGAATTAGCTTTGTATATTTTGTTTATTTTTCGCAAAATGTGGGATTAAAAATTTGGTTTAAAAGAGCTAAGAGAATGAAAAAAAAGACTAAAAAAAAACTAAAACTTACGCATCTAAGAAAGTTTCATCAACACCTTGAGCTTCATCATCACCTGCTTCTTTTTGTCTAACTTGTTCTTCAAATCTATCTCTTTGATCAAATGGATCATTTAATTCAGTGTATGCATTACAAATTTCTTTTGTACACATGAAAGCTTCAAATCTTTCACATAATCCAGGTCTTGATCTATGATATTTAGCTAAAGGTGACATAACTTGTGGATGTCCAACAATGAAAGATGGGTTTATACATTGATTTTCAATGAATTCACCAACAAGCTATATTCCCATATTTAGTTTAGTATCACATAGTTTCGAAATCATCTTTTAAGGAAAGTTCGAAAAAAATATGACTCACTTTATCAAGTAATCTAGCATTTGTTTTGGGTTCAGAACAATCGACATTGTGCTTTATCATTAATCAAAATTAGCAAAGATATTTTCAATTGGAAAAAAACGTTGAACGCACCTTCTGACACAATTCTCTCAAGAATTTGTTGGCATTTTCATCATGTAAAGTATCTCCAGGTGGGAAAGTAACATTTAATTGTGATTCAAGTTCACCAATCATATCAAATCTCTTCCAAGGTGTTGTGAAATCAACAGTGTATTCAGGTTTACCTTCACCTTTACCTTGTGGGTGGAAAGTAACTTTGTTGGTTCCATAAAGGTATTGAACTAATCCAGAAATCATAGATTCTGTCATATCCATTAAATCGTACATGTCCGCATAAGCCATATAGAATTCACAAATGGAGAATTCCGGATTATGAGTCATATCAATTTGTTCGTTTCTAAAAACTCTTCCAATTTCGAATACTCTATCTAATCCACCAACTACCAATTCTTTGAGGTATAATTCTGGAGCAATTCGCATGAATAAGTCGAGCTTAAGATCGTTATGATGTGTTACGAAGGGTTTGGCAGTTGCTCCACCAGCTATCATGGACATCATTGGTGTCTCAACCTGTACATCGTAATTGAACAACAGAATCAGAAATGCTACTCTACCTGAAGGAACAAGTAATGCGAATACTCAAAGACTCACCTCAAGGAAACCGAGATTATCCAAGAATTTTCTAATGTAGTTGACCACCTTGGATCTAGTTATGAAAATATCCCTTGTAGGTGGGTTCATGATTAAATCGAGGTATCTCTTTCTGTATCTTGATTCTTGGTCGACAACACCTTCTCGTCCTGGTAATTGATGGAGACATGGTGAGAGTAATTGAATGGAAGAGATTGTCAAAGATAATTCTCCCATCTTGGTTCGAGATGGAATACCAGTTACTCCGACGATATCTCCTCTTCGAATGACTGAATGGGATTTGGTGAATTCCTCAGGAGAGGCGGCATTTCTACAACAGGTGTTTGATAATCAGCATTGAATGGATTAGGAGATGTTAACACGATGACGTACTGAATTTGAGCCAAAATTTGTATTTTCTCACCATCAGCCTTTAAATCGTAGAAGATGAGCTTGGAGGATGATTCTCTGATTGTGTATACACGACCGGCGAGGGATATCTAACCATTTAGAGAGAGGTAAGCCATAAGTGAATGACGTTTTGGAGAGGATTTGAAGCGGTCGACACAATGACAGTACTCACAGGCTTGGCATCATCTACATGTGCACCTTTTTCGATCTTACCCTCAACACCCCATTCTCTGACGAAAGAAGGAACAGATTGAGAAACGTGGAATTTGTGAGGGTATGGATTAGGTGATTGTGATTTTCTCAAAGCTTGAATTTCTCTAATTCTTAATTCTCTGAACGCCTGTATTCGTATGCAAAGTTAATTGATGTTCAATGTAACATATACTTCGCATAAAATGACTCACAGTTGCATCTAATTCGACATCATCAGCCTTCTTTTCTGTCTTGGGTTTAGCAGAAGAAGCAGGTTGAGCAGCTGCTTTTTCAGCTTTTTTAGCTGCTAATTGTCTTTCCTTTTGTCTTCGTTTAAGCTCACTGTGATGGTGATTTGGTTATTAACGATTTTACTTTGGTCATGATATTTGACTAATAGGGGATAACTAACGATTTGGAAATCATTTCACCGGTAACTTCATCTTTATGAAGATTAGCAGTAGATTCAGTAGGAGCAGACATTTTGAAATTTCTAATTTGAGTTTGGTTTCGCAAGAATGTTGAAGTATTGATTTTTGTTGAAAATGACAGTTGACTTTGAACTTGACAATGTGAACACGAATGAGTTGTACTGAGTATAGATCGAGTTAGAACTCTAAGCATACGAATCAATTCCAATATCAATTATAGTATACACTCTTTGCGATAAGAGTTGATGATATTTTTTTAGATATACGACTAGGAAGATAAACTATTATTCAGGGGTACAAAATCACAAATTATAGAATGATGTGGCATATTTTTCCATTTTGAAAATAGAATGATATTTACTTGTTAACCATTCATTCCAACCGAATGAGATTAGTCTTAGAGCTTCAGGCTCGACTTTTCGATATTCCTTACTTGATATCTTGCATTCACATTTGTTAATCCAAGTACAAAGCTAACTCGACAAACGCCAACACAACACAACACAACACAACATGTCATTCAACATGTTCAATCAACCACTTCGATCACTAGTCTCATCATCATCGAGACTTTTCGCTTCTTCGTCAAAAGCTTCTTCATCAAGATCAGCTTCTTCTTTCACTCATTTAGGAGATTTACAACCCGCGAAAGGATCGACTCATGCTGTGAGTCACGTTCAAGATTGGTATCAGTAGCTATTTAAGCCTCCTTTGATAAGTAAAATAGCTGATTTTTATGATTGAATACTTAAGGATATTCGATATGGTCGAGGTCCAGGATCTCAAAGAGGTGGAACTTCAGGTAGAGGACATAAAGGTCAAAAAGCACGTAATGGTAAAGGAGTTAGATTAGGATTTGAAGGTGGTCAAACTCCATTACATCGTAAAGTACCTAAAAGAGGTTTTATAAATTTGTAAGTTGGATTTTTTTCTCAACTTTTAAAAAGCTAAAATAATTGAAATTAAAATATTAAGTTTTTTTTAATTAATTGAATTGTTTTTTTTTTTTTTTTTTAAGTACTTCAAAAACTTATGCACCTTTATCTATATCAAAATTACAAGAATTTATTTTAAAAGGTAAAATAAATCCATTAAATCCAATTGGAATTAAAGAAATTTTACAATCAAATTTAATTCATGGAAATTTATCAAATTTTTCAGGAATTAAATTATTAGGTGATTCAAATTCAAATTTACCTTTACCTTCTTTAGAATTAAATTTATCAAGATTTTCAAAATCTGCTTCAGAAAAAATTTTAAATTCAGGTGGTAAATTAACTTCAATTTATTATAATAATTTATCTTTGAGAAAAGAAATTTTCCCTCAAAAATATGCTGGAAAAGATATTAAAAATGCTAAACCTACTAGAAAGAATGATATTTGTGAGTTCCATTTCAAGTTTTATATATTCTCATCTGGTATAAGAGAAGTTTCGAAAAAACAAGGAAAACCTATATAACGAGTCAAATACTAATTTCTTTTTTTCACACTGCATAGTATACTACACCAACCCAAAGAAATTCGGTTACTTGGCAGATACTGTTCCTTCTTCAGCCAAAAAAATGACACCAGCAGAATGGACAGAGAGTAATGCTGTCACTGAAACACAGACGCAAATATAGTAAACATATTACGATTTCATGCATATCTTATCCAGGAGATCAAATCTCTTTATAATTGTATTTGTTGAGTACAACATAGTATTTTTGCACAGTGTGAACGTCTTTTAACGCCTATAATCGCGTTCATCCGTTCTTCTTCGATCGCTCTCTCTTTCTCTGGGCCTATCGTATTCATCCCTATATCGCCTATCTCTCTCATCATCATTCCGATACCTCCTACTGTCATCCCTATCTTTATACCTATCTTCCTTTTCATCCCTAACTCTCTCCCGTTTATCTGACCCATCCCTATCTTCCCTATCTCGAGAAACATATCGCCTATCTTCCTTATCTCGTCTAGTCAAGTCATTCCTATCGCGCGAATTAAAACTAGATCGTATATCATCTCTACCATCTCTCAAATAATCTCCTTCTCTCTGTATTTCACGTTCTAGTTCAAATTTTCCATCTCTCCAATCATCTCTATTAGCTCTTCCTTCTTGTCTTCTATCATCATCATCTTCTGGTTGTCGTTGAATTCTTGAAGTAGATGCAATAGGTGTATATCTTTCTTGTTTGATTTTGATTTTTTCTTTTTCTTTTTCTTCATTGAGTTTTTTCAATTTTTTTTCTTCTTTTCTTTTTTTTCGTTCTTCTTTAGTTTCTCCTTCATATTTTCTTTTTTTACCTTTTTCACCTTTTGTTAAATTTTTAATTTTTAATTTTTTCTTTTCAGATCTTAAAAATGATGCCATTGGATCTTCTTCATCTAAATCATCTTTTTCTTCTTCAGACGATTCATCTGATTCTGATCCTATATTAATAAAGGAATCCAAAATGATTAATTCAGAATATATCATATATCAAATTTATATCAAATATACGAGAGCAATAATTTAATTGATATGATGAACTTACCAGATAATATTGGTGGCATAGCATTATAAGTTGGTTCTTCAGGTTCTTCATATTGTCCTTCATCATTTCTTTTACCAGGTTGACGATAATTCCTTGTATGATCAACCTAATTATAAAATCATAATAAAAAAGAATTAATGAATTCCCTTTTTATCAAATTCCAATCTATTTACAAATTTTTTCAAGAAAGAATGTATTATTTTTATAACTCACCCTTATTGTTCTTCCTAAAACTAAAGCTCCATTCATATTATCAACAGCTAAAACTGTACTTCTTTGATCTTCATACATTAAAAAACCAAATCCTTTTGTTTTACCAGTTTCTTTATCTCTAGGTAAATTTATATCAATTATTTCTCCCCATCTAAAAAGAAGTGAATTTTTGTTTGAATTAGTTTAATATAATAGATAAGTAGAATCAAAATTCCTTTATGATTTTTTTTCTTTTAAAAAAAACAAAAACAACTTACTGAGAAAAAATCGTTATTATATCTCCTTCTGAAAGTTCAAAAGATAATCCACCAACGAAAATATAAGCTGAATCTGAAAATTTGACCAAATACATTAATATAAGGTTGAGATTAAACGAACTTGAAAACGAGATAAACCTTTATATTCATCATGCCATGATCCTTTTACACCTAATTGTAATTCCCTTTCATTGATTCGATTGATTTCACGAATTGTGCTTTATAGATGCTCAAATTAGTTCTTAATTGAATTTGATGAGAAAGGACAAGATTACTTACTTCATCGTGTGATAATTGTTGCTGTGTACATATAGTACTTATTGGAGATTGTACGGTCTTTTTTTGCTATTAATTTATTCTCGAAATCGAAAACAAATGAAAGTAAATACAGTACTGAAAGAAGAAACCGTGATAAGTTCAATTGACCTCCACCTCGAGATTGATTTTGAGATGACCAGTCTATCATCTGTCATCAGTTAAATGGAGTTTCTGTCATTGTATTCTCAAAGCATGCATACTGGGTCAGCTGTACACTAAAAACAAAAAAGTTGCATGGTAATGCTGTAATCTGAATTAATAGACAATGCATCATGTGTGAATTTCTTCATTTGAGCTCTCTAAGGACATTGAAAGAAAATCTCTCATAAATAAATCTTCATACTCATATATCATAAAATTACTACTACTACGAATACTTAATCCATCAAAATATCTTATCACATTTAAAAAAAACAAATTTATAAACCTTTTATTCTTTTTTCAAGTTCAAGTGTTTTTAATTCTTCTTCTTTTTTCTTTTCTTTTAATGATTTTCTTTTTTTAATTCTTAAACCCATTTTTTCTCTTGCTTTATTTTTTGCTTCTTGAATTTTTTTTTCTTTTTGTTTTTTAATTTGTAAATTTGTTAAAGGAATATTTTTTTCTTCAATTCCAACTCCACCTAAACTTGCACCTCTAATTTTTATTTTATTTTTACTTAAATATTCTGTTATAACAGGTGAAGCAGCTGGTCTATATTTAAATTCATCAGAATATCTAAAAACAATCAAAATTAGGTTTTTTTTTTTGTATCTAAATTGATTCACGAAAAATTAAAATAAATTTACCTATTAGCATAAATTATTGTAGGTCCTTTTTCTTTTATTCCTTTTTTACCTAACCAAATACTTAACCAAGCCATAATTAATAAAGCTAAAATTAAAAGTAAACGTTTCCAAATTGAAGGAGGTGGTCTATTAAATTCTTCTTGTACAGATTGACGTAATGGTCTATAAGAAGGATCTGTTTCATGTTGTATTATTGAATTTGAATTAGAAGAATTTGAAAACCTATCTTGATTTTGATTTATAGAATCAATATCAGAAGTAGGTAAAGGTTGATATGTTGTCATTTTTTTGAACCACTCGATTTCCAACTCAACTAAATGAGGTAGTGGAGATTTTGAAGTGTATTGCAGATATTGCTTTTGATGATGTAAGTTTGGAAATAACTCAAAGTCAGATATAGATTTAAAAAGCACAGCTTAAGTTTTGAATTGAATATGAATGAACACGCATAAGTCACTCTTTGACGCGCTGCGCTAAAAGTTCAAGTGGCAATGACCGAAAAAATATCTTGGCTTGGCAAAATTACATTGAACATGAGAATGCATTATCAACCTATGTCTAAGATGCATACGCGACTCTGCATACTTAAACAAGGCTGTAAAGTATAACAATCTGAAAAGAAGATCATGTATCCGCGAGTAACTATCCCACGATCCTTTTGCGTCCATCTACAATACCTCTTCCAGGTATCATACCTGAGCTACTCATTGCTTTTTTCACAAATTTATCTTTCGATGCTTTACCTTTCGGGGTTGTTGATATTTTCTTACGCGAATCTATTATAGGTGGAAGAGATGTTGATGAGGGGTTAAATGTAGGTGGAAGTAAATGAAGGGTGGTTTTGTCACTACACCAAAATAAGTGTGAGCAGATGAATATGTATGTTAGGATTGTACCTTTATCCTCATAATGATCAACGAGACTCACGATATTTTCTTTATCGTTTTATCCTTTGTTACTCTTCTTCTTTTCTTCTTTCTCTTCCCATCTTCTTGAATTTGTGATTTTTGTTCATTCAATTTAGTTAATTCTTTTTCCTTTTTCTCTTTTTCAATTTGAGCAGCTTTATTCAAAGTTGATTTCGATAATGGTTTAGGTGCACCAGGTAATAAATCCCATTTAGTTTCTTCATCATCATCTTCTTCTTCTTCCTCTTCACTTTCATCTTCTGATTCATCTTCTTTGATAGCTTTCCTTTTTTCAAGTTTTTTCGTTATTGATGGTCCAGCTTTTGCAGATGATGATGATGATGATGCGGCGGCGGCGGCGGCGGCGGATGATTGTTTAATTCCAGCTCTAGCTTCACTAGCTTCCATCATAGCTTGCATAGCTGCAAATTTACCTTTCATACTTTCATCTACTTTTACATTTGATATATCTTCTGAACTATCAGAATCAAGTTCTTCTTCTTCTTCTGGATTTTCTTCTTCCTCCGAATCTGTATGATAAGATTTTTCATCATCTTCCTCCAAGCTATTATCTTCGTCATCTTCCAAATTTGATTCTTCATCTTCCAGATTTGACTCATCATCTTCTTCATCCGAAGCTTGAGCCATAGCAGCTTCCATCCTCCTTCTCAACTTTTTCGTTTCTTCATCTTCATCTTGATCATCATTTTCATCCGCATTAGAGTTTTGAGATTTCTGCGCTTTCTTGTTTTTAGGTGGATTAGGTAAATTCTTGATTGTTGATTTCGCTTTTCCCTTAGCCATTTCTGCTTGAGCTTTAGCTTGTGCTATAGCTTGTGAACGAGCTTTAGCTGCTGAACGTTGTGATTCCTTCAATCTGTGAATGGATGATATCAGCAAGTTTTCCTTCGATCACAAAAATCTCATGGAGTGCGATTATCCTATGAGAAATGTATCGATTATGTTATCGAACTCACGAAGCTTCTCGTTCTGCTATACGTTTTTCCTCTTCCATAGCTTTACTCGTACCTACAGCTTCAGGAGCATCATCTTCATCTTCATCATTTTCATCTGTCCAATCTCCTGCATTCTGATCATCTCCACTAAGATGTTCTTCATGTTGTATTTGTTCTTCTTGCAAGATATCATCTTCATTATCACTATCGTTAAATGTAAGCTTTTTGCCTGCAGAAGGTAATATAGCGATAGCTCCTTCGGTTGACTTCTTTTTAGCCATCTTGTGGTATTTGATGATTGGGTTAATATATATCTAATGACAAGCTTTTTGTAATATATTGTTAATAATATCATTATATAATACTCAAGTAGTTTTACCTTGAATATGCGATCTTCAATTATCAGACTTTAAGTCTTAACTTTCAACTTTTTCTGATTATTGAAAACCACGTGATAAATACATGTTGACCGCGTTGCCTGAGACCGGTTTCTTTTTAAGTTTCAATCGGTTCAGCCGGTTAAGCCGGTTATTCAAACATCATCATTATTAAAAGGGAAAATCATACCCCGTCTTTCCTCCATTATATATATATCCTTTGACCTGCTTAGACGTCTGATATTCATTGTGTATAATCATAATAATATCATATCTAAATCGCTCAAACTCGTACTCTATCTCACTAATCACACCGTAAAAAAGCAATAGTTTCACCTTACCTAGCCTCAGTACAATGCCTACAGCTCTTTCACCTCTTCCTTTAAATCCACCAGAAATATGGACTAAACCAACTTACTCAAATACACACGGAGGAAAAACATATAAACCTACACATCCTGATTTATTTAAAGTTGAATTTAATCCTCCAATAAATGGTGAAGAAGAATATTCAAGTAAATTAATAGCTATTAAAGTAAGTTTATTGGGATATCAAATTCAATTTTTCAATCTTTTAACTTGATATTAATAAATTTTTTGGATTTTTTTAACTATTTGTAGGATTTTAAACCTAATGAAATAATAACTAAACTTACAAATTTATCAATTGCACCTGAAAAAGCTTATTCATCTGTTCAGTTTGGTTCTGGTAAAAGAGATCATCTTGAATTAAATTCAGATTTACTTTTTAGTAAGTCTTCGAATAGATTCGATTCAAATCATTAATCATATTCGAATTAATTCAAAAGAAAATCTAAGACTGGTTATAAAACGTTTTGTATTCATTTTCTGCTGATTGATGACTTGTTATTTTTAGTGAATCATTCTTGTTCACCTACTGCTGAAATTCATTTACCTTCAAATAATCTTCAAAATTGGGAAGTAAGAACAACTTTGAAAGGATTGAAAGAAGGTGAAGCAATTACATTCTTTTATCCAAGTACGGAATGGGATATGGCTGCTTCGTTCAAATGTAATTGTGGTTCTGAAGTGAGTTTATTGAGAACTTACAATCCTGCTCCTCAGAGCGATTAATCATTATTCTATTACAATTGATTTCGCTATTATATTGCGTCATATATAATCTGACATAAATTGACTAAATGATATTATACAGAACTGCTTGGGCGAAATAAAAGGTGCTAAGCATATTCCCATAAATGATTTAGAGGATAGAAGTTATATCAATGATCATATCCTACGGTTAAAGGAGACCTCTTAGAAGGTCAATTCCATGATGGATATAAGAGGAATATGAATGCGAAGGTCCAGGTCAAGCAATACTTAATGAGGGTGGACACTTGCTAGATATGGAATGTAGTGATTGGAATTCGAATTGTAGAGTTACATATCGCATAGATCAATAGATCGCTAGACCATGCACGTCCTTCGCATACCATTATCCTATTCGACGCATTTACGCAATTGTATCTTCAAAGAGGATTACCAGTGCTCCATCAACAGGTCAGAATATTCTGGGCAATGTAAGATGCTCTCAATAATTCAGTACTGAAGCAGCAAATGAGTACTTATCCATAATAATAAATTACTCAAAGCATCAATTATCCTTTGAAAGGATACTTTGTAATTCTGATCACGTGAATTAGATCAAAAGTTACGCGATTTGAGATCACGATCCAGTTATTCCGATTTGATCTAATCATGATAAAGAAACGCGTCAATTAGTATACGTCATTTCAGTCATGTTTACAAAGTTAAATGACATTATTCCTTTCTCCAAGTTCTTGACTTGTAAACAAACTCTTTGGCCACCGTGATTATGTTTATACGAATTATTGGATATTCTAAATATGTGAAGAGAGGAATGTGAATGAATTTATATCTTTATTGAATATATGAAGAATAAGGAATAAAATTAATCATAGATTTCGTTCAACTTCTTCCATTTTCTTTATGTTCTGAATTTTCGTATAATTGTCAAGGTAATCAACCACGTTTTCAACTTGCCTCCTTTGGACTTGTTCAATACAATAACATATCATCAATTGTGATACAATCATCAATCAGTCCCCACTTACAATCACATACACGTGAAATCAGTCTTATTTCTTGCCATTATCATCAATTGGAACTATCATTTGTATTTGACTAGAAATACCTCAATTCATCCAAGCGATTATATTTCGATTCTAAATTCTTCTACGTGATTATTATCTTTTAATTAATCTCATATTTCAAAATGCCAATTCCAACAAGACCAATTTCAGTTAATCATCATCCTCGTCATAATAAACAAAAACAATTAAAACCAGGTTATTCAGTACCACGTAAATCAACTAAATCATTATCAAATTCATTAGATTGGAAAAATGAAATTGAAAATTTTAATTCTAATTCTAATTCTAATTCATTACCTGAATTAAAAGGAAGAAATCGATTAATAAATATTATAAATAATAACAATGACAACGTTATACAATTTGAAGAATTTGAAAATAAAAATAATGAAATTATCAAAAGTAAAAGAGAAGTTTGTTTAAATGAATTAATAAAAGATGGAAAAGGTAAACGTGAGAAAAGGGGTTAGTTTTTTTTATTAATCATTTTTTTTTTAATAACTGATTAAATTTATAAAATTTTTAAAAAATATAGTTACTACTGCAACTTCATTAGGATTTGATTTTATACCTAATAATATAATTTTAACACTTCCTAATTCATGTGATCAATCAATTTCAAATTTAACTTCTTTATTAAATAAATCTAAAGTTAAATCAATTTCTCAATTGAAAGATAATGATGATTTAACAACTTGTTTAAAAGAAACCCAATTTTCAATTTTATCTAATTCAGAACCAGAAGATGAAGATGAAATTGATTTTGATTTAAATGATTGGGAATTTATACCTTCTTTAAATAATAATAAAAACAATAATAATAATAATTTTATTGAAGAAGATGATAATTTAAATAGTGAAGGTGAAGAAGATGTAATTATACTTGGAGAATTAGAACTTGATGATTATGATGATGATGATATTGTTGTTGATGATGATGTAAATTCAAAATTCGTTAAACCCATTTTTAATTCTTCAAAAACAAAAAAATTAAAAAAAGATAAAATTAGTTATGCGGATATATTAAGTTTAAATTGTTGATATGTTTTTTTTTACAGAGAAAGGATTAGATCTCTTTTTTGTATTTTATTAGTTGTATTATTATAAATTTACCTTGTGTTGAAAAGTTATTTAATTGTTAAATGTAAATTAAAGATTTTTTGAAAAGAAAATCAAATGAAATTTCTTATGAATGTTTATAAACGAAATTCTTAAAAAAAATAGAAATAATCAAATCATATTGATATTCATTTTATTTTTTAAATTATTTTAGCTATAATACAAATAATAAAACTATATGAAATAAGTATTAAAATTGAAAAAAAATTATTAATATAAATTGAATTTAAAATCAAATTAATTAAACCAGTAAATAAATTTGATAATAAAAAAATAATTAATCCATTTTTATTTATTAATTCTAATAAATTATTATTATTTTTCAAATCAAAAAAATATTCTAAAATTAAATAACCTAATAAAAATAATGAATTATAAGATGAAATAAATAAAACATAAGGTGTATTTGCCTAATTGTTTTTTTTTTAAAAAAAAAAAGAATCATCAATTTTAAAAACATTTCACCTTTTTGATAAGAATTTTATAAAATTTTAAAAAGAACTTACAAATCTTCTTGAAATTTTATTTAAATGAAAAAATAAGTAATAAATTCCTAAAATACTCCACCAAGTTAAAGTATAACTAAATAATTCTAAAATTAATTTAATTTTTTGTTTTTTAAAATATTCTTCTTTTGTTTCATTAATATTTTTATTATTTAAAATAAAAGGATTCATTATAGATGATTTTAAAATATGTTCACCTGTTGATAAACCTAATAAATAAATTGAAATATATCCAGGTAAAGATGAAATTCCTTCTTTATTTAAACCAATTAAACCATTTCTTGAATTTGAAATTAAATAATTTTCTAAACCAAATTTTGAAAGTATTATTTGATGAACTATCCCAACCCACAACAATATATTAAATTAGCTTTTTTTTCTCATTCTTTTTCATTTCAAAAATACACTTTAATAGGAAAAAAAAGTCTTTTTTGTGCTAACCTAAACTTATTCCAATTCCTAATATACTCCATCTAATCCATTTTCTTAAAGGTCTTAATAAAATACCAAAAATTGGTAATAATCCAATTGTAAAGAAAAAATTCCAATGATATCCATATTCTGTTATATGTTCTGGATATTCAATACCTTTTACCATTAATAATCTAATAAATCCTAAAATTAAAGTAGGAGTAGATTTTTTAATTACTTTTATTAAATCTTTTAAAAAATTTGATTTAATAGGAATTTTTCGTTGAGTTCCAGGTGAATTTGGTGGATATTTATTAATATTTGATGTTAAATCTACAAGCGTTAAAGATTTAATTGATATTAAACCTAAAGAAAATACGAATGATCCTACACCAACATCCATCTTAAAAAGAAATCAAAACAAATGCCAAAACAAGAATCAACTTTCGAAACTTAACAATTTTAAAGTGATATGAATGAATCTTACCAAACTTGTACCATAATTTTCACATTTACCTAACCATCTTGGAAAAATCTTAAAATCTACAGCTAAAATACAATGTACAGTCATAATCATCATATGTGCTCTATAAACACTTAAAAAAGGTAATCTTCCTTTTTTATCTTTTTCATCGTCGATATAGGTATTATCAAGTGAAGGGGAAGGACTGTTTATTCTACTTGAGGGGTATCCAGTCGATGATAAAGATTCGGCATTGAGAGAAGGAGGTGTAGGTAAAATATTAACCGTTATATTATTTGGACTAGGTTGTGGACTTAATTTTCTTTTATTTAATTTATTTCCTTCAATAGGTGAAAAAGGATCTTCTACTGATAATCTTATTGGAGAATCAAGTAATGAATTAGGTGAATAAGATGAAGTTAGAGCTGAGTTTTGATTTTGAATAATTTGAGAAGGTAATTTAATAGGAGTATTATTTGTTGAATTATTTGTAGAAGTTGATTCTGCTATTTCTTCATCTGAATCAGATTCTTCTAACCATGATCCCTTTGATTTATCATCTTTATCATTTCGACTACGTTGCCGACGAGATTTGGGAGATGTGATGTAGATGATCACTGAAATTAAAAGAATCGATAGATTATAAATTATTGGAGACGTTGCGAAGAGGGTTATACTAAGCAGTAAAGGAAATGCTGAAGTCAAATAATCCAATAAGAAAGATGATCGAAATCGGTTGTTTACAGTTGCATATAATACGTAGGACGTCTAAGTTTCGCCATCGTGAGCTATTATATTCAGGAGCATTGTAAAAATGCGAAAAAACCACAGCTGGCAGCTTGGGAAAAATATATATACTCACCCATGCTGTTGAACTTATAGCTATAATGGTGTAAATTGAAGAACCTGGATTATCAGAAACGAAAGCTTCTTTGGCTGATTTGTAGTCGGACATGATTGTCTGCTTGCTATATTGACATTTGTTACTTGATACTTATCGGCTAAGATTAGGCTTGTTCGATATGCCTGAAAACTTTACCTCTTTGTTAACTATGATCTTCGGTTTCTATGATCAACATATAAAACAGAATTAGAGATTAATTCGCCTGGTCCACCTCCACTTTGGTGTTATTATTACCATGCCACAATTCATTCTTCCGTATTATGACGGAATCAAATATTATGCGTATACAGCTAACTTAAACCTCGTAACCTTTTAAAAACGACTAAGTTCAATTCGACTTAGTCGTTTTTCTTTCCCTTCTTTCTTCACTATACAGTATTTCCATTCTTTGTTGAATGAAATATACTCGTAAAAACATATCAACTCTTAGCTTTATTTTCAATCATATAAATCATCATACTCTTCACTATCCCTCTAAGCCGTTTATAAAACCACCAATCTATCATACGAATAATTATACAAGAAAGTATACATCTAGCTGTAATAATAATTCATCCATAAAGACGATTCAACGCGTCTACTATTCTACAACTTTCAAAATGTCCGGACCGACAAGCGCACCCGACAAAATGGCAGTAGTTGCACCTAATCTTCAATCTACACCTACCACATTAGCTACTCATGCACCACATGTTGAAGATGAAGATATGAGTGAAGATGATAAACCTCTTGCTAGAAAGACTCATCGTTTAGCTAAAAAGAGGATAACTGGAGATAGTAGTAGTGAAGATGATAAACCTTTAGTAAGTATTCGGCTTACCGAATTACCTTTGAACAATGGAAGCTCATTACAAGTATTGGTCAGGCCAAGAAACCTAGAGTTAGTAATGGTGCGGCGAATAAGAAAAGAAGGGTAGTTGATAGTGATAGCGATGAGAGTGATGCTGGACCTTCGGTGAAGAAAGAACCAGAGCCAACAGTAAGTGTTCTGTGTTGAATTGATCTTTGATAATATGGAGTCACCATAATTGACTGCATGTCATTTTGTTTAGCCCAAAAGCAATGGTGCGAAACCACGCTCTTCAACTTTTAAGAAACCATCTCCACCTTCTGAGTCTGACTCTGACTTGTCCGAGGATGACAAACCCCTCGCTAGAAAGGTTAATGGAAATGGAAACTCTAAAGCAACTAAGAAGGCTACTTCGAGCGATTCTGAATCTCTGTCGGAAGAATCCTCATCAGAAGATGAAAAACCTCTAGCTAAGAAGAAAGCCCCTCCCGCAAAACCTAGACAAAGTACAGCATCTACCAAGTCTACACCAGCCGCAAGTAAGAAGAAGGTGAAAGCTGAACCGAAGAGTGAAAGTGAGGATGATGATGTGCCATTAGCTAAAGGTAAGACTAAGGTAACTTCAAGTGCAAAAGATAAAAAACCTGTCGTGAAGCGAGAGAAGAAAGTCAAAGAGTAAGTTTATTGTCATGAAAAGTAATTCGTACAAAAGTGAAGAGTTGGCTGATTGACCATTATCTCTCAATTGTAGGGAAGAAGATGAAGAAGAGAAATACAAATGGTGGGAACAAGAAGCATTAGGTGATGGAGAAGTGAAATGGACAACGTTTGAACATAATGCTGTACTGTTTCCTCCTCCGTATGTGCCCTTACCAAAAAATGTGAAAATGAAATATGATGGTGAGTTTTCATATTCAAGGAAATCGATATAACACGAGATATATTTATGTGAATATCATTTTAGGTGTTGCCTTAACATTACCGCCTGAGTCAGAAGAAGTAGCAGGATTTTTCGGAGCAATGATAGAAACGGATCATGCGGCAGATGCGAAATTCCGTGAAAACTTCTTTAAGGATTTCAAAGCTATATTAGAGAAATATCCACCCAAGGAAAGTGTTAAAGTGAAATCTCTTGATAAGTGCGATTTCAAACCCATGTTCGAGCATTTTGAGCGGGAGAAGGAGAAGAAGAAAGCCATGACTAGGGATGAGAAGAAAGCGTGAGTCGTCTTTTCCCTCCGGGCTTTTGCTGTGATACACCTCCCCTCCCACCTTCGCCTCCCTGTCTGTCTAATTTTTCCCACTTTTCTCCTCCGCCTCCTATCCTTCATGACATACGCCCATAAAACGCAGTATTGACGTGGTTCTTTTTTTTCTGCTATAGGATCAAAGAAGCAAAAGACAAACTGGAAGCGCCTTACTTATTCTGTACGGTCGATGGACGAAAGGAGAAGGTTGGAAACTTTAGAGCAGAACCTCCTGGGTTATTCAGAGGTCGAGGTGAACATCCTAAGAAAGGTACACTCAAGGTGAGCTGCATACACTTATCTGCGCAAGTTGCTTTGCTGTCAGCTTACCTAATTTTGGTTCTGTAGCATCGACTACGACCGGAAGATATTATTATCAACATCGGAAAGGATGCGAAGGAACCCATACCCAATATACCTGGTAAATGGAAAGGTGTACAACACGATAACACGGTTACTTGGTTAGCGCACTGGAAGGAGAACGTCAACGGAAACGCGAAATATGTCTTTTTGTCAGCTGGATCATCTTGGAAAGGTCAAAGTGATCGAGCCAAGTTCGAGAAAGCTAGGGAGCTAATCGTGGGTGAAACTTGACCAAGTGTTTATACTTTCACGACTTTAGCTGAGCAGCGTGTGTTACGTAGAAACACGTCGATAAGATTCGAAAGGATTATACGGAAGATTTGAAGTCCAAAGTCATGGCGGATCGACAACGAGCTACCGCATTATACTTTATCGATAGATTAGCGCTAAGAGCAGGAAATGAAAAAGGTGAAGATGAAGCGGATACGGTTGGTTGTTGTTCTTTACGATACGAACATGTCACTCTACAACCTCCAAATACGGTTTCATTCGATTTCTTGGGTAAAGATTCGATGAGATTCCATCAAGACGTACAAGTAGATGCTCAAGTTTTCAAAAACATCAAGCTTTTCAAAGCTGAAGCAAAGAAAAAGGGAGATGACCTCTTTGATAGGCTGACTGTGAGTTCGGACCCGGGCAGACCACAGACCTCATAGATGCGTAAATGAAGCTGACTAATGAACTTGCTTCTTTTACTGTAGACCACACTTCTGAATAAACACTTGAATAGCATGATGCCCGGCTTGACGGCAAAAGTTTTCCGTACATATAACGCATCGTGGACTTTCCAAAAACAACTGAAGAATACGCCTAAGAATGGTACGGTGGCCGAGAAGATTGCTGCGTACAACACCGCCAATCGAGAGGTTGCGATACTCTGTAATCATCAAAAGTCGGTTAGTAAAACGTACGAAAGCTCGAAGGGTAAACATGAAGATAAGGTTAGTTATTTCATCGAACCCGTCTAATCTTGTGATGAACCTCTTAAATAATCATCTGTTCCATTAGATCCGTGCTTTGAAATACCAAAGAATGAAATTGCGCCTTCAACTTTTCTCCTTGAATCCCAAATTGAAGAAGAAACAACCTGAACTAGCAGAAGACGAATCTGATTTAGATGATGAATTTTGTGAGAGACATGAAGCTGAATTACTTGAGAAAGCTTTAGATAATGCTCAAAAGAAATTTGAGAAAGATAATGTAAAATTAGAAGAGGAAGGAGAGAAGAAGAAAGATAAATCGGAATTAAATGAACGATTGAAAGAAATTAAAGATGAATTTAAAGAATTGAAGAAGGAACGAAAGAGCAAAAAAGTTGAACCTCGTCGTGCTGCTACGGAAGAAAAGTTATTGGAGCAAATTGGAAAGATGGATGAAAGGATCGCTACTGCGAAAGTCCAATTAGGCGATAGAGAAAAGTTGAAAGATGTAGCTTTGGGTACCTCAAAGATAAACTACATCGTAGGTTTATTCGCGCTCTTTTAGATAAGAGTCAATGGTTATACTGATATATCACGAATTATAGGATCCACGTATCACTGTTACATGGGCTAAGAAGTATGATGTACCACTTGAAAAGTTATTCTCAAAGACTTTGTAAGTTTGATTTGGCTTTACTATACATATAAGGATTTATAGCTGATATCGATTATATCCATTTAGACGAGAGAAGTTCCCTTGGGCTGAAGCTGAAGCCGATAAATCATGGGTCTTTTAGATGTAACATGTTAGTTATTATTATGCATTTTACTTGTTGTGATCTGATTATAAAGTACCGGTTAAGTATTATAACCTGTTATAATGACAAATGAGAATGTATATGATTGGTCTATCGGCGTTTGCCTAACAAAATGATCTTTGTAAACTCATCGGGTAAAATCGGAAAGGGGTAAGTTTAAAGGTGGGGGTATTCATAAAGTTACTCTGATTAATTATTATTATATGGGTTCCTGATAGAGAGTAAGTCAAGTCCAATCCTATCGTGACTTTTTCAATTTCAAAGTTGATGATCATATGTCTCTTGATCGTAGATTTATTCAATCTACGCCACCATATTTTGATTTAGTTCATTTTTAACTATTCTTTCATCTTTATATATTCTTGTGTAGTAGTAGTAGTATAAGCATCTTAAACTACTAATTGATTATATCAAAGATGCTTTCATTAACAAGAACACGTATATCAAATTCAACAAATAATTTAATTTCTCGATCTATTAAAAGAAATTATGTAGCTGCTACACAAACTCATCGAGCAACTGAAGCTAAAGTAAGTTAAATTTCCATCGATTTGCGATTTGAAAAGAAAGCAGATGTATTAATAATTAATTATTTTTTGCCGATCTTTAGAATTTTGGTCAACATAAAGGATATCCTGTTATTGATCATGAATTTGATGCTGTTGTAGTGTAAGTTCGATTTCATGAAATACTCTGACATAGAGAAGAAAATGAATCTTTATGAACTGTATCAAAAGCTGATATTATTGATTTATATTTGTTCGTAGTGGCGCAGGAGGTGCAGGTTTAAGAGCTGCATTTGGTTTAGCAGAAGGTGGATTAAAAACTGCTTGTATTACCAAATTATTCCCAACTAGATCTCATACTGTTGCTGCACAAGGTGGTGTTAATGCTGCTTTGGGTAATATGACGGAAGATGATTGGAGATGGCATATGTGAGTTTGATATTGGTCTTTAAGCAGGACCTATTGACCCAAGGCAGACAGATTAGATTATGAACATCACTGACTTTATCTTTAAAGGTATGATACTGTTAAAGGTTCAGATTGGTTAGGTGATCAAGATGCTATTCATTATATGACTCGTGAAGCTCCTAATACTGTTATTGAACTTGAACATTACGGAGTACCATTCTCAAGAACAAAAGAAGGCAAAATTTATCAAAGAGCTTTCGGTGGACAATCTTTAAAATACGGTAAAGGTGGACAAGCTTATAGATGTGCAGCAGCAGCCGATAGAACAGGACACGCAATTTTACATACATTATATGGTCAATCACTTCGACATAATACAAATTTTTTCATTGAATATTTCGCTTTAGATTTATTAATGCAAGATGGTGAATGTGTTGGTGTAATTGCTATGAATATGGAAGATGGTACACTTCATAGATTTAGATCACACAAAACTGTTTTAGCCACTGGTGGTTATGGTCGTGCATACTTTTCATGTACTTCTGCACACACTTGTTCAGGAGATGGAAATGCTATGGTAGTTAGAGCTGGTTTACCATTACAAGATTTAGAATTCGTTCAATTCCATCCTACTGGTATTTACGGTGCTGGTTGTTTGATCACTGAAGGTCAGTATCGAAATTTCACACACCGCTAGAGCTTTCAGGATAGCTCGCTAATATCGTTACTTATTTTCATAAATAGGTTCTCGAGGAGAAGGTGGTTATTTGCTCAACTCTGAAGGTGAAAGATTTATGGAAAGATACGCTCCAACTGCCAAAGATTTAGCTTCTCGAGATGTCGTTTCACGATCAATGACTTTGGAAATTAGAGAAGGACGAGGTGTTGGACCTGAAAAAGATCACATCTTCCTTCAATTATCCCATTTACCCGCTGAAATCCTTCACGAACGATTGCCAGGTATCTCGGAAACTGCCGCTATTTTCGCCGGTGTTGACGTTACCAAAGAACCTATCCCTGTATTACCTACTGTCCACTACAAGTGAGTCCATACATTTTGGCTGTTGTAGTGAAGCGGAGATTGAAGCTGATATTTTGGTGTTTAACAGCATGGGTGGTATCCCAACTAAATACACTGGTGAAGTCATTACAGCCGATAAGGATGGAAACGACAGAGTCGTTCCTGGATTATACGCTGCCGGAGAAGCTGCTTGTGTATCGGTACACGGAGCCAACAGATTAGGTGCAAACTCCTTATTAGATATTGTCGTCTTCGGTCGAGCTTGTGCCAACCATATCAAGGAAACACTCAAACCTAACACACCTCACAAACCATTCAAAGATGATTTGGGTAAAGAATCAATTGCCAACCTTGACAAGATCAGAAATTCATCTGGACCCATGAGTACCGCTCAAGTTAGATTGAATATGCAAAAAACTATGCAAACTGATGCTGCTGTATTCCGGTGAGTCAATCTTCTTACTTGTACTTATGAATGAAGGCGGGCCAAACAAAGTGCTAATGCCGTTCGAATCATTTTTAGAACTCAAGAATCCCTTGACGAAGGTGTTAAGAAGATGACTGAAGTTTACGGACAATACGATAAAGTAGGAATTAAAGATCGAAGTTTAATTTGGAATTCTGATTTGATTGAAACACTTGAATTGAGAAATATTCAACAAAACGCTATTCAAACTGTAGTTTCTGCTGCTGCAAGAAAAGAATCTAGAGGTGCACATGCAAGAGAAGATTTCCCAGATCGAGATGAGTAAGTTTAATTTTTTTTTTGATTGATTAATATTTACAAAAATTTTAAATATCAAAAGCTGATGAATTTTTTTTGCTGATGGGAAATAGTGATAAATGGATGAAACATACTTTATCATTCCAACATGATCCAGAATCACCTAAAGTTGATCTTCAATATAGAAGTGTAATTGCTACTACACTTGATGAAGCTGAATGTAAACCAGTTCCACCATTTAAGAGAACTTATTAAATTTTGCTTTGTGAATGGAATTTGGACTAAAGGAAAGAATTCAAGTGATTCCAGCGTAAATCCTCTAAACGAGATTTAGGAATTTAAAATTACACATATTGTATTTATGAGAACAAGATGTAAAAAGGTGATTTTGCGTTATTTGATTATTTGATTATTTGATAATGCATCTTATGATATTACTTTTGCATTCTATAATTATGATAGGTCTAGCACGTTGAATCGTAGCGGAAAATTTCAGGATAATAGATACTTTGAGTTGTTCAATTATCTTTATTGTACCGCAGCTTAGCTGGATTTAAAAAAGATAAAAGATTACCAAGGGGGATCTAATATAATTATGATGTTCAATTGGGTTGTTTCGTTAAGGTACAATACATTTTCATGGGTGATTTCTCTTGAGAATCAAGTGATTTTTCAAGACTTGATTATGTTGAATTGCATCGAATAGTAAAAAATAATCATGAATCATGTCGATGATTTTCTTAATGCGAATACTAACAGTAATAATAATAATAATAATAATAACAACAACAACAACAACAACAACAACAACAACAACAACAACAACAACAACAACAACAACAACAACAACAACAACAACAACAACAACAACAACAACAACAACAACAACAACAACAACAACAACAACAACAACAACAATACAGCTGATGTGCTGCTTACATTATAGGTTGAGTCTGACAATGTTACTTCCTCATCTATATAACTGAATGCAATCATGATTCCCACCTTCGCACACAACACCTGAAATAAGACTGGGACATAAATCTTGGCTTTGGTAACAGTGATGTTTTCATATTAAGCTCTTTCAAAACCAGCGTTTCAATAGCCAAGTCCGGCTTCTAATGAATCAGCAAATTACCATCCACCGTTGTGTCTCTACATCTCATAGGACGCCCTTATCAATAGTAAATTCTTGGATATGATTGATCTGTCCAGGGAGATGAGGAGAGACACAATGGTTCACGCGGACGCCCGTGTACCCAGAAGAGACGTTTTTTCATAATCCATATGCTCCTTATGACACACTCGTGAACACGTTGCACGTCTGCCGCTGACCATGTAGCCCAGAAATCCACGCTGAGGCTCAAGCTTGATGTCGCACAGAACAAACGGGCGATCTCGATCTTCTCATCTGCCACCTCGGCTAGTCTTCCTGTAAAGTGCCACTTCACGCGGGTTGTCACCAAAGCGTATATGGAGTGGAGGAAGTTCACTGATACATAAGAAGCATACCTACCTCTCATCCTCCTTTAATCTCTTCCCATCCTCCTTTTATTGCCTTCTAAACCATCGACCTTGCTTCAATCTTCCTGCGTTCCCACTACGTCACTCACCGGCAGCCTTCTGTAATCCGCATACACTGCACTGCTTTTTGCCCCACTCGGCTCCACACACGACTCCAGAATTGTCAACAATGGTAGTCTAGGTAGAAGGATGTTCATTGAGTTGATACACAGAATTTCAACATAGTCTTCCCTCTTGCCATCGTCACAACCACAACTCGGTTATCTTGGGACCCTGCCCAATACCGAGAATCATTCTTGATTCTCGTATTGGTATTTATACCTGCTGTTGACCTCATCCCATTAGATGGACTAGGCACATGCTATAAATCATGATGTCCAACCCATATGGTCATCCTCAATTGGTGTCTCAACAACCTCCTAGATCACACACACTACCGTCAGGTATTTCTTCACCCACTCGACAGCTCTCAAACTCCAACACTCGAAATGCAACGCCCGCTGGACCGAGTAAAAAAGCTAGAAAACGATCATCGTTCTCTGAACATACCGCTGTTGATCCTTCGCAGGACGTGACCAAAGTTAGAGCTTACTCAGCATGTCGAAGTTGTAGAGTGAAGAAGATCAGATGTTTACCTGGACCTTCTAATGGTGTAGTAGGAGAAAACGGTGGATTAGTACCCGGGACATGCCAACAATGTATTCAAGGGGGAATTGAATGCACATATCCACCTTCTAGAGATAGGGCAGCATATAGTAGACAATACGTACAGAATCTAGAAAGCAGGGTTCAAGCATTGGAAGCTGTGCAGAATAGGATATTACCATTACTTGACGCCTTCGAACACAATCATAACATCCTTCCTTTAGCTTCTAATCAGATCAAAAGAGATAAGAGCAACAAGAATGACGACGATCAAGGGGTCAACAATCAAGTTGGTGTAGAAGATCCGACACACGGTACAGAGTCTGAAGGGGAAAGGGATAGTCAAGAAGAAGAAAACATGCACCATTCATCCCATTCGGATGTTGAAGATGGTGGACAAATGACTCAAGATGAAAGAGGAAATTATAGATATATTGGATCATCAAATACATTATCTTTATTAGACTCTTTCTCACACAGAGATCGTGAAAATCATAAAGATAAGGAAATGGAATTTCCAAATCAAGCTGGAATCATATCGAGATCAAATTCTTTCGCTCTGAAATCTAATAACCAATTGTCAGATCCGAATTCAAGACATTCCCCTGCAATTTCCGATCAAACGGCAACTACTAGAACGAACCCGTATTTTGGTCATGTAGCTGGATCGGGAGTCGTAAAGGCTCTACCACCCGTACATGAAGTACAATATCCTCCACCGGACGAAGCTCAAAAAATGATAGATGCTTATTTTTTGGAAGTACACCCCTCTTTACCTGTAGTGTTGGAACATGAGTTCAGAAAGGAATTTAAGGAAGTAATGGATACTAGGGCTAGAGGTGCATTGCCTACACAAGGTACCGTGAGCTAGACTCCTATGTCATCATCTCGTGAAACCTGACATCATGCTGATATCGTTTCTACGACCAGTTCCTAGCCGTCGTATTTGCCATGTTCGCGCTTGGGGAGCGAGTCTTAGTCACTTCTGGCGCATGGCAAAGGGAGAGAAAGCGGATCCAAGAAAGCCCTGAGGATCATGAAGATACGGTACTTCCCGGAGAGGCCGAAGCGGGTGTAATATGGTTCGAGAGGTGAGTTCCTGCGGAGGGACATCGCTTGAATTCAGCAATACTGACTTGTCCATTGCGTAGAGCTCAAATCCTCCATTATACCTGCCTGAAAGACCTGAACATCAAACAAGTCCAATGCCTGACTCTCATGGCGGCTTTCCAGGCCAGCGTCAATGCTATGCCTATGTCTTGGCTTCTTGCAGGTCAGGCATTGCGGGTTGCGCAGGACTTAGGTCTACATCGATCAACTTCTAGATTACCCATCCCCTTCGCTGAAAAACAGCTCAGATCAAGGTGTTGGTGGGCTATCTATGGATTAGAACGAATGATGTCAATCTCACTTGGTCGACCTCTCGGAGTGGACGACCTAGATATTGATGTAGCTTACCCCGCTGAAATTGATGACGAAGGGTTAGAAAGGATGTCATACGAAAGTACCCCCTCAAGTGCTTTGAGCAGTGTAGAAGAGGCTCTGGGATCCACCATGTCAGGCTTCATCGCTTTGACCAAATTGTGCAAAATAGCTGGCAAGGTCGCGCATCTGCTTTATAGACCTTCGAACGAGAAATCCGTCTCAGACCCTTCTTGGGCTGCCTCACAGCAAACAGCTATCAATAAGGTTGATAAGATGCTGAGGGATTGGCTTGATCACGACGTCGTGAGTTCCTCATGTCTTTTTGCGCGAGTCATGCTGATACAACCGAATCAGCCATCGAAATATAAAGATCCTTCTGACAATCGAGCCGTATCGCTAATATCAGCAATACTATCAAATTCTTACTTTGCCATTCTCATCACACTACATCGAAATTTCTTACCATCCAATCCGGACTATCCAAGACCCAAGCCCCCTCCTTCGTCTCAGTCGCTTGCTCGTTGCGTGGAAGCAGCCCGTTCGGTTATACACATCGCATCGCAATCGCGTACTCTCGTTCCTCCTTCTCATCATCTAGCGGTCTATTGTCAGTATCTGTGGTCGTCAGCTGTGATCCTGTTACTCTGTGAGGTGCAAGCCAAGGAGCAACTGGTGATTGAGACTGTTGGATCTCACGTGGAATCATGCCGAAGAACTCTGCAGTCTCTCGAGCCAGTTTGGCCAGGCTCGAGGAAATTGAAAGAACTATTGAACGATGTTGCTAGTCGAGCAAAGGAAGTTGCTCAGACGACTAAAGTCAATTCAAAATCAAAGAAACGAAAACCTACATCAAATTTAGAAAAACTGCAGCATAATAACAACGGTCAAATGCGCCCGCCACCGTCCAGAAATCACTCTTCTTCAGCTTCACCTCATCGACCTAACCACGGCCCTACGACCAATCCGACCAAAAGCACCGGGACATATCAAGATTCCACGTCATCTCCGACTTTTGTTGTCCCCTCCGGATCGGTAGGAGGATCCTCAGACAAACGCCAAAGAACATATGAAACGTCCGATACGAGAACGATGATCAATTCTGAAGATCGTCAAGGTCAACAGCAATCCCAACAAAATCCTTCTATCACACAAGTGCAGTACTACAATATCCCTACATACCCTTCCAACGCACCTACGCCTAACACTCTTCCTCCCGATCAAAATAATGGCAACCCATTGAATCAGCTAGATATTGAATCATACAATTTTGATCTTGGTGGTGTTACTTTCAACCCTTCAGAATTGTTACAGGGTTTTAGTGAACCCTCTAGTAATTTCTGGAATCAAATGACTTTTGTTGATAACGGCAATTTGAATAGTAATTCAAGTTATAATAACCAAAACCAAGTATTTTCAGGTCAAAATACACCCAATTCAACAAGTGGTTCAGGTGTTTCACCTGGTATGATTCCTCAAAATCAATCGAATGTTCTCTCATCTCAACAAAATACTGGAATTACAAATAATTCTAGTGGGACTGGAAACTCAAGTGGATCCTATACACCTAATAGTGGCGGTGTCAATACCTTAGATCCATTCTCGGAATTTTGGAGTCAAGTAGCAGGAAATTCCTTTGATTGGCAAGCTGATCCGAGTGTACCATTTAATATATAATGTGAACCATTTTTCGTACAAAAAGAGAATCGATTTCGTTAGGCGATTATATATTTTGGATATTGGAAAGGAATTTTCAGCCTGAAAAGACGGGAGATGTTGTATTTACGGATAGGCGGATAAGGCATTTGAAAGAATTTTATAAAAATGCAAAATTAACACGATGACAAAAATAATGATTCGTTAATAACTGTATATATCGTTGTATATAACGGTTCGAAAAAACATGAATGAAAATATTTGCATATGTATATACAGTACATAGTAAATCAATACAAAATGTGAGATCAACTGATTGTACCCATTCAAGTAAAGGTATTTCAATATAATGGTATAATGGATAGAAGATTATGATTTAGCTTTTTTTTGAGCTTTCATAGCATCTATTCTAGCTTGACGTTCTGCACGACGTCTAGCCATTTCTTTTTCTTTTTCTTCTTTATTCATAGTTGATAAATTTTGCGTTGATGAAATTGTAACTTTTTGTGGACTTTGAGTTCTTGTTGATGAATTACTTTGAGTATCTTCAACATCACCCCATTCTTCATTATTTGAATTAATTGAAATAGCTGGAGATTTCATAGAGTTTACAGAAGAGCTTAAGGGCGATTTAGTAGATGCAAAAGTGGCAACGGGAGATGGTTTGGGTGATGATGACGATGTCGTAATATTCTTTTGAATTGGTTTGGGTTTTTGTCCATTTGCATTTGAAGAAGTGGAAGAAGAAGAAACATAGTATGATTGTGGTGGTGGAACTACAATTTCTGGAATAGGGGCTGATTCAAAAGCGGCTAAAAAGGAAAAAAATTCAGATATATTGAAATGATTCTCAAGTAGAATTTTAAACTTACACCAATCGTCTTGATCCGCATTAACATCTATTAAATCATCATTACCCCAAGCATTATGTGCTTCATCATCTTCATTATCATCCCATTCAGAAGCTACCATTTCAGCAAGATTACTTGGTCCCGGAGCTGATTTCTTAACATTACCACCGAGTTTTAATCCTGAACCCGAGCCTGAAGAAGGTTTGCTCTTGAATTTACCATTAGCAGGTCCGGGGATAGAAGGTGAAGTAAGTCCTAAATCACTTGATATTCTGGGTGAAGCATTTGGTGATGGGTTCGGACTTGTAGAAGGAACATTCAGAGCAGTTGCAGCTGACATTGTAGAATGTTGCTCAGGCGTAGATAATTGTTTAGATAAAGAAGAGATTGCCCATCCTGCTAATGCACCTGCTGCTCCGGCTGCTGAGTTGGCAAGACCCGCTTGATTGGTTGTTGTGGTTGAGGAAGTTGTGGTGACAGGTCCGTACGATGCAACTGCTTTCTCCTCGGAAAGTACGGTATCAGGCTGTAACGGAGCCAGCGTCAGCACAAGTGAAGGTAACCACGGGATGACAGTGTGGGACACGACGAAGACTTGATACAAAGCTGACCATCCACAGAGGCACGAGAGGGCAGTACAGCACAGGAGTGGGAGAGTCTGGAGCAGGCTGGGAGCATCGCAGGCAAGCAGAAGGGACAGAGGCAAGAGGTAAGAAGAGGAGGGCCAAAAGGCGTCACGACACGTGCGAGCCTGGTAACAGGCTTGTGGCGCGGACGCGGCATGATAGGTAAGGGGAACAGAGCTGTCAGATATAGAGGGTCTAGGCAGATTGCTTACCATGTCCTTGACCATATCCGTTATACGACCCATGAACATGCTCATAGCTTTGAAAGCTTGATCCCTTACTAACCTAGAAGATTCGTAAATTGTCAGCCTCAATCCCGCTGACGCTATTTTCATCGAATGAGCAATTGACCGATGAAACTACACTTACTTCTCTTTATCAACCAATGTGAATGCCATATTGGGTACGACTTTTCCCGCCAAATCTTCTTTGTCGAAGCACTCGACAGTAGCCATAAGAGCCATTAGACCAGCTACTCTGGCATGTACGAATGGATCTTTTAGACTTCTAGCAAAAGCAGGTACCAGTACTTTCTTTTTCGTATTTGGTCCTAAGATCGGTGCTAACCGACCAAGGAGAATACATGTGTTTGTACGTATAGACGGTTCAGTGTCCATCTGCATTTTCGCCAGAAGCCTCAGAAGATCGTTATTGAGTATACGATCGGATAACTGTGACACCAATCAGCGTTGTCCGGGGGTATTAGCTTGCTGGACTTACTTTATTGGCAAGAGGAAAAACAGCTTTGACAGTCGCTTCTCTTATAATCGGTACAGTGTCTGCAAAACCAGTAATCTAATCGAAACATCAGCGCTGAATCGTGGTAAGAATGGAAAAAGCTTTTCTTACAAGATTCGGCCACACTTTCTCCTGTACGATTTTGTTATCCATCTTGTCAGCGTACTCATTCAAGCCATCTAATAAAGCCATTCTAGTTCCTCTATCTGGGCTAGTATACAGCTTGACTACTGGTTCCAGCACGACTTTTGGATATTCTGAGGGAGATACCAATTTTCCCAGTTCCAACACCAAGGGTAGCATGGCGGAACTAGGAGCTGTAGGAAGCGAAAGAGAATGTAATAATGAAGGTAGTATCTTGTGAATCACAAATGGCGAAGGTAGAGTTCCTGCTGAGCTTGAATCCTTTATTATCCTCAATAGGCCCAATTTGTCGGATTCAGAAGCTAGCTCGAAGTTGTCCAAACCATTGACAAGGCTGATTAGTGGGTTTGTTGCCCATACACCGGATGAGGTCGATTCTTCGATAAAACCGCTGGTGGACAATCTTGTTCTCAGATTGGGGTTCAGCATCCGTTTCCAAAACGGAAAGAGTGATTTGGGTATCAGACCGGCCGAAGAAGGGGTAGGAGCAGCATTCAATGAAGGCGGAGGTGCTATGGGGTTGTATAGAGTGAAAATGAGTAAAGCAAGAAGATATGTATCCGAAAATGCTGGATCGGAACTGCACATCACACAATGAGCTGTGATCCTATACAAAAAAAAACAGAAAAACAGCTCACTCCCTCAGCACTCCCCAGCCGCCCTTCCTCACCTCCGGCCCTGATCTTTCCCCAACATCTCCAGGTGCTACACCTCCCAATGCCCATAGGACTCCAGCTTGATCCTCTCTACCTGTCAATAGGTCGAAACCGCCCAAGCGCCATTCTAGCGATGGTGTTACGAAGATAGTGGAGGGTAAGAGATATGCATGATGTTGAGACAAAGGTGGTGAGTTAAGGAAGGCCAGAGCGGTCTGTTAAGTGGTATGAGCGTTGATTGTATTCATCGGATAAAACCTAAAGTTCGAGCAGATTATTTGTTAGAAGGAATAGATTCGCTCACAGATATGCTCTTCACACCCCATCCAATCCATTCTTCTTTTCCTTTGCCCTTGTTGGCACCTGATCCAGAGAGAGCACCTCCTGTTTCCCAGTCCCTCAGTACACCTCCCAGCGGTCGGACTCGTTCGGTCGCGATATAAATATGGGTTTCAGTCTCGACAGAATCAATATACCGTATGCTATGCAACAAAGGCAATTTTGTCAGCCTACACGGCCGATCGAAGTAGATGATCCGGCTCACACGTCGGGATGTCTTATCGTCCGTAGCTTCTTGAGTGCATTTTTAGCCAATTGGAACAGGACTTTTCGGTCTTTGTTTCCAGGTTGAAACGGCGGTAAAGTTGAATCGTAGATGAATAGGGTGAGGGGTGTTCCATCATCCTATATCGAAAGGCGTACTGTAAGCAGCATCGGCAGACAATTCCTTAAATGTAGCTTACTCGTTTAACTCCTTCTCTTATCTCCCATATTGAAGTGGAAGTATCGAGTCCCGGTATACGCTCGCCGATAGAAAAGGGGAATGTTACACCGGTCGACTGGAGGACTGAAGTTGTGATTGATTTGAGGTAGTTCATCTCGTCGTTCAACGGTTAGCCAGAAAAATATGACGAAGCGACACACCAGGTGGTCCCCTCTTTACTGGAGTTTGCTCCAGACAATTTTCTATGGAGTAACACTAGCCGCACTTGATCTACTCTTCATGCAATTTATCAAATCCAGCTTGACAGCACAACAAATACAAATGATCTTCGCGCGTCTTCATCTTTATTACGTAATAAGCCTGATACGAGTCATTTCAGGGTAAAATATATAACATTTTGAGAGGAATTTTGAGTCCACCTTCAGCATGCAGCACTAAAATTCATCCTACTGATACTTACTCCATTTCACCTCTTTTTCTTCTTGGCTTTGCCATCAAACCCACCTTATTAAACCCAAGAATTCCCCTTGGTCTGTCCAAACTTGGACTTGCTAACTGCAAGTTCATCTGAAAACTACCAATACCGCCAAATCGTATCTCTTCCCTCTCACCCTTCTTTGCGTTTCCGTCTTAAGCCAAGCACGTTGCCCAGTAAGTACTGGATCTTGGTCTCCATCCGACAGCTCGTAGCCTCAGTATAGTACTGACATATCGCTTCAAAATCCGTAGCCATGCTCGTTCTTCCGGGATCCTCCGCAATCACCTCTTCTCGACAAAATGTCCTCCTCAAGGCTTTTCAAGCTCACATTCCCGCTATCACCTCCGTTGATGCAGTCCATCTTCATCTCGTCAATCCCACCTCTGAAAAGTCAGCCGCTCTCCTTGCCGATGACCAATCAAAAGAAAGAGCTATTCTCAATGCTCTCTTAGCTTACGGAGATGATGAGCAACTAGACAGCACAAAAGCGTTTATCCGAGATGGCATGAAAGGTTCAGTGGGTGGAACTACCAATGCCTTGTACATCTTACCAAGAGCGGGAACCATTTCTCCTTGGTCATCAAAAGCTACCGATATTGCCAAAATCTGTCGACTCAAAGAGCATGTCACTCGTCTGGAACGTGGAGCTTTATACCTCATAACCTCCTCCGAACCCATCTCACTACCCGTAATTCATCATGAACTTCACCTCATCCACGACCGAATGACTCAACTGGTTCACACCTCCCTTCCACCATCAGCTACTGTCTTCCCACCCATCCCACCAAACCCATCACCTCTTGTCACAGTTCCGATCATCGGTGCTCAAGATCCTACGGCGGTCCTTGGGGAAGCAAACGCTAGATTAGGTTTAGCCTTATCTGATACCGAAATTCCTTACCTTGTCGAATCTTTCTTAGCTGCTGGACGAAACCCAACGGATGCTGAATTATTCATGTTCGCTCAAGTCAACTCCGAACATTGTCGACACAAGATCTTCAACGCTAAATGGACTATTGACGGGCAAGACAAGGAGAACAGTTTGTTCGGCATGATCAGAAATACCGAAAGAGTTGTAAACTCAGCAGGGACTTTATCAGCCTACGAGGATAATGCTGCAGTATTAGAAGGATACGAAACTACTAGATTCGCTATCAACGGAAAGGATGATTGGGCTTATAGCTCAAAGGTGGAAAAGAACCCAATCTTGATCAAGGTGGAAACACATAACCACCCTACCGCTGTCTCACCTTATCCTGGAGCAGCTACGGGATCGGGAGGAGAAATTAGGGATGAAGGAGCGACCGGCCAAGGCTCTAAACCCAAAGCTGGGCTTGCTGGATATACAACCTCCGACCTGTTGATCCCGGGATTTACGCAGCCTTGGGAGTCAGACGTTGGAAAACCTGCCCATATTGCTTCAGCATTTGACATCATGATTGAAGCTCCATTAGGTGCCGCCGCATTCAATAACGAATTCGGACGACCCGCTCTTGGTGGTTACTTCAGGACTTTCCTGTTAGAAACACCTACAGATAATGGCGGGAAGGAGTGGAGAGGTTATCACAAGCCGATAATGATCGCTGGGGGTCTTGGTAATGTCCGACCTCAATACGCTAGAAAGGATAAGATTACACCGGGCTCAAAAGTTATCGTCCTTGGTGGTCCCGGTATGCTTATCGGTTTAGGTGGTGGTGCAGCATCCTCCATGGCGAGTGGAGCCAGTTCAGCCGATCTTGATTTCGCTTCGGTCCAACGAGAAAATCCTGAGATGGAGAGACGATGTCAACAAGTCATCGATGCTTGTGTAGCTCGAGGTGATGGTGCTGGAAACCCTATCGAATCCATTCACGATGTGGGTGCTGGTGGTCTTTCCAATGCTCTTCCCGAGTTAGTTCATGATTCTGGTCTTGGTGCTGTATTCGAGATCCGAGATGTCCTTGTCGATGATCCCGGTATGTCCCCCATGGAAATCTGGTGTAATGAATCTCAAGAACGATACGTGCTCGCCGTCACTCCCGAGAATCTTCCTGCCTTCGAAGAAATCTGTAAGAGAGAAAGATGTCCTTTCTCAGTTGTGGGAATTGCCACCGAGGAAGAACGATTGGTAGTCACTGATCGATTGCTTGGCGAAAACCCTATTGATATCCCCATGCCCGTACTTTTCGGTAAACCACCTCGAATGCACCGAGAAGCCACTACTATCAACCCTCAACAAGACGCCTTCGACTCCTCCCTCTACAAATACCTTCCAGTTTATCAAGGAGCACCCACCACATCACTTCTGGCTGAAACCGTCAACCGAGTCCTTCGACTGCCGAGTGTTGGATCCAAATCCTTCCTGATCACTATCGGTGACCGAAGTATCACAGGTCTCGTTGGCAGAGATCAAATGGTTGGTCCCTGGCAAGTACCCGTAGCCGATGTTGCCGTTACTCAATCTTCCTACGGTTTCGACACCGTTGTGGGAGAAGCTATGGCCATGGGGGAAAGAACTCCACTCGCTTTACTCAACGCCGGTGCTTCTGCTCGAATGGCGATCGCTGAATCACTCACAAATTTGGCCGCCTCATCCATCGAGGATATTAGCAAGATCAAGCTTAGTGCGAATTGGATGTCAGCGGCTTCGCACGAAGGCGAAGGTGCCAAGCTCTACGAAGCCGTCCAAGCTGTGGGTATGGATTTGTGCCCTAAACTTGGTGTTGGAGTACCTGTAGGAAAAGACTCCATGTCGATGTCCATGAAATGGTCTGGCTCCAAGGGGGAGAAGAACCAAGTCACCGCCCCTCTTTCATTGATCGTTACCGCCTTCGCGCCTGTCAATCGAGTCGATCGAACTTGGACACCCCAAATACAGACTGACGCTGGAGAGACTGTTCTCGTATTTGTTGATCTTGCTCGTGGTCAACAACGATTAGGTGGATCGGCAATCGCTCAAGTTTTCAAACAACTTGGTTCCGAAGCTCCAGATGTAGAAGAAGCATCTGACCTTAAATCATTCTTCGCTGCTGTCCAGACTCTCAAGACTTCCAACACAGTTTTGGCGTACCACGATCGATCCGATGGTGGTCTGTTTACTACTTTGGTGGAGATGGCTTTCGCTGGTAGATCAGGTATCGAAGTCTCTCTCGACGCTATCAACACCAAAGGTGATGCTATCGCTTCCCTTTTCAACGAAGAATTAGGTGCTGTCATGCAAGTCCGAACAGCCGATTTGACGACTTTCACCGATGCATTCGTCAAAGCCGGTTTCCCAACTACGCATATCCACGTGATCGGTAAAGCAACAGGCAGAAAAGATCAAACCGTTAACATCATCCATAACTCGGAGGCAATCTACACTTCCACCCGAGGAGCCTTACAACAACTATGGGCCGAGACTTCGTATAAGATGCAAGCTGTTCGAGACCAACCTGAAGGCGCTAAAGAAGAATTTGACGCTATTCTCGATGATCAAGACGAAGGTATACAGTACAACGTGCCTTTCAAATTCTTGCCATCCCCCCAAGCAGATGTCGCTCGACCTAAAGTAGCTATACTACGAGAACAGGGTGTGAACGGTCAAATTGAAATGGCTTGGTCATTCCACGCAGCAGGATTCGAAGCTATCGACGTTCACATGTCAGATATAATCTCATCGAAAGTTGCCCTCAGCCAATTTAGTGGTCTAGCAGCTTGTGGAGGTTTCTCTTACGGAGATGTCCTTGGTGCTGGTAACGGTTGGGCAAAATCCGTTTTACTCAACGAAGTTGCCCGAAAGGAGTTTGAGCAATTCTTCAAGAGAGAAGATACATTTGCTTTGGGCGTTTGTAACGGATGTCAATTCTTCAGTCAATTGAAAGAAATCATTCCAGGAACTGAGAACTGGCCAGCATTCAAAGCGAACAGATCAGAGAGATTTGAAGGAAGAGTATCCACAGTCAAGATTGGTTCATCCAATTCAATCTTCTTCAAGGATATGCAAGATACTATCATCCCTGTTGCAGTAGCTCATGGAGAAGGTCGAGCATCTTTCGATTCTTCGAATGCAACTTTGGAAGGATTGACCACAGATGGTTTAATACCTGTGAGATATGTAGATTCAAAGGGAGAAATCACAAATGTTTACCCTAAAAATCCAAATGGAAGTCCAGAAGGTATAGCTGCTGTACAATCTAAAAATGGTAGAGTACTTGCTATCATGCCTCATCCTGAACGAGTTACTCAACTAAATAGTAATTCTTGGTTCCCCAATTCTTTGAAAGAAGAAGCAGAAGGAAAAGGACCTTGGTTTAGATTATTCCAAAACGCTTATGCGTTTGCTATTGAGCAAAGGTCATAGGTTATAAGTGGTGTAAATAATTTTATTATACATTTCGGCTTTCCATATATATAAATCAATACAATGCATCTTGGATTCTCTTGTGCAGTCTATCTACTGGATCATTATACATTCAATTAGTCTTGGATCTAGATCCGAGATCTCATTGACGGGTCATATCACCCCGTGATAACTGATATCTCCTCATCGCCATTTACTCACACCGTAAATCGGCATCTATTCGGTATACCCGACTCAGTGGCAATATCTTAGCAAAGCAGGTCGAAGACCAAACTGTCGTGTTCTCCATAATAGGACAAAGATCATGACACGGTCCTGGACGATCATCTGTTCTCACCCGGCACCGTTTCACCGGTCATGACAAGAGGAACAAGGCTTTGTGCGATTCAAAGCGGTATACCTTTTTACAGTTTATGTCGGATGGAGAATTTGGAATAATTCCTTTTTCTCCGATGGTCCGATAATCGGTCAAATGTGCTTAATTAAAAGGCTTGGCAAGGATCTATAACGGTACTTTTAAATTAGTATGAAATTCAATTTGTAGTATTGATGATAGGTCAAGGGAATTGGATGTAAGTAATGTTTTACAGAGCCTAATCTGACTGGATCTGCATCATGAAGGGCAGGACGTGAACCTCAATTATCGATCCATGGCAATTTGCATTCAAGATTAATTATCAACAGTTATCGGATCCCCGAAATCATTTGAGGGAGTAGCAAACGCGTCATTCCACAAACGTCCTTATAGTTTCAATAAATTCAAATCTTTAACCATTATTACGTTATATACAATTGATATTGGTATTTATCTGATCCTTAAACCGATATAATTCGGTTGGCCCCGATATCTTCCCCTCAAAATCACATGAGGGACTCCCGATTTTCACAGGATAAACCGAAATTTGGAATTATCTTTTTAAACACTTACTTAAAATGGTAACAATGATCTTTCAATCTTCGGGCCGAACCCTAATGATATTTCCCTCTTCATCAATCGAATAAGGGTCAAGATATTTTGGCTTTTCATTTAAGAAATATGTATATAAAGATGCTTGAGTATGGAGGGGTCCCTTATTTACCCCACAACCAAATTGAGAAATCGTAATTTCTTGTACTGTACTGTTAGTTGGAGGACATTGATAAATCATGGCGACCATACTTGAACCGACTGCCTCAATTGATCAAGGTATAGAGAAAGAAGAAGTTAAACATGTTGAAGTTGTTAATGGTGAAAAACCTTTACCTGATTCGTTGAAGGATATGAGTGAAGATGAGATGAAGAAGATGGAGAAGAAGATGGTCAGGAAGATGGATTCAATCATTCTGTGAGTGATCATACTGCATTTCTTTCAGTACAGGTCAAAAACTGATTGATCATTACTGTTTATAGGCCTATCATGTAAGTTTCGGTCATAAGAGGACACATCGTCGTTGTACATTGAAATGGAAAGCTGATCTATCCTTGAATTTAGCATGGTATTATACGTCTTGAATTGTAAGCTTGAGGGATTACTACAAAAGGTTCACAACCGGGACTGACTTACTCTTGGTAGATATCGATCGACAGAATTTAGCTGCAGCTAAGTTACAAGGCATACTGGATGATCTCCATATGACGACGCAGCAATTCGCTTCAGCTATTGCTATCCTGTACGGTGAGTAATAATGGTTTTTTTGGCTTGCTACTACCGCTAAACAAAGCTTATCCACTCATTATACTATTCTAGCCGGTTACATTCCCTTCCAGATCCCTTCCAATTACTTGATCTCTTACTTCAGCAGACCCGGACTCTATATCTGTATTGCTGTGGTAACCTGGTATGTGATTTTTGCTGGGTCGTCTGTGTGCGAAAGCTGATACGAGTTGCTTTCGCAGGGGATCTATTTCCGCTTGTACAGCGGCTGTTCAATCCTATCATGCTCTATTGGGAATTCGGGTTCTTCTCGGTGCATCCGAAGCTGTATTTTTCCCTGGTTGTCTATATTTCCTATCCGCCTGGTACACTAAAAAAGAATTGGGTAAACGATACGCTGGACTGTTTATTGGTCAACAACTTGGTAACGGTTTTGGTGGTTTGATCGCTGCTGGTGTACTGAAGCTGGACGGTAAGCATGGTATCAGAGGATGGAGAGTGAGTCTGCCTTCATAGCATTGCCGTATATCGTTACCGTGTCTATACTCTTTCACTCGCGCCATGATCGCTGAATTGAACAAACATGCTGATGATTGAATTTTCCAGTGGTTGTTCATCATTGAAGGTGTAGCCACAGTTGGTTTCGGCATTGTTTTTGCTTTCTTCATGGTAAGTGCTCATATAAGCCTGCCCCTTTCATAAGTTCCGGACAGCTGACCTCAGAGTGCCATTTCGTCTTAGCCGGAATATCCTTACAACGCCAAGATGCTTACTCCTGTCGAAAGAGACTACGCTGTCTGGCGGTTAGAGAAAGAAGCAGGTGTTGCTGAGGGGCACGAGGAAGTGTCGAATATCAAAGCTTACCTTTCTGCCCTTGCCGATCCAAAGGTATGTGAAGCATGTTCATTCCAGTCTTCGACGCTAAACACAAGATTGATGTATTCCCGAATTTGTATTCCAGGTATACACTATGATTGCCTGCATGATTTGCTCACAAGCTATGGGTTCAGTCGGAAACTTCTTCCCTACCATTATCAAATCTTTGGGTTATGACAACATCATTACCTTGGTGTTAACTGCTCCACCATACATTTTTGTCTGCTTCTTCTTCTACGGATTGTCATGGTATTCCGATGTGAGTCAATACCAATCATTAACGTGCTCGAATCCGTCCTGACCTTTTGTACTGAACACAGCGAAACGGCAAAATTTACCTTCCGATGGTTATTTGCTTGTCAATTGGTATCGTTATCTACATTATTGCTGTTTCGACATTGAGTATCGGTGCTAGATACTTCGCGATCATGTGGACGCCCGTAGCCAATGGTGAGTCTTCTTACGAAAATCCACGTAATCGCGACCTTACACTTGTTCTCTTTAGTTGTACCTCAATTATTCATTTACAACACATTATCTCTACACGTTGCTCGACCATACCCCAAGCGGGCTGCTGGATTAGCTTTGATCAACGCAATTGGTGGGACCTCCAACGTATGGTCAGCTTACGTATGGTATGCCCCACCACACTTCTACGCCGGTTTCGGTATGGTCCTTGCAGTCAACGTTTTATTCTTGGTTATCATCACGGGTTACCGATTTTACGTTCGAAGGGAGAATGCTAAGCTTGACGCTGGAGGTGAAAAGGCTAGACATGCTATGAGGCATGGAATTACGCAGGAACAGGTAGATTTGGGATGGAGATACGTTGGATACTAGGTATTGTGCAATAGGCGTAAAACATGAAAGTTTCTGGAAGTTTGGATTTGCCCGCCTCTTGTTATCGGAAGTTCAAGGTGTAATATTGATATTAGTATAGTACAGCAGTAGAGTTTTCGATGCATACGTAAGTTGATGCGCTCACAGAGATGAGAGAGGCCTTATCGCTTTACTTTTCAGAATTGTTTGCACCCAACAATGACGAAGAATTTCATGCATCGTCTCCCAGCTGATTGCCTGAAGATCGACAATGAATGAGCGCAATGTGGAATAAAGAACACAGCAGAAGAATGCTTATATGAGATAAGTACAGTAATCTTGACGGAATCGTCATTGTGACTAGGAGTACTCTCCATTGAAGATTGACTATGGAAGGCTGCAGTCGCTCCTGCTTTCACTGACAAGATTTAGAAAGGTATGACATGATGTGAATTCATTATCATGATATAACATAATGTGTTCGTGTACGTAAAAATTTGATGCTAATGTATGCTAGAAAGGACAGACAAAAAAGTTACAACAAAAATTGCGTGTTTTTGATTGATTGAATAAGCTGAATCCAAATGTTAAGGAATCTACAAATTTGATATGCCTTCACGCTCAACTTCTAAATCAGTACCTCTTGGTCTACTTTGATCTTTATTTCCACCACTATGTGCTGCTGAATAAACTTTTGCACTGATTTTATCTTTCATATAACGGCCTGTTCTAGCTATCTTCAACTGAAAAATACCTTTATGCTATAGGGAAATCATTCAAACAATTAGCAACTTATCTTGTTGAGTTGAATTCCTGAGGGAATCAAACTTACCCTTTTATGTAAAGCGTGAGAATGTGCTTTTCTTTCAGACAATCTCTTATCTAATTCATCCTCTGAATCACTTATATCATCTTCAATCAATTCTCTTTCTTCTTCTTTCCCTTCTCCATCTTCGATGTCATCATCATCACTACTTGATTCACCATTATCAGAAGAATCGTCATCGTCTTTGATTTTATCTTTCATATCTTTTAAATCGCTTTTCAGTCCTGTTAATTCAGTTTTTAATCTTTCACCTTGTTGCATTTTATCCCAATTCATATGAATCTCTTTTTCACTTTCCCAAACTTCATATACTCTTGCAAATCTCAAATTTCTCTTAGCAACTTTACGATGTGTTCTACTAACTCCAGGTATTAACCTAAATTTCAAATTAGCATATCCAAGTAATGGTATTGATTCATTCGAAATTGAGTTTAGACTAGTTTTCGAAGAATTTACTGATGATATTGAGGTCGTTCTATTTCGATTAACAGATGAACTAGAATGGGAAGCGGGCCAAGATCTTCTTTCAGATATACGTCTTCTGAAACTTGGTTGTTTATCTAATGGTGGACTAGTTAAATATCCATTCCCATCTTCATTATTTCCTTGTTCATCATAATCCATCATTTCTTGAAGTCTGATCACCTTCTCTACATCTTCTGTGGCCCAAATCCCAATCTTAGTTTCACTCGAACCATCATTCATCTTATTGATTCGTACTACTCCCATGCCTGCAACACGCCTTTTCTCCAAAACGCTAGATTTGTGTAAAAGCGTAATGACAAGTGAACAAGAATGTCTATACATTATAGCCAATCTAATTCGTTTACTTGATAAGTCAAATTCAACATCCAATTCTTCGTTTGCTGATAGAGAAATCTTGGAAGGTGAGCTAAGAGAAGATGATTGGATCTTTTCTAGGCTTGTTCTGGCTGACATTGGGGCCGCTGAGCTAGAACTTTCCTGGGAAGAGGTACCTAATTCGTATTTATCTGAATCTGTCGAGAATAATACCGAAAGACCTTTATCGTCTACACCAAGTGAGTTAAAAGATAAGGATTTTAATCGGAAAGTCGCGACTTCGTATTCCGACGGTCCACGAGGTAGTTCCATATCAAGCGGTTTCCATAATAACGATATTCTGATACGACCCCAGCCAAGACCACCAACGAGTGGGAACCACCTAATCAGCCTAAAGTCAGCGCGACACTCAAAGATCACTCGCATACTAAGGATAATCATACCTGGTAGATTGGCTGCGGGTTTTGAAAGCTTCCTTCAACGGTATTACGACTAAACCTAGTATGGGATCTACAACAATCGCTTCTGTCAGCTTGGCACAACAGCCTTTTGTCAGAGACTATGACTCACCATGTTCACGATTTCGCTCATCTCTGACAACAAAAGTGATTTTGCTATTATTCCAATCTCGGACAAATCGCTCTGAAATAGCATTAAAATAAGGTAAAGGAGTAACTTGTTTGGTTCGTGTCTTGTATACAAGCTTATCATTTAGATGGACTTCGCAATACGAAGAAGGTGGTTCTGGGTTCTCATTGGGAGTACGATCCGTTAAATCTTCTAAAGCCGGTTTACCTCCTGCCGACGAAAGTTTCGAGGCGGTGTGCGAAGAGTATGTTCCAGAAAGCGGTTCAACCTCGAGATCTAGGGAATTAGATTAGTTTCGATCTGTCTGAATTTGGCCAAACTCACCAATACATTGATGTATATGGAACTGTATACACAGATTAACATTTGTTTCGCTTGAAGTTCTTCCTCATAGCTGATTTCACATGGAACTTACCTGAAGAATTCCACTTCTGAGATTCTCATCTGGTTTACCCTGTACTTCCAACGTGTCTCTTTCCTTCTCACCCGTGAACCAAGCAAGTGTTTCTTTGCGCTTCTTTTCTCGATTTGCATACCATTTCTCCTCATTTTTAGTATCGACAATTCTACTCAACATCTCCATCCAGATAGGAACTTTGTCCATTTCAGGCGGATTCATATCTTCTCTTCCAGAAGAAACTTTCGATTGTTTTGTACGTTGTTTGAGCTCTTCCTCTGACATTTGCCATAAACCGTGAAATTGGATAGACCAATTCAAAGATCCAGAACATTTCATCCCTGGAGTATCAGCTTGAAACTCATCCCGTCTATGATGAAGCTTCCTTGAGTGAGTATCGACTATTTCAGCCAAATCAAGTTCTACAACACCCATGGCATCATCCGCTGAGAATCTATCGGAGTCACATGCACGTATACGCAGTCGTTCGCCAGCCTCTATGGCGTCCGCGGAGACAAGGACTGCAAGGATCGAGCTGTTCATCAGCACTGCATATTCAAAAAGTTCGCCACCTTGGGGCCAAGGAGCTTGGGGAAGTTCTTCCACTTACTGAAAGCCTCTTCATCCCATCTTGGATTTCTTGTGTCCCTTATAGTCCTAGTTGAGAATAACGGTTTATGATATTTACTATATCCAATAGAGATATACGGGTCACATGAACCCAAGGTATCCACTTTGGGTAAACCTTCCGCACTATGGATTATTATCCTCAAAACGCCGATGTTATGAGTACGTAAAGCGCTTTCTTCGCCCAAAAGTAATCTATCCAGATCGAGTGTATACGATTCAGGCGCGACGAAAGATGAGGCTACTTCTGTGATGGACTGTTTGACTGCAGTCGCTCTGAGATTAGTTGCCGTTTGTACATTTCTCATCGTTCACTCACCATATTGCTTCATACCAGGCAATTCCATAGCATTGAATGCACCCTTTTTCAGAGGATGAGCGGATACATCGTATTCAGGAAGCCTTGGGAAAGAGAATGTTCCATTACGTATAAATGGTGGAGTGGCTGAAAGCAGCAGCCGAAGATTGACCTATACATGAGTATGAGATATTATTGAGCCTACTTCCCTCGCCTTTGTCAACGATCCCTGATTGGAACGGAGCTCACAGTGCCTTTTATCGAAATTACATCGATATATACGGGTATCTCAGAGCCAGCTACACCTTTGATACCCCATCCGAAATACGCCTGTAGCATTGGGCTGATTGTGAGCGGGGTTTCATGCCGACAAGCATATCAAACCAAACAGCATGGTAGGGTGGATGTTCGTACGAAAGTTCGGCTCACCAAACAATGTAGTCCCCTTCCCTTCTTCTCAGCATCTCTGGTCCTCCTATATTCGAAACCAACTTGATAATTCACATATTGTCCTGCATTCGGGTCATCCTCGTCCCCTTGACTGTTTTCTTCACCATGATGATGCGTATCCCGAGTCACGCCTGATTCTTCGTTATCGACTGAATTGCCAGTTTGAGACGGATTGAGAGTCTGATCCTGATTGATCTTGTTCCCATCTACCATCGGCGGTCTCTTTTTCGATACTTTCTGTAATATTCTATCACGTTTTCGGCGCTTACTAGCTTCCTGTATCCTCTCGTCGGTATCAAATCCAGATTTTGTACTTGAGGCAGAAGGCGATCTAATCATATCTGCCCCTGACGCAGGAGCAGATGACATAGAGGAAACCTCTCGCTTATGCGTTACCTTTTTCTTCAAAGGCGATTTCATGCTACCCGACGAGTTTAACGGTTTGGTAGGTGTCGGCATGGATAAAGACGAGAACCACTCCTCGTCTGACATAGGTTTCAATGATGTTAAGACGACAGGCTGAGAACCCAATGCTGGAGATGTAAGTCGGACCGAGGTCTGTGATGGTCATTGTCATCAGCTCGATTTTAAGGAGTGATGAGCAGAAACGATATCTATCAGCTTACGACTACAGGCGGTACTTGGCCAGCTAATGCATCTTCCATCAAATCGACAAAGGGCACAAGAACATCTTCCGAAATCAAAGGGAATAGAGCGTATAGCGCGTGGTTTCTATTTTATCGCTCAGCAAATATTCAGCCTCCAGATACAATCCAGAAATATAGGACTCACACCCATTCGACAGCTTGTTGATCATTAATTCCTCCCGGTACAGTATTCTCAGGTTCTGGATCTTTCAATAAGACTTCAGCCTTCTCTTCTAACCTTTTCATCCCTATATATCCCGCTATACTCGCTAACGCCAGCGTGACAAATGATACCCTCATATAGGCTAGCAAAATCAGTGAGATCATCCATACCCATGGTCCGATAGTTGGCACAGTAGATAGAGCCACATTGGCTGATTTTGATCTTCTGGGAGGCGACGGTGCTGGATGAGTCTTTCTAGGGGGCAATGGAGGAGGTACAGGTGATTCTAACGGGTTCGAGGATTTGAAAGGAGCATCGGTCGGAGTAGGATTGACATGAGGAACATCAGTCGGGTCGGGTGGAGAAATTCGCATTTCTTCGACCGATTGACCGAATGAAGACGCGGTAGGCGAAGTAGGGGAAGAGCCATGTTCCGAATCTGGAGGAGTAGCCGGTGTGATAGCCACATATACGTCTTTAGTTGGTTGATGGATTGCTTCAGTAGCAAGAGGATCAGGACCAGTCTCCCTATAATGGTCATCATGTCTGTGAATGTCTAGGGCCTCTGCCATCCTTATCCCATCTCGGTCTACTAAGATTGGTTCTGGAACAGGCTTGGAAACCGATGGTGTCCTGGGCGGTAAAGGTGGAGGCAGTGTGATGGAGCCTGCATGTACAGATGGTCCAGCTGTACGATGTACAGCCTCGTGGGGTAAAGCGCGACCAGTGAGAGAAGCGGCACCTGAAGTGGGTCTTAGAGGTAGAGAAGGAGTTGACACCGGGTCTGCGGTGACATAGTCGGATGTAGCCCCTGGCTCGGTATCTGTGTTTGTAGGAGGTTGTGGAGTTGGCCGTCTAGGTGGAAGACGTGGTGGTTGTGGTGTTGACATGGTGTTTACCGGCTTGATAACATATCACAAAGTATTCAAATTCAAGACCGTGGCTTAAGACAAGGCATCGATGACTCTGGAAGGGAGAGCGGTATTGAGCGATCAAAGGATTGAGAACAAAGCCAAATCGAGTCAAAGGATGGTCCTCTTTTGGACCTGATGGGACGAATTAGTGGGGTCTTGATTCTAGTCAGACTCTTGAGTGGGTGTTGTTTGAGTATGAAATGCAAGGAGGCACAGCATAATAATAGTTTCTGGCTACTGCTGCGAATGTAAATTTCGGAATGATGGCGAATGACGTAAATACATCAAATCCGATTATATAAGATCACCGAGCCACGTGGGATTCGGTTCCAAATTAGATTTCATCATGCATAAAGCTTCTTGGCAGACAATCTTAGATATCGTGAAATCCATTGATTGATTTGGGGTATACCAGGAGTTGCATAGACTGACAATAATGAAATTATCGACTTCACTTACAAGCTTGTTCGGCATCGAGGCCACCTTTAGCTCTGATGATAGAGACGGCTCGAAGGGTTCGAGGTTTAAATGAGCGAAATTATCGGGAAACTTCTCAGTAGTTCTGCAAGAAGGAATACAATGAAATGCAATTGTCAAGACAATGTACGGGGGGAACGAGGTCATGTCGATTGACATACTATTCTGTTGTTGTCTGTAGTCACTGATTGTGTGAGCTCACGCTATGACTCCCTATTGTCCCTCTCTTTACTTAACCTCCTTTGTCTCTCAAACTTACCGATTTCCCTCTAATACCTTATGCGTGTCAGCGTTCATCTCTACATCATCGTGTACAGATCAACACAACTTAGGAACGTGTCTGACTCACTGATGCTTGCTTGTTTTGTCTCCCGTTTCCTCCCCAAGTTCCTCTGGATAAGTTTGACAGTGCGATCTTCGTCATAAGAGAACAGTGCGTTTCCCTATATCAGATACACCAAACAACTCACCAGCAGGTACAAGTGCACCATTCCATTCGTCACCGACTTTTAAATCACTCAACGTTTCCTCCTTTCATAACTCAACACATATGAGATGGCCTTTGGGATGAAAACTCGAAACCATATCCAGTCGCGAGATGACCCTGCATCTCATAACGACTCCAACACCAATAATCACACCGATCCAGACTCCGATTCCCCTCAGATGAGATTTCTGACTCGGAGTAAGAGACCAGAGGGTATCATCGACGTCACTCCAACTCCTGAATCATTCTTATCTCCAAGTGCTACAAATACATCTCTATCTATCATGGGAGGAAATCATTATCCGAAAAGACGTTCTTGGTTTTCATTTCGAAGGAATAAACAATTAATCTCATCTGATAATTCTATTCAACAACAATTGAAAAGAGAACAAGAAGAGAACAGTCACTTAGTCACACCTTTTCAACCACCACCTTCAGCTTGGGCGAATAACGAAGATCGACTCAGACCTATTCAATTTCAACCTAATCGAATTCAAACACTTTACGTTTCCAAATCTGAAAGAGACTTATATTTAGCTGCAATGTCACAATTGGATGAGCTTCCACCACCTTTACCACTTTGGTCAGATCGTGCACCAGAATTACCGAAACTCAACGCTCAACTCACACCACTCAAAGCGCCTAGTATACCTAATGGATCAATCGGAAAATCAGGTAAACATGCAAGGAGTATCTCAGAAGGTGGATCTACTGCTTTTCACCCTTTGACTGCTCGTCCACTTTCACCTAAATTAGTCACTTCCCCTCAAATGGGAAGATCAGGCTTAATGATAAGAGAAGAATTCAAACAGAGATCCGATCCTCCGAAATCAACTAAACATGCTCTTATGGCTCTCCTTGGCCCTTCCGGACTGAGATTCACAGGTTTCCCACCAAGCACAATCAGTGCTATAGATTTGGTACTGCAAGAAAATTGGAATCTGGGGATTGGCGCCAGAAGTGAAAGTGCGAGCGACTTGAGCAAAAGATCAGAAGAAGATAAATTCACTTGGAAGGTTGAGCTGGACGGTAAAGTCTGGAAAAGAAAAGGGTCACAGGAGCTGGAGTAAGCTGTTCGCAAAGTCTGTCCCCGTTCGGTAGCTGATTATCATGCGAAGCCCTATACGCTTGCTGATTGCTCTATTCTCGATCTTGGGCATACATGGCTGGACTCTGGTAGAGAACGTGCAAGCTGGAGGATCCAAAGTGAGTGACACCTTCTTGATACCCAATCGCTTTGCTTACGTTTGGAGTATCTAGAAAGACGCCCATAATCTCCTCTTCTCATATTCTGCGGAGGCTTCTATGAACCCACCTCTCTTCTTCGCGCTATCTATCCCATGTAAGCTCAACTGGATGTAGAGCAGACCTACCATTCTAATGTTGTGGTATAGTGCCCGATCGACTATCGCTTATCTCCCCACCACCAAATGTCACGCCTGCTATCATCTCCGCTTTGCGAGAAGCTATCGTGTCATGTCCTAACAAGGGCAACAAACATGCTCGCAACGGCACAAATGCTACTGGAGTTACCGTCACATCGGATTCTAACGATTCAGATACGATTGGAAGGTCGAAATCATCTAGAAATGTTTGGAAAGGCCATGACCCTCGAGGGATAAAGCTGGAAGGCTGGGTGCACGATGGTGTTTATCGATTCTGGATTGATGGCCTGCGAAGATGGTTAGGCGGCTCGCTGAAGAGGAAAGTCGTCGAGAAGTGAGCTAGAAGTTCTGCATTTATGGCTATTGCTGATAACTCATTTCGTGACTAATTAGCCTACATCCAAACCTGCTCATATCCATCATCAACAATATTACCAATCTTCACTTCAAGCTTGCCGCTTCGATGCCCTTACTTCCAATAATGAAAGGTCGAGATGTCCTCATCTTCTTCTCATTACCCTCTTCAGGTTTATCGGTAGTCGACTCTTACGTACCGAGAGAACCCTCCATAGGAGGATCAGAATCCCCTATCCTCGTCTCACCAGCAGCATCATTCCCAGCTCAGGAATTACTAGACAGGGAGTTCCCCATTCAAGGTCAAGCCGAAAATTCAAGAGAGGTCGTGTCTGAGCATCGTCAATTGCCATGGACATCAGTGATCACCGAACAAACAAGATCGAGAACTGATCCACCTACTAAGCCTTCGCCTCCCCGACATCTATCTGGAGGAAAAGGAAACGGTAGTGCAAGAAAGAGATATGGGAGTAGGGAATCCTCCAAACCATTACTTGCTGCTCCATCGGTATCAGCAAATTCAACTCCAAAGCATAAGAACGTATTGCTCAAGAAGAACTCTCTGCAACGTCGGAGATCCGTTTCAGCTGATCAATCTGGTCGAAAGTCCGCCCAATCTCGATCGGTCGATGAGAGTGGTCGAAACTCATCGCAAGGTGATTATCCTGGACATGTCCCGGGCCAATGGACAGAAGGGGACGATAGACATTTTCATGTCACCAATCCTGACAATGCATCCGAGAGATGGAGTCTCATCGATCCTCCCACCAGCCTCGGCACTTTAGGCGTAACAATGTCTAATGATGGGCCGCATAAGTATCATCAAACTCCGCCAACAACCCAAGATAGAGTGATTGCAAGGAATCCAGCTGAAGGTGGAACTAGAGAATCGAAAGCAAACGAAGACAGTATTTATGCAGATGCTCAACCGACTCTACTTCATGACCAAAATCACCAATACGGAGAGCCATTAAGATTTGTGCCTGTTCAAGATACGACCACAAGAACCAACGCAGCTGATCTTGCAACCAATGCACCAATGACCATCAGGACTTTCGCACCTACTTCACCGGAGTCTGAATTTGGCTTCAACGGCACGGAATTAGGCCATACAAACGAGCCATTGGTACTTGGCCAGCCAATGAACGATGATGAAGAAAACGTCAAACATGTACCTTTGAAAGATAGTGATAGTCCAGAAAGAAGATGAAGAACTAATATAGTTGATTTAGGAAGTGGAATTCAAAGCGTACATGGAAGTGTGGGATATTTACAAAGTATGGTATCAGGTATATCAGGACATAATGGAAAAAGAAATTCAACAATGACTGAATTGGATCATTCAACAATTCCTCCTATACCGACTCAACAAACTCAAAGTCAAGATGAAGATAGAGTACCCAGACCAGTAATCAAAATTATTGATCCATCTTTCATTGAAACCACAGCGCCTCCTCTTCCGGCTAGACCAAATCCAGAACACATCCCTGATTCAACGTTACCCGTCCCAAATAAAAAGGGAGGGTATCAAAGTAAACCGAACAAACACACAGAATGGGAAAGAAAAGGAAAAGTAAAAGAAGGTATGAGGAGGATATGGGACGAAAATGACAATTGCTGGAAGGATATTCCTATCAATCCGGATGGAAATAATGGAGAGGGTGTCGGAAGCGGGCGGACAAGGATCAGTCTGGGTAGAGGTTAAGGTCATATCGTGGTGGAAGAGGAGTTGTCTTCAGAAGGATGGAAGTGTGAATATAGCCATTTTGCGCGAAATAGTACATACCTAAAACGAGACACCTTTGATGAAGTCTACGTAACCAGTTTTGATAGAAGAAGACACCTTTATATACACATTTATGTTGTGATATATTCATTACAGATAATACACAGTAATATGCTATGTGATAATTTGTGTATACAACAAGGTGCTTTGATATCTCGGAAAGTTTGACAAAAGTCCGTCCACTTGACCAACTGGTTTTCCTTCTTGCGGTTGACAATCGATGCCAATTACAAAACCCAATCAAAGATAGTTGTACATCCAGCTGCAATTGCTAAAATCATTACTCCAACCACACTAAGTATAATTGATAATAATTCTTTAGAATCAGGAGGTTGAAATGGTCCATCATATGTGATATTTTCCATTTCTAATTCAGAATGTGATGGTTGCGAAGTACGTTGAACATTTCTTGATGGATTTGAAAAAGGCTCAACGAATGAAACTTTCGGTATAGGTAATAATGGTCTAATAACATTATTTATCTCATTATGCGTATCTTCTTCTTCCTCTTCTCGTTCATCTGATCGTATATTCTCATATTGAGCCTGTTGAGATATTTTATAAATCTTTTCTTCCTCTTCTTCTTCTTTATCTCCTATTATAGGTTCTAAATTTCCCCCACCAGATGAAAGCACTCTTTTGATAGGATTTGAATAAGGATGAATACCATATATATTTTGATGATTTTTTATATTTGATTCTATATTTGATTCTTCTAGATTATCTGTGGATTTTGATGTTGTATGTAAATGTGTATGTGTAAGTAAAGGGGGAACTAAAGGAGCTTGAGGAAATATAGAACCTGATGATAATACTGAAGGAGATCTTGATATTGATAATGAAAGTGAAGAAGAACGAGGTCTATTTTTTGATATCGATTTTGAAGGATTTATTGAGGTCATTGTATATCAAATTCGCTTGGTCAGAATGATCAACTCATTGTCTGATATGTACTCCGAGTAGACATGAAGGATCTCTATTGCTTGTAAAGTCAACAAAATAAATGCTTGCAAGACAGAAAAATACCAAAGCAAGCTTTAGCTTCGAGCACTGGTGAAATGATCATGGACCACGCGACAATTTGATCATTCGTCATGTCATCACCATAACCGACCGCGTCCACCTTTGTTTGACCTCTTTCAGTCTTACACCTCATCTGACATATACTGACCTTCATAAATCAGACTACAATATAAATCCAGCCGCCATGGATGATCCATGGGCAGGACCATCATGGTCTACACCTGCTAAACCTTCTTCATCCATTATCATGACTATGCCTGAACCTGGACGAGCGACACCTCCACCTAGATTCGACGAATCCGATCCATGGGGTACAACGCATCCACCTCAATCGCGTTCACCAGTACAAGCGACTGAAGATACACTGCAAAATGGCGATGAGGTGAAATCAGAGGTTTTAGATACGCCGCGATGGGTTGGAGAAGAACATTCGTCATGGGATAGGGATCAGTCGGAAACGGTGACAGCTTATCCGCAGGAAAAGTCAAAACCTCCTGCCATCCAAGGGGCAGAGGAGGCTTCAGACTGGTTGGAACCGGACTCGTCGTTCCCAACAAGTCCATCAATACCTCCTTCATCTCCTCAGCAGGTTAAAGCTACATCCCCTACTATATCACCTGATGCTCTTCACAAATCAACTCCTCCTTCGATACCTACGTTTGCCGACGAATCTTTCGAATTAATAGCGTCCAACTTGACTTCCTTACCTAAATCACCTTCATTCGGAGACGATTTCGGAACTTTCTCCGCTGGACCTTCTTATTCCTCATCTAGTGCTGACCTGTGGGGAACCAATGCTGGTCCCAGCACTGGTCAAACTACTGTCAAACCGGACTCGGGAGGCTGGGGAGGAGAAGACCTTTCTTGGACGGCACCGAAGGACGAAATGCCATCATGGGGAGGAGAAGCTTCGTTTGACGATGATAGAGATCAGAGTCCATTTCAGTCGCCAATCATCCCTCACAAACAAGTGCAAGACGACAATGAGCAAGATGGAGATGAGGGTTGGGGGAGGAGTAGACCGCCTATTGCCGTGATGGAAAGGCCTAAGGGGGATGATGATTGGGAGGAAGCGCAACGTAGGATACAAGTGAAGCAAGAAAGAGCTGTGAGTGGTCATGGCGTGTCATGAAATACTGCTGATAAGGTATCAAACTGATGCATGATCGATGATGTAGCCTCAAGAAAAGATTGATGGATTGACGAAAGCATGGACTGATCTACTTGGGGGATTGATACATATAGATCTGGAAAAGATGACTGGAGCGGAAGAAATGGTATTCGAAGGAAAAGTAAAGGAGCTGAATAATGAGACGTAAGTTTGACGATAATCGACTGACAGCAACAATCCGAATCAAGGCTAAGAGAGTATGCAGTGCCGATCAAATACGCATGTTCTCAGTTATCCCTTCTAATATCAATACCTATCCACCCATCATATCGGATCTCATGACCCACGAACGTTACACTTATGCCTTACAACGACCCAACCCTGTCCCATCTACTTCACTTCTCACTTTTACAAATCCTCGTCGGCAAGGCAAAGTGGATCCCTTGTCATTCTCCGATGACCCATCGAACCCATCTTGGACCAGTAGATCAAAGCTTGGTGAGCCCGATGCACCGGTACTCGACATCTCTCCTCAGCAACAAGAAGATGTGAACAACAAGAGTAAATGGTCTTTCTGGGGAAAAAGACCTGTACCTGAACGACAACTCACCACTTCGGGAGGAGGTGTACTGGAAAGAAAATCTACGACGATATCATCGCCTGACCTTACCAATGAGCGAGCCTCGGCGGACATGAGAACATCTACCTCATCTAGACCATCTTCCAGGGCACCGTCAATATCAGTTCAGCCCTCACGACCTAGCTCTCCAGCCCTGCCGACAACCCAAACAGCTGTCCCAAAAATAACCCAAGATATGGGACACTCGAGTCCATCCACTTCTCTTCCCCAAGCACCAAATCAACCATCAGCAGTATCCAGGTTCTTCGGCAGACTATCCCGTAATAAGTCGACTACTCCAGCCCATTACGACGATGAACATGACAAAGACTTGCAACTATCACCGGACGATTTTTCGTTTTTGTCTGAAGTCCCCTCGTTGTCGACGCCTCCGCCAGAAAAGGGCGTAGGAGATCTACTAGCTTTAGAGGCTGGACGCGGGGAAGATATTGCGTCTTTGGAAAGTTTGTTGAATTCCAAGGTAACCCCTCTACCCAAACCCCTTGCTCCACCGCCTAAAGGTTCTGCGCCAATCGGTTATAGATCGAATAGCGGAAAGTTCGTCGCGCGTATGACACCCTCGGCACCAACCAATCTCGATTTGCTAGGCGACCTCAACTTCGATGGTCCAGCTGATTCCGAACTTGCCACGACAAATGTTCAATCGCCGATAACTCAATTCCCCTCACATGTTCCTTCACCAGCTTCCAACACATGGGACGATTTTCTATCGCTTGATGCCGGACCTAGTCAAAATCGCAGAGAAAGCGTTCCTTCGAACGTGAGATCTCCAGTCACATCAGTTATCGCTTCTCCGCTTGTGCCTTCCAGATCTGGAACACCTGGCGTATCGCTTTCACCGCCCCCTCCGCTGTCACAATCCACTTTACCAGCCCTTTCATCGTTCACGAAACCTTTTCCGGCTGCGTCCACGCAAGCTGATACCGGAAGGATCGATTCCGATGATTTCGGAACACCACGACATGCATCAACATCAACATTCGATGATTTCGGAGATTTCTCAGCCTTTAACGCTGAGTCTAATTCATCTCATTCAACACAACCAATAATGTCCGAACAAACGTCATACACATGTAATCTTGAAACACCTAGCAAACCTCCTGCAATGGTGGCGCCAGGCCCAGCACACGCACTATCAACTCCCGTGAATCATACTAAACCAGGATCATTAGACCATACGCCTACCTTACAACTACTATCCGGCGCATCCGCTTCCAAGGGCAAAAGATGGCCGGCACCTCCTTCTCCTGTAGCACCGATACTAGCTCCTCCACCTAAACCTTCGCAAGTGTCTACTGGAGGATTTCCATTCCTTAGTCCACCTCCGCCGGGAAGACCAAGTTCGAGGTCTAGTAATTTACTCGATGATTTGAATGGCGATGCAAGTGCATCCACAAAGCATTCGACTGCAGTAGGAATCGGTATCAATAATTTGGGCAATCCAGATCAAGACTTGGGTCTATTTGGAGGATCTTTACAACCTTCTAGATCAATTACGCCTAGTCAATTCGGACAGGCGGTACAACCCATCAATGACAATGATCAAGCATCTCAGCTCCCCAAAGCAGTGCAAGGTAAAGGAGGATTATCAGCTCAAGATTTATCTTTCTTTGATAGCTTGTAGAACAGCTGATATACTTCCAGGGCGTATGTAAATTCATATGCGATTTTGTGTTCATGAGAGTTGTCATTGATCTCAGTGTGAAGCCCAACGGCAGACCAAATCGCTGTCTTTTCGTAACTATAGGCAATCCATGAACCGTATATCTACCTAATATGCACAAGGTGTAAAGTCCTCCTCATCCTCCAACTCACTTATTCGACTAAGGTAAATGATACTATCCGTTAACCACCAAATATACCCACTAACATGCTGACGAAAAGGAGATGATTTTTCCGGTTGAAAGATCAGTCTTGAATAGACGCCTCCCGGTCAACGTCATGCGTGAAGTTATCTCTTATCGGGCTCGTCATCAGCCATCTGTGGTCGAACAAAGTGTATGTCAGTCTTTTTCAACGTATCTGACCCACATCCAAATGTATCTGGACTACGGCATGATTGAACTCACAGGATGCATGGTCTCTATAACCTTGGACTGATTGCAGTACTCGCCGTTCTTTGCAATCCGATATTCTGGAATGACGTGCTTCCTGGTACTTAAAGTTGACCTGAAACCCGGATGTGTACCATCCACCGGTTGCACAACGTAGTGTTGTGGTGAGAACGTAAAGATTGGCTTATCCACCTTCAAGATCTGTTCGGCGGTTTTCATTGTGTCGGGGTCAGTTCCAAGGTCGACTGTGCAATTGACCAATGTCTGTCCCCACGTGTCAGTGCGTTGAGAAACTGCCTCACTTGTTTTGACAAGTTCATCATGCGTCTTTCCATCAACAGTTATTGTTCCTGCTAGACAATATTCTGATTCAGTATTGTCCCAGCCGGAATCTGTTTTTGGCTTCAAGGTTGTATCAAATTGGCCGATTCGAGATCTATAAGGTATGAAGACGTTCATGCTGTTCCCTTTGGCATCCGTAGCTGTACCGTACACTCCCTTGAAAGCTGCGAAGGGGATATGAACCGAAATCGAGGATGCCCATCTCGAGAATCTTTCTTGATCCGCCTTTGCTTTGTTGGAAAGTATGCCCACTTCATCGTCTACGATTTTTTCAATAGATGTAAAACGTGGGTCTTCCTTAGATGAACTTGGATTACTGTAAGTAACTATTGCCTCTCGGCGTTGCTTGATACAGATAGTACCAGGTATTAGATGGGTGAATGGACAACTTGACACATCATAGGCCCCAGTCTGATTATTGGATGAAGACATACTGTAATGTGGTTATTGTGTTTAGAATATACTATTGAAGTTTAGCTCGATGTCCTCTGCCGATGAGCTTTATAGGTTCCATCGAAGTGTTACCAGATGAGCTGCATTATCATTTTCGACTCGATTTGACTAGCTGCCTTCGAACAGAGAATTCTCTCCCTTTGACCAAATACTGGTCGATGAAAGCAAGATTGTACGTCATGGCTAGACGAGCTATATTATTCTTATCGACTCGATTTTACTAGCGGCCTTTCGAACAGAGAATTCTCTCCCTTTGACCAAATACTGGTCGATGAAAGCAAGATTGTACGTCATGGCTAGACGAGCTACATTATTATTTTCGACTCGATTTGACTAGCTGCCTTCGAACAGAGAATTCTCTCCCTTTGACCAAATACTGGTCGATGAAAGCAAGATTGTACGTCATGGCTAGACGAGCTACATTATTCTTATCGACTCGATTTTACTAGCGGCCTTTCGAACAGAGAATTCTCTCCCTTTGATCAACTCCTCCTCCAGAAAGGAAAATTGAACGTCATGGCTACTATGATTGTGCCATGCTATGCGAAGTCCGCTTTGGTGATGATCATCATTTGCAATATTCTGACCGAGCGTGTGACGTAGTGACATATAAAGCGTATTTACGAAGCAAAGTCGAACAAAGGCAAGACAATATTTGGGTTTGTGTGAACAACCTGAAAAACAACGTGCGCTCAGTTCTGGTGCCAGATAAGACCTCAGAATCAGAAGGAGTCATGAGTGGGGGGCAGGCATAGTTACGCCATGATTTCACGAGGGGAAGATAACTTACGTAGAAAGTTTCGGAGCTCATTATTTCATATTCCCAATCCCGTGTATACGACCACAAGCCTGGTACTCCTCACTCAAGCGGAAAGTGGGTGTAGGCCAAAAAACTTGACAGCACTTTTAGCCGAGGAAAGGAGGTATACAATCAAAGAAAAGCGAAAGGATGTACCCAAAACTAGATTCTCACCTAGCTCTCATCCCAAGCTGACGCGAAGACTCCCTCCATTGTGCTCTCTGACTGGAGGCAAGGGAACTGCAAGTCATTGATTTATCGATGAGGTCTTGAGGTAAGAGGAACCAACAGTAAGCTCTGTACTTTTCAGACTGGAGTTATCGATCAGTTATTCCTACAGCTCACTCTACAGAGAGATGTATTGTGCATATAGGGGGGAGGGGAATCACAGGAAATTGGAGGATTTGCCGGGGTATCTGTCAAATTCCTCCTAACAAACTTTCAGCCTGATACAAGCAGCACTGCTAGAAGAGCAAGAACGTTTCTGACTATCGTACCACCGCCTGAGAACTCGGATATACACATACGAGACCTTACCTCCACCGAATCAGAAGGCGTACATATGCATGTGAAGAATTGCCTAATACGTAGAAGGCTTAGCTGGAATGTGGAATTCAGGTTCCAATTTACCAGATTTGTTACAATACTAGCTTAATGGAAATCACATAAATGGCGTAATTTAGCACCATCGATTGAATATGCCTTCGAGGTATAGGTCTAAATACAAGAATGCCAGACGTCGTGTTCGCAATTATCAGAATCTCGCTTAACAGGCTGCTTCTTGGGACCTTACGTAGAGAGGATTGCGTACATTTTCTTGTTCTTTCTTTTCAGTTGTACCTTACCTCCCGTGTTATCGTACTAGAGTCAAAAATAGGCAGGAATCCATGTCATGTGTTCTAATTTGAGCCCCACAAAAGTCGATCATTTACACCTGCGGATCGAACAAGAGATCATCGTTGCGGATCTTTTGATAATCGATAAAACAAGGTCAATTTCTCCACATTACGTCAGGGCGGGACGGGGTTTTTCATAATCTTTTACTAGATTAACGAAATTTTCTTTTCTTTTCTCGTTGACTTCACCTTTCTCCAGAATCTAACTGTAATTAATGCATAAAATCGCTAAACTTGTCATTCCGGCTAAAGAGTTCGCCAGCTAGAAGTTTGGCAACCGATTGAGGTACCGCCGTCTCTCCGTTTTTACAGGAGATATAGATTCAACGTGCACGACACCTTGGTGCAGAAAAATTTGTCGTAAGGGCCTTGAGTAAATCAACAAAATGGTGGAAGATCATGTGCCAAAAGCCGGATCTATTTTAGGTGTTTGTATCTCCTCTCGCTAGGTACCGAGTGATCTGCAGTACCACAAGATTACCAGTCTTAGTTCACACTACCCGCAACGCAATCTGGCTAGGTTTCCCGAAAGCAATCTGATCAAAACTTCGGCCTAGCAAACTCTGCGTCATCATTGCTCATTTGGGTTCTGGACACCATTTGGATGGCAATGATGGGCGAAATGGAAGAGTGTTTGACATGTAGAGCAGTGCCTCCATAGGCAGTTCTTCATTCACAAGTGCAGCTGCCAAGTACAGGCTAAAAGAGCTTGGGTAGGATTCTCTACATTCGCAACAGAACCCTGTGCAGCTGCGTAGCAGCTTAACACTGGAAGGTAGTCTGAGTGTTTCTCTTCAGAATACCTCTGTAGGATAAATAACGTTCTTGGGAGTCTGGACAGGCACTCGATCGGCTCCAGGATCAGGCATTTGGTAAGCTCTCGTCAAAATTAAATACAAAGACTATTTCGCAATAACGGAGTAGACTAGTCCGATCAGGTCATCTACTCCGCTTGAAACGTGGTTATCAGGCTTATGTACTCCATTGCATCGTGTGGTGTCAATACTGTACTTCACCAAGTGGCACCCCTCCAATTTCCTGCGGAACCACTGGAGTTTGCTCTTATCCCTTCTTGAAAGCGTGAATGAAGGGTCAACCAAAGAGGACACGCACTCTTAGTTAATTATACTAAAATTAATGATGATCCTCCCAAATTGAAGCGAAATTGTTTCTTGTTTGTCAATATCCCATGAGGTACCAAGAAAATCGTAAATCGGAATTCTTGTCAAGTCGATCAACTGACTGCAAAAGGAGCCGAGAATTATCTAATCTGACATGAAGGTCAGCAAACCCGAGCTATGAAGAAATGATCCGATTGCTAATATCTTACTTGGCATGTTAAAGCTAAGTTTTCATCGATTTTTAGAGGATCTCCTCAATGTCGACGCTCGAGTTGGGTTGATCTCGCTTCCGAACCTAGGTTCATGAGAAAATCTCATAATGTAATATCTTTGTGACCAGACATAGTCATTCTCAGATCGCCTTTCCTAGTCTATAGCGGCCTATCGGCTGCCTACTGACCGTACTCGGGGGCTGAATCGAAGTCATAGAGACAGAAGACTTTTGACAAGGTATAAATACCCCCTCCTAGACCAACATTTCGAACTTGTTTCTTCAACACAATTTTCAACAACCAACAAACTCACTTACTACAACAACAACTTGACCCAAACAATCGAACTTGATCAAAGCCAACATGCGATTCTCCACAATCCTCGCTGCTGCTCTTGTCACCCTCTCCTTCGGAGCTATCGCTTCCCCAGTCCCAGTCGAGGTAATCGACCTTGAAGCTCGAGGAGGATCTTCCTCTTCTAAGCCACCAACCGTCCCTCCCGGATATAAATTGGTCACCGTTGGAAACATTTACATCTGTGAGTCTTGACAGTCCGAGCGATCGACTGTTTTCGGCCTGAAGGCGTATGACTGACACATTGGGTACTCAGTGACCGACAACGACGGTAACTTTGCTGGTGCTTTCTCCAAGGGCAGCTACAACGGTGCTCAAGCTGGATCCCAGAATACAGGTGCTGGCTCAACCAACAAAGGTAACAGTAAGTATAGTCATCCCTTTCTGACCGTATGGGTGAAGGCTTACATGTACGCTTTTAGCTAATTCTCAAAACATCGGTGATACAACCATCCCCAGTTGGTAGATTGGTATGAAGCTGAAGGGTTATCAGATTTGGTTTGGCTCTGCATATGTATTTCTTTGATGGTGGAGTCAGAACGAGTAATACCGATTTCCCCCTTTGAATCTAGCTTTCCTGTATTGAATTTGCCTTTGATATTGTATTTTGTGTGATCCTTGGAAATCCTGTAAACCCCGAATAAACCTTTGGCGATCCGACTTATAATGTACGAGCGTAAGAAGTGTAGTAAATTTGTAAAATTGTAAATTTGTGAATTGAATGTATTTTGTCACTCCTTTTCATCAAGTCAGCATGGATCGCTGATCAGAAAGTGTCTGTTCTGTATGAAGTTTTTGACATCCTGATGGAAAGCCAAGTTTGCCTTTTTTTGTTATCTTACCCCATCATCAAAAGAAAGATAAGAATGAGTCTCGAATACAGCATACGGTGGTGCATGGCATATTGGCAATACATTCGGATGATCGGTCCAGGCTTTGTCCCCTATAGGATTTGTCCTAACTATCTACGCCCAAAGATTCTTTTCGGGTTCTGATCTTCTCCTGAATCTGGTCTGGAACCCGGTGTATGCCTCCTTTACCAGGAAATCCGCGTCTTATCTATGAAGTCAAATTTAACAAGTTGTCTTATGATACCATCTACTCGGTTGAAGGCAGGGAGATAAGCTACAGGATATAAATAGTTAATGAAGCTTTTTTTCGATTTTCTATAAATAGTTCCCACCTATCCATTTTTTACTGTACTTTATACAGACCCATCGATCCTTAGCATCACTTAGCACCACAATCCAAGCACCTTTTATCGGGCAGTCACCTCAGAACCCAATGTCATCGTACGCCACTACATTCGGTTTACCATCCCATAGAGATTTCCAAGAAATCGAAGTCGAACCATCTGAAGCTTATGACGATCGAGAAGATTATTGGGATTTCAGATCGAGTGATAGTGTAACAAAGGCCAATTACACTATTGTACCTATCCTCAATGCGGGTGGAGAGGAGACGTTTCTGCGTATCGAGTTTAAAGACGGCGTGTCCATCATCTCTGATTGTAATCTTGATCGCTTGAGTAGAAAACAGGAAGAAACATGTTGCCTATTGGCTGCTACCTCTGTCAACGGTAGAAAGTGATCTAGAGCGGATCATCTGTCACGATGGAGGAGAACGAGTACGAGGTGTCCATCTGTCGAGCCCCAGTTGATATCAGTCCATAATCATTATCATGGGACCCAGGTTTCTTACCTTTTTGAGATGAATAAGAAACACGATGTGCAATGAGCTGAACCCCGTTCGGATGGCCAAGCCGAGTCCACTACATCTGTATACATCGTAGTAAGTCATGGCCTCATTTCATGCTGAAAACAAGAGTGGCGTACTGCTTGAGTATACACGGTCTTCGTTCCTCCCAGACGTATAAAGGTAAGAAGGAATACTACCATTGATCACCTATTCCAGGAAGAAGACAAAGAAGGTCTAGGCTCAATGGGGCCACAAAGAGAAGTTCGACACATATGGAGTCTGACGTTGCACGATAAGTCTGTTTGTCTTCGCATGTTGTAATGCCTGGGAGAAGATCCAGATCTTGGAGAATCTTGACATGGGCGTCGGAGCTTGAAGAAGGCCGATGACAAGTGTGGATCATGGATTATCAAAGGTTTAGAAGGCCCTGTGAGCTTTCAAGAGAAGATGACGTTTGTAGGCGAAGTGAAGCAACAAAGGAGATGAATACTGTAGATGAGTATGATGTCAGGTCTTCGGCCGTAGGAGTACGATACGGAGAGACTGATCGTCGCATACAGCGACGAAATAAGTCCAGATTTCCAAAGATGTTGAGCGAGATACCCCGATGATGTGCTCGTTTATGAGATGACGCCTATGAGCGAAGTGGAGCTATAAAGGGAATGGACTTCTTAGGGTGAGTTCGATGAAACAGTCTTCAGCGTCGGACTACTCAACAACGAGAACCACTCCTTGACGAAGGCCCGAGGTGAGGCCGGATCTTGAAGAAGCCTTACAGTATCCGAAACACTTGTGCTCCTCACCAGGTCGAAGAGAGCTAAGCGAGGTTCGAGAGACAACAAAGGTTTGGATGACTTATTCTCCGTCTTTCATCATAAATGTCCCGTTTCTTTGCTCCAGGTATCTTACAGTGATTACTCAGCCGAAATCATATCGTCCATAGACATCGCTTTTGCTTGATCATAGTACACCACGTTCGATATCGCATCCTGACCATGACTGTCTATATGCATACACTATGATGTAGAATGAACGTCAAGAGCGAGCTACAGAGCTCACCACTTGACAGCTTCGAGCGTAACACCACCCTGAGATAGAATATCACTCTCAACTTTCCTAAATCTAGTCCGCATGAGTTCCCACCTTTTGTCGGAGTCATTCCCGCATACATCCTGGACGACTTGCTCAACTAATCGATCCGCCTGCTTCGATCTGACATCAGTCCCATGCCTGTTCTTGAATCCGTTGACATTGTTCATATCACTGATGATTGCTTGACTATACGAATGATTATCGATATTGGATGCTTCAATTGGAGGAGAAGGTGGAGGAGTGGGTAAACCAGTCCAATATATGTTCTCAACTTTCTCGACCCATTCTTTGGTCGACCACCTCATACCTTCTTCAACTCCACCCAATCCACTAGAGGTCTTTATCGGTATATCGGCTATGTCTGTGCCCTCATCAGGAATAGGTCTGGTATACCCTTCTTCATCAACGTCCATTTTCTCCTCCTCGGCAGATGCATTGATTGACGCAGTGACGGGCTTCATTTGACCTCCACCATTCACACATCCTCCAGGACAAGCCATGACTTCAACGAAATCCAGCTTCTTATCTTCTCCACTCGCCAAACTAAGACTAGCTATACTTTCCGCATCTGACGTAGGTGTTGAAGTTCCCGTATCTCCTCCACTTGCAACTTTGCCCTTTCTCCGCCGTGCGGCGACTGCTAAGCTCAATTTCCCGGCTCCTGCGCCTGATCGACCAGCTTTTCCAATGCCAGTCTCTTTCGCTACTTTCCTAATCAGGTTTTGCAGATTCCTGAATCCGTAGACTTTTGCACCTTTGAATAATACTTCGCCGGTGAGGGTATCGTGGATGAGGTATTCCACGTTGTCCGTCGAACCTCTGATCTCCCTCGTGCTTATCTTTGTAGGATTGGGGTGGTTGATTTGGATGTCTCGTATGATGGTAGCGAGATATGATCCGGATGAAGAGCCTTCATGAGTGAGCATTTCCGGGAATGGAGATTCATCGTTACTGCCCAGAGAGGAAGCATTTTCATTTGATACAGGCGCATAAGGATCAAAGCCTAATTCCTGCAACAGCAAATCTAATTCGCCGGTGGTGAGTACGCAGTCGACGTCTTTGGTGGAGTACAGGGATGAATAGAAATCAGAGCGAGAGGCTTCCAGCTTCTTATCGTAGCATGGCATGGCTGTAACGTGGTAAATTTCGTTGGGTCTTCGAGCTGGGTCAGCTTCATCACCACTTCCTGGATTGATAATCGTAGCTCACTTGTAGTTTGTATGGTGACCATACCAGTTCTTCGCTAATGCGCCTATTATCCCTTGACTACTCTTTGCCGCACTCAACAGGTGAAGCAGGTCCCCTTGAGCTTTCTCAGCATAGCATACCCAGCCGGGACAAGCACTAGCCAGCATAGGCAATTCAACGGCTTTCCCTTTTTCTTTCTTATCCTTTCTTTCGTGATACTCCGCCACAGTCTCCCTAAGACTCATATGACGAGCGAAAGTCGTGTCCCATACTTTCCATCCACCATTCTCTGATCTACCAAGAAAAGACCTAATCCGGCGAAGCAAGTTCAGAAGTGATATAGGGGGAGATAACTGTGCAGAAGAATATGCGGCTGATAATGAAGCTAATGTCTGAGGAGCAATTGATAAAATGGGTAATCGCGGTTTATGGCATGGTGCATCTGGGTCAGTCGAAGTAGGATTGGATGATATGAATTGGAGGACTTCGTTCTGAGACTGAAGAGTGATAAGCAAGGATTCGGTAGAAGTAATGCATCCACTGGGCAGCATCAAGGTTGTTAGCCAACGAGAATGCTATTATACCATATGGACTAGTCTCACCTGCAAGCTAGACAATCATTTAGATTGATCTCTGCCTTTTCCAAAGCTTTCTTTGCGTTCGAAGTTGACGGTCCAGGTCCAGCATTATCGGTAGGATAGGTCGATACTTCGTAATAATTGTTATTGGAATCAATTTGTATTTCACTCTGCAAGCAGGATCATCATTAGCTGCATGCAAAGATCTCTCCGATAGTCATTGGTCACCTACAGATCCTTCCTCAGCGGTGACTGATGGCTTATTCCTCACTGGTATGATACAAGCTTGCGATGGAGTCAGAAAATCATCCAGGTCGGTTATGGTCTATGAACTTGCAATCAGCTTACAAAGCCAGTTCATAGCCTGTCATATGAGCAAAGACTCACCAAAGCACCTGAAAAAGCCATAGCTGATTGTTCTCCTTAGCCTTTAGGATCGAATATGATGTTTGAAAAAGTGGAAGGAGCGTTAACCCACTTTCGATTTGACTGCTTTTTACAGATTGATGATTTCATAAGCAAAATGAACTCGACTGAAATCGCGAAATAACTTTGATCCTACTCGCTCTCCAATCATTTGCCACCCAAAACAAACACAACGGCCAAAGCCGCTTTCGGGTGTATAATTATCATTGATCATGTGCACATGTAATGACGTGGAATTATTCACCGATGTTATCGGTCTTCCGGGGGTGTAATGAGGTGGAGGATGTCCATGTATGCTGTATGACGTTGACCCAGTCAAGATCTCAACTGATATAAGCTATCATGATTAAGCTAATTGCGCTTCTTCAACAATTGTAATTGGCAAGAAGATAATAATATAAAAAATGCCAGTACTTCTTGAAGGGTGAGGCTTGCTTTTCCGACAAATCCCTGTTTAAATTTGAGCTGAATATACAATATTGAAACCAGATCTTGTCACTGTAAAGCAGTAAAGTACACAGTGGAGGTAAGCCTTGGCCCGAAGTAATATATTTTCAAAAAAGCAGCCTGATGATATGAATGAAGTCGAACACTCCTGTTCCATACCAAGTAAGCTCTTTACGATAGCTGATAGGGCACATACTGATTCCCGGCTTGATTATACTTGACAGTTATGTCAATGCTCAATCTGCCGTAAAGCTGGAGGTTATATGGGCTCGGTGAATATAATGGGAAATACTAAGACTCTCAAAATCACAAGGGGAGAGAACGAAATCAAGTATATCACCTTCTATTGAGCTCGTAGTTGGTTGTAGAGGTATTCAAGGCTGAACTATTTATGGGGTTTGTTGAACGGAGTAGAAAATACATTGCCGTGAAATCATTTGACGAAAATGACCAGCCCAAGGAACGTTATAATTCCGAAAGAGCTTTCTGTTCAGAATGTTCAAGTATGCTATGGTGTTATGATGACACATGGCCCAACGTGAGTTCTCGAGAAGACCTCATCGATTTAGATTTTCTTCTTGTAGCTTTGGATGGGAATGTCAAGTGGAACGCAATCGCTAATAACTGATTTTCTAAATTCAGTGGATCTATCCTTACGCTTCTTCGATCGATAAGCCTGATCCACTTCCTTCTCTTCCTAGAGGTGTATCATTTATTGTCCTCAAGCGAGATTCATGTCCTAAAAATCTACCTATACCTGAGGGCGCAAAGGCTTATGAAGGATACCCGCCTGGAGAAGGGATTGAAGTGAGTTATCAGACGGTCTGATTACTGAGACAAAGGAGCTGACGGTGGCCTGGAGCAGCATTGGCACAAGACCAACGGAGTTTGGGTAGACTAAGGTCAACGTCGGGAGTCAGATCTCCGATATATGATGTGCGTGAGGTTGTATGATATCGTGCAAAAGATGAATGGTAGGCATGTTGGCTTAGAGCCATGCAAAATGTATGCATCGACGCAATCGCAAAAGTCAGTGATGATTAAAATCATTGAAGATATTGGCTACATATATCAATTTATCTTCACGCGTGGTCTTACGTGACCTGAGACGCGTCCTAAAACTGCCTGAGAGCAATGTTTGACTTTTTGAGATATCTTCAGCTGCCTTGAGCTACGATTGTGCTTAGACTCAAGACCTTTCAAGTATTTTATACCCAAGGAGCCAGACTAGCCAGAATGGAGTACATATCAGTAATTAAAGATGGTGAGCGATGATCCTCGATGCGCTGATTGAAATTGTCCCGCTAATATCAATCCAGACGTGGATTTATCGAAATCTCAAAGGTATCTTCGAATTCCACATTCTCGTACAGGTAAGCTACTTCTATGGACACGTTAATCCAAGTGCTATGAATATAATCGATCTCTGACATTATGCATTAGGTCAAGCTCAGCTTTATTTGCCTTACACCAATTCCGACGGTCAAGAAAGTATATTGGAATTGATCAAGCTAAATGGATCGCAAAGGAGAACATGGTTTATAGGTGATAGTGGGATTGACGGTAAGGATTAGATTTTTTGACCCACGACAAGGATTTTGGTTCGATCTTGAAGCTAATCTGTGAAGCGTGTAATGGGTAATAGCGGGAAATATACTTGTTCATTATCCTATGGATCCATTGTTTTTGGTTATACCTATCGTATTAGCTTTGAGCAATAGTGTGAGTTGAAGTGACTTAAAAAATTCATTTATAATCCTTCATTTCGTCCGAGATGGAAATCCTTGTGGTTGCTAATCCAAGATTGTTCCCTTTGCAGAATAATGCACAATCCTTCCAACCATTCTCAGATCTAATTTCTACAGCTTCCTCTCTACCCTCATTCACTTTACCAGAACCATTCACTGGCCCTATAAAACCTGGTCAATCTTCAACAGGATACAATCGGGACCTTGAAAGTCTACTGAAATTGAAAATAATTAGGAAAGTGTTGAGAGCATGTTGCGAAAAGAAAGGTGAGAAGGATTCTACAACGACAAGCTTTTCTCTATTCACATGCTGAATTGAGATTTCTACAAATCAAACAGTCATACCCTCTGTAACATCTTCACCATCATCGAAAACAACCGAGCAGAAATACTATAGACCTTCAATACCTATGATCCTAAATCATTTGAAGAAAAAAGTAGAACATTTCGCACAACCTGAAGAATTTGAAAAATTCGATCATCTAGTTCGAGGATTAAGCAAAGATGGTTTACTAGGTGATGACTATGAGGAATTGAGAAACTGTGAGTAAAGTTCACTTCTTGACATCTCCTATCTCTTATTATTCCTGTATGATTATTGGAAACTGTCCTAACCTATTGATATACATCGGTCAACAGTATCACGTATACAAGCTTCTATCGATCATTTGAGTCAATGGTTACCTCGAGAAATCACTCAACAACTCCTAAACTCATACGAGTAAGTCAAAAGATCAATATTCTTTCGTCATAGGAGAGATTGAATCGATTTATTCATTTTTTGTTTGTCTCAGCTTCACTGCGTTATCTATACATGTCAAAAATAGAACAGCGGCAAGTATAGCAGCATCTCAACAACCCAAAAATACTTCCAATAAAGATAAAGATGTAAAAGGAACCAAGAGGAAAGCACCAACTTCGAAAGGTGTAGAAGTGAGTTAACTACTTCTTGCTGAAACGTTATGAAAGATGATCCTGATCGTAATTTCGCTTCAGGCATTGAAGAAGGTTAATACGAATAGTATGAACAAATTGACTAGCTTCTTTAAACCTAAAGAAGGTAAAAAGAAGTAACGATTCAATGTTTGGGGTTTTTGAGCGCCATTATGCATAGGTTGTATTTTTTATCTACAATGGTATCACAAACTGTGTAAAGTGTTTCGTTATTCTCGTTGATTCATCTTTTCACTATGTCGAAAATGACAAGACCAATTTTGTCATTGCAACACAGTTTGTCTTCATATCTTACGATCTTTTCGTTACTTTCATTTAAGGCTGTTATCAACCCTCAGCAAGGGCAAAGATATCAGCTCATAATATCGGTCTATGATTGAACCTTGATGGCTGTCGTCTAATCAGATTCATGGGATTTGCTCTGCTGAGTCCTATAACAATAGTCATTTCCAGGGATTAGCTAATTCTTACCTCTGAATCGCAGACACTAAATTGACTGTTGCGGGCGACTTAGGCTTGAAGCTCTGAAAGCACAATGTTACTCACTTCCGTTCCTTCTATCACCTCCGAGAACAGTATCGGTAGCCTCGTTCTCACCAGGCGGTGGAATCGCCATTGTTCTCCCCGTTAATCCAGCTCCACTACCTATGGTCCTACCTCTTCTTGACCCGTTGCGACTAGCTGCATTGTACGCAGTAATCAAACTACTAGTAGAGCTCCTAGCATCTTCGGGAACAATTCGTGAGAAAGCATGGGATTCTCGAATGGAATGAGATCGCTCAGGATCGAGATAGCTATCTTCCGTTACAGGTTCACCATCTTCATCTTGCCGATCTGTTGGTTGAGTAGATGGTGGTTCACTAAAAGGGATGCTTATGGCCGGACTAAAGTTGTTATTGTTGTTTTGCGTGACTTGCGAAGATGTATGGTGGCTCGATGGACTAGCGACAGATGATGTTGGCGGCTGGGACATCATTACCTCTAGAAGAGTGATCGTCAGCGGGACCATTTGGAGCAGGAGTATTACATGTGACAGAACTAACGCATTCTCATAGTGGTAACTATAGCTCTGAGACCACCCACTTCTTCCAGGACCCTCAAACTCTCTGTCATGGTTCGTCTACACGCCCTCAGTCAGCGTTCACAGTACAGCTTCCACATTGCCTTCGGAATTAAAAGCTGCAAATGAACGAGCAGAACAATTCAACTCACACCTCGTTTCTCCTTTCCATAGTGTCTAACCCGCCTGCTAATTGACATACGCTATCTCTCAGAGCATGAATGGCATCCTGGATATTTGGCATATTAGAGGATGATAGTCGGTTGAAAGTCCAATCCGCGTAAGACTGATGAGAGCCAAAGGTAGGAATCACCATTGATCGTTGACGTGCTAAATCAGCAGCTGCTCGAGTCGTCACTCCTGGATAAGCCGCCTGAGTCTGAGGGGAGGCATGACTGGGCGAATTTGGTGTTGTTGGAGTATGATTAGACTGATCCGATTGATTAGCAGGTATCGCCAGTCTGGGCTCCCTATTCAGATTATTGTTTTCGGATAACGCTTGTACATGCGTGGTAGGTGTAGAAGGGGATGATACTTCTTGTGCTGAAAAATTAATGTCGGGATGATCAAGATCTAGCCAAGGAGAGGTAGAGTCGGTCGTTGATGGTATCGAGAAGCCGAAGGGATTGCCAGTATGCCTTGTATTCCATGACTCTGCCCTGCCCACGTCTGAGCTTTGCATTTCTACTTTTAACAGGTCTATTTCAGCTTGTAATGTCTCATTCCTCTGTTCTAACAACCTGAGTCGAGCATCGTTCTGCTCGAAAAATCCACTTAGCGCTTCAAATGGGCAAGCGTCTAGATGTGTCTGCAAGGCGGATCTGGCGATTATGGCTGGACATCCTCTTGTACCGTGCGGACAAGCTACGTTCTTCTTAGGACATATCCAATGATGGCGAGGTGTATCTTTGCCTACTAATGAGTCTGATTCAGTTTCGAAGGGTCAACATTTATAAGAATTATACACACAGATCTCGTCGCACAGCTCGCACTTCGTTGATGATACCTGACAACAATCCGGGTTCTTTTGCGCCTATGCCGGGGTTAATTTTTGATCAATCGATGCATACTAGCTAGCAAGGCTTTCTGGGAAGAGGTTTCAACCCAACTCACACTCCTGTCCTTGAACACCAGTACAGTGCCGCATTTCTCACATTCCATTCTACGTTGGAAACATTCATACGCTCTATGATGAGGTAGGCGATGTCTTGCCATCTGGTTTTGAACATAAGCCTCGTATTCAGCTTATATATGCACAAGATAGTCGTCGCAGTCTTCTTGAATTGCATATTTTTACTTACAGATAATCCGCAATTTCCATCTTTACAGGTGATTATAGCTTTCGTACAATTTCTTAGATGGGACAGGAGTAATCCCCTTTCCATAATTGACCCACATCCCTCAGCTGCACAGCTGACTTTAAGCTCATCAAGCATCTAGTCGCCCAAATCACAGTATTAGCGACTTCCCTTTCCACCACGATCAGCTTTTCAATCGGATCGTAAGTGTACTCACGAGTTTAACCAATTGTTCAGTCTCCTTCAGACTACTTATACTCAAAGCTGATCTATCTATAGGACATTGTGGATTTACAATGATAGCTCGAGTGATACAATCTCTACAGAAGGTATGTTTACAAGACGTAGTGGTGACTGGGTCGACTAAAGCTGATTGACATATTGCACATGTCAAGTTAGGATCAATTGATTCGACATAATTGTAAATCACTTCATGTGACATTTCGGCCGTACCATTCGATGGACCGATTAATCAAGGCTAGGCTGCTAAACAAGGAGAAGCAGAAGATTTATGCCATGTCGGAAATGAATACTGAGTGATGTTCATATTGTAGATGGAGAAATCAAAGGGATTCTAAGGTAATTTACCTGCACATCAGGGCATGGATGTAGCTTGGACCGTCAAGCTGATTGACATAAGGTAACGTCATAGATAACGGAGATGCGGGGTATCTTGCATCGAACGGCGCAAAAATCAGGCTATATTCATATAAAAAGACGGGCAAGTTCGCCCCATCCCTGAGTGAGGGTGTTGGATGGGATGGGGTTCGTAACAAAGATGAAATGTGGCAATCGCGAGTGCTTTTAAGGTTCGTGTTCGAATCAAACAGCAGGCATACCTCCCAATTCTTTTTGTCCTTTTTCTGTTCAGGGTAATGTTTCCAAGCAAGACCTACATGTTGGCGCCCTGCCCAAGACAATTTGGGTTTATCATGTTACGAACATGGATAAACATACATCATCGAAGCTTTACTCTGATCTTCTCGGAAGAATGTATGCATAATCAGAAATAGCCGCGAGTCTCGTTTTTTAATACTGATTTTTGACTACGCTCGCAAGTGATCGCCTGGTGGATCTGCAGCTCAATATAATGAAGCTGGATGTCTCAAAATGCGTTGTGGCATACACGAGAGATTATAAGTCTCGTGTTCGATTGAACCAGCGCAGGAATTGAATACCATTTTCGCTGTCTTGACTCATTTTCAAGCAGGAGATAGGATTCAATGGACCATTCGTCGCATGGCATGTCGTGAACGCATACAGCGCTTTGATCCAGGTCAGATAAGTCTAAGTTCCAACGGTAAGTGGACTTTCTTATCTCGGACCAACCGATGTGCATCTCAGTGCGAGGATGGACTACCAGAGTCATTCATGATTATGAGCACATTGCTCATTATATATACTATAAACATCTATCTACCAAGTATAAATCAACAAATGTCCTTATATCAGTTTTAGGGGGTAGGCATATTTCAACATTTGGAAATTAAAGTAGTTGAAGTACTATGAATCGAAGGAAGAAAGAAAGATCATTAAGCTAAGATCTCCCATTCAGGTTGAAGTTCATCTTCATCAACCCAAACTACTTCATACTCTTCATCGCTGTCGACAAAATTCCTTTCCTCTACATCTGCGCAATCTGTTTCAGTTGCATCAGGAGCAGCCGAAGTGGACGTTACAGAAGCAGTCTCTTCAGAATCAGATTCAGTTGTTGAAGCAGTTGGAACCGTCTCGTCGGAAGTCGAAGTTGACGTGATTGATTTGGAAGCAGTAGCGGAAGGTGGAGGATAGGCGAAATCACTTGCAGCTGAAGTAGGATCAAAAATTACGGATGTTGATTCGGCAGAGGATGGTTCAGCGAGATTGACGTTTCCGAGAATAGAAGCTGTAGCTGATACGCTTTCAGTAGGAGAAGATGAGGAAGCGGTTAAAGTCATAGTGACGTCCACCGTTGTCCATGAAGTGATGGATTCAGTCGCTATACCATTGTCGTTCTCTTCCACTGAGATCGAGGAAGAAGGAGAAGAAGTAATGGCGGATTCGAAGGAGGAAGATGTCGAAGTTACTGATTCGGTGGGTATTGCCGAAGAGGAAGTAGCGGAAGGTGAAGGTTCACCGTAAGATCCAGAGTCACTTGCGGATGGCATTACTGACGTTTCAGCTGAAGGTAACGATAAGGATGAGGAAGTCACGACTGGATCAGAGGATACGGAAGGGGAAGCGTCCCCGAAAGATCCTGATTCGACTGCTGAGGGTGAGGCGGAAGTAGCTGATGGCGCAGGTTGTCCGAAAGAACCAGAATCTACGGCAGAAGGAGCAATGGAAGTAGCTGATGGAGACGCTTGGCCGAAAGAACCAGAGTCGACTGCTGATGGTACAGCTGAAGCGGTAGCGATAGGTGAAGGTAAGCTTGCTGAGCCAGACGCAGCAACGGCAGAGGTTACAGCAGTCGTAGGGTTGATGACCGGTACAGTCGAATTGGTATCGATGGGGGAAGTACCATTGACGATTGGAACAGTGTAGTTACCGGAGGGGTCTGTACCGTTGAGGGGGAGAGATCCATTGCCGTATGGCTCAGTACCATTCACAGTAGGAACAGTCGAGTTGACATTTGAGGTATCATTACCTGAACCTGATCCACCGTACCAGACAGGGTAAGGCGCAGTGGTTTGAGCAGCTTCTGCAGCCGAAGTAGGAGAACCTGCTTCGGAAGCACCACCACCACCACCATACCAAATTGGATAGGGAGCGGTAGTAGCTGCTGGATCTGCGGAAATTGCTGATGAGGAATCAGAAGAAGACTCTTCTCCTGAACCTCCGTACCAAATTGGATAAGGAGCTGTGGTAGAGGCACCATCGGCAGAAGAAGAAGGTGTCGAGTCAGATGACGCAGACCCTGAAGAAGAGTCATCGGAGGGAGCTGAACCTCCAAACGAAGTTTCATGACCGGGAACACTTGTTGAAGTTGAACTTTCAGCTGAGGAAGTACTAGAGCCAGAAGATGCAGAAGCAGATGCAGAGTCGGTATCGTTGCTTGATCCATTATCGAAATTAGAAGTAGTATGACCTGGTACAGAATAATCTGGTGAAGTCGAATTACCGGTGGAGCTGGAATCAGAATCAGATACGGAAGTATCATCTCCGGATGAATCGGAAGACTCGTCTCCTGATGAAGTATCAGAAGAGGTCTGTCCGTCCACCGAAGAAGACGTATCCGATCCTGAAGCCGCTGTAGCTGAAGCAGTAGTAGAAGGGGAAGCTGTTGAAATTGGGACGTAGATATTGGAAGCTGATTGCAAGTATGGGTTGGTAGCTTGAGCATTTGCTACAGCGGTGATAGAAGCTATATCGATTGATTTTGAGCCTGTTGAACCCGCATTACTCGTTGAAGTAGCTGAAGGTGCGTTGAGATCGGCCGATGTCGTAATTGGTCCACTGGAGTATGAATACGCCTCATTATCTCCACCCTCATCGTCTGATGTGCTTGATCCAGATCCGCCACTGTAGCTCGAGCCCGCTGTAGGTGCTGGTAAGGTAGATGAGTAGAAGGTTGGAGAAGCTGTTGCAGTACCGTCCGCGCCAATATGAACTACATAATCCCATGTACCATCTGCTTCCTGTTTTCCGAGCAGATAAGTCAGCAAATTTTGTTTTTTGTCAAGTAAATCTCTTTTGTTCAGGAGACTGCCCATGATCGGCCGAAGTGCAATGGTCGCTTTTCCTGACCACTTCGTCATGGTCTACCTTACTATCTATCTCACCAAAGCCAACACCACATTCCTGACCTTTGTTTCCTGCAGCATCTTATATTGAGTGGAAAATTTACTCACCTGAGTAGGCTCCAGGACCACCTCCAAAGTGATGGTAGGTAAATATCCTCCCATATTAGCCTTTGCGTAACTTTCCGCCGCTTTCTGGATCTCATCCATATACCCATCACTTCCATCTGTTGTACCTGACAATTGCGCCGTTGAGGTGACAGTGGCTGTTTGTTGATTCGTAATCGTCTCCGTAACTGGTGTATAGACCGAGTAGGTCAAAGTATTATATCCTTTTGCATTATCTAATAACGAAGAAAGGTATTCGCCAGTAACATTCCCTGGATTTGGATTGATAGTATCGTATCCTGAATTTGTGTTTTGAGTACCGGTAGTTGAGTTCGAATTGGATTCCTCATAAGGCGATAATCCGTTTTCGTCTGTTACCGAACTTGAGGCTGATGCAGATGGAGCAACTCCTATACCTGTATAAGAAGCTGTTGCTGACATTGTTGCGCTCGTACCCGGATTGGAAGCAGAATTCGTCACGGCACTAGCACTGCTAGTTCCCACGAAATCTCCTGCTGATAGCTGATGACTGTCTCCTGCTGAACCTGAGGGCGAAGCTAAGGCCGATGAAGAAGTATCATTTTGACGTTTTCCGTAAATCCGTCTAAATAATGACGATTGATGCCTTCTTCTACCTGGTAATGCTAATGAAGAGGTAGCTAGTAATGGAAGAAGAAGAAGGGATGCCGAAGTAGTCTTTTCGATTTTCATCTTGATGTCGAGCTATTAGAGAAAGTTGGAATAGAAAGAATGTTAGAGCCTCCGGGGCTGAGTGATTGAGAAGTGAGGTTTGAGATCGCTTCGACTGGCGAGATGACCTGATTATAAGATGTTAGAGGAGAGTGAGATTAGGATAGGACTGTCTTCAAGACTAGTCAAATGTCAATGATGATCGGCAGCAATGGAATAGAATAATTGTAAGAAGCAAAATACACATGAAGATATTCAATGCATGATATTACTCTTGTCATTGTCCTGCGAAGATTCGAAGCAAGTATTACCTCACCGTTCATTAACACTAGTAGTCATCTAGAAAATTCAATTAGAATAAGCTGCGGGAACTGTTCAGCAACCCAAACTCTAGAGCCTGTCCCTACTATTCTTGCTTTGATATTGCACACCAGTTGAGATGATCTGTTGTAGTAGAAGTCGGAATATGAGATGGCGATTTACGTCGATTGGGTTATATCATTCGAGAACATGAATCAATCAGGGTATATTTGGAAAGGATAAGAGATGGTCTTTTGCTCAAGTGACGATGATGGTGGAATACAAGATGGCTGAACCAGATATTAACAAACCAAAGGCGGACAGCTCCGCCTCCAGCTGGGAGCCTGATAACTAGGCCTCGACATATTCACTTTTATCAGACTCATTACGACCTCAAGTTTCTCGCAAAAAGTCACATCAATCTCTTCGTTGAAGGAATATCCATAGGCGGTCTATCTTTTAGCAGCAGTTAGTCGATATCTGTCACACCTCTCAATACCCGCAACCGACGACTCTACTACAGTCGATCGATCTGACTCCGTCATCGCCAACAAACGAATCGAAAAAATGGCATCTCCGTCCCTAGCTTCTTCATCTCGAGCTATCCTTTCCTTTCCTATAATATCGAAAATCGGTTCGACAAGAGGTGTTTTGCATCGAGCTAGACCACCCAGAATACCCAAACTCAATTCACCTCACACACCAAAGGAACCTTTACCTACATCAGGTACATCTCATCCCGTTGACCCGAAAATTCACCCTCGCCAAACCATTGCATCAGGGTCATCTACCATCCTACTGGAAGATACAGGTTTAACATTCCATCATTCTCCCCCACCGTCCGCGCCTTCATATACGAATGGATCTATGCCTCCTTTGCTCCAATGGCTCAACGGGAAGAGTATAAATTTGTCCGGTGAAGAGAAAGCACCTAAAATAGAGGAAAGAAGGACTTATGAAGGTGAATTGATTTGGTCGGAAGAAGTAGTTGGAAGGATGCAAGAGCTTAGAGCGCAAGGAAAGAGTAGGAAAGAGATTGGTGATGCGTGAGTCACCTTCCCCAGATCAACCCCTGTGTTCAGCCAAGAGCGCAAATATCGCTGTGAATACTATTAGGATGTCGATCTCATTGCTAACAGCGTTCTTGTCGTGCAGACTACAACTCCCTCGAGATCAATATCGTCTGATATCGCGAGTTGCACCCCAAACGGCTGTTCAAAAGGCATCTAGGCTGACGGAGATGGAGGAACGGAAATCTACTTGGGGTTATAACAAGAGACTAGCTAGGGCAGTCAGGGAGAAGAGAAAGGATTTCTGGTAGCGGATTAGCTTCGCATAGTCAATGACTATGCAGATCTGGTGGTGTCGCAAACAAGACCTGGCTTCCGATCGCCGTCATTTGTCTTCTATATGTGAATAGCTTGTCGAATCATAGATCACTCTCATTCCAACAAATGACATCAGAAGGGTGAAAGGAAGGACGTCACCCCTCAGAGATAAGCAGAACGTTTTGGGTCGTAGTTGGCCTGGACAAGGGTTGATGTATCAAAAGAAGGTATTGAGCGACACTGACACACAGCAAGGCATGACTGATATATTACCTAGAAGGCTCAGTGAAAGGTTGAACGACTGTTTGACTGACGTCACCAAAATGCTGCTCCGAAACCAGAATCTGTCGCATCCAGAGCCTAGACGCACCTCGTAAGACCAATCTATAAACAGGATAAGTACTCATAAATACCCTCGACCTTTTTCTCAGATGATCACCTATTTCGTGTACTCATACACTCATACACTCATACACTCATATACTCATACACTCATACACTCATACACTCATACGCTCATACACTCATACACTCATATACACTCATATACACTCATACGCTCATACACTACAACAGACCTCAGCTTATACATCAAATATACGGATACTCTCACACTTCACGCGGAGGCATTCTAGATTGATACACTTACGAATTGACAATGCCATCATCTAAAGAGGACTACGATCATGTCGACGCGGCATATGTGACCGTAACGGTGACCGCAGCAGAGGCCGAGCATGATGCCGGAAATAGTAAAAACCGCTTTAATATCGAGATGGCGTCCATGACATCGGGACAGGGCGAATCGCAAACTTCATGTTTCCTCAGAAAACAACTTGGACTCGAATGCCAGTATACCTTGAGCAGCCTGACTGCGGAAGACAGAGGAAAGCAACACCTCATCATCCCGTCCGAGGGTTCCTGGGATAACTCTCACTATCAAGCAATATACGTCGATTCAAAATTTGCCGACACCGTGAAAGGCGCGTTAGAGGATGGTCAACCTCGAACAGCTAGTTTCAAATTTTTTGGTTGTTATGACGATGAGACCTCCAAACTTGAATTGCCAATCCCTCCTCAAGGTGAAGCAAATGTAATCTTCGAGTACAGCGCAAAATACAGAAAACCTGATCATGAGATCGAATACAAAATCGGATCCTTTGATGAAAAACAATCGGATGTCTCACCCGCATCGAATTTCTTGCAGAAAGTTTTCAAGAACACATCCTTCACCATCACTTCAGAGATAATGAGTAATGAGCCTACAGGCGGCATTGCTATTGTCCTCAATGCAGTAGGTATTCAATCAAGACAAAGTAAAACTGTCAATCCAGCAGACTACAACTATACCATCAATGGATCTTCGGCAAAGCCACTGTTGGAGGAGAGCGTCAGATTGTATGAGGCTCATAAGCAAGGTAGTCTTGATGACATTCAAGAAAAGCAAGATACTATCACAAACACCGAAGCCGAGATGTTCAACAGAGCCACCGCTGTCATCTCATTCCGAGCTAGAACTTTCGGGCAGCCTAATTCTCTGTCCCACAACCCCTCAGAATGGTCTGAGACGTAATTTTACAATGATTACCTTGGAAACCAAATACCTGGCTACTGTCAATTATGCACTCTTTCCCAAGCCTCTTACCAATAGCTATTCGCTGTACAGTCATGAACCGTGTCTGGCGGGAGTGCGTTTGGAGTTTTTCTCTCCTTTTGGATAGTCTGCGGCTAGGTATATGGAAGCCTGACGTATTGTGTTTGGATGATTTCCTGGTATATACTGTCTATTTAAGGGTCAGTAGACCTGCGTTCAGCAAGGCATTAGGTTTACCATTCTTATCACAGCTTCGCAGTCCTAACCTTCATCAAAATTGGTTTTACTCCACTGTTGCAAGCTGTCTGTTCAGTACAGCCGAAGGCCATTCATGAATGAAATGCTATACAACTCCTTAGTCGTCCGCGTAGCCATCCAAATCACTGATGAGTTCGAACCCATCCGCTTGTTTCGACTGAAAATCTGATGGTGACATATAAAGGGCCGAAGCAACGGGCATTCTTGAACCACAGTACGAAGATTCGTCTCATCGCAATGCTCATCCAGCTTATGACCTGGTTTCGAACCAACATCCGGAATTATGTCAATCGTCATCTCCGGGTCTCACGCTCAAAGAGGTTTTCGCATACTCCGCTATCCTCTGAAACAACGGCTTGTTGGATTTGACGTCACCGATCATCAATTTTCGCTTGCAAACTTGTATTCGGTGCGCGTACTGTCAAATACAGCTTTTTGTCCGACTGACACCTTTCAAAGAGGGTACATTGTATGGCGTATCAAATTGATGACCGACCCATCCTTTCATGGAAAGGGAGTAACACTAAAAGGACAGACAACGAGTCTTTGAGGGGCTTGCATATACATATATTTGACCTTCATTGCGACCCAGGAGTCGATACTTCGTAAAAACATCTCTGGCTCTTCTCAGTCCTGCTTAGATTTCCCATTCCACTTGCTTAACATCCTCACCATTCTCCTGAATAGATGTCTCACTCGAAACTTCCTCATAATTCTTTTGAACTTGATCTATTTTCCTCTGTTTTCATTCCATCACTATGGTCCTTACCAGAGATATGCTCGCCACAACGGATTCAGCTTCCGTCAGACTTCACTTTTCGAGCGCTGTACACAATTCGGCGAACGATACTGATACTCTATATGATGTGACTGTGTCAAGGCCAACAGAGACGCTACCTGATAAGTACGAAGCCATATTCCAACGTTTTAGAGAACAAATCAGCATAGGGAATGATTTCCAGCTGTCCACCGTCTTGGATCAATCCGGTCGACCAGAACACGTCATCCAGTCAATCAATCCGGAATCGATCAGGAGATTCAATCAAGATCACTATCTTTCTATATCTGTCGACGATAGCATTCAATCGCAATTAAGAGATTGCGCTTCCAATGGTCATACCAATCTTTTATTCCAAACAGGGACTGTACAGGGTACGATCTTTGGTTCCCATAATAACAAGCTCGATGGGTATGGGATTGATCAACAGTCAAAATATGTCGATAATCTTGTATCTCATGGACCATTAAGCTGTCACTTATCCGACAAGGGCAGTGTATACCCCGCGTCCAATTGCAGGAGCCCAAGACTTGATCATCCGGTGGTGGAGCCGCCTTCCTACGAAGAGCGTGGCCTCACGTCTGGTCTTGCTAGCGGTCCTACTGGCGAAAAGAAGGAATCCTTTTTGCACTTCCTCCACTACGCACATAGACAGAGAGAATGTTCCCTCTATTGACAGTCAGGAGACTAGGTGTCCATTACCGTATAACTACTGCTGAAGGAGTTTTAGTGTTGAAAGGATGAGGCTGCACTGCACATATATACCAACTTGTACTTGAATTGTGTCTTGACTGGTGTGATGCAAAATATACTGATATCTCGTGTCTCCCATCCGAGCTCAAAAGGCTACCGTACAAACTAAACTTTGGCGACAAATGCACATGTAGCTGGTGGCCCCCGAGATTGGATTGTCTGAAGCAAGAAACCGAATCAGGTTAAGCGAAATGTATTGCAGTTGAAGTATGAGGATGATCTAAGCCTCTTGAAAAGCAATCACCTCATCAGCGAAATGACCTGGCTCGCTTGTCGTGGTGATACCGTAGGTAATGGAACATGATGTAATGTTATGCCACAGAACTGAGTGGCGATCCTCCTACTTGCATGCGAGCTTTGAGGACTTTTATCACTTTACACAAAGTATCTCTCTTCTGGACTTCTCTGTACAATGGATCAAAAGCCTGGACTCGCTGACGATACGCCTGATACTATGTTTAACAATGGGCTCTCTTACTGTCAGATCAGCCCTTTGTTTCGATATACTTCAAGCATAGGCCCAGGCCAGATGACGTAAATCATCGTCACTGCACTGACAATGGATGATTACGAATTCATCTTTTCATTAGCAATGACGCTGCAACGACCCTTTGTTTGTACAGCCTTCTACAAGATGAAAGCATTATGGCAGATGTGAGTTCGTGGAGCTAGGGATATGCAGCTTGAATAGCGCCCCTGAAAGATTGGTATTTATATATAGATGCATAAGGATATGTTCTTGTTAAAACATCCAGGATTTTAGTCAATTCAACACATCTGCAGCCCACGTCCCAACAGACAAATTTCCATTATTTTCTCGCTTGACACAAATCGCTGCGACAATCTTTACGATCCCAACACTCCATACCTGCGCCATCTGATAATATGACAGCACCAAGACATAAGCCTCGATCAACCGAAGATTACACCAGCGTCGATGCGGCTAATCTCAGGCTTGAACTTAGCCATATTCAAACGCTGGGGCTAGAGGGACATACCCTCCTGACGGTCGAGTCAGTTGACACTGCAGTCAGTGGCAAGGTACATGATCCCAATCAATGCTCTAGGAGAATGTCAGATAATCTAAAAGCTTGGGAAGAATTCATCATGATACCAACCAAGAATAAAGATGGCGAATATCATCTCACGGTTTACGACCCAACCAGAGCCTTCTGTCCTGATGCAGAATCATATGCAGCCCTAATCCTCACTAAAGAATCAGGTCGTGAGATAGAGAGACAAAGGAACTCTCGTGCTCCGTACAGCGTCAATGTCACCGTGTACGGGTATCCTAGTGTCAGTATCTCACAGCGAGCTTCCGCATATGCAGATTCCTACCTAGGGACGAGCGGCATGAACACTCCGACCACTACCGCCTCAAGAGGTGATTAAAATTATAGTTGGTCGAGACCAAATTTGGTATGCCTCTGAGCAGGGCCGGAAAGCGACTACGAGAGCTACTAAGTAGAGTACGAGACGAAGTTCACGAGATATACTGTACATTTCTTGGGGATAAATAATAGTAATAGGATACTGTACTCTATATCTATGTATGTATGGTTCTAAGACTACGTATCTCCGCTCCTTCTTATCTATAACGTTTATAGCGCCTTGCTAGCGCATCATGACAAAACTCTACGAGGAAGTCAAGACCGTCCGTCGAGCCCGTTTGCTGGTGGAGAGGTGGGAGCGCGACTATGTCATGTACCCAGGAGAGCTGCAGGGCTTAAGCGAAGCTTTGGGAGGACCAAATTCTCCCTTCACCTAAAACGAGGCTACAGGTTTTTGGTCCCGAGCCCTATCATTCCTCACAAACTCCTCCACCAAGAATAAAATTCGTAGTCTTGACTCTTATCAACTTTTTCTCATCGCCACCGACGAGATTTTCTTACCGTCCCTGTGTCTGACTTGGTATTTTATCATGTTGTAGATGCCGGTTAACTACATCAAATTATCATACTCACGCCTTCTCTTTTACTTCTTTACATGCAACGTCGTTTACAACATATCATACATCATGTGTGTCGATCGAAAATAACCTAGTGAGCTTTGTCGTTTATAGATGCTTGACACGCGCTTTCCCTTTTACTCATTTACATGTAACATGGTTAGCAACATGTATTGCATAAGATTAGATATATGGGAGCTGCAATGTTCAGATTACGTGGTGGAAAATCTTGCACAATTGTGCCACAGCGCGAAACATACAATACAGTAATTTGCCAAATCTCAATAAACATGACATCAGCTAGTTTTTACTGTTTTCGATTGAGTGTTTGCCTGCCTGCTTTGTCCCCAGCTATAAGGGAGGCGTCAGTGACGTAACCTTTTTTTGCAAGTCTCGAATGGGATCGCATCGATGGATTTTGCCTCGATTGATACCAGTTTCTCAAATTGTTCCTTGCAATGACATTCACAGTGATGTATGAAATGACTTGATACTATGGAGCCATGTTATGACGGGTAGCGAGGAATGGACCATTACCTGCTAGGATCAAGTTCTGGGAGGTGCTTTGCCGTGTCGCCATCTACCTTCAATCCATTCTATTCTCCCCAATCCACTGGCGCCTCCACTAGCCACCCATCCAGCTCGTCCCAGCCCACATACATCATTCCATACGACTTTATGTATACCTACTTCCGGTCTCCATGCTGCAGTTTTGACCAGATGGGAAGGAGGATCATTCGTTGCTCTTTTGGCTATATTCGGCGGACGTCGAGAAGTAGCATTTTCGAGGCCCAAGGTCTAACAAGAACGAGGTCAGTCAATTACTATGAGAGACATCGATGTTGTGCAAGGAAGTCAACGACTGCTCTTACTTCAGGGGAGAAATCATCTAGCAATCGATATTCATCTCTGATTTCACTATAATCTATCTCATACAAGCGTTGTAGGGCGAGAGGCTGTTCCAAGACACACTACATTTTAGCCCTTGTCCGATACAATTGGAGTCATCAAAGACTTACAGCTTTTCGTTTTCTGTAAAAGCCTAGATTAAAATTAGACAAAGTTAAAGCTCCGTCCGAGCCGGCGGATATAAGCATAGTATGGTAATCCGAAGACGCGATATCCTAGCGCTCCATCCTATGCTAAGCTGGGTGTACCTTACGTTGCACGCGTGCGTTGACCTGACTTACCCATACTTGTCCACGATGACTGCTGATGATATGACTTCTCCCCACGTTCATTCCTCTCAGCTTGATCATCGTGATAACGTAATCGATATCGCATATAACAGGAGCCGCCACTTGAGATAACCATTTGACTGCCATACACGGTACTGGATGTCCCAATGTATTAGCAATTTTGCTTCCCAACGTTCGCGATATTCGTTGCACTCACTTCGAGCTTTGTTCAGCTCGATCGGGTTATTAGGATCCCGCAGGTCTAACAATATAGTCGATCCGTCATAAGCGCCCGTAAGCACATATATTGGTTCTCCGCCCAAATGCTTCTCAGAAGGTGGTATCCGACCGATCGACAACGAGCGGATAGCCGAGGCGGCTGCAGACGTGTAAAGCGAAGGAAAGACTGTATCATGTCCACCTGTGAGTCATAATGCCTCGATTCGAGACACCTTCCGATGAAAGTCACTTCACTTACGCTCCTCCGAGTTACCGATGCGTAGTGCATCATACACGTCCCAGACAAGCAAGTGACCTGTGAACAAGCTTTCAGGACCTTTCATAGTCGTACGATGGATACAAGCAAGTAAGCTCACCTGTGGACAGGCCGACAGCTATTTTTGAGCCTGTCATCCAATCAATGCACATTGCCATGGCATCTGGTGTCTCGAGCCGTAGTAAAGCCTTATCCATGTTCACTGCGAACTCGTAATTTGAACTCAACATGATGTGCAGCCAAAATGGGCGCGGGGCGAAGAGCTCACGATATACAGGATGACCGTGATCTCTCCCTACGAAACGTGGATGTGGTACAGCGTAGAATGACACAGATCCATCAAGCTGAACAGCAGCTAGTATTCCCAATTTCGGTATCTTGATATTAGCCTGACCTATCGACGAAACGTCAAACTTCCAACATCGGGCGTTAGTCTTCCTCTTTGGTCCAGATTTGGACTAGATCCAGGTCTACTCACATCATCCCACGCTCCTAGAGGCATCCATTTGAGTGACATTGCCGGACCACCGCTGATGCAGAGCACCATCTCGCAGTTCATTTGACTTTGGTACGCGGAAGAATCCATTTGGATATCATCAGAGGCAGAAGAACCAAGAGACCATATCTGGATAGAGCCTTTTGACGATTTGGGCCATTTCTCAGCCATATGAGGGCGTGTGTCAAGGTGAGGCAGAGTCGATACAGCTAAGTATTGTTCAAAGCCAAATTCTGCGGTGAAAGACTCAATAAGCGCGTTGGTCAAATGTCAGAACTGGGAAAAGCAGGGTGATCCGTACCTTTCATTTTAGACTCAGGATACGGACACCAATCCATTCCCCAAATAGGTCCGCCAGCGAAAAAGGTATGGCCTTCGTGGGAAGTCATCGAATTGGTCTCCGCTATGTCAGCATTTAAGTAAATTGGATCTTTTTCGTCCAAGATGTTGATCGAGCAGCTTACCAAGGGGTTTCGATTCAAAAATGGAGAAAGTATGCTTGGATTGCTGATCGTGTGGACCCATATGACATGTGATATGGCTCTCGCCATTCCGGTATATCGGCGTTGGCAGATACGATTCTTCCGCCTCTCTATTACTTAACCTTAGCCTGGCGACCTCAAGGCGAGATGCATATCCATCTGAACATGGTACTCACGTCTCATTCAAGAAAACTAGTTCATTCTTGGTCCACCTGCCTATATCGTCCAAGCCCAACCTAACCTCATCTCTCAACAACCAATTCTCTCTATTTCCTCTATCCTTTTCTGCAATTTCGTCCTCATTTCCAATAGAAAGTTCCGGATACCATTGTTCGCCTTTCCATTCTTCCCATGGAGCTGAGAAAGTCAAGAAGGGATGTCTACCCCAATCCTCATTACGACGATTCTCGTTCCGCTGAACATTCGGTCCACTTTGATCTATCCATTCTATATCAGATTTCTCCCATCCATGATTCGGATCAGAGGTTAAGCGAGTCTGGAAAGGAATTTGATGGCCCGAAGGAAATATCGAAGGTCCATGAGCCTTAGATTGATCTCTTTCTCTAGCATTATGTCGATCTGTATCAAATTGACTCTTTGGAATTGTATTAGGCTTCGTCATAGATACAGTCGAAGCTTGAATCAGTGCTCGATGTTGTAAGCTCAGTAAACCAATTTCAGATTGACCATGTATTGGATGTGCTGCTAATGATGCTGCTGGTCTATTCGGCGGTGGCCTTTTCCCTTTGATCGAGTTGATAGGCTTTGGCGCTCGCGGTTTGGGATTTGGTATGTCGCTAGGCTCTCTGAGACTAGGATCAATATCTGTCTCATCTAATCCTTCCTCTTCAACCGCATCATCTATCTCTAGATCTTCGTCCTGGTCGCTAGCCGGTCCATCAGAAGCCGAACCTTCTGCTTCTTCTTTGGCCTTTCCTTTCCCCTTCTTATTCGATGGACTATCAGGTCTAAATTCACTTGATGCACCAGACGAGAAACTCGTATCTTCTCCGTTTTCTCCTTCATCCGCCGAATTAGTGGACCCATCCTTTGATCCTGACGCTTGGACGGAAGCACCAGCTTGCTCTTCTTCGGATGACAGGTCCGCCAGTCCATCAGCCACGTTGGAGTATGAAGCTCGAGCTTTCCGCTCACGTAGCGATACCATTATATGTGGTTCAACCTAGTTGTTACAGAGCTAGAGCAAGGGATGAACATTAGCAACTTGAATCTCAGCGCGTAATTGTTGATTTGTTTTGACATGACATCTCGTAATCCAATGAGCGGCGAAGACCGACACATCAAAATACGGCTAAACTCTACGAGTAGACTGAAGTGAACGATCGTCATGAACTTTCTTTTCTTTCCGAACCCATCGATAATACCATTCAGTCTCCTGGTGCACACCACATATAGCAGCACTTTTAGCGAAAAGCAACAGAATGGCAATGAGAATATCGACGAGACTGCTGAGATCGAGTCCGGCAGCTGGCCCTTCCAGAATCACGTCTCGAGCTTTCTCGACTCCCAGTCAGACTTCTCCATCGCCGAAGATTAGTTCAGTCCCATTCAAGATACATCCGGAAGATGCTGCTCAACGCATGTATATAAATGGTCTTTTAGCTTCGGGTGAGCTGTAGTATCCTGCCTGTTTGCTCCTTGCGCAGACAAATAATTCGATAGCTCATCTCCTACTTCTCGATAGCTGCAATACCGAATATGATATTAGCAGGATTATTACGTTTATTCGGACCATCGATAACACCCTTAGCGAACGAGTTCGGATTGGGTACGAATTTGAAGATGAAAGATATGAAAGCTGTGTTATATCCTATATGGCGTGTTGATAGTATAGCAGAAGGCGATGTAAAGCTGGAAGGCACAAAACAGAGAGTAGAGCCTAAAATGTGGATCAGTACGAGAGAAGGTTATGTACCAGGTAAGCTGTTTAATTTTCCCATCTCTTTGTAACTTGAACAATCCGGCTGATATCGAAAGTGATGCATAGGAAACCCTTTTGCACCGTTGTCATACTTGTCATTTGCTGTGCCCCCTCTACCCGATGATCTACCTCAATATAATTTGGCTGAAGATTTAACTCAACTGGGAGACGGATTTGAAGTTGTTCCAGTACCATTTACTGTTTCACCCCTAGGATTGGCCAAGAAGATAAGGAAAACAATCGGATCTAACAAACGATGGGAGAACATCTCTATTGATGAGTCGAAATGGGAAGAGACCCTGGTATGTTTAGCGTTTTGTCCTCTCCTTTCCCTAACATGAGTCAAAACGAAGTATTCCATTCTACCGAATTGTTTCGATTGGCTATCGAGCGTGCAGCAATGCGGATGATTGACAGGCAAGGTCATCAGCTGACAACCCTTCTTACGCATAGCTTGCCGCTTACCCTATCATGTTCCCCATATATATCGCCGAGTTTGAGCATGATTTAGGGGATGACGGGAAACGTACATACAACGTTATAATGGACGCGCACGATGATAATCCTCAAAATTGTCGTGTTAGTTGGCCACCACCTCCACAGCTTGTCGAGAGGTAAGTGTCTCTTATCAAAACATACTATCGTATTGATAGGTAATATTCGGGGAGATGTCAGAATGCTGAGATTCGATATGGTAGTGGACGTTTTGATAAAAACTATTTTGTCAATCCAGCTCCTTTCCTTCCAATGGCAAATCTAATAATATACCCATCAGTAGCACCTCATACTGCCGTTGGACCAAATACATCAAAATTAGTAGAGTCTTTCAGAGAATGGATGTCACCTTCACCTGATCCCGATGATAAATCAATAATAGCTCCTTCACCTACATTATCTTTACAATCAGATGAAGAAGTTGATGGAATAAATTGGGAAGATGCAAGGATACAAAATTGGAGTGGTAAAGAAAGGTTAGAAAATGGTGATTGGATTGAGCAGGCTTTGAAAACTCAAAAAGGAATTGAGACTTTGGAGGTAAGCTTGCTTTGTAATACGAATTATCCCATTTTGCTTTTAACGCGTCACTAAATTGAGCTGCTTATAGACAATGTCATATTTCTCCGCTCGTGCACCTCATCCAGAAGACTTGAAAGGTTTAGTAATAAATACAGCTGGTAAAAGACCTACTTTTGAAAGGAAATCATTGAGTGATATGGAACATCAATTGAGAGTTGATGTAGATAGGATGAAAAAGGAATTAGAAGAGACGAAACCTGAGTGGTTGAGAAAATTTGACGAGGAAAAGAAAAAGAAGGCCGAAGCCGAGTAAATCCAGAGGAAGGCAATCAAACTCATCAAGCTTATTGCGGATGACCGGAATATCTTGTTTTTCCAGTACATCCAAGACGTCCGTGCTTCCCACATATCATACAAAATCAAATATCAAACGCATGAGTATGCATAATGCATTTGTCTTTTTATCTCATCTGATCATATTATATGAGCATGAGGATATTTGTATTTGACAAAATACTCGTCAGGGAACCCCACATATCAAGCTGAATCACGCATCAGCATCAACTTGCTTTGCCTTTCCTTTCCCTTTTCTGTCAATCTCTTCTTCGATCCCATCAATACGCTCTTGTCCCTTACCTCCATTATGTTCATTGGGCAATCCAAGAACGGCAGATCCATAACCATTATGTTCTTCCGTTGAGTGGGTAGAAGTATCCCCATTTGTGAGGATTTGGTCTCGTATTGGTCCATTATGCCCATTTGCATGAGATCCAATTAAGCTATCTCCATCAAATGAATTCGTTTCTTTTTCTTCTTCTTTATTACCAATATTATAATTTTTAAATTCCCTCTGTACTCTTTCATAATGTTTTAATTCTTCTTCACTTACAGAAGGTTTTAATTTCTTTAAAGCAATTTCAAAATCTTCATAAGTCACTTTAACTTTAATTTCTTCAGAAGTAGCAATTTTACTTAAATAATATTCTACATTAATTTCTTTTGTTTTATTACCATTTTTTTCATTTTCATCTTTTTGATTTTCTCGATTAATTTGAATTACTTTTTCATTAATATTATTTGAAATTCTAATCATTGAATTTAAAATTGAATCAGAACATAAAGAATATAAATCAGCTCCTGTATAATTAAAATTTAATTTTTCAATAATTAAATTTTCAAAATTTAATTTTAAATTTTCATCTAAATTAAATTTTCTAGTTAAAGAATTTAAAATATCTAATTGTTCTTTATTTGTTGAAGGTATTGATAAATATAACATTTTATCAAATCTACCAGGTCTTAATAAACTTGAATCTAATAAATCTGGTCTATTTGTTGCACCTAAAACAAAAATTTGTGAATTTGAATTAACATCAGAATTTGACATTCCATCTAATTCTGCTAATAATTGTGAAACTATTCTATCCATTACACCACCTGAATCACCTTGATTACCTCTTTTTGGTGCAATTGAATCTAATTCATCCATAAATATAACACAAGGTGAAGCATCTCTTGCACGTTGAAATACTCTTCTAACATTTGCTTCAGATTCACCAATATACATATTTAATAATTCTGGTCCTTTAACAGAAAAGAAATTAAGTGAACAGGATGTAGCGACTGCTTTTGCAAGTAATGTTTTTCCTGTTCCTGGAGGTCCATATAATAAGATACCTATGATGGTGAGTAGGCATAAAACGTTAAAAGCAATTTCAATCATGTCGCTCGAAAAGAGAAGTAACTCACCAGACCTCTTCTTCAAACCTTCTCCGAACAGATCACCCCTTTCCAGAGGCAATTGTACTGTATCAAGTATATCCTTTTTGATATGTGCTAATCCACCAACATCATCCCAAGTAACATTCGGAATCTTCGGTGCTCCAATACTATCACTATAAGAATTTCTAGCTTGATTGATGGCCTCATTCAAATCATGCAAAGTAATTTGGATTCCAGCTAACTTAGCTGAATTGATTGAAATCTTATTTGACGAATCAAAAACGCGTTTGAGCGATAAATCATTTGCTCTCAAAATTAATGAGTTGATGTCTCCAGCATGTAAAGCAGCTGTTTGTCTAGCTATAGTTTTGAGATCTATATCAGGTGATATCTCATATGTCGATAAGGTATTTCGTAAAATATTGAATCGCTCAATTTCGTTAGGTGCCTAGTAATCATCATTAGCTAATTTAATTACTTCGAGCAAGTTGTTGTTACTTTTCGACTTACATTAATTTCTACATCTTGTTTGAAAACGCCCAGAACTTCGTTAGGCACGGCGTCGGCATCGACAGTAGTCCCCAAAACGACTACGGGCCAGTCAGATGATTGCTTTGCCGAAGTTATCAGGTCTTCTAGGGTTTTGACAATAGATGGTGGACGTCCTAAAACCGTACTTTCTGTTTTCTTTGCAAGAGCTTCGATATTATGGAGTACAATTAAAGACGGTGAACATAATTTTGCTTTCTCAATTCTAGCTTGTAGTATACCTTGAGTTGTAGCGGAAGAATCACCTATTATATCGTAACATTCCACCTATTCAGAACTGTCAGCGATCTTTCCACAAACGTTCAAGTGTATCGAGGTGTTTGAAGTAACTTACATCAATGACATTATATCCTAAATCATTTGAGATATATCGAATCAAACTTCTCTTTCCTGATCCTCTAGCGCCTTTGACTAAGATTGAAAGTTGCATGAGATAAGATAAAGTCGGATATGCGAAAGCCGTCTGAAGCAAATCACGAAGCTTTGTACAGGCTCCAGCGGCAAACGGTGGGGGAGGGGATTCTAAGTAAATGTACACCAGGTAAGCCCTTAAAGAGATACTGCGGAAATTCTCGATCATATTGATGTAAAGGGAATACTTCTGACATACCTATATCATGCCAAATGAAATCACCTTGCCGGTGCTGGATTCTATCCTTTTCAATACCAGTGAGAACCATCTTGGTACTTCCATCCATATCGAACCAACAACCTAATTCTCCGGCTCGAGCTTTTGACGATATCGAAATTTTAAAATCCTCTTCGAGAGGTACAAGCGGATCGTAAGATAATGAGGTGATTGTGAAATACACCAGGCCAGTATATTTCGGCTGACTTCGCCAATTACGGAGTTCTTTGTCTTCGTTTTCGTCTTCTTCGTCGTCCTCGATGGTTTCGTCGGACTCCATCGGTTTTGAAAGATAGACGGGAATCGAAATAATGTCTCCACTTCTGATTAATCTTTCATTTCCGTTATCAGTATCTTTGGATTTGCCTTTACATTTGTTTGAAAAGTACGCTTTCAATCCTTTCAACCATGCTCTTTCATATCGTTTATCCACACCCTCGGCAGTAGCTATTCTAGCCAACGTCATTGTTTTGGCGATAGGTAAAGAGGGTTGTCGAGCTCCAAATGGTGTAGGCTGTACGGTGAGATGACTCGAGGATGAAGAGATTGAGAGGGAGCGGTATAAAGATGCAGGTAGTAATATAGGATTTAATGGACTGGAAAGGGCCAGTCAGTTATTCAGCCTTGTCGCGATGAAGGTATTCCCACAATCATATTTGATCGACTTTCGAACAAAAATAGGTTGCTGTGGAGTGTGGAGATGACTTACAGATCCTCATCATATTCGTCCAACCTCTCCCAAGCCAAAGCTTTGACCAGTCTACCATTTGTTGAAGTTGAAGTTGAGCTTGAGCTTGCACCGGTTTCACCATTCTCAGTAGATTTGAGGAATACCTAAATTTATGGTCAGTGATCTATCTCATTTATGGGGTATGATCAAGAAAACATCAAACTTACCCAATCACCTTCGAATATTCCTGCTCTACCAAGCCCACCAACACCCATCCAACATACGTCTTCTCCTTCTTCTGAAACTCCTCCAGAGTATGTACCAGATGCTCTTACAGCTGTGAATTTCGTCCCTCTTTCAACTTCTTCTGTTATCAATTCATCAAGTCCTATAGGTGGTGAAGGAGGTCGATCACCTGGTCTAGGTGTAAGACTACCAGAAGTACTTGAAGATATACTACCTAATATTTCATCTTCACCATCTATATTCCCTGGAACAGTAAGAGATAATGATAGATTTGAAGAAAGGAATGTATCAGGATCGAAATTTGTAAGGCTCATTGAACTTCTAGCTATTGAACCTTCTCCACCTAAACCAATTTCATCTTCATACCCTCCTTCTTCTTGAGAAGAGATATATGGGTCAGTTGAAATGATTATACGTGTTGATGATGTCAATAATCCTTGAATAACTGGTTCGAGTAATAATACTTTTAACTTCTGTGGATGTGGTAAGAGTCCGCCTTGTCGGATTACAGGTGGGTGAAGTGAATGAGAGTCTCCATTTACTAATGATTTCGAATGATGGGAGGATGAATACAGAGAAGTCAGATCAATATCGTCTTGTGAGGGCAAATTATCATTCTCGTGTTCAAGGACAGGCTGAAGGATTGCAAGAGATAATTCTAGTGGTTCGTGAATATGCAGTAAGACTGAAAGAGGGGTGATTGAGAATGGAGGTAAGAGTGAAGGGTGGATGTAGAGTATACTGCCATCATGATTAATAGCATCCTATAAATAACATCTCATCAATAAGCAGCATTTATATGATTGTAATCTTACTACTGTTAGGTAGACTTTAGATTACTCACCTCTTCCAGCTTTTCTACCCATACCACAAGACTTCTTTCTTTCCCTTTACCTAACCTTCTGTCTTCTGGCCATTCTACAGCTATACCAACCTTACTTTCTCTCTTGTATATGTTAGGTTTGTTGGTTTGTACGATTCTTGACCATAACGAATTCGAAGCTTTAGCTATATGACTATCATTTGATTTTGAAGAAGAGCTAAGAAGTGGAAGAATTTCCGCTCGGATAGGTCTTTTAGGTCGATATGAAGTAGGCATAGTTCTTTCTTTGCGCGCTAAAGTCGTACCATTTGATCTTTCCTTGAGATGTGGGTATTCAATCCAAGTAATTTAAAGATGGAAAGCTCAAAAGTTAAGCTGTGCTTGTATGGAGTACGAATGTGGATTTGAATTTGGGTTATGTTCCCAAATGCGAAGCTTACTCGTATAAGATCTTAGCGCTTATGTTGACTCCGAATTAACCGGCTTGTTATTACTTTAACGTTATGGCCAATCACCGGAACTACGTTTCCATGCGTCCATAATTGTTGTTGAGCAGAATGCATCATGCCAAGGTTAGAAAGTATACAACATTCTAGTATGCGGAAATTATGGCAAATGTGATTATCTGTATGCAATACAGAGGCGGCTGTAGTGTAGAAGTGTGACTGCGTAACAGAAACTGACTGAGGATTAACGACTTTCATCCCCTTCTTGAAATCTACGTTGCGCTTCTTCCCTCAATCTCCTTTCTACTCCATCCTGGATAGGCCACATGAAAACTTCATCGTCCATTCCTCGTCGTAACGCATTCCAAGGTAAGATCCATTTCCATCCTCTGCCAAGTACGATATGCAAATTCTTCTTCAGACCATGATCATACGGCCTTTCATGCGGTAAAGTCTCAACTATTTTGCCTTTTCGTCCCAATTGTCCTTCGGTCAGAGGCAAAGGCACGAAGAAATATCTTTGGTCTGAGAACTTAGCTAGATTGGCTTCTAGTTTTGCAGGGATAGATTGATTTTGTAATTGGAGCCTTCTGATAGCCATCAAAGCTTGATTGTGAGCTGTTGATCTGCCTCTATCGATAGTTAAATTGCCCTTGATAAGCAATGATATGGTTGTGTACGCCAATCCCTATAACCGAGTTTAGTATTCATCAATAATTCTCATGATGATCAATTAACAACAATAAGCAATACTTACTGCACTGATGAGAGCCAGAATTATACCCAAAAGGACCATCAACCCCACATTCAACCTCAATATACTATCTTCATCAATTTTATCTAATTCTTTCCATCCCAGGAATGTTCCTCCAGCATATCGCCCAATGGGACCACCAGCTACGATCCAACTATATCTCCATTCCCACCAGTTCTGCCGTATATACTCGTTTGTCCATGAAAGCGTATATGCTTCTCGACAGCGAGTCCAAAGGGGCTTGTAAAGCGGTAAAGATATTATAGTGACGGTAGGTAGAGTGTATAGGAGTAAAGCTAAAAAAGAACGCATGTATGGAGCTGTCAAGCAATTTGCGAACTAATTTGAGGATTAGCAAGGGGATATCAAAACACTGTGTGAAAGAGATAGTCTTGATCACGAAATCTCGTCCTCGGACGCAGAAAAAGCAAATGTGGGACTTACGATCGGACAATGATGGTCCCAACCACCTCTACATCTTTCACAAGTGTTACAATGTCTAGTCCTAGCTGGTTTCCACCTACCACCACATTCACCTTTGTAGCATCTTTCCACTAACGGCTCGTCATCATCGTGCTCTTCATCATTCGCTAGACGTATTATCTTAGCTTCGGCAGGTGATAAACATTCAAAGATGATTTTCTTGTCCTGTATGAGAAGAGGAGGATCAAGTGGAGGCACGGATTGAACGGATGGTAAGAAGTAGAGTCGCAGAAATGATAGTGTCGTTGGTACAATTAAGAGAGAAGGAAGAATTACGTATAAATCTGAACACCTATTAGCTTGATACGAGCACAAGAATATAGCTGGCTCACAACCTATAATAGGACCGGAAGTGCTGTTCGAGATGAGATTGGCTGTTCGAGGGTGATCAGACCGTCAGTACTCTTTGAAATGTCCATCGTAGAGCGGGACTAGACTTACGCCCTACTTCAAAAGTAGCTATCTTCCATGCGAAGCTGATCAAACCATATCAGATGAGCGATTAATGCCTTGAACCATGTAAGACGAATCAAGACTGACTTACTAGAAATAGCTCAATAAGAGAGGAGGTATCAGCTGTTGAAGAAGCCGAATCACCAAATTGGCCATCGCTACTCCCAGCTTTGATTATAAGCAACAGTGGTGAGTTGCAAACATAAAGTTACTCAAGACCCATCGTTCATATGATATAATTGATTCTGTGCTTTGTTTACGGGGTCTCCACTCTCGACATTATCGCCACATTTTATTGACGCGATCAATAGCTTGTTCAGTCCTCCCATCTTATCTTATTATATGTTGTTACCCCACATCTACTCCGCATACCTCATTCTCCGCCAATCTATAACCTATTATCTTTATGGGTCACGTTTTATAACTTATTATCCCACGTCAAAACATTATCCCAGCCTTGTTCAACCTTCTTTCTTTAACCTTATTGTCGATCCCTCCTCAAGTCTAACCTGGATCCCCTTGTCACACACTGCTTTCCGCATATATATACCTAATTTTCTACAGTAGCCAAAACAACTGTCCGCTTTGTCCATATTGATAACAATTCTTATCATTTCCCTTTATTTAGTGATCACATCATCTACATCAAGATGAGCGTACCAGCTCCTGTGGTGAATCGCCAACCATCAGTCGAGGTCAAGTCCTCATCATCAAGCACTAGTGCGTTTAATCGTGTCTGACAAAAGTTTGTCGTGTGTGCTTGAGCTGACGAAAGATTATATAGAAATTCCCCCAAGCGCTTCATCTTCAACACTCCTTTCACAGTCGTCCGGAGCATCAGCCAATGCCTTGTATAATTTCAGACTCCTTTCGGCCCTTCGATCAGACAATCCTTCAGAAGTCCAACCATTTCTTGATGAGCTGAGACCATCAACGAAATCGGCGGATGGTATGGAAGATCTGGATAAGGTGGGAAGATTAGTCGGCATGGCTGTCAGAGTAGCATCAGGTCAGTCATTGTCATGTTTGACATTCTCATAGATCACTTCAGATCTGCGTGTCAAGTGAAGCTGATTCGCAATTGTAGCCCCGACTATTCAACTGATATTGCAATCACCTGCTGTACCGAACCCTAATTTACCGATCAGTGCCGGATCTCAGACTACCCCGTTACATGTGGCAAGTGAGATAGGCAGAGGTGAAATTGGTATGTAACATACTACTATCATAAACTTAGGCGTGGAGCTCATCGTGCTCCAATACTTTCCAGTCGAACTGCTCTTGAGTGACCCGAGGATCAACGATACTATCCGTGATGAACAAGGTAGAACAGCTTTAGAATGCGCGACTCACTCCGAGATCTCTCACCTCATCGAAGGTCAGTCGACCTATAAGTCCCGCTCAAGAGCCCTCACGCTGACTGAGCATTATTGTAACAGAGTCTCGAGGGCAATTGCAACTGAAATATCTGGCGAGATTAGCCGGATACATATCTAGTCCCTTGAGCTCGGTGGAGGAAAGCTTACACATGATTGAATTCTTGGAAGGACCGAGGTGAGTCAAATCTTGCGAACCACAAACGCATACCTGCTGACATGCATCGTAGGACGGGTATTCTCAATCTGAGTCAGCTGGACGAACGAAGTGGTACATCCCTTCTGCACGAAGCGGCTCGGCGAAGAGATTTGCGATTAGTTGAATTGGCTGTGAAACGAGGCGCTGACGTATTTGTGAGGGACAAGCGAGGAAGAAGAGTACTGGATGGTGAAAAGAATGTGGACGAGAGGATCAAAGTTTTTTTGCGACAATGTGCGTATCAACGGCTTCCTGTTCCATTTTATGAGATCATACAATTGACTGTTATCTTTTTAGTCAATAATCAAGATAGCCTAGTCCAAGGCAAAAGTGACGGTAGACCACCTGATCTTAGAGGTTTCTTGAGCAAGTGGGTCAATTATCGAAGTGGATGGCGGACAAGGTGGTTTGTCCTGGAAAATGGTGTTTTGAGCTATTGTAAGTCAAGGATTTTTCTTGGTCGTCAGCAAATGCTGACTGCAGGTCTGCCATCAGACCGCAACCGGGAGGACGAGCAAATCGCGTGCCGAGGCTCTATCGCGATGGCTGTTGCCACATTGCACCCGTCCACCGACGGCTCGAGGTTCGAAGTTCACTCCAAAGTTTCTGCGTCGGTGCCCAAATTTATCGTGAAGTCAGCTCATCGAGCTGAAATTGCCAGATGGGTTCAATCGATCCGGCTCAATATTGAGTATCACCAGAAGAAGGGTAACACTGATGGTCAGCCAAAGCGAAGTATGAGTATGAACCAAGACAGGACACCCGTTCCCTCTTTACCTCCGGCCGATTCCTTCCTCAGCCCGAAATTACAAAGAACAACTACTGGACTGAGCGGACTTGGAGTCTCAGCGCCAAGTATGCGAGGCAGTCAGAGAGACCTCTCCGCTTCAAGGACAGCTCTGACTGAAGACGATGCCACTGAAATCATGTCCGTCTTCGACAACGCCGATGGCAACAGCCTGATAGGCAGCAGCGAACGGCATTCGGGCATACCCCACGAGACGAGCTACGACCTTAGCGTTCTCAACATCAAAGCTCAACTGGATATGACTAGCCAGTTAATCGATTCGATCGTGACTCCTCCAGCATCTGAGAACGCTTCACCGGTACGGGGTGGCACAGAAATCACCAGATCGTCATCCCGTCAACAAGCAGTTAAGGAAGCCTTGAAACAGTCCCTTTCCACTTTGAGCAATATGATCAGTCAGAACAACATCATGGCTCAGAATAGGGAGAAATACTTGCTCAATAGAGTACAACGAGAGGTAGAAGCTAGACACTTATGGGAAGAGAATATGTTGACTGTTGCTCAGCAACAAGCTGAGGCCGACAAGCAATTGACCGAAGCAGCCAAGGATAACGAGAAAAAGCGTAGAGCCCTCAAACAAGCTAAAGAGGTTTTAGCGAATTTAGCTGGATCCGGAGGAGGGGATTTGCCCTCCTTACCCACCTCTCCGGGTCTACCTGCTCAACGATCGGCAGTGATAGATCAAACTATGTTAAACAAGGCTACAGCGTCATTACCCAAAACTCCGACTAAACCTTCTTTGACTCCTCGACCGTCAGTTCCGAACATTCAAGCAGCTCACGATGCTATAGTCGCTGCCGAAGGACCCTCCGACGACGAAGAAGATGATGATGACGAGTTCTTCGACGCGATTGAAACCGGTACTATCCCCAACTTGAAGCTATATGACAGTATAGCACGCCCTGACAAAGAACGACCTGGCACGCCTACCGCATTGGAAAAACAGCCCTTCAATCTCGATATTCAAAAACCGCCCACAAAGGGCACAATTACGGAATACTTGGCCAGAAAAAGTCTCGAGCCATATCTTCATGTCAGAAACAGATTACCAATTGATGACGATAAGAGACCTTCCGTCAGCTGTAAGTCGCATCTTTCTCATGTCAGCCGGTCGACCAGGCTACGCTGATACATCTATGTAACTATAAACAGTGTGGAGTATCTTGAAATCATCAGTCGGAAAGGATTTGACGAAGATCTCTTTCCCTGTAAGCTTCAACGAATGCACGTCGATGCTCCAACGAATGGGTAAGCTTCCTGAGCTTTATTCTAGAGAGCAAGCTTACGATCTGGATTGCCTAGCCGAAGATATGGAGTACGATGCTTGTCTGACCGTCGCTGCTTCCGAGCAAGACTCTCTTAAGCGAATCGCTTTCGTCGGTGCTTTCGCCATGTCAAATTACTCCTCCACAATAGGTCGGATTGCCAAACCGTTCAACCCGCTCTTATCGCAATCTTTCGAATATGCTATACCCAACAGGTACAGGTATATTTCAGAGCAAGTCTCGCATCACCCTGTATGTTTTCCTATCTGTTTCTCAGTTCTGAGGGACCATTTTGTACTATTCAGGGCTGACCTGTCAATGTGTATCATCCAGCCAATTTCGGCTTGCTACTCCGAAGCGCCGACTTGGAAATACTTTGGTGAAGTTGATGCTCAAAACAAGTTCCAAGGAAGATCTTTCGAAATTCGTCCGACCGGTGTAGCTCACTGTGAATTAATGGTACCTCGCTCGTGGGTCAATGCAAACTCGGATTACCCTGATGCTGGACCAGAGTATGGCGATGGGCTGGTAGTCGAGCATTACTCATGGAAAAAGGTCACAACCAACGTATCGAACTTCATTATGGGTAACCCACTGATCGATCACTATGGTGACCTCGTCGTTAGTAAGTGGATACTAGAATTAGCGTTGATTGTACCGCCCAGCTGATCAAAATACCAGCTAATCATCGGACGGGTGAGACTTGTACTTTGACTTTCAAGCCTAGAGGATGGAGAGGTAAAGATGCGTTCGAGATCAAGGGGAATGTAGTTGATTCCAATGGAAGGACAGCATGGGACATCGCAGGAAGTGAGTTCAGCTTCCCATGGCGAGCAACGGGTGAAGCTGATTGCAATCACGTCATCAGGATGGGATACCCAGCTTATTGCCAGACAACACGGTACATCTGCTCCGCTGGAAGTGGATACCACTTTCTCCCCTACACAAAAAGAGTATCTCTTGTTGTGGAGAAATAGCGAGAAACCTAAAGCGCCTTTCAATTTGACTCCATTCGCTGTCACTCTGGTACGTTGCGCCGGCGCGACCAACTCTCATTGCCATGATGGTTCGCGTAGAATTCTTGTTCGCTGACGTAACACATTAATGGGCTTGCAGAATGACATTCCAGGCGACTTAAAGAAATACCTCGCTCCTACCGATTGTCGTCTTAGAACAGATCAAAGGGCTTTTGAAAATGCAGAATATGATAGAGCACAAGAGTGAGTCATATTTTACGTCTATATCGCATGGTAATTCCTGACGATAGATTGGGTTACTATCAAAAGGTTGAAGACATTGAACGAAGAGAAACAACGATTGACTCGTAAACTACGTGCAGAAGGTAAACTACCGCCTCACGAAGCTAGGTGGTTTGAACCTACCGTAGATTCAGACTCGGGCGAGAGATTATGGATACCCAGACGGGCAGACGATGGGGAAGTCAAGTTCTGGCACGAGAGGGAGAAAGCTGATTGGGATAGTGTCGGAGTTGATCATATCTTTGCTGAAGACGAACGATAATCTTCGCATTGGGAGTAATAGTGACTACTTTTCTATAGATTAGTGCAATATCTATGATGAATACAGCTATCAATCTTCCGGAAAGGTTCGCCTGTTAAACTGAAGACAGCACAATTTGCGGCATTATGTGTATCTGTTGAGACAAGAGATGCAGGGTTATATGAACAAGTGCTTCATTTTATCATTCCAGGTCCCCTAAATTGCCTTCAGAAGCGAGATTTACAAATTCTAGACAGATTACAACTTATCCCTGAGATTGTATGGTAATATACACATGCTATGATCGTTTGAGTTGCGTCGAGCCTCTGTGTAAGACCAAATCACGATACAGAATTTACCAAGTCCCGTTTGAGATCAGGTTCACAATTTAAGTGACATACAGTGTTATTTGATGACAGAGAATGTAGAACCGTATATACATATAAAGTATATACATATACTGTACATATCGAGTATATACATATATATCAAGTATATACACAGATCAAGCCCAGAAAATGAGTAAATTTGTCTTCTCGTCCATGGCGTACCAAGGCCCAAGCCAGCTTGCTATGACAAATTCAGAAATATATGACACGCAGGAACCGAAACTGGCAGCCCATCGAAATCCAGAATAAACAAATATAGCAACTATACCTTAATTTAACCTAAAACTTTAGTTATCGTCAACAGCTGATTGTTGACGAAAGAAAATGAGACCTGAAATGGTCCCTGGAGTGGTAGACAAAGCATCGACGCTCTTTTTGAAGTCATAATCGACCTCATAATTTGGAAGAGCGGAATCTAGAACCTGTTGTGATGGACTCAAGCTATAAAGGTCGTTGCCATTTTTGTCACGGGCGACTAGCCAAGATCTGTTACTTAGGGTATCGTTGAGTTTTTCCGTGTTCTTCTGTACGATTTTTGGATCTTTAGAGTCTTCAGAAAGAGGAATACAAAGTGCTGAATCAATAGTGAATGATCTTTTGTCTGGATCCGCGTCTGGATCCGCGTCTGGATCCGCGTCTGGATCCGCGTGACCTCTGGCCATAACGTTCTTAAAGCCATTCCAAGGCCAAAGAGGAAGCGACTCTCCAATACTTTGGCTGGTGGATTCTGAGTGGATGCCGAAGTGGATAGTCCCACTGACACAGGCTGGATCTTTTTCATGCTCGGCGACACTGACGATTTGGCTGTGTAAACCATCATCACAAGCGATAAAGAGTCTATTGTTACGATAGATATAGTTCGGATCGCTACCTGACCTGTTAACATCTGTACTGACGGTTTTATTTGTGATACATCTGGATATCATGAGAGTCGTTCGCACTGTATAGTGCGACCAGGATGTCCTTTGTTCCCGTTACACAATTATGCGATGTCACAAAGGAGTAGCCACTTTCAATCAACTACAGGGTCTTCAAACTATTGAGTGCGCAGTGATCAATGAAATATTCGAATGTTGATTTGGTGCACTGCCATTCTTCTATGGCGCTTGGCTTTGAGGGATCGTACGATAGCGTGTTTAGCAATCAAAATCTGATCTCAAGGTGTTATTACGGTGCCAGTCTAATGGTGGAGTTTGACTAGGTCGGTCAAGCGATACAGGCTACATGCGTTGTATATAAAATGTGAATACGAAGACTGTATATTTACAAGACTGTATATTGGTTCATTACTCTTAGATCCAAGTAGAATCCAAATGTGGTTACGAAATGTTGGTAGGTCAACTACGAGACGAGCTTTAAAGGATATATCATACATGTATTAGGGCTATGACTCGAGAAAGGGAGTAGTATGAATTGTACATATACATGTATGAGTTTTAGTCATACTTCATTTGATTCACGACATATGAGCACGGTGCTAGCGTATTATGGATCTCGTACTGGGACTCGATCAGAGGACCTAAAGCTACTTAATCGTCCCCCTAGTAATTGAAATCCACATAGACATTCCCAGTCACAGTACCTTCAGCCTTCTTATCATTGGCGAATTCAACGAATTGCTTGTGCATCTGTTCGTCGCAATTGAAGAATCCATGCACTTTGTCGGTCGTGAGAGTTAATCCACAGGTTCTGGTATCGTCGAAAGACGCGCAAAACTTTTTACCGAGCATATATCCCGACAATCGTTTTCCGTAGCCTTCTTCTTCTCTAGTACGGATGCTGATGGATTTCGCAGTAAAGGTGAGGACTCTCTCGTCGCGCTTCTCGTCTTGTTCGAATTCCACCTCTGCCATATCTGAGCAAACAATTGAGATGCAAGCAGAGCGTTTGGTAGCCTTGTTGGCGGCGGGGCTGGAGGAGCTAGTTGTGAGCTCTGCCATTTTGTGTAGAAATGTTGTTGTCTTATCTAATGGTTGTGAAAAGGTAGAACAGGACGATAGATGAGGGGCATTCCAAACGCTTATATACTGTATCTTTTGGGTACGAAATGTTGAACTGTTTGCCACTTCATGCCAATTCATAGTCTTCTTAAGAGGCGAAGACAGGTGGAGGCAGAATGAAAGGATGGCTTGGCTCCGAGCTTACCTTTTAAGACGTATGATATCATGAGAGACATTGAGTACGCTCGGGTGGGTCTTGTTATAAGCATCCTTTTGAAATTCCCGAGCATTCTCCAGTCTGAACTCAAGCAATCACTGCACTCGCTTAGTGTCAAGAAAGGATGTGCGACCTAGGCTTTCATCTGACGTTATGAATGATCTTATCAAAGTCTCGGAGACCGTCGGCCGGCTCTTGGCTTAAGTCTCCTTTCGATCTCCTGAGGACTTCTCAAGCATGAATCCAAACTAATACTTCCGGTGGTCCTTCTTTATGCTTGAAGGATATCCTTTCTCCTAAACATTTTTCAAAGGTAAGAAGATTCGGGGATAAACATTCATCAGAGAGATAGTTATATACTCAATCCAGATAATTCTGGGCAAACGAAAGGGGATGACTTGCACAAGATGAGTGCACACTGGACTCAATGTCGCGGGCTGACTTGATAATCTGTTTCCCAAGCAACATACCTTACATCATCACTATGACCATTGTACAACGTGTCATCATATAATATCTAATCACCGTGATTGAGCTTTTTTTCCGTCTGCTGTAAATTCAGCGCAGTAACCTTTCCTAATCATTGGAAATTAGCAAGTAGATGGCTCATTATCGCCTTCAATTAAAGGTAATTTCGGTCCGTAAGCTCTTTGTTCAGGTAATGGTAAACCTTCACCATCCCAAACGATGAATCGGCTATTTTATAAGGACACATCAGCTCATCCTATCTATGCTTCTGTCATGGAAGTCTTGTAACTATGAGGTGAGATCATAAGCATGAGAGAATCCGAGTGACTCACGAGGTTGAATCAGGGCTCCAACATCTAGCAGGTGCGAAATAAAAATCATAATGATCATAGGGTTCATTTTAATATACGAAATTCAACTTTTATCCAAAACGAGTAAATTAGCTTTCAAATTCCCGATACTTACACTTTGAAAGTATTCTGAACCATTTAAAATTGATCTCAATATAAAATTAATTTATACTTACCAATAAATCATCACCTTTATTATAATCTTCAATCCAAGCTACAGAATATTTACCCGAATTACTTCCTATCCAACTCATTGAAATGCTTTCCCCGCCTACGAATTGATTAGGCCAAGTTGAATTGAATTGTACATTCGCTTGGCGTTTTATGAGATTTTCGGAATTCGAATGTGATACAATATTAAATTTGGAAGAAGGAGCTGCAATTGTTGAACTTAGTAAGAAGAGATAAGAAAGAGTAAGTAAGAATAATAGCATTTTGATGATCGTTTATGTACTTTTCCTTGAGTTCAGTGTCAAGTCAAGTGAGAAGGATTGTTATGGAGAAATTGTGTGTCGGTCGACAGAATCGTTCATTATATATATACAATAAGTGACTCCACAATACCTATTCAGGATATCACTTTCCTCAGAAACACGACCGAAAGGCGATGTTAAAAAATTAGTGTGTATTGGTCTTGAGCTACTGGTAATGCGGACACACAACCCGGACCTTTCATGTTCAATCAACGGACAGTGGACAGGATACAGTGAACTGTAAGTTGTGTTTCTCCAGAGCAAGCACAGCCTTGTAAGGTTTATTCAAGCAGTTCGACTTGTAATCCGCTCCTCTCCAATTGATAATCAGCTGATCAAGATTGAGGTACCTCATTGCTATCGGCTTAATCCGAAAGATTTGATCCGCAAGAGCGCAACTCAGGTCCCAATGATCTGCAACATTTCTACAAAATTTATGAGGTCAATAGCAAAAGCACAATCCAATATTACACGATACATAATTACGATTATACCCAAAAAGTGAAATAACTTCAGAAGATAGAAACAATTTATGCATTTCCCGATCCCCATAATTGAATCCTACCGCTTGTGTTTCCGCCTACTACGTGATCTACTATATTAGGATGAGAAGCAGTAACAGCAGGTACAGCTGTAACACTGAGAGGTATCGTTTATGATCAGCTTCAATTTCTCATATTCACTCGTAATAAGGCAGGTCACGGAAGAAATAGACTATAAAGTGGTGATCCGCACTTACACTTCATTCCATAATTGACAAATCTTTTCTCCGCTAGCCGCGACTACATCAAGACTTCTTTTCATATTTCCAACAGTGAAATGAGGCATATAGTCCATATTCAGAGACCATTGTGCACGCAAGATTGTTAACCATCTACCGGTTTGACAATTATGCTGTATTTGTTTAGATGGCGTGAAATGTGAAGGTGGTAATGGTTGAGGTAAGAGTAAAGAAGAAGGATTTAGATTCCATACTGTAGCAGATCGAAAGATTTAGCCTCGGTACTTATGATACGTCTTCGTTAAGACGTGTAACAGAGAAGGGATAGGTAACGAGGATCACTAACCCCTCAATCTATCATCATAACTGGTAGTCAAAACCCTTCGTCCCCAAGGATCCCAATAAGCTGAACTACAACTTTTACCATGTTGCCAACTTCCTCTTAGCAATCCTGCACCTTTCTTCGATGTCATGTATTTTGCAACTTCCTCATATTCCGTCTCGCCCGTTAAATGAGTATCCGGATCATCTCCGTTTGCTTCTGATTTCAGCGGAACTGACTCAGGTTTGTTTGACTGCGGTACAGATGAAAGAGATCGGACATCCCACAGACGCAAATGTTGGTCATTTCCCGCTGTTATAACTAGATGAGGCATGAGGGCTACGATCGAAGGACATGACGGAGATCAGCCAAATCGAAAACATCATTCAACACCGGAAATGATGATGTTACGGACAAATACTCACGATTTACACTCAATCCACCCAATTTAGCAGCCCTTCCTTCTTCTTGTACAATCCACCTTCTTCTTTCTCGTCCACGCTTATCTTCTCTAAAATCACAATGCGTCATACCTCCATTCCTATCTGCAATCCAAGCTTCCTGACCATTCGGTAAAAGATCAAAATGAGTGACTAGCATATTATCATCTGTAAATGCGAAAAGTTCTGTAGATTTCAAAGTTGAGAATGATAAATGCCGAAGAGAGCAATCATAAGATGATGTAAAAAGCTAAACGTGTGGATCAATAATTTAACCTTGCATCTCTAACTAAGTGAAACATGAACTCACTCCTGATCCATTAACAGGATCAACTTTCATAGCAGTTATAGCACTTCTAGCATGTGCTTGTATTCTCCAAACTCTACCTTCATATTGTTCTCCTTCTTCAATTCCATTTGTATCATCTTCAGACTTCACTTTTTCTTCTGGAGAACCGAGAGCGTCCCATCTAAATGTGAAGAGATCAATTTATGCTTTGATGAAGAAAGGTCTCAATAAGAAAGGTGAAAAGGAAAACTTACATTCCAAGTTGTCCAGATTTATCACCTACCAAAACTAACGTTTTCGTCTTTTCAGGATGAATAACCATACTAAAAACTCTGTCATTTGTAACTTTCGCATTTGCTTTAAGTTCCATATTTTTAAAAGCAGATTTTAGTCGAAGTATTTCAGAAGGTATACTATCTGAATCTGAATATGATTCTTTTGCTGAATCTTCATTTGTAGGATATTTTCGAGGATTATCTAATTTCGAAATAGATGATAAATATCTTTCCTGCAGAAAAATAGAAAACAAAACAATTAAAGTGAATAAATAATTCAGCTCTTGTACTTAATATGATGAAATTGGAAAAAATAACTTACTAAACTTTCTCCTTCTCCTTCTTTCGGATCTTCAATCATTTCACTAATTTTCATTATTTTTTCTCTTTCTTTTCTACTTAAAACTTTTAAAACTTGACGTTCTTTTTCTTCCTCTTCTAATTTAACTTTTAAAATTTCACTATCAACTTCTAATCCTGCTAATCTACCTGATCTTCTACGTGGACCTTCATCTTGAATAATATTTGAAGAAATTGTTTTACGTTTTTTATTATTTGAAGAATTAGAAACTTTTGAAGGAGTTTGAAGTTTTGATCCTGGAATTTTTGATGAACCTGTTGGATCTAATCCTAAAGAATCAAGTAAAAGTCGATTTTGAGCTATTGTTTTTTGTCTTTCAAGTTCACTATTTAATCATCACTGCATTAGTTTATTTTGTAAGAGACAAAAAGTGTAGTATGTCTAGACTTACTAATCATTATCCTCGTCGTCCATTTTGAATTTCCGTTCCTTTTAATTCAGTTTGTTAGTTGGAGTGAATTATTCGATATTCGTAAAGCTGAATGACTTTTCAATAATAATATTACTCGATGATATATATCTTTGATTTTGATCGATCGATTAATCATTTTACGCGTTTGAACTGGGGTGAGTATTAGTAACCCTGAATATCTAATCTCATACATTTAATATCATAACGCGTCCAACCTAGGTGATATTCATAAAATCACCAAATCTTTCTTTATCATCTTAACGACAATCAATTCACTAAAACGTTTCTGTCATATAACCAACTACTCATCAAAATACCTACACTAATCAATGATAGCTGGAATAGGTATAGATATATTATCTTTAAATAGATTTCGAAATTTATTAATTAAAAGAGATCCTTATAAAATTGCAAAAAGAATATGTACTTCTAATGAATTTGATTTATTTAAGAAATTAGACATTGTTTCAGAAAGGAATGGGAATGGGAATGAAAATTCAATTGAAAATAAAGATGAATTAATAGAAAAACAATTAAAGTTTTTATCATCTCGGTAAGTTCCAAAAAAAAACAAAATAATAAAAAAAAACAAATAATTTCATACCATTTTTTTCAAAAATAACTGAATAAATGAATAAATAAATTTCAATAGTTGGACATTAAAAGAAGCATCATATAAATCATTATCTAATCATTTATTGAAAATAAATTGGAAAGATTTAGAAATCAATAAAAATAAAAATGGTTCTTTAAATTTATATCCAATTCAAAAAGATCATAGAGATAAATTTAATTTAATTGCTAGTTTAAGTCATGATGCTGGATTAATTGTTGGAGTTGTAATTGCTCAATTTAAATAAACAACGATCAATTCGCAAAAAAGATCAAGAATTGAAAGAACGTTCATCAACTTGACTTTAAATGTAATTTTAAACTTTATTGTACATTCCCATCATATCGATACCAAGCATTTCACATATATCTTATAACAAGTTATACAAAATTCAGTCGCATATGCTATATTATGTGATTGTTGTTATACATCGGTCCCACACACGCCACAATTATGCAGAATATATGTAAAGCATTGCAACTATTGTCGTCTATTTCCCATGTTATTGCCCAAATTCAACCTTCCAAGCATTCCCATCATCCCTTGTTTTTCTCCCTTGCGTTGCGCTCGATTCTGTGTTCTTTCAGTTCTCGATTCAAAGCCAAGACCTAGTACATTTCGTGAAGTAGGTTGAACCCGCTTAGTAATTCGTAAATTACGCTTCAAGGTCTGAGTACGTTCCGGCCTAACTGGCTGCTGTCGGTATTGTTGTTGACGAGTTTGATAGGATTGAACGACGGTTTGTTGGTATGATTGTTTAGTACCAGTGAAAGGTAATCTATCTTTCCATAATGTGGGTTGATATTTTCGTACTTGTGCCTCGGAATCGGGAAACTATATAACAAACCCTTAAAGTCAATCACATTTACTCGCACATCATACCTTGGCACTGAAAAGATTACGGAAGAGACTTGACTCACTTGACCCCTTTGTCTACCTCTTCCAAATCTCCCGACCCATTCTCCTACTAAAGTACCCGATCTTCCTTGTCTATTTGCACCACCCAGATCAATCGGTCTGTCTCTTTGATCAACATTAGCAAATATCTCTCTTCTTAGTCCTAATGCTTTCGCATCCCTTTTCAACGATCTTTGTCTCCTCCTTTCTTCTTTTTCCTTTTGACGTTGTATATCTTGATCCAATCTGTCTTGTCTAGTTGTTTCTTCTCTTCTATCTTCCTTTCGTATGTTTCTATCCGCACCAAATCTAGCACCTTCCATTCTTTCCCTTTTATCATCTGTTGTTCTCCTTCCAAAGATATTCCTGTTCTTATTGTTCTTCGGTAAAACTGGGACAGGTGACGATAAATCCCTTCTTCTTCTTATTGGTGGTGATCGATAAATGGCCTCTTCAGTTTGACGTCTATACATGAATTTCTCCCAAACACTAGGTTCTCTTCTTGACCTAGATCTGCCATAATCAGGCGGATATCCACCTTGTACATTGTAAAGGGTAGTTCTAGGTGCACTAAAAGCGTTATTACCTTGACCTGGATAAGTTGTACCTGCTAAAGTAGGTCTTTGACCTTGTTGAGGTAAGATTGTAGGTCGAACTTGATTTTGATAAGGAGTTGGTATCATCGTTGGAGGTTTTCCACCTGGAGCTACACCTCTTGCCCAATTACGTACTGTAATACTATCTTCAGGACGCAATTCATCGACTTGCTGTTGTTGAGGGGATTTCCCGAAGATCTTTTGCCAGAATGATGGACCTTGCTTAGGTTCTTGCACGTTCCAGTACGTTTGGTTATGTTGCGGTAATCCATTCATACCTATTGCTGGAGGTTGAGAGTAAGCCCGGAGCGGTTGAGGTGATTCAGCATCTGAAGGTGGATCTACACTTTCTCTTGATGGCGATTCTACGATGTTGTTTTGAGGCGGTGGTTGATTCCGAGCTTGAGTTATCGATTGAGCGATCCTGTAAGGACCACCCAAATTAGTAACCCATGCACCGGGCTGACGGTAAGCCATAGGCGGCGAATACATGTTGTACACCTGAGGCATTGCTGCGTATGCAGGTAGAGTGGCGCCTGAGTAGTACGGGTCATAATAGGGGTTATGTTGGTGGGATTGTTCAGATCCAGTAGGTGACTTCGGATGATCCCTTTTCATAGGAGGAGGAGACAGATCGGGACAGTGATCCTCTGGTATAGGATGAATATTCGGTGACGGCGGGGTAGTAGATCGACTTCGTACTTGAGGCTGCGGTGGAGGTTCAGAAGGAGGATGATACTGTGAAATCTTTGATCTAGTAGATTGATCTCGCGGCTGCTTGTTCATCATCTTACTCATCAAACTGGATGTCTTAGGAGGTAGTGGCGGAGGTCTATCTTCAATCTCTGCAACGACACTTAGCCTTTCAGGTGCTATTCGAGGCGAAGATCTTGCTGACCTGTGACCATCCCGAAACCACTTCAGAGTCACTCTCAGCCTACCGCGAGACCCAGATGGAACTTCAAATGATACGTGATCATCATCAGACCGTAAAGAGTGAGATATTTGCCCAGGCGAGAAATGTATATGAGGATGAGTATCTGTTTCTAGCGCTTGATGGGTTAAAGACCTCTGCTCGGTAAGTGCATCCGTTGGATTACTCGATGTTGGACTAGGGGCCAAGATCTCGATTGCTGAGGCAGGAATAGGATGAGAAGGCAGGATCGAAGAGGTGACCGGTGGCGGCGGACGAGCGGTTGGTGAAGCTAAGCTTGGTACTGGCGCCGATGGCAGATTCCTGGGAGTTGAGTGCGCTGTTGACAAAATAGTAGAAGGAGGAAGAGGGATCGCTGCAGCACTGGCACTGGGAGTTGGAGGCGGTTTCGACTTGTTTGATTTATTGGATTGATTGGACTTTGATTTGGTTGAAGGTTGGGCCATATGATTCGATGCTGTCGCGGTCGTATCGATAGACTGCGGAGGGATGTACTGGACAGTCGAGAATGCGACTTCGTGCGCGGTCGTTCGGGGGGCCTGCAGCAAAATGTCAGCGTGTCAGCCTAATCGGAGATGGAATGTTTATCTTTGGAACCCACCTCTGCAATGACCTGCTCGGGACTGGAGAAGAAAGTACCTCCGCTCGGCGGTAATGGGTATGTTGCAGGTTCGAAATGAGCCGTTAAATCTCCTACTGACGGATCTCTCTGTCGCCTACTGAGGGCTATAGCCTGATTCAAGCCATCGAAAGATTGCTGGGGAGTGAGTGCAGGACGGAGTGGTTTTTGTGATCTGTGCGATGGAGCTGCGGGGATTTGGGACGCCTCGGTTGAAGGATTGGCAAGTACAGTAGGAGGCAAAGGAATATGGCGAGGTGACGCATGACCGACTGAGTCTTCAGCTGCCGGCTTGAGCGTGATGACCGCTGAATGATGACCACGTGATCCGCTTGTAGAAGGCGAAAACGGTATTTGACTGGATTGGATGTTTGTAGCTTCAGTGGGAGGATCTCTCGCAGCTGGCCCTGGCGAGCCAAGAGCTGTTTTGACAGATACAGGAATTTTGATTGTATCGGCATGGATCGCTTGACTAGTAACTAACAACGGCAATGGTTGACGAGAAGCTTTGATTATCGTTGCTTGCGAACCAGCGGATTGCGTGTTCTGCATCGAGACATGACGGTGTGAGCCAGCAGGCTGCACCACTGTCACTTGAGATGAAACATGTGTAGATGGAGGTAAAGGCTGTTTTGCCGCTTGTACGATCGTAGCGTCTGAAGGTGTTTTTGACCTGCCTGGTAAATAACCAGGTACGGGAAGATGATAAGAGCCCTAAAATTGTAAAGTCTGTCAGCGCCAAAATACCTTGCATCATCACAGAGACAACTCACCTCATAGTGATGTTCCCTGCGATCCGTTTCCGGCCTTTGAGTCGTTCTGGCAATACTATGCGTAGTATTACTTCTAGCTAGATCAGCTTTCTCCACTCCCGCTACACTTGAAGAGCGCTCGCTATTAGGGGTAGGCAATGTCGTGCCACTTCCGGCAGATCGTTGACTTCCCTTAGTCCTACTTTCACTTCTATTCTTCCCAAGCAAAGAATCCAATCTACCAGTAGTGAAGTGGGAACTTGAATCTATTTTGGTAGGTCCTCCTTCCGTCTCAGCCAGCATATCGAGAGGTAAATTCAAGGCGGAGCTGATATAGGCTTCCCTTTCTGCATACTTGGCTGTAGGAGTAGGTGAAGGAACGATCTCCTCGCTTGGTGAACGTGACGGTCTCGTAGAAGACGGATGAGATGTCTCTCTCGGCTTGAGAGGGTGCCCAGCTGTATTGGCCTCGCCAGGAGGCCGGGCGAGGAGGGGTGCAGGAGGTGGTCGCGCGGGTTTGACACTCGAACGGAGCTTTTCAGATGGTCGGGGACTCTGTGAGGGAGGAGGTCGAGGATCTGTTGGTTGATTAGACCGCGAATTCTGAGGGTTAGTCAAGCGAGAAGTTTTCACCGGCAATTTGCTTGATGGCGGCTGAATTTCGATGGGTGGACCTTTCATGGATTCTACAATAGCGGCTGGAGCGACATTGTGGGAACTAACCGGTTTTTGAGAAAGCGGCGGACGTGTAACGGTGTGATTGGAGGGAGATTTGGAAGATGGTGTTTCTGATCCACCTAGAGTCTCTACTCTAGCTTGTAAATTGGATCGTGATTGGACTTTCTTAATCGATGTAAGTCGGGATTGAGGTAGGTGGGACATATTTCCAGCTTGATGATCAAGACCGCTTCTTGCCCTAGCAGCATCCATGAAATTCTTCATGATCGTTGAAGGCACGGTATCGGTATCCGATTCTTTACAACTATGATCAAACGATCTTACTCCTACACTCTGACCTGGTGGATTTGAAAAAGCTTGTCCAGCTTGTGTTTTGTTGGGGATATCCTGTCTCCATTTCTTAAAGTCCGCATATCGTCTATGCCAAGCTTCTATATCCTCCGGTGACATCTCCTCATACATACTTCCCTCGGAATACTTCTTTGGAGTTGGATTTTGAATAGGTACATTCTGTGCGATGGGCAAAGGGACTGGAGCTGGGGCTGGTGCTGGTGGAATTGTGCGGGGTGAGCTCATACTCGATTGAAAGGCCTAGCCAGGAACGAGTGAGCGAGTTAATAGATATAATAATGAAAGAAAAGAAGGAAATATGGATCTGTTTGAGAAACATTAGCGGCAATGATATATGTGTGATTTACGAATTTGCCAACGTCGCCATAGACAAGACAAATCGCCAAAAATCGTGCTCACGGCGTGAAGATGTCGTCCAAGCCTCGTGGAGTAGGACTTTTGACTGCTTCATCCGTAGATGCCTAAGAAGGCAAATGTCTGCTATAGGATCAAGTGCCGAGTGGATACCTGTGATCCGTGACTGTAATGCCAGTCTTGATCTAATTGACGGATGGGGAAAAGGCAATGTGCAACGTGATCTTGGTCTAGATGTTACGAAACACTGGTATCTATGATCAAGATCGGCAGTTGACAAGGTTCACCGTAAGTGTGCGAGTAAGGGTATCAAGAAGCGTGTTTAGTGTGTGTGCGATCGATGTGATGAACAAGGTAGACATTGCATAGTTCGTACCTCCGTCGACCTTTATATGCCGTATTATATCCAATAACCATATTGATCGCTTGTTGTATACAAATGGGCTGATTTGAGTTGAGGATGAAACGGACCATTCTGAAGTCGCCTTTTGTGAGTTTTGACATAATAAGAGAATGAAAGTATAATGATCAGGTTGTCATTCTTGATTTGATTGTAGAGTCAAACACGAGTTTTGATAACTCTTTCTATTGTTCCTGAATATAACTAACTGGTCTGTGCTATGTTTTCGGAAACAAAAAGGGGTTTAATAGATGATATGGTGACCGTGCGTAGGTTTATTGATGAAGATCATTGTATTCCTTCTGTTTCGTAATCCCTCGAACAGGACTAATTCTCTAGTAACCTGATTGGTCCTACCGGCTGATTCATAGTTGCTCATCAATCCACACCCAAGTACTTGCACATCCACCCCACAACCCTTTTATCTTTCCTTGTAAATCAACTCTTTCTAAGCTCGGCCGATCATTGTTATCCCCTAAAGCAAGATTTCCATGTTCATTCCAACCTCCAGTCCATAACGTTTCTCCACCTGTTTCTTCCCTTTTCAATTTGAGTAATAAATGCTCTGAACCTACAACAAGTTTTTCAACTTTCCATCCCAATGGTATATCGATTTTCCCCATTTTTGCCGAGATTTCCTCACATCCCAGTCGAAGAAGTTGAGAATGTGTATTTGAACCTTGAGCAAATACTTCGTTTTGATCATTTAAGAAATAAGATCCATTCCAAGTTGTAGCTATGCTTTTAATGTTTCTTAGTGTATGTACATCTGTGATTGGATTTTTCAAATTATTGCCCCATCCCATTACAGTACCATCGGACAGTAAAGCTAAATTATGAGAAGCACCTAATGATATATCTACAATCTTTGCTTTTGATGATATGGGTAAATCAATAGCAATAGGAGGTGATGAAGTAGATCTTGATACAGCCTTGCCTTTGCCTTTGCCTTTCCCTTTGTTACTGTAAAACATACTTGAGCTTGACGAGTCTGACTCTAAACAACTCGACAAAGTCTTAGCATCTAATTCACCTTTTCTACTTGCACCCCAACCCATGACTCTCTGTTTACCATCTCCATTCACAATAACCACAATAACATGTCTCTGGCCACCTTTTATCAATTCTATTCTCTCCCCTGGTTGTAAACCTAGATTTACAATAGTTGGCTTTTGAGAAGCTTGAGAAATAGGTATTTCTGAAGGAGCATTTAAAGTTAAAGGGAAATTAGAACTTGAACCTAATTCACCAAAATCATTTGATCCACAAGAAATTACAATTTGTTCTATCTTTTGATCCTCTATAGGATCGATTTTTCCATTTAAGCCTGATCCTCCTATAGATGATTCACATTGCCGTGCTTTAAAGCTTTTACTTCTTTGATAAACTATGAAACTCGTTGTCCAAGTTGCAGCTATTTTAACAGGTTCCCATTCTTCTTTATCATCTATTTCTGCAGAATTTAGAAGATTCAAAGGCTTCCATTTGGATTCAGGCTTTATATCATTCCATAATGCACAACGTGGTCCTAATTGACCGAAAGTATTCGTTCCTGCACCTAGAAGGATGTTCTTACCAGGTCTATCACCACCTGCACTGGAAGGAGAGATGAGTAATAAAGAATGAGCAGAAGTTGAGACCAAATCCAGAATCTGCGATTCACTTGAGAAGCTGGGCAAGGAAGGATGATATATTGTTGGTGTTAAGATCGATACGTCATCTGGATGATTGATTGATAAATGCGAAGCTGCATTTGAACCGCAAGCGAGAAGACGAGGAGGCATGTCGACCAAAAGGAGCTATGAAGTAAGTCGCTCTTAGCGCCTTATTGCACGGTGATCGTATATCAACGTCCTCGCCCACATCGAGAGGTACATTTTGAGAAAACAAGAATGACCTGTATCAAATCTACTTTCAACATTTCATAAATCCTACTCGTCATGATGGTGCCCCGTTTTTTCATTTGAATGTCAACAAGTATTACAAATAGAATTGTATTTGATTTCTAGCCAAATCAATCAATTCGTAATCACAGTTAAAATAAATCATAATTCATAAGTTTCTAATTTTGTGCCTGACGTTTTTTTCGAAATCAAAAACGTCAAACGTGCTCTTGAGAGCAACTTAAATGATAAAAGCTTGGGATATATTTCGTTCAAAAAGAAGGCTACTTTTCCTTTGCTTGATCATCTGAGCAAACAGATTACAGGAAATTCAAAACATTCACAAAATGGTCGCTCAAGCTCCTTCAGGTAAAAAGCCATTACCCGATATGATGACATCTATCAGAATAGATAAATCAGGTCAAGTTGAAATTGTTGATCAACTCTTACTTCCGTGAGTGGTCCATTTAACTCGAATCAAACTCTAATCGCTCTTTTAATAATCAAATGGTATACGAAAATGATCATTTAAGCTGACCAAAAAAAAATTTAATAAAAATAATAATAATAGTCATTCAGTCAAATGGATTCCAATTTCAACTACTGAAGAAGCATTTGAAGCTATAAAATCAATGAAAATAAGAGGTGCACCTGCAATTGCATCTTTAGCTGCTTTATCTTTAAAATCTTCTTTATCATCTTCTTTTAATATTAATGGGAAATCTAAAGAAGAAATTAAAAATTGGATATTAGAAAAATGTAATTATTTACAATCTTCTAGACCTACTGCAGTAAATTTAAGTGAAGCTATGAATAGAATTAGAAATTATATAAAGGCTTCAACAAATTCAAAAAGTAATACAACTGAATTAATAGAAAAAGTAAAAGAAATTTGTAAAAATGTACATGAAGAAGATCTTGAAAGAAATATGTTAATGGGTAAATTAGGTGCTGAATGGTTATTTAAAAAAAGTGGTGAAAAACAAAAATTAAAAGTTATTACTGTTTGTAATACTGGTAGTTTAGCTACTTCTGTGAGTTTGAGTTTGAATTTGAATCAATCTTCAATTTAAGATGAATCATGGTTACTTAATTAACGCTTGAATCCATAAAATATAGGGATACGGAACTGCTATAGGAGTTATAACTGCTTTATTTGAAAATGAACAACTTGATACAGCTTATTACGCTCAAACTACTCCATATCATCAAGGATCAAGATTAACTAGTTTAGAATTAACAACTTTACAAATTCCAGCTTGTATGATATGTAAGCGTATAATTCTTTTATTAGACAATGATTTCAAAAAGCTGAATTTTAATCTTACTATTTATATTTAGGCGATACAATGCTTGGATCATTATTTCAACATGAAGATATAGATGGTGTAATTGTAGGAGCTGATAGAGTAGTTAAAAATGGTGATACAGCTAATAAGGTAGGTTAAATCCAAAGATCAAATTTATCCTTGATTTATTTACTTTTGAAAACCCATTTAAGCTAATTAATTGATTTGATTTAAAAGATCGGTACATACCAAGCAGCAGTATTAGCTCAAAGACATAATGTACCATTCATGGTAGTTGCTCCTGTAACTACAATAGATCTTTCTCTACAAACAGGTGCAGAGTGAGTAAAATACACTTGATGTTTTCGCTATTACTTTCCTTGAATTACTGATAAATCTGTAATTTTAGAATACATATAGAACAAAGACCTTCTATAGAAGCAACTCAAATTAGAGGTCTAAATCTTGAAACAGGTAAATTAAGCGTAATAAGAATTACTCCAGAAGGTGTAGGAGAAGGTGATAAACCTTGGCAAAAAGTTTATAATCCTTCTTTTGATGTTACTCCTGCTGAACTTATAAGTGAGTTAAAAAATTTTAATTGTTTTTTTGGTTTTTTTTTTTTCTTTTTGTTTCATCATTTATGAATGGATTTTTAATAAGAAAATTCAGCTATGCTAATTTTGTGATGTAATGGAATCTTTTTTTAGGTTGCGTCGTTACTGAAAAAGGAGTTGCAGAAAGAAAACAAGGTGAAAAAAGTATAAATGTTTCTTCAATTTGTTAAATGTTTAACTTTGTTTCATTTAAATCTATATTTTGGTGAATATCACAGTAATTCGCATTTGAAATTATATATTTGTATATAGGAATGCATCAATGTATATATCATAGATTAATACAAATCAAGATCAAATAAAACAAGATAATCATTAATCAATCTCTTAATAAATCATAATCAAGTTGGCGATAACAATTCAACATATTCTTTAGGCGGTCTAGTAGGTAAAGGTGGAGGTGGTGAAAAATCATTTAAACCTTCTTTTGCTTTTCCAGCTTTTATAGTTGGATCCCTATTAATTAAAGGTGAATCAGGTGGAATATTTCTTGTTGAAATTGTTTTTGAAGTATTTTGAAAATCAGATGAATTATTATTTAATATTTTTTCAGAAATTAAACCTAAACTAGTTCTTGGTTTATTAACTTCTTTCATAATTGATTCCGAATTTCCTCGTGAAGATGAAGGTGAAGCATTAGTAGCTTGTTGATTGCTTTTGTCTTTTTCGGCTGGGATATATCCTTTTTCATCCAGTCCATCTATTCCAGGGGGTGATTCAACTGGAGGAGCTAAAATAGGTGTAATTGAAGATGAATCTTTTTTTTCGTTTCCAATCACCGGTACTGCATTAGATCCAGATCCAGATCCAGATCCAGAAGCTTGAGCTACTTTATCTTGAGCTTCATAATACCTTCTCATCTGTTCTTTCTCATCGATAGCACCTACACTTGGTATTATTCTCGAAGGATTACTCTGTTGAGTTCGAGGTCCAATTTTGGTTGATATCAAAGGTGATCCACTAGCCTGAGCAACTTTATCCTGAGCCTCATAATACCTTCTCATCTGTTCCTTTTCATCGATCGCACTGGGCACATTGTTTACTTTAGGCGAAGAATCAGGGGTATTTTGAACATTACGTGAACCGGATGCTTGAGGAGAACTAGACGCCCTTGCAACTCGATCTTGAGCTTCATAGTATTTCCTCATTTGTTCTTTCTCATCTACAGCAGAGACAGCTTGAGGTTGGGCTCTTGGTGGTGTACTAAAGTCATTACTTCCACTAGGTATCCTGGATCCAGATGCAAACCCAGATCCAGATCCAGAGCCGGAGCCGGATCCAGAAGCCTGCATGACTCGATCTTGAGCTTCGTAATATCTCCTCATTTGTTCCTTTTCGTCGATCGCACTAGAGCCAGGTATAGGTGCTCTCGGCGATGCTTTTAAAGTCAATCGTTCAACGGTATTTGATGGTCCAGCTTGAGACTGACTGGGAGATTGTATACCTTGTACTCTAGCAACTTTATCTTGAGCTTCGTAATATCTTCTCATTTGTTCTTTTTCATCTACTGCCGAAGTACCGATATTCTCTCGAGATCGATTAGAAGCCAAATGAGGTGGAGGACTTTGCTGGGAGCTACTTTCACCTCGTGATACTGCAGCTACCCTATCTTGAGCTTCATAATACCTTCTCATTTGTTCCTTCTCATCGATTGCTGTAGGGACCACATTTCCTGAGGCTGAAGATCTTGAACCCTCGCTATTTTGCAGATTCATCACCTGATCAGATCTGGCTGTCAGATTCATACCTGAAGCAGAGCTACTAGTCGCGGCAGGATCCCCGGGACGATCATCTAATATCGGACCGTCGGGTCTTACATTTCCAGTCGTCTTTGATAATGCACTACTACTTCCCACTCCTACAAGCTTACCTGGTGAACCAGGTGGAGACTGACTTTGAGCTCGAGAAACAGCGTCTTGAGCCTCGTAATACCTTTTCATCTGTTCTTTTTCGCTAAGCGGATTTCCCGATCCTGAAGCGGAAATGCCTAAACCTGCAGAACTCGATCGAGTATGGGGGAAAATTGCATTATAAGGTATAGGTGCATCTTCTTGTTGCTCTAGCATAGTCGAACGAGCAGGAAGTCGGGGGGAAGTTTTGAGAGCCTGAATTATACTTGATTGCCTTTTTGAAGAATTACTTCCTGATCCAGCAGCATTATTTGAACTGACGGCAGCAACAGCATTGCCAGCTTCTTCATACCTCTTTCTCTGAGCCTCTTTCTCGTCAATGGCTGAAATGTGCTCCTCATTCTCAGGTACACTGGGTGGTGGTGGTGAGCTCATCCGATTACCCGGCGGTGGAGAAGCTAATCTTGTCGAATTGATAGTCCTCGGACTAGAGTTAGCCGGAGAAGCATTATTACTTGTATATTCGGATACGGGTCTAGAAGGAGCGGTATATTGACGTTTAGGTTGAGCAGGAATGGGAGGTGCGTATTCAGGAGGAGGAATTTCAGGGATTTCTTCTTCATTCTGCTTTTTTGGTTGTTGAGCTGATCGAGCATTTTCGTATCGTTCCCTTTGTAGCGATTTCTCTTGCTCTGCTGATAAGTGGAAAGCGCTCGGAGGGACAGCAGGTCTGCTTGAGGTTGGTCTTGAGGGCATGAAGCCTGGCGAGGATTGCCGGGTGGACGGTGACGGCATTGTGGGCGTTGTTGGCGGCATACCGTTCTGCATTAAGTTCATCTCATAAGCTTCTAGGCAGGATCATCATGGCCAAGGAAAAAAGTGTGAACTTACATCATTCGACATCGTGCTGGCGATTGTTTCACCATCCCGTCCTGATCCAGATCCCATAGCAGACCTTAAACCGTTATCCCATCTACCGAATGTAGCCATAGTCGCCGTCGAATATCTGTTGCTAGAGCCATCGTGTCCAACATCGCTTTGTACATACCTTTCATTCTGATTAGAGGCTTCCACGGACGGCGAGGTTGGTGTTATACTCCTTGGTCGTGGCGCGGGTTGAGGACTTGGAAATATGACGTTGCCTTGCCTTTGACCCGGGGATGTCGGCATAGTAGCATATGGTCGGTGTTGAGTGATCTGAGGTGCCATACCAAACTCAGTCGCATTGTAATTGGTATTGGTGGTGGTGAAAGTACTTTCACTCGTGCTAGATGAATGTCGATGAAATCCTTGCCGAGGGTTGAATCCCTGATCCGACTGTGACTGAGGTCCTTCGGAAAGTGGTCGCGGGGTAGGAATGTTCGGGTTGAGATTTAGGTTACTCTGATTGGATCGAGTATTGGGAGGTAAATCAGGTTGAGAGCCTGAAAAGGGCGTTGAGTCGATTGGACGAGGTGAAGGAGCTGGTTGAGGGGGATTAGGACATAAAGAATCAACATGGCCTATTTCTCTGCACGGATAACTTTTAGTCCCGTTGTTTCCTTTTCCAACTGATAAATAGCAATGGAAATTCTAAACTTACCTGACAGCATGCAAGGCATCGCCTCTCCCAAGTATACCGACCGTATACTTGATACCTCCAGTTTCCACTTTATCTCTCAGACCATCCATAACAGCTTTTATTTCCAGCTCATATTCAATCTTTAGCGATTTGGCAGTGGTTACGCTTACGAGAGCACGTTCAACTAGCATTTCAATTCTAGCAGACTTTTCTCCACCCAGACCAATTCGTTCATCTACCGCAGCTTTGATTGTTGATATAGGCCTTGATCTGACTATAGGAGTTTGTAAAGATTTCCTTTTTTTACCACCTTTTGTACCATTATTATCCTGTAAGAGGGGAATAGAAGTTATAACTTCATACATGGTACATTCAAAACCTTTTAATTTGAAAGCTTGAGATTTTGTAGATTTTAATGAAGCTGAAAATTGAATTTTATCATTAGGACCAAATGCTAAACTTGGTCTATGAAAAGTTAATATCAACTGATCATTTGAAAATTTCTTAATTATTGAATAACCTTTTTCGATATATTTAGGATCAGAAGGTTGATTATATATAGGCCAAGATGAATGTAATTCATTTTTAATGATAATTAAAGGTTCTGAGATTTTAAGTATTGGATAAGATTCTTTTTTAAATAAACCGCCTTTTTGTTTATAACATATTGCAGCTACTAATTCGTATCTTATTCCAGTTGATTTAGGTAATTCAGCTGTAGGTGGTATATCTAAAGGTAAAGGTAAATGAAATGGAAAATCTGAAGTTTCGATTGATTGAGTTTCTTTATCTTTATCTTTACTGGAATCAGAAGGTTTCCATACAGTTAAAATTTCTCCTATATGTTCCCAAGTTTCTGTACTAGCATTCGGAAATCCAGCTGGTAAACTTTCATATTTACGTATCTCAACTCTTACCCATTTTGCTTTAACTGGTATACTACCTACTCTTAATTCTAATTGACCATGTACTCCAGCTGCTTTACGATTTGTAGATGGAGAAGCTGGTATACCTGGATACGCCTGGATAAAAGGAAGATGTGGTGGAGCTCGAAGTAACAAACGACAAGGGTGTGACATATCTTTATGATATCATGGAGTAGGCAAGGCTCAGTCAAATTTGATGTGGTTAAACTCTGGAAAAGGTTGAGGTTACGTTCAGGAAGTCTTGTGAGCGATTGTAGCTGAGATATTATGCTATATTATGAAAAGTGATTTGTTGCTTGTATATGAACTACCATGAGTGATTGACCGAGACATTTCATTCTCGGTCATGTCAACATCAACATCAAACATCGTCATAATACAAGTAGTCACATTCCGTCCCTTAAGCTTATATTATTTGGTCTTTCGATCAAACCCACGTGGCTAATGTTATCACTCATCAATATTGTATATTAATCAAACGCACAGACCCGGTTCAGTAGGAAGCCGAGATGGTCCAAAAGTTAATTAACCGCAATCCTAATGACTAATTACAAAGAGTATTATCTTCAAGCACATTCATAAAGCGAGAAGAGGACCATATACCACATCATGTCAGACACATTTCGAAAAGCTATAGCTCATAAATTACCCAAACTTCCAGCTACCAAAGCACCATGGGCAGAAGAAGATGAAGATGAACAAGAAGAATTAGAGGAGGAAGAAGGTGATAATTTGAGTGATTTGCATGCCGCGTAAGTCTTTTTAATACATTCGAGCTGTGTATGCCTAGTACTTTGACCTACTGGACTCATATTGCGATGCGGAATCGATGCAGTCTTCCACCACCATCAAAATTCGGTTCAACAGATTTAACTCCCCTTTCAGCTTCATCATTCTTTACTCAAGCATTAGAAGTTACACCAGAATCATCGCCAGTAACGTTCAGAGTATACTTAACTCCGCCTAAAGTTGTCGACGATAAAGGTAAAGGAACATATTTGATATGTCATCATGGAGCAGGAGCATCTGGTTTAAGTTTCGCGGCTTTAGCCAAGTATATAACGGCTAGTAGTAATGGGGAATTGGGAGTTTTAGCTTTTGATTGTAGAGGACATGGTGAGTATTCATGTTTCTTCCTCTTTAGGCTTGCAATCTGGGAATGTCAGCTTAGGTATTGATGACAATTAGGTAAAACAAAAACTTCAACTTCATCAGAAACGGATTTATCATTACCTACCCTTCTTAACGATTTGCTAGGATTGATAGAACATATCTTCCCGAATCCCAAAGAATCACCTTCATTACTGGTAAGCTTTTACCTCCGGTTGTAATGGACATAACAGCTTATGTGAAAGATTAGTTAATGGGTCATTCAATGGGTGCAGCGCCAATATTATCGGCCGCTCCAATGTTACAGAAAAAGGGATGTACAATACCTGGAGTTATAGTCCTAGATGTCGTCGAAGGTTAGCTGATTCAGTACCTGTGGACATAGTACAATAGAGTAGCTGATACCAAATATACTTGGGATAGGCACAGCAATAGAAGCTTTGCCTCTAATGAAATCCATTCTCGCCCAACGTCCGAATTCGTTTAGATCAGTAGTAGACGCAATACATTGGCAGTAAGTCTGGTGTACTTCTGGATTCAGCAAAATAACGGTGACTAATCATGAGACAGCTTATCATCCAACACTCTCCGAGATCCAGAAGCGGCAAGAGTATCCGTACCTTCTTTCATAATACCTGATTCTAGGGATACCCCAAATTCCGGTGTGGGCAGTAAGCAAATTTGGAGAACTGATTTATTAGCTACTGAGCCTTATTGGGAAGGTGAGTCATTCTCGAGCCAATGGTAAATCCGCTATGCTGATACGATGATTCATATGGGTCAATTTAGAATGGTATAAAGGCTTAAGTCGGCGCTTTTTAGAAGCTAAATGCGCTAGATTACTTGTTTTAGCTGGACAAGAGAGATTGGACAAGGAATTGATGGTTGGGCAAATGTACGTCGCGATATTCTTATGTCTCTCATCATTCGTCTTGGTTCGGGACTATCACCTATGCTGACAATATGCTAGGCAAGGGAAATTCCAATTAGAAGTCATGCCTGATACGGGTCATTATTTGCATGAGGTGAGCCTGTAGTTATTTTTACCTGGGGTTCGTGCAGGATAAATTTGGCGTTAGCTTTAGGTCAAAGAACTAAATAACTCGATGAGCTGACTTGATCATTCTCGACTTAGGATAATCCTTCTTCTTTAGCTTCTACAATCATTCAATTCTGGAAAAGAAATACACGTGTGCTCATTTTACCTCCTAAAATTGGTCAACCTGGTGTACCTGGTTTAAAGTCTAATAATGTAGTCAAGAGAGTAGGAGAAGAATAAAATAAGTAATGATTTAGGTTTATGAATATTGAAGATTATGCTTTAATTTATAGATTTATATTAAAATGTATGTATTTCTATTTTAGAGATGATTACAACAAATACTAATACTTATCGAATGACTTTTGGTTATAATTGAAAAGAATTATGTAAATTTATTTTTTTCATTAAAATAAGATTTGATTTATATTTTAATTAATAAAAATCCTTTTTTTATTTATTATTTATTATTTTTATTTTTGAAGTTGTTGTTGTTGAGAATCACACCAAATTGGATATTTACAATTACAAATTCCATTAAAATCAACTTTTCTAAAAGTTATACTAAATCTTTCTTTTCTTTTACTTGTAATTAATTCTTCTTCTTCTTTATTATTAGAATTAGGAATAAGATCAGTTGCTCTTGATTTAATTCCATGTGTCCATGCAAATCTAATTTCATTAGTCATTATACATAAACTATTTGATTTAAGTTGAATTTCAAAATATGTTGAATCAATTTGATTATTTGATGGAATTGATTCTTCGATTTTTAAATTTGATATTTCTTTATTTATTGTTGTTGTTGTTGTTGTTATGGTTGTTGAATTTTCCAAATTACCATTTGAATTTGTTAAACATCTTCTAGGTGAAAACATTTTTTCAGCAATTGATAAATTAGCTTTTTGAAATGACATATTAATTAAAGAACCTAAAGAAAAAGAAATTATAAATTTTGAAAAACAAGAATGTGTATCAATATGTGGAGGTATACCTGATTTTATTGGATAAAATTGTAAAGTTGCTTGATTCATTTTTGAATTTTCTTCTTCATTTTCTGTATCTAATTCTAGTAAATGAGTATTCATTGAATTAATGACATGTTGAATGTATTTAGGTACAGGAATTGGATTTAAAGTTGCATGATTTGTTTTATAATCATATTTTGGTCCATAATGTATTGCTTTTCTACATGATGATTTTGATTTTGATTTTATTTCAGTTTCAGTTTTAGTTTTAGATTGATTTGAATTTGATTCCAAATTTTGATTAAAATTTTGATTTTGATTTTGTTTATATTTAGATATTTCTAAATTATCTAATTCTTCTTCTTTATCTTTCTCTTTCTCTTTATCTTTTTCTTCTTTTTCTTTAAATTCTTCTTTCATTTTATTTAATAATTTTTCATATTCATCTTCAGGTAAAAAATTATCAATTATAATTAATCCATTATTATATGTTTTTATAATTTGTTCATGTATTGTACTTTTTGAATTATCTTCTGATGATGATGATGATGATGATAGGTTATCGTTATCATTTGATATAGTCACTTGATTTATACGAGTTGAATAATTCCAAGGATTTTCGACCCATTTTATATCTTCTATACGATTATTGACCATTTTCTTAAATCAAATCAAATTGTAATTGAATATTCTTTCATCTAGTATTGACTTTTTGGCAATGATAATAGATATTATATCATTTTAAGTTTAATTTTCTTTCCCTTAATAGAAGAATGAATGGAACTTGTATGATCTTTTTGAGTTTACATTAGCTTTACTCTGTAGACGATACTTGACAGACAGTTCGAAGGACAGAACCAAACGAATGACAAAAAGAACAACAAAAATGCCCATGCTCACGTGGATAGTAGATATCGGTAAAAGTCCGGATAAACTTGATATACATGTTACATGATTATTTTGCTCCGTACATAACATACAACGTTTAAGAAGATGCATGGAGCGCATGTAGGAGAGATCGTTTTGTGATATCATACATAAGCGCAAATTTAGGTTCCTCCTTGATCCCGACTGAATTCAATACAAGCTTTCTTTGGCCCAATCTGGTGCATGAACGAGCGCCAGTAAGAACGACATTTTCACACTCGCTCGGTCATACAACACAAGCTGATTACTTGGGCGCCTGCGGAGCGTCTTCAGCCTTGTGGAAACTGGAAACTGCCAAAGCGTTTATTCCAGACTGTCTAAGTCGATCAGGAACTCCTCAGGCTCTTCAAGTAACCAGAGCTTTTATTGGCTTTCTTTTCGGTCGAGGCGTGATTTCCACCACTTCATCGTCCATTTCCTCCTTATCATCGATTAATATCACGTCTTTGGAATTTATACTTCTTGTACCATTCCAAGCAGGTGTATTTCCTCGATACATCGCATCAAGAGGAGGTGGTCTAGCGTTAGAAACATGTATAGCTTCCAAGATGAAAGGTAAAGGTTTTAAGTAACTTGATGAGGTTTTGACCTATCACATGTATACCTTTAGTATCACTTCGTTTCTCATGACCAAATTTCGAATGTAACTCACTTTGCGTACCATCTTTTGTCCATCACCTTCTAACCATCCTACGATATTAACCCATTCTCCCCTATTCAAGCTTAACGATTCTCGGTTAACGAATCCGGGATGGGTGGAGTTGACCGTCTGAATAGGTGTTGACATATCCTTTAAGGATGGACTTTGACCAAGTAGGGGAGTTGTGATATTGATCAAAATAGTAGGAGATGGAGAATGAGGTTGTGTAATAGGTGGAAATGAAGTTAAGAGTAACAGCGAAGTAGGTGGATGGAATGCTAAAACTCTACATAAACAGTATTTAGCAAAATTTTCTACACTGAGTTAGCTCATCCTTAGGAAGCTGCATGTATACTCACTGTCCGATGAAGCGTAATTTTTTACCATGATGAGATGGATTGATAGAGTGTAAAGGTAAAAACAAAGCTGATGCTATAAGATCAGTAGGTGGATTGGGAGGTGCAAGAGCGATAAGCTGCGATGATATTCGTTGAGCGTCGACCATTACTCCTTTACTGGTTAAAGTATCAGTGTTCTGTTATCCATTGCTAGTCATGAAACGGTGTAACGAGAACAAAAGTCAAAATGAGTAATAATCTAGGAACCAAATAGTATCCGGTAAGACTAAAGTCGCGTCAACCAATTCAACCTGAAACACTCTCAATACCACGTGTTGTTTAGTCCGTGCGTCATATCAATCATTTCAAACAACACAAAACAATTCAAGCTCATCACATCAATTACAGTGACAATAACTTTGAGATCATCATCGATACCTCTATTCGGGAAGATCATAAAAGTCCTGCTCAATATCATCACATACTGGGTATTTGGCCATCCTGACAGCTGTCCACGGTCAGAAACGTGATCACGCCACCACATACCTACCCATTGAGACGTCTTAGGGGTTATTCGAATAAATTAGATAATTCGAGCAGGGTCTTCTTGACATTCCCATGGCAACTTCATTTGCCGATTCAGGTCCATTAGACGAATACTTTCGAGGTGAGCTGGATGTCGGCTTTCATCTAGGTCATCGGGCCGCTTTACTGGGGAAGCCTGCTGACATAAAGGCTGATATATAGATGAAAGCGGTAGTTCTTCGTTAGACGAACATGCTCAAGGTCAAAGATTGAATATGGAGATGGACTTCACCAAGGATAGTCACATACCAAATGATTCTGGAGATGTCGTGAGTGGCTATGAATATGCTATGCTTTGCAATCATGCTTGTTGCTGATTCTACGATAGACACTGGTTGATCGGCCTTCAATATCACCAATGAAAGGATGGACAGGCTCAATTGCAAGTTTAGCTGGACCAAGCTCGATACCGCTGTCTATCTTGGACGTACCTGGTAAATTTCCATCACCAAGTAGGTTGACATTCTCAGACGAGTCATTTGCAGAAAGGTTTAAATACCTTATATGCTCGAGTGGATTATTGGAGAAAGATTATGTGCCAGTTCTGGTGGGCAACGTGGACAGTGAAGCAGGGGATGAGAAGAAAGACGATCAATCAAAGGCAAATGAGGACTGGACGCAAAGAGCTCGGGAAAGGTGGGACTTAGTCTTGGCGTGTGGAGCCTTGATTGTAGGTTTGACGATAAGTTTAGGGATATGGATAGTATTAGGAATAGGATTGACAGCTTGTCTGGTCGTCATGCGCTCCAAGGATTTGCTACCTGTGTCGTTGCAGGTAAGTTCTTTTTGTTTTCTGCTATTGGCATACGTATTATCAATATGTTGATCTCTCTCCTTCGGACCAGATGCGTCAAGCGTCCGAATCAGCTTCCTCATCACAAGACGATACGCCACAGACTCAAGCTTTGATGTCTTTGACAAATTTTATCTCCTGTTCCAACGCATTGAACAACACACTCTCGGCATCGCTATTCATTCTCGATCCTCATCCCTACAGCCTTCACAGCCACAATACACTTCGAGTCTCTTTGCATCGGTTTACAGGGAATATGACAGACCATCTCGCGACAGCCACTTCGGCTCTCTTGGAAATGGCAGACAAGAAGGAATTGTCAGTTTTAGGTGAAATGTATGACATACCTGTCGTCGGATCATTCTTTCATTCGAGAAGGCGTCAAAGTATTACAGATTCGTCAAGCGAAGAAGAATTCGATAGTTATTACTCCTCCCTGAGCTCTATACAAAGACCTGTATCACCTCACCGGCCTTCCTCACTTCCTTCACCTGATAACAAGCACTGTTCTGGCTACTTAGCGTCCTCTTTACCTAATCGATTGGCTCCATCCCCACTTAAACGACTACACTCAAATTCGCCGCATTCGCATAGGTACTCGTTCGGGTCATTGCCTGACAAAGAGGATAGATTCACTCAGATACCCGATAGAACACCTAGACTATCCAAACGAGCAAGCGTAGAACGGTTGAGGGATACTTGGTCTAATTCTCCGAGATTTGAAAGACCACGACATGAAAGAAGAATCACCGAGGCTGATGAAGAAGAAGAAGATTTTACAGAAGGCGAAACTTCGAGATCCTCCGATCAATCTGTATCAAGCGATGACAGTACTCCGATGAAGTCTTCAATCAGACGACCATCAAGTGAGACCGAAGGCGGAAACCTTCCCTCTATGTCGCCCAAATCCCCACCAGTAAGGAGTAAAGCAGGATTAGGTGTAACAATACCTCGTACGCCAATCCTGACTAGAGAAAGGGAAATTCCTCGATCATCATCTCCCTTCAAACATGTTCCGTCTCCCCTGTCCAGAAGAATGTCCGCGAGCGGCGGACTACAACCTTTACGAACTGCTCTATTTGCCACTCCCACGTCGAGATCGGCTCCAAATTCGACTGCCCTCCTACCTTCGCCTTTCATGCCTGATAACGTGGTAGATCAGGCGCCACTATCGTCAGCACCACTTCGAGCTGCTTTGTCCCTGGATCCCACTTCAGTATCTGCATCAGCAAATTCGAAAAGAAGAAGTCTGCAAAATATGCCGTACTATTCCTCTTCCGATGACCAGCCCGTCGGGAGATTAGATTCATCGGTAGGATTGACTAGAACAAGATCAATGCCATTATCAGATCTTCAGGCATTGAGATCTGCAAGTACAGCTGGAGGATCGAAATCTCGAAGATCGTCCCTGAACCCGTTGAACAGTATTGGTTCTGGCCTAGGAATTGGATTTCCCATCAATTTCCCTGCTAACATGCGATCCAGTCTCAACACTCTTCCGCCGCCATCACCGACTCCTACCACGGGTTTGAGAAGAATTGAGAGTGTTTCTCCATTAACTCTACCTGCTCTCAAGGCAAGTTGTTTGGGCATCCATCTGAAGCGAAGACGATTAGCTTGTTGTTTGCTCGGATTGAAGTTCTCTGAAAAATCGGCAGGGCATTACTGGGTGGATGTGAAAGAGATTTTAGATGACTTGGCAGCGGGTATCAAGCAGGAGAAAGCGCTGTTAGAGAATGTTGTGAAGGAGGCGGAACAGGAAGCCAAAATAATGAGATCTATGGATCGTTTCAATATTCGTCAAGATGGTCATGTGTCAAGTGAGAGTCAAGGCATAGATGAATTATGGACGTCGTCCTCGAGCACTTTCGCTATATCGAAGCAAGATTTCGCCCCTCGTACTTCCGACGAAGCTTTGTTAAGTGAACATATCGATAAACTTTCGAATACTCTAGCAGGAGCTTGGAAAGAGCTTACTTTGATAAAGGGGAATATGATACAGAGTAATAGCGTAGATTTGGTAGGTTGGCATGAGATTAGAGGGCAATTAGGTCAAGGTTTAAGAGAATGGGAAAGGGGAAAAGAAATCATACATAGGATGAATTCAAATCCGGTATCGGAATTGCCAGGAGAGGAAGACGCAATTTCCCATCAAAAGGAAGTTGTACCAGATTTTATGAAGGCATGGAATGATGAAGAACAAGAACAAGAACAAGAACAAACATCACCTGAAACATCATTAGAAAGTCATGTTGAAAATCTACAACTAGAAGAAGAAGATTTACGGATTTTAAATCAAACTCAATATGAAATACTACCTCCTGTAGGTAAAGATGATATATTCGAAACTACAAGTATGCCTCTTTCAGATGAAAAGATATTACTTTCAAAATTGACTAGAGAAGAAAGAATTAAATTAACTAAAATATCAAGAGAAAAAGGTTTATCACTTAAACAACTTCTTAAAGTGAACGATGACCTAGAAGTTGCAAGTAAAACAGATTCAATCAAAATGAGAGAAAGAGGTGGGTTGGTTCTTGATGAGTTGAAATGTGTTATAGGTAGTATAAGGCGGATTAAAGATGGTGGAGACTTCCTTGATTTAGATAAAAGTTTGGTAGACATGACGGAGCGCGAAAGTGAGAAGAAAGAAGAAGATGTATTGAAGGGTGATGCGGGTATGATGCCGAACGGCATGAAGGTCGACTTGGACCTTGATGAGAATGTTAAGCAGAATGGCAACCAGCTTGAAAATAAAATAACGAGTCACAAAATCAGAACCAGTACGAATGATCATGATAACGACCATCACGAAAAGGATAATGACGATACTGAACATGGACTCATATCTACTGTCAAAGACCAAAATGAAATACATTCGACTACGAAGTTACGAAATATGAATCCATTTATTTTGGATATAGGAGAATTGAAAAGGAATTTACCTAGTCGAATTAATCATGAAGATGAAATTCTAAATTAATATTACTTTTCATTAACATATCAATGTAAGCATGTATATTCCGGATGAATGTGGTTTTGTCACTATTCGATTTCAATTCGAAGCGAATGTTAAAACACCTTAATTCGATAGTCGTATGGTATAGATGTAACTTGAGGCCAAATCGTTTTCGAAAGGAAAGTTGAAATACACAATCGTAAATTATCAAACGCAATTCTTTTCTAAATGCGAAAGGATTTATTAATGAATCTCGTTTCAAATCAAATCTTAGGGGTATTTTGGAGTTTGTCTTGTTTTTGAAAAAAAATTAAATATGAATCAATAATAAAGGATATTTCAAAATGAAAGGAATGATTATAATGTTTCAACAATTTGATATTAGGGGAAAAAGTAATTAAAGGATGAGATTGTTTTGATAATTTAATATGAGTTTTTCCAAATTTAATGGGTATCTGAAAGATTTAGTGAATTGATTATCATCTTTTTCGGAATTTTTCAAAGTTAATTGGAGATCTTATTGTTGAGCTAGAAGAGCAATTTTGATTGTTCAAGCTAAACGTCGATATAGTATTCAACAAACATTTAACTTCCAATTATCATTCAAAATGATGATAAACTCTTCAAAGGTGAATTATAATATCGCCATTTTTATATTATCTTTCTTAGTTCAAGGAATATCAAGTCAATATATTCCAATACCAATTCATGATAAGACAAATAAAATAAGATCAGACGAAGTAAGTAATTGATTTTATCAATATAATTCATTTCGAATTATATCAAATTTTCAATAATTAGGCTGAATCAAAATATTTTCTCCAAAATCAGAATGATAATTACTCAAATTCAAATTCAAAAGATTTAAGATTATTATCATATGATGATTTTTGTTTATATGGTTTAAATATTGAAAATCAAAATAAAGGTTTAAAAATTAGTGATGAATTAAATAACGTTTTAAGTTATTGTTCAAAAGTGAGTATATATACAAAATCATAATTAAATTTCAAAATAATTGATTTTACTTTTTTAAAATTGTTATATATATATATATTTCGATTTCCATATTTACTAATTCGTTTTCAATTACATAGACAGGACATAATATTCAATTAATACCAGATGGTACTTTGAAAGGAGTAACTTATGTTAAAACTTCTTCATGGGTTCAAGTTAGTGGATCGTAAGTTTTTTAAAAATTTAAATCATAATCATGAGAATTTGAACTCATTAAAATTTCTTTGAAAATTAAATCGTAGTGGAGATTTCACAAAAATTGGAATTTCTCCAAATGATCCAGGAGGTCAATTTGATTCTTCAAAACATTCACCAGAAGGATCAAAATTAATTACTAGTCAAGGTGGTGATCCTGCTCAAAATTGGGTTGTAAGTGTATTCTTCCCATCATATACTCGCTTGTTACTTGTCTTATCTTGATCTGAACTGTGTCGAATTTGTTTAGACCATAATTTCACCAGAAACCTTTTGCGTTAGAGCTTGTTTCGGTGATCCTGCGTGAGATCCTTTCTCATTAGTAAGAGATTAAGTTAGTGATCAGCTAACTATCTTATCCGGGTATGATCATTAGCACTTGTCCCACTCAATACGATTCGCTCGGATGTTATTTCTTAACTTCTAATGGAGTAGGTTGGGATGATGTTTGGCAAGATTGTGAAGCAGATGAAGGAGATCCACCAGGAGTAATTAATGGTCAAACATATATACCTGTAAGCATTTCACCTGTCCATTCATATTTTAACATGCTGATAAAAGATTATATAGGGTAATGGACCTATACCTACACCTTCTATACCTGCCGTATCAAATTGTCAACCAGGTTCATCTATTTCCAATGGTCAAACAGCTGCAGCGGATTCAGGATCTAATTCGTCCGACAAGAACGATTCATCAACAGGTAGTAATGCTGAACAAGGTTCTACAACTTGGTTACCTGTTCAAACTTGTTTACCATGTACAGCTACAGCTGGTTCTTTCCCTTCTTCTTCTCCTTCCGGCGATTCAGATTCATCATCATCAAGTGTACCTAGAGAAGGAGGTGCACAAGGTGGTGGTGAACCTTCACAAGCTTCTTCTGCAGCTTCTTCAGCATTGGGATCAAATAATCCGTCTACAATAAGTTCAGGATCTTCGACTTCAGCCTTAAAAAGTGGATCAGCAGGAGCGACAGCACTAGGAGGGGCTTCAAGTGTTACTTCTCAAGAGAAAGGAGGTACAGAACAAGTTGGAGTTACGAAATTATCACCATCAACGACAACAAACAATAATGGCGATTCTTCACCTACAGCTGCTCCATCTCAGGGAGGGGATCTAAGTGCGAGAGACGATGATCAATGGTGGAATTTAAAGAGACAAGAAGAAGGTGAAACTATTACTTCAGGAGATCAATGTTGTTTTACAACTTGGACACCTTCTGTAATTGGTGGTACAGGAGCAAAAGAAACTGGTACTTCGACAAAAGGATCAAATACAAACAAAAGTTCGGGTGTCACTACATCTGGAAGTAAATCTGGATTAGCACCTGGTGCTACTAGTACGAACCCAGCTAAAGTCAGTGGAAATAAGAACGGTACGGTCAGTGGTAATGGTACAAATTCAAATGGTACAAATTCATCGTCGAATGCTTTATTAGCTATGAAAATCTGGATTGCAGGCGGTAAGATTGATAAGCTTGTTGGGGTTTTAGTAGGTGCGATATTGGGATTGACTTTAGCTGGTATGGCATTGGTTTAATCTGTTCAATAATGGTAGTAGTAAATATAGATCATAATCGTGTTTCATCTGAACTTGTTTTATACCATCATTCCTTTATGTATACCCAGTGTCTTGGAATCTCACAAAGTGGATCCAAGTAAACAAACTAGACTCGATCAGGAACGCCACTTTCGTCATGGTGAAGAAATGAGTTTGTATGGTGAGCGGGAATTACGGGATTATGTTGTAGTCGCGTTATTTGGCAGATTTTCCTCGGTGATTAATTAGTTGTTGTTGTTTTTAATTTTATGAAGGTATAAGGGGAGGCTGTGTTTGGCTGCTGTGCGGTTAGACAATGCAATTAAACCCTGAATCCAGTCTTTACACTTTGTTGTATCTTTCACTTGGAATCCTTTCAATATCCTTTCATCAATCCTCATCAATATCAAATATCTAATACGTTTAGTCTAGTGCATCATTCATATAGTTCATTTGGGTCTGTACCATTGACATATACTTTTTCCTCTTCAATAACCGATAGAAAGCCAAATAGAGAATAGGCTCAACGCGACGATCTTCTCAACCCCCGCCACCTATCAAAATTCAAAACACCCCTTAACCCTTTCCTCTCTCCCACTTCACTACACTCCTTTCAACCGAATCCTCAATATTCATTAACATCATCAATAATAGTACTACCTCAATTTGTTGTTCAACCTGATATTTTCACCATAAACAATCGATATAATCAAAAACACCTCGACAATATGTTATCGTCAATAACGCTTTCATTGGGTTTAGCCCTCTTGCCTTTTACCCTTGCGCAAGGTGATTTGAGTGCAGCGAATAATTTGACGGACTTGGAAGGGACATGGACGAGTAATGCGGCTATCTCAACTGGTGGTGTGAGCATATAAATCCTTAATATTATCAAGAGGCGATAGTGCATTTAAATGAGACCTGAAGCTGATATTGGCAATTGCAGACCTTCTGTGTACCTGCAGAAATGAAATTTGATTATCCCACCAACACCGGAATGTCTTTCTCTTTGTGAGTGCTTGCATTTGACATAAGAAACATTTCGAACAAGCTGCATGACAGATCGCCAGTTGCTCACAAGCTGACTCGAATATTATCTAATTGCAGCACAAATACAGGATTTTTCGAAGAAGCACAATACCGATATAATTCAAACGCATCAAATCCGTCTTGTATTCAAGCTGTTTTGATATGGCAACACGGAACTTATACATTAGAAGATGATGGATCCATGAAAATGACTCCCTTTAGTTCAGATGGTAGAGTTCAAGTGCAAGATCCTTGTGCTGCTACTACCGATATAATTACTTATTATAATGAACCTGTGAGTATATCAATTCTACTTCAATCGTTCTTCATCGCAGTGTATCATACTAACGTCTGATTGCGTAGACAACAATGACAGATTGGGGAATCATTGTTGATCCCGATACAGGAAACTACCAATTACGATTGAACCGATACGATGGTGCCAAATTACCATACATGAATCTCATTGCCAAACCACCAAATATGCTTCCTACACAAGTTTTGACAGGTGTCAATGTGAGTTTGAGCCTGGATATGCAATCACCCATAACCTCCAAGAAGCTTACCCATTTTTCGTTTTCGCTAGGCATCTGGTCAAACCAATACACGAAAACGTTCACTCACCTCATCTCCACTCGACGTGTTCAAACGATCCTCCGCACCCGCACGTCTATCACTTGACTCCAACCAAATATTTGGTGTTGCCGCAGTAGTAGGAAGCGTGATTGTTGGATCAATAGCTATGATTTAGGTTATTCCCGCTTCAGCAGGAATTTCCTGCGGATTTCGTGACAAGGATATAGCGTCATATTGGATAGAAATGGCGTACATTGAGATTCTCATATAGGAGCTCAAACGATTCAGGAGCAGGATCAAGGATCAAACACATAGAAAAAGGGTTTGAAAAGTCAGATAAGATGACTTATGGTCATACTTTCTACACACGTCATCATCGACATCATCATCATCATCATCATCAAACAGATTCATAGGTCACTTGACAAAGGTTTCCCACTTTTTTCGACAAAAAGGACATTTCAGTATCATCATCATCATTAGTTTCTTGTTATTGTTTTTCTTAGCTCTTTCATGATTTTTAATTGTCATTTTTCGTTGAAAACGAATATATACCCGAAAGAGAACGACATGCATGCGCTTAACGACTAAAATCGTTGATATCATAAAGTGGTTGCATTTAGCGTGCTTCGAACGTTCAGATTCCTATCACTTGAACTGATTAGAAAGCTAGAGCCCCATATGAAACTGTGGCGAGAGTGTTACTCGAAAACAATACATACGATATACAACCTTTGTATTCGATTTTCGATCATATTATTTGCTAAAAGATACTGTGATTGTTGACAAAGGTCATCCTATATTGTTGACAAAGGTCATCCTATAATCGTAGGACATTTCGTCACAGTTGACAAAGGCCATCCTACAATGATAGGACATTTCGTCATAGTTGACAAAGGTGAAATCGTAAAGTATTTCAAATGTCGAAAATCTAAAGGCTCGATTGATGTTGTTCCGCAAAACAGAAGGCCTGTATCAAGTGCATTGAATATCTCAATATACAAAACACATACAAAACCCGCCTTGATCAAACATCCACCTTTTGGGAAAAGATATTTTTCGCAATATACACTCGCCACCCGCTACTCAACATAAATACCCCAAATCGGATCACTTCCACAAGTAACTTACATATAACTTCATTTCGACCCTATTTATATATACCTTACCAGTATGTCATCTCAATCCACAGGCGAAGTAAACAGTACAATTGAGCAAAGCAAACGTTTTCAAGCAGGTCGTACAGATTACACTGGCACATGGACACTCAGAAAATTACCTTGGGCCCCTGCTGATCTCGGAGTACCAGGATTTCCACACACTGCACATAGTATCCGATACAAGATATTAAGTTTCAATGGCACAACTACACACTATGATGACAGGGAAAAATACAAAAAGAAAATTTCACCCAACAAATTGATCGATAAGAATTTCGCAATCCTTTGTGAATCAGGAGTAATAGACGATCAAACGATAATTTCAGATAAGAATGATTACGATGTTCGCCAAGTTTGGAATCGATGGTTAACTAATGATATCTCATTTCAAAATGGAATAAAGAGTTATACATCCGACGATTATGTCGAACAACAATTTGAAATAGAAGGAACTCTTACAAGAACAATTGTAAATACGAAACCTATAACTTGCGAAATCAAATCTGGAACTGTTACTTTGCGGTATGAACTCAAAAATATGAATCAAGAGGAAGGCAAGAACAACAAACAAAATGATATTACAATCGGATCTATTGAAATTCTTAAGACAGCTAACAATGATACATCATTAAAGCAGATTGAAACTTTTCTTACGAGGGAATTTGCCAACCAAACATGGACTATTGAAAATGAATCCGATTTGGAAATAAAACGTCAGAAATTCTACCGAGTTTTTCGTCATTATGATCTCCTTGATAGTTTTACAAATCATCTACACCGCTTTTGGGTAAACCAGAGGGTTAAGAAGAGTGCTGTTCCCGGACTCAGTACGACTTTTCGTGACGGAACAGTTCATTGGAAAGTCCTTATCTGATTCTAATCGAGAGCAAAATGAAGACCCTATCGAGGTGTCTCATAAATCCTGCGTATTCTTCAACTCCCTTTTCGGAGAGTAGCGTCAGTATGGATATCCTCATCAGTTCCTTGTTATGGTTTTTCAGGTCTTTAGCGGACTTTATTATCATTTTTTGTTGATATCAAATATGTATATGACCGAAAGAGTACGACATGCATTCACTCCAATTGAATGACTGTATTCATTGGACTTTGTAGTGTCATTGTAAAGTTCGTGTTTTATCGATTGATCTCATTAAGAACAATCTCCATGTGAGATAGCTCTTAGTCACTGTATTTGACGACGAAGCAAAACGAATCGAGGCTTCGTGTCTGACAAATCCAAAATTTGAAGGTTTCTTGCGAAAGATGTGGTCGTACATCGTAGGCTAACGAGAAATCTGAGAATGATGAAGAAATTAGCTTATATTACTAATGTAGATGGCATGTCCATTGGCGTAATTCTCAGCAATACATTTTAGCATATGTTAGTCCTTTTAGATAGTCAATTTATCGTCTCCCTCTTACTTTATACTTATACAGTTGTCATCAGAGGAATCATCTTCTTAGCCTTACTTCCGTTAAAAAAGAAAACAATAAATACCTCCTGCCCAACACCGTCTGACTCATTTGTACATTCGAAAAGTCAGGCCGAATGTACGTGTTTTAGCTTCAAGGATTTGTGAAAGATCATGAACGGAAGTATAGCTGCGTCGATTGAAAAAGTAGGCATAAGCTCAAACGGAACATGATGTAACACTATTGTGAGATACCTCCTTTCAAGTTGGAGGAACGGTGAAACAGATTAGGAAAATATCAATTTTCATTGTTTTTCTGAACATCAATCGACACGTATAAAACTTGTAAACATGTATCATCACCTTGTCCATTCTGAATTATCCTACACTGACAAATTACAATCAGAATAAAACAGTGCTAAGCAGAATTAGCTTCAGCACCTCATTCATTGGTTCGTGAATAAGAGAAGAAAATAGAAATTACCATCAGATCCAAAGACTGACTTATTCTCATTTGCAGATTAATTTTCAGCTCAATTCTTGTTGACAAACATATTTTGAATCATTATGCCAACTATCGACGATGATGACAACCCCAAAACATCCGGAACAAAAGATTTCACTTCAAGTACAACCAAAGATAAGAATATTGGTTCAGCCACTTCAAATGATTATACCTCTGTATCTAACGTAGCTTCAACAGGTCAAAATTATTTTAGTTCCCTAAGTCCAACTGTATTCGTAGGTGAGTAGTCTTTCCTTTTCTCTTTTGGAAATGCAAAAAATAGTATCTTATGATCAAAATCTTTACAGTTTTGATGATAATTGCAATTATCGGAGCGATCGCAATTGTATTCTGGATATATTGGTTCTGTCTCAGCAAGAAGAGTCGAGAACGACGTAAGGAGCTTCGATGTTTTAGACGAAAGAGAGATCTAGAAAAAGACGGAAAGAAGGAGAGTGAGGCGGCTTGATAAACCTTTAATCTATAAGTGAGAGAAGAACGAAGCAGGTAAAGATAAGACTGTGTGTTTGGACCTTCTCCAGCTATTATACGTCAAATGCCATGACGCTATGAGAACCAGTAAAGTATATACACATGCATAACATACGGCAAGACATAAATACACTACATATATCTCACGGAACAGCTCCATAGTCTGGTTACACCAACCCTTTGACCCGGTCGCTTTGGCCTTCCTCTTGATATCTTCAGCGTCCGCTGCTTTCAAGCTCACCTGGTCTGCAGTCTGTCCAGTCTAAACATTGCGCTGTAAAGAGTGTCAATGATATCCTGAAACAGAGCGAAAAGTCACTAACTCATATTGCCTTTGCAACTGTGATAATTATGCGCTAGTCAGTTCCCTTCTAAGCTCGCGGAACTTACCTTGGATAGGGGTATAGTCCCGGCAGGAAGACTTGCACCCAGCTCAAGGCTTCTCTGGCACCACCATTGAGCTTCTTCATACCTCGAAAAGCTGACATGGTTCAGCTCGAGTGGTTCTCTTCGGAGGAAAGGGTAGGATACCCACTGGTAACATTTCAAACCCTTATTCCACGAAGTGGAGGAGAGCCAGCGTACTTCATCGGTTGGGTAAGCCTGATTGAAGCGATCAGTCCTAGGAAGTAGTATTTGTGATACAACACGCACATTGGTTTCTGAAGACGTTCGCAGTATTTGTAAAACCCTATCGATATAAAAAGGCGCTTTGGCCAAATTTTCGGAATTTCCGCCTTCCTGCAGTAAGAGAGTGATTATAGCCCTAATCCAACTTGAAAATCGCGAGACGTCTTCTGCGGTTTTTGTGCTACAGCTGGCGATGATAGTTTCCAGGATCCGGTGGACAACTGTAACATTGCTGAGTCAGCCTTGCGTAAGCGTATCATTGAAGCGGGGTACACCAACTCGGGGCAGGACAATCACGATATCCAAGCTGTTGCAAAACATATAGTAAGCAGAGGTGAGAATAATCATCGTTCGATTACAGTTGCATACCAAGAGATTTGCCATCAATTCCAATTTTCTCGTCGAATTGGATTCGGCTGTTTGGGTCGGACTGCAAAGATACTGTTCACATTCTGTGTGAGCATTAAGCCTTACTTCAGGCCGATGAACGCGCGTACCGATATTATATCCTCAACCTGATTCCAGTCCGAACTATCGCACACGAGCTCCATCTGGTAGACTTCCAATAGCGTCTGAAGCCTATCTCTCTTTTGATCCTCCGGCATGGCCAGTAAGCCATCGAATACGCTACGAAAGTACTGCAACAGCTGATCCTGCAGAAGATTCTGTATTTATGGCCATCAACAACAGTCCTATGATCAGGACGACGGACTCGACAAACCTTTTCGAGACTTTCCGGTAAATCACGATAATGGAATACTACGACAAGCTTAGCTTGACTGACTTGATTGCTTGACACCTCGCGAGCCTCACATTTTCCACTGAAGCAAGCAAACATGGCGGCCCCTCGTGTGAAATGAAGTGTATTCTCGTCATCCTTTCCAACCAGTCTGCCATACCAGTATATCAACTGACGTGAAAGACCATGTATGAGCTCGGCGACGTGAAGGCGGCAGAAGTAAGAGGCTTACTCACTTGGGCGGAACAGTTGAAAAGGTTGGCAAGAATCTCAGCTGATATTTCGCTGAGACTGTCGAGAGCGAAATTGTAGCCTGTAAGAAGACGTGAGTCATCCATTGGTTTGTACCAGCTTTTGTACTTACACGTTTTGTACACACATGCCACAGGCTCTGATTGCGATATATACAGTTCGAGATCGTTTGTTAGTAGGCTGATAGCTGTTCTTCAGGTCATTGAACAATCTCGTCTTGACAGCAGCGAAGGCTTAACATTATCTTACCGCAGTCCACATATCCCACTATCTCAGCCCCGACTTTATTTCTAGATACCGTAGTCAGCTACTTCGATGTTATGCAGTAGGCGGGAAAGCGCTGGAGCGTAGAAAAGCGCTTACTTGTCCTGTTGTGTGTTATCTGAGGACATCGCTATTTGCATCAAACACCTAACAATTTCATCCTGCCATCAGCCAACTGTCCTGGCAGTCTCAGCGAACATGAATACATACCTAATGACAGTCATGCTTTCGATTTTGAGGTCGTCACGCACATCGGATTGTTGAAGAGATTCGAACAAAGCTTTGAGGGCGATAATCCTCAGAGCGTGATCCCCTTCCCTTTCGGCGACAGACCTAGTCGTAAATTAGGCTAATTCGATACGGTACTCTAGTGACATCGACTTACGTGATGGCGACTATATGACCTGCCCCAAAGTCGGGACATTTCATCGTCTCTTCGATGGCCTTGATAGCAACTTGGGTGTCATCTGTAGCGTATGGATTAGTGACGGCGTCCTAACTTATAATGCCACAGAGCTGACTCGTTTTTTGAGCCAGCAGGAAAAAGAGATATTGAGTAGATGCGTCATTCGATGAACATTGCTTCAGTAAGTCTTCGGCGACCAACAAATTGCCGGATTGAATAAAGCACAATGCACCTTTCCTACAGAAGGGAGATGGTAAACCAGCATTGCTCCCGACGTTAGGAAAGACTCACCTAAGAGATGCCAGACTGCGAACGTCTCCAGCAGAAGATAAAGCTGGATGAGCAACAAGCATGTCTGCATTCCAATCAGTCAGTGCTCAGGCGCTGTAAATGAAATCCATAAAATGCTCACACCACTGTGCAGCCTCCTCTAGCTTCTCGTTGATCTTGTAAAGTTTGTCAGCCAAATTGAGCAGCATCTGTGGAGATAGAATAGTCAGTCAATTGAGCGGGACAAAAAACGATTGATATTTACCATTTGCATCCCGATTGCCTTGGTCAGGTCGATGGCTTGTTGGACACCCGTCTTTACAATAGCTAAGGCATTGGAGCATGATATATCAGTATTAGGATAGCATGATATTGGCATCACCATTACCTTCGAACATAACTACTATTCCATGATGCGCAGCTTGAGTATGCCTGGAAAAATGTTGACGCCCAAAGGATATACCCTCGTAGAGTATCTGACCGATGTACGGGTATGCGTTGTCTTGCGAAAGTGCATGGATTAGGAATGTTTGCAGTACGCTGAAGGGCAAGTCCGGGCTGTATGAGAGTCATGTTTAGCGCCGACCTAGCAGTGGTTCGGATGATTTATGCTTGGCATAGCTCACAAGTCGGTTGATAGCGCATGAAGTTGAGCAATCACACTGTTTGAACCGTGAACCACGATATATAGTGCACGCAGCATTGCGGACGATGTTGACGCTTACCTAGCCACTGCTTCATCGTTCCATTCCAAGGCATCGAACACATCGCTAAAAACTATTCAAGACGTCAGTATATCCACCCAGATTCAATGCAGGCCGAGATCTCACGCACGCTGGCGGAGGTCGGACGGTTGAGCCTTTTTCTCGCCGTGGTGTAGCATATGAATATGCAAAAGCTTGTTTTCGAATATCGCTTGTTTGTCCTGTTGTACTGTAAATAAGCCAAAAGGTCTCTACAGTCTTGAAGTAAACATGCCCACTTCTGTGTCTATCAGTTTCATGAGCTGGATATGCGTTGACATGGGTTTTGCCATTGATTGTGAATCGTTAGCAGCGTTTTTGATCTGTTCCCGTACTGGTGAGAATTGAATTCAGCCAATGTTCACCATGGGTTGCTAGGCAAACCGTCGATACATACATATACATTGAAGTATTGCGACCTTCCAAGCAAGGTGTCGCGCGATCAGCTGGTCTCCCCTCTGAAGGTACAGCTGAAGGACATACTTGGATCTTATGTAGTCCCGGTATAATCAGGCCCAAATCTTTCATCTTGTTTGACACCGCTAGTCCCTGTTGCAGCCATTCGATGGGAGCCGTTGTAAAGGCAACGGCAACCTCATCCTTCGAAGGGGTTCGCGAGACTAATCGTTGATATACCGACCAGTACTTGCATAATACCTCTTGGTACTGCTATAAGGTCAGCTCGAACAGCATCGCAAGAGTAGTGACTCGTACCTGAGCAACGGTTGTCGCGTCGTCTGAGACAATAGTCAGTCCATGTGACAGTTCTGTAGTCGGTGACGAGTCGGCCCACCAGCAGCTCTGATCATAAGACTCAAAGCGAGATTGTCGCCTCTTCTCGCAATCTCCTGTTTTGTATATGATATGTCTATAAGTACCCATCCTATGTTCGGGTATTACCACCCACCAGATCGACTCTCGCTAGTTGGAATTTCAATTGCGCCTCCTTGCCGTCATTGTTTATAGCTTCATCCGGCGTATTCGAGGTAGTCAGAGTCTGATTGAGCTAAGAGTCACTGGTCAGCTAGCATCCAGAAGGGCAATCGAAGCTGAAACCAATTGTGAGTGATGAATAATCACTTCGGCAGCAGCTTGAACAAGATCTTCCGCGTCTTTCAGATCTTCCGACACTGGTGGGAGCATCAGTCTTCGGACATGGTGATCACAATTCGGTGAAGGGCTCTTACACGTTAAGGCAGAGATAGCGGAAGCGCCAGCTCGAAGCATACGCATAGTCACTACAAGTGACATGTCAATGAGCTATACTAGGTATCATACCGGAGGAAAAAGCTCACGAATCGTATTCGGCCTAGGCTCAGTAGAAGCTTCGAGAAGACGAAAGGCAGTGTGATAGACTCATCGCACAAAGGAAAGTCAGTCGTCGTTTGTCACGAGGAAACTCAAAGTGACAGTGAGAACAATGCTCACGAGAGGCGATCAATTGGACATCTTGTTTCCCCATCTTGCTAGTGAGTTCGAGATACTGTTTGAGCTCGCTTGTCAGATTCCATATTTTCACCGTTGCTTAATTCAGCAACACACAGCTAACGTCAGCTTCCATCATTATTCGAAGCCGATATATTTAAGAAAGCACGACAGACCTTTTTCATCCATATTCTGTATGATAGCCATTTCATTTTCCTTATCTTCCTTCTTCTTCTTTGACTTTGTCTTGTAGTCTTTTACTTTAGCTCGAACGTCACTTAAAGCGACTAGAAGATGTTCGTAATTGATTTCTTCTTCTTCGAAATGACTCAATCGATCGAGAAGCGAATCGAGACTCAACAACGCTTCTATGCATTGAGAAATCAGCTTTCTGCGATTAGGAGACTCCGAAGTCTAGTGCAGGCAGAAGAAAGGCCGGAACCTACCTTGCAGTTGCTTCCTGTGATCCGCCATTGTGTTATCTGTATCACTGAATCAGGAATTCAATGGAAGGAAGATGGGAAAGAGGATAGGAAAAGAGATGTTGAACCAGTATATATACTGTAGTATCAGTATGTATTAGTACGATCATCAAAAGTTGACGTGGACGTGAGTAGATTGTCCATTTGATTAAAAGATGACTGAGTAGTCCGTGCGTTTATTATCGATCAACATGACACGGGCCTAAGTACACTTCCTTTGGATTCAATAGAAGATACATTAATTCATACAACGTACATTTGTATATCCAACGACTGTCTAATCAGCATGCATAGCATTCCACAATTGTTGAACTTCAAGTGTATCCTCTTTCATTCCTATCGCACTTTCCACAGCTAAAACTTCATTGATGTGCGATAAAGTCTTTGAACCACATAACGGGGTAATGTTCCATCTATGACCAGAGACAGTCAACAGAGTAATCGGATATAAACAGGTGGAGTTTTAATTACTTACAGTTGACATAATTTATAAATTGTTTGTTCAGGTGTTAATCCGTATTTCGAAGCCATGTTGATAAGATGCGGGTGTTGTAAAAGTGAAGGTGAGCCGGTTAATGTCCAGAAAGATCTATATCACAGTCCATTTAGTATTAGTCTGATTGAGTACGATTAATAACAAGACTGACTGATATCTGATATTATTCTTCTGACAGATTTCCCATACTAAGACCAGATGAAAAGCCAATCAATAAGCTCATGGGAATTGCAAATCGAATCATGCTTTGAGGATCATATTACTCACCTGCCCAATCCCATCCATTACCTTCGTACCATCTATTTTGTACCACTCCAACTTTAATCCTACTTTTTTCAATTAACCAAGATAACAAATTCGAATCGTATATATTTGATACACCCAAATTATGTATTTTCCCTTCATCTACAAAAGACTCAAGAGTTTGATATGCTGAGAGAGTTTGCTATTTCCAATCTTCAGTTTTCATACCACTTGTATATTTCGTAGCGGTTTTATACTTTATACAACATTTTAACTCACTTCTTTTGTTTTCAAAGGAGAATGAAGTATTACCGAATCAATATAATCTACACCTAAATTCTTTAAAGATGTTTGAAAGCTTTGTTCAACTTGTTCGGGTATTGTTAATTTCGGATCATAAGGTAATGGTTGATTTTTATCTTGACCGTCGATTGAGGTGAATCTAATCGAAGCATGATCATTAGCAACATCAGTTGAATGACAACAAAATCATCCCGTAGCCATCATTTTACCCACTTGGTTTGAATGAACAAATCTTCTCTCGAGACCACACCTTCTGCAAATAAAGTCTTCAAAGCTTGTCCTACTAGATCTTCTCTACATTCCCTCTGTTAGCCTGATTTTCTTCCCGAGAAACAAAGCTCCCATACAATGAAAACAAATTCACCTATAATGCTAGATTGTTTAGCATCGTACATGAGTCAGTCTATACGCTACACGCTCGTAGTCATTCGCCAAAGATGAAATATGAGACTCACTTTGGGTTGACAAGCCGTATCTATACCTCTAAATCCAGATTTGATAGCTTGGATTACAAGTTCCGTGGTTCTTTCTTTCTTCCTGATCAAACCACATCAGTATATTTTCTGAGATTAGGAAATAACGACATATCCTTATCCATTAAAGCTGGATGAATGAAGAGGAGATATACGAAACAACGGAAGATATAATAGTGCTCACCACGCTGTCCCGTACATCATCTTAGGCATCGTTATTCCCGTCATCTTTCTTAAGGAATTTTGGATCATCCGATTGACCAATTTCTCGTAAGTTCTGAGGATCAGAGAAACTCGATCTGATCTACAATCCAACAATACCGACTATAATGAAAGTTATTAATCAATCGGGTTCCGAGAAGTGGAACACCAAATGGAGATAAAAAGTGGAGGTAATTGTTATTGTATTTAAGTGGCAAAGGTTTATTCATTCCGTTATTTATAAATCATAAGATGTGAATGCAAATATTATAAAATATGACATGATAAATGATTGAATGAGAATTGATATTATACAATGAATGAACAACAGATGACCATGTGGACCGAACATATTTAACCAAATGAAATGGTTGACAATTTCTATATCATCACAATAAAGCAAATCCTTTTCATGCAAATTACCTTCCCTCCATTTGCCTTCTTCGATGTCTATCTTGTTTAGCAGTCATTTCATGATGTTCTCCCATATTATCGAGTCTATACATTGACGTATAAATTGAGCTAACGGAATACTCAAAGATGTAGACCAAAAAGACTTACTGAGTAGGCAATTCCATTGGTGGTTCTTCAGATACGAAATAAGTAGTTTTCATAGCTTGTTCTGCAGAAAGTCTTTTAGAAGGATCAAAATGAAGTAAACCTTGTACTAAATCAAGAGCATCGGGTGAGAGCCATCTAATTACAAAAAAAGGAACATCAGTCGAAGAAAATGGAATTTATCGTATAGCAAGTAGTATATACTTTGTACTCACTTTTCAAATGTACTTTTGAATTTTGATTCGATAATTTCTTTAGGTTTAACTAATTCATACCATGGTAATTCTTTTACTCCTGGCCATTGTGATTCTTTTGGTGTACCCATTATATTGTAAATGACTTCAAGTTGATTTATCTCATCACTTCCTTGAAATATTGGTTTAGTAAGGAAAATTTCAAGTATTATACAACTTGATACAATAATCAATTGATAATCAGCATAGTAAATGATGGAAATCAATCTAAGAAAGAGTACATACCCTGCAGACCACATATCAACTTCACTTTTATATCTAGTTTCACCCATTAACAATTCAGGAGATCTATACCAAAGTGTAATTACACGATTCGTATAATCATCTTTACGATGATTAAATTTATTTGAATATAATCTTGCTAATCCAAAATCTGCTAATTTTAATTCGCCTTTTGAAGTTAATAAAATATTTGATCCTTTCATATCTCTATGTAAAATATTTTTTAAATGTAAATATTTTAAACCATCTAACATTTGATAAGATAATGATTTTATATTTCCAAGTGAAAATTTAAGTGTTGGATGTGATAATAAACCTGTTAAATCATGTTCCATATATTCAAATACCATATGTACGTTTCCTAATATTTTGAAAAAAAAAAGTTGAATAAATCAGCATTTCCACTTTCCTTCATCTAATTTGCCTATAAACCAAAAATTCTCACTTACCTTTCGAAACCATAATTTCTAATAATCTAACCACATTGACATGCTTCAAACCCTGTAAAAGCTTGATTTCCCTCATAGCAGTAACAGGGAATCCATCTTTTTCACCTTCCAATCTGATTTTCTTGAGAGCAACTAAATTACCCGTATCGGTATTCAAAGCTTTATATACTTTACCATAAGTACCTTCTCCGACATGTGACAGAAGAGTATACATTTCACCAGAAGTTGTAGGTCTGAACGCTGAAGATGTGATAGGCGGTTTGTCAGGCTGAGAAACCTTAGTAGGTATGTCAGTGATTTGATTTAATTGTGATTGGGCTAGTTGAGATTGGATAGATTGTAGTTGTTCCGATGTAGGTAATTGGAGACTCTGATTTGATTGGATTGGTTGAGCTTGAGCTTGAGCTTGAGTTTGAGTTTGTTTCGGAGGTTGAGAAGGATAATTGCTCGGAGGATCAATTAAAGAAGATTCATTACTTTCTGATGGACGAGGCATCTGTGCGTTGATTGACATAGCACCATTACTATTACCATTGGCACTGTAAGATGACCCCCGCAATGGATCATCAGTCTCTCGAGCAGCCGTTTGAGGTGTCCATCTGCTCTGGATGACAGGTATATCATTGACACCACCAGGACCATTGTTGGGGATATTATCGCTTAGTCTTCTATCCCTATCTCTAAAATGACGTATTTCAGAATCGAATCTTCCTCCATTTCCAAAGCTTGAATCTATTTCGTTCTGTTGACTGTATCTTGGCCCGTTGTCCCTAGTAGAATTCCTGCCTCTGTCACGTTCGGATCTGAAATCTCTATTTCTATCCCCATCTCGTTCCCAATCTCTGCTATCCATTTGATGTCTGCTTCTCGCACCTGATTCATCATCCTTTCTTGTATTTAATGTATTCGTTGGAACGGCCATATCTTGCTTGCGCTTCAGAAGAACTTCCACTTGATCGAGCTCAAAAGCAGAGGGTTCCCTACCAAAGTAATGTACTAAGAAATTCTCGATGGGAGGTTGCATGTTCTGATCGAACCAAGATGTGAAGGCAGCTTGAATATAAGGAGCGACTGTCTGAGTTGGAGTCTGGACGGTAGGCGTATCGGCCGAAGAAAGGCGGTCGATGGAGATAGTCGATCTGGTCGGTGAGTACTGTTGAGCCTGAGGATAGGGTTCTTGTTTGGTGGGTGAGTTAGGTCTTTCAAATAGGTTTTGAATAGTCTTAGAAGGTGATATCGATTTCCAGCCTTTCTTAGGACTCGCATTGAATGAGATCTTGATTGAGCCTGTAGCGAGAGATTGAGGTTCTGCTTGTGTAGCAGGCGCAATACCGCTATTGCTCGGTATCGTCTGCGTAGGGAATACTCTTTGCGTGAGCTGCTGAGGCTGGACGAACGAGTCGGGCGGATTACTAGTGAATGCCAGGGAAGGTTGGTCTAATGTTGAAGCAGACCGAGTGGGTGGTGAATCATACGGTAATGCATCGTCCATTTGTGGAGCGATTTTAGTTGGATATGGCGATTGAGACGGGTAAGGCGGGAAGTCTTGTCTATTTTGCAACGGATGAGGATTCTCATTTTGGCTTTGGCGGTCACGAGGCGGTTCCGACGAGTAAGGGTATGAACGTTCTTGAACTTCACGAGATCGATCAGAGTCATCGTTCCTTGCCCAAGCTCTTGATGGCGGAGATCGATCTTCCCGCCGACTCCATGACCTCGCATTGCCACCAGACATAAAAGTTTGGCCTTGTGGTGGTAGAGGTGCACGGCGATTGGCTGGGGAAGTAGGTCTAACCCGAGGTGGAGGAGGTGGACTTCTTTCGCGATCATAACTCTGCCGATGATCAGAAGCTGATGGCTCGGGAGAGCGACGATGGGATTTAGCCCACCGATTGATTGGCGATGGTGATCGTGAGTCCTGACGAGAGATAGGGGACATCTCTCTTTGACGTTTGGCATCGTTTTGCCGAGGTGAAGACGGTGCGCGTTTTCGTTCATTGGACTGGGGTGATGAAGGTCGAGAACGATCTTGATCTTTACCTCCAACTCCATAATCCGGACTTTCTCTGGCACCTCTTCCTGCAGCTTTGATATCTGATCTAGACCCGTAATCCGGGCTGGAACGGCTTGCTGTCTGATCTCGTCCAGGTTGATCCCCATAATCCGGACTCGCTCTTCTACCTCTTCCATTAATACTAGATCCAGAACCATAATCCGGACTATCCCTTCTGGAATTCTTTCTAGGTCCGCTATCTCTGTTATTCCGATTATTTTGATATACTCCTGTCCAGAATCCTTCTTTCTTTGCATTTTCAAGTTTGACATCTCTTCTATCGTTCTGAGTATGGGATGTAGTAGCCTCCCGATCTTTTTCAGATACTTTAGCTTTCCAAGCAGCCCATGATCTATCACCGTTTCCTTGATTGTCATCATTTTCGTTGTTACTTAATCTTCGATTATTTCTATCATCATCTCTTGATTTATTTTTATCCCTATCTCTACCTTGATTGTTTCGACCATTTCCATTACGATCAAATTCTCTCCTTCTATCTGACCAACCTTTATTATCACTTTCGTCTTGCCGTGAATTATTTTGTACTTTTTTATTCCAAGCGGCCCAAGATCTTTCTTGACCTTGCCCGGCGCCACTTCGTCCAGTAACGAAATTTTTTCTTCGTTTATTATTATTATAATCGTTACCTCTATCAAAATCCCTTCTCCTACCAAAATCCCTCCTGGAATCACCTTCATCAGTATCTATATCTAAATTTCTTCCTCTATCCTTATCATATCCTCTCGAGCTAGTTGGACTACCATCCCTTCTACTTCTACTTGCAGGTGATCTGGACATTTCTCTACCAAGATTACTGAGAGGGTTATTTGATTCTGTAGGTCCCGATGAGGGATTTGACCATGCATTCTTATTTGATGGTCCCGTCGGTGGATTGGAGTTTGAATGCGCCCACGAAGATGTCGAAGTCGAAGCGGAAGTCGAGGGTTGACCAGGTCTCCAAGATTCCCTTTTGACTGGCATATGCCCTTGATTTGGTCTGTTGAACGAATTTGAATTTGAGCTTGACGAAGAAGCTGAAGGAGGCTCGTAAGAAGGCATGGGAGGTGATAAAGGACGAGATATGGAATATGAATGCGATCTATCTGACATCGTGAATTGATTTAATATGCTTATGCTATGTTGAGGTCCAAGATACTATGGTGCTGAAAAAGTCAAATCCGGTTGTGGTTATGCTGGTTATCCTACAAATCGGAATTGAATCAGCTTTTCAGCGGACTATTTAATACAGTAATACTAACCATGCTATGACACCATCACTATGGTATACTTGCTATGCTGCCACGTTCATGGGCCAGACAACTTCTCTTCTGAGTATCATATGTAGGATAATGCTGTCACCATCCATTATCGTCTGCTCATCACTCATTCATCTCGGACATACAATCTAAGGATATCGTTGCCACGTGATACATCCTATCGGAGTAACCCATATAATCTGGGCGCATCTATCAATCCCAATTTTCAGTGACCCCCACGGTCAGCCCTCTTCCTACGATGCGACTGTGCCCTATGCAATCCACTACACGGGAGAACCTTGTATGCATTTGGTGTGTCGATACTCACTTTGGATAAAGTTTGGTTCTCAATATCCTGCAGAAGAGGTATAGGTAGTCCTCCAAATGCGACGCGTCGCGTGGCGCAGATGGCCGAACATCATGCAAAGTAAAAGTAAAATTAATGCTCCCTGATGATTTGTAAACTCCACTTATGTATGCTATTTCCTGCTCAGAGCCTGTCGATGTCCAGTGACACCTATGATCCGCTCATAACTAGCGACGTGGCGGTCATGAGAGCTCTGGTCTGAAGGAATGCATCGAAATGTAACTTTTGACGAAGTAGAAGTCATGTTATGAAACGCCACAAAAACGCCCGAGCTGATACCAGACAAGTTACTTACTTACAGTTGTTTACCCTGAACCATACAAATTCACCTCATACTCTAATTACATCCATCAATCATCCATTTACGACAAAGATATACAATAAATAACAAATCATTCTCATAGGTCAAGACAACAGCAATCAACGAACATAATACGACCTCGATAATAAACGAAAATAAAATAAATATTTACGCATTTCGAAATTAACGCTCAATTATCACGATAAAATCACGAATCGAATAACAAAGACTCCTCTCCAACTTCCATTCGCGGAATTCCTCTAATCTATAGTAAGAGTCTGATATAGGTGTATCGATCATGCCACCTTCTGGTCCGAGGTCAAGAACCGCTGCATCAGGATCACAACCTAGTGGAAGAGCGCCACCAAGTACAAATCAGCGAAATGAAGTCTTTGAGAATATATTTGGAAGACCTGCGGGTGGACATCACTTAGGGCAAGGTCCTGTTCCATCATCTCATCATGCACCTTCCAGCTCTGGTCCTTCACATTTACACCCATCTTATGCACCTCAAGCTCTACCCTCGGGATATTTGAATTCTGCTCAACCATCTTATCCACCAGGTACACCGTATGGTGCCCATCCTGCTCCTAGGCAACAAATACCGCCGCAACATTCATATCAACCACCCGCAAACTCGAATGGAGGGATGTATACTGGGACGTATGATCCTTCGAATGGGACTGGTCATGGTAATGGGACGTATGGAAGGAAAGTAAGTCATGGTTATGCTTCTGATGCTTATGGCGTTCCGGTGAGTGTATGAGTGATTTCCAACGAATGATCCCCTGTAATCTCGCTTTTGATCCCCCTGCACAATTGCACATCTTAGTGACACTCGCTGACTTTTGCCCTTGCTCGTGCAGGCTGGAGATATTCCTGATCGTAGAGCTTCCCTGGCTCCTTCGGCTTATTCAACGACCTCATCTGCGTCCTACTACTCTCCAAATCCGGATAGCGTTTCACCCCCTCCACCACGGACGAATCGACTTCCTTCCAATCCCAATGCAATATTCCCTGTGCCTGCTCCTTCACATAGCGGTCGAATACCATCTGGATCGGGCCCTGGACCAATAAGGCAACAAGGCTTGACCCCCGCTCAAGCTTATCAAGCATCAACATCACAAAGCTACAATAATGGAAATGCTAATTTGTCATCGCCTGCATCAAGCGTATTCCCTCATCGAGTCGCTTCTCCTGCACCACCTGTTCCCAACCCCAAATCGGACTCCCCAGCTTCTTTTGCTTCGTCAACTCAAACTACATCATCGCGGATACCAACATCTACCTCAACAACATCATTCAATAAACCTTTGTCACAATATCAGCAGTCTCCACCTCCGCCTCCCTTGCCAAAAACTGCTTATGCAGGGATAGATGAGAATGATAGATATACTTCTGGCGGATCAGGGACGGATCATATAGGTCAAGCGTTGGGCAAAATGGCTTTCGAAACTTCACCTCAGAGAGGTCTTTTAGATGATTTTGGACTGTCTAGTAGTGCGGGCAGTAACTCTAATCAGGATTATTTCCGTGAGTCCTCACGTGCGCAACCTCTTTGCGCCTACTGACAGACTTGATCCTCTTCAATCGTGCAGAGCGCCATCCAGACCCACATGCTCCGCCTATACCGCCCAAAGCTGAGCAACGCCATAGCTCGTTTTCAAGCAATTCTGGTCCTTCCATGCACAAGAGAATGGCGTCGGATTCGTCTGTGAATAGCAGCGTGTATACCACGACTGCTGGGAGGGCGCATATGACGTGAGCATGGCATCGCAAAGGGATATTAATCCTTGGTCTTGTGCTAACCTGCCTCCAAAATAGCCCGCTGTCCCAGATCGAGCCATCGGCAAGCGTATATGAGTCTTACAGCTCGCCGACCACGCCCACAGGATCAGAGTCCGGCTTCGCAGCTCATGCACAAAGACGATTATCAGGACGCAAATCTATGGATTCGACTGTTTCCCTTCCCCTTCCAACAGCAGACTCCCCTTTGCCTCCAGGGGCTGCACCATCAGCTACGACTTTCGATAACCGGGCGTTGTCTTTCTCGGGATCCTCGTCAAATAGGAAAGACGTAGTAAAATCGATGAGGGCGGAAAGTATCGGCCATGGCTCTCAACGGAGATCAAATCCTACCAATGCTCCGCCTTCATCTTTCTCTTTCCCCACTCCTTTATCTTCTCAACGATCTCTTTCTGGGACACTCACTCGAAGCACGTCCACAGCAAGAGCAGCAATCCTTCAAACCCTCCCTCCGGTTTACCCTGCAATGTTGTCCCAAGTCGCAGATGCGTTCAAGAAGTTGTTAATTCTCAGCGAATTGATCAAAGATGGAATAACGTATAAAGATTCGTTTGATGGGAGGACAGCAGTAGGAATAATAGCGGATATCATAAAGACACCTGACAGGAATTTAGCGTTATTGTTGGGAAGAGCATTGGATAATCAGAAATTTTTCCATGACGTGACGTATGATCACCGACTTCGAGATAACCCTCACGAAATATATCAATTTAAAGAAAGGCTGACTGCTGCCCCGTTCATGGGAAATGCAGCTCAGGATAGTCCTTCATCCGAGCATGCTGGTCTTGGACGAACGTCTTCGGTCGGGAGTACCAATCTTCGTGGGATGAGTATGACAAGACCACCAATAGGTGGACAAGGGAATTCGGATTCAGGTTCAATGAATAATACTTCAGATGGAGGACATCATACTCAAACAACACCGGCTACTTCAACAACGACTTTAGCTTCACCTAAATCAATGACGAAATCGCATATTTGGGATAACATGCCTGCGACTAGTGAAAAAACTCAGGTGGAAGATGAATCAGAAGATGATCTGCCTGTTGGAGTTTTCACCCTTTTGACAGATTGTTACTCGCCTACTTGTTCAAGAGAGAGACTATGTTATAGTATCAATTGTCCTAGAAGGTTGGAACAGATGAAGACGTTGAATATGAAGCCACAAGGTGGACTTTCTAGGAAGTTGAGTCAAGAGAGTATAGTCGATGTCAAGGTAGGTCGGAATCGACATTACACATTCGATTCGTGAAAACTGACCCGAGCGGAACTGCAACGCTGACGAATATTCTGAAAACATAGGAAACCGGCACACTTTGGATCCATTCTGTCTCTCAGGAGATCTTAGATAGCGTGGATGATACAGAGAAGAAAAGACAGGAAGCCATCAACGAGGTCATATACACTGAAAGGGATTTCGTTAGGGATTTGGAATATCTACGAGATGTGAGTGGTCTATCTCTTCTATCGGAACCACTAATGCCGCAATATCTGAAAGGGTGGAGACTGATTTGATGATGTGTTTACAGTCATGGGTCAAGCCCCTCCGAACATCGGACGTTATCGACCTGAAAAGAAGGGATGATTTCGTCAGGCAGGTATTCTGGAATGTACATGATGTGTTAAGTGTCAACCAAGTTTTAGCTGAGAAGTTGACAAAAAGGCAAAAGAAAGAACCAGTAGTTAGTGGAGTTGGAGATTTATTTTTAGAAAGAGTACCATTATTTGAACCATTTGTGGTTTATGGTTCACATCAATTATTTGGAAAATATGAATTTGAAAAAGAAAAAACCGCAAATCCACAGTTCCAAAAATTCGTGGATGAAACAGAACGTAAACCTGAATCAAGAAAACTTGAATTGAATGGATATTTAACTAAACCTACAACTCGTCTTGGTAGATATCCACTCTTACTGGAAGCTGTTTTAAAATATACACCTGAAGATCATCCTGATAAGAAAATTCTACCTGAAGTAATTAAGTTAGTCAGAGGCTTCTTAACTAAAGTGAATATTGAAAGTGGGAAATCAGAGAACATATTTGAGTTGGCTCAGATCGAACAGAGTCTAGTATTTAGGCCGGGAGAACATATTGTGAGTGTCGGGTTTGCCTAATAAACTTCACTACAGATTGTTCGATTATCACGATCGTGGCTAACATTATTTATCCCCTACAGGATCTTCGACTCCGAGATAAATCCCGTGAACTTGTTCATAAAGGCCCTTTGAAACGACGTGGTGGAAATAGAGAAGAGATTGCAGATCTACTTGGTTTCCTGTTTGATCACGCTTTTTTACTTGTAAAACCTAAATGGGTTCAAAAGTCTGAGCAGTACAAGGTGTATCGAAGAGTGAGTCCGGTCCTTCGGTGTTTATGTTCAAGAGAGCTAATTGATGATCGACGTGACAGCCTATCCCCCTTGAATTGCTAGTCCTCGTCACACCGGACGATTCGTACAACTCCTCAAAACTCTCAGCTTCTCGAGCAGCTACTAAACTCATGCCTCGTCAATCCACCACATCAAGTATAACTGGAAATTCGAAGGTGACATCCCTTACTAACCCTCCAAAACCAGAATCGAAACATGGTTTCTCACTTACAGTAATACATCTAGGTAAAAAGGGATACTCAATGCAGCTTTGGGTGGATACTTATATGTCGCGAAAGAAATGGCTTGAATCTATTGACAAACAACAGACCATCCTCAGAGAACGAAGTTGCGTCTTCGTCAGCGAGACTATTACCGAAGGGGGAAGTTCATTTACTGGAGGTGGGCTGAGAAAGGTCAACTGTGTTAGTCCGTATGGTGAGTATGGCTTTCTTCGTTTTGACCGTGTTACTTGTATTCTTTGTTTTGAAACCAGACCGGAATCGAGCTGATCAACCCGATTTAGACATGGGCCACAGGATGATATACGGTACAGACGAAGGGGTATATTTTTCCAATCTACGAGACGACAAATTACGCGAGCCAATCAAGGTCATTAACCTATTAGACGTAACTCAAGTGGACGTGATTGAAGAATTTCAATTACTCATCGTACTACACGAAAGATGCGTTACCACCTTCCCATTAGATTGTCTTGATCCGAATGATGCCAATGCGGCTCTGAAACGAGGAAAGAGAATATCAAGTCATACAAGTTTCATAAAATCAGGCGTATGTTTAGGTAAAACTCTGATAGCAATCGTCAAATCATCTACCCTTAGTTCTACAATAAAAGTCATGGAACCCATAGATCAAAGTATGAGAGGTAAAAAAGCTCCAGGTGGATTCATGAAAAGGTTAAATGGACGTGATGATGCTTTAAAACTTTTCAAAGTGGGTTCGAAATCGTTCTTATGGTGTTTCTAGGACTAATGTCAGCCGATAGGAATTTTACATCCCCACTGAATCATCTAGCGTTCATTTTCTCAAAACCAAACTTTGTGTAGGATGTACTAAAGGTTTCGAAATTGTTGATCTTGAAACTCTTGATATGCAAGGTTTACTTGATCCTTCAGATGCTAGTTTAGACTTTGTCCTTAAGAGGGATAATGTTAGACCTATCGCTATTTATAGGATAGAAGAGGATTTCTTGCTCTGCTACGATGGTGAGTTGGCTCTTCGTCCTAGGAGCCTCAGGACATGCATTTGGAAGACATTGGATTTACTGGATATCGCTGACATGTCCAATCTCGCAGAGTTCGCCTTCTACGTGAACAAGAACGGTTGGAGATCAAGACCTAAATGGGCCATCGTATGGGAGGGTCTTCCAACTGCTTTTGGTGAGTTCACCATAATCTATCTTAAGTCATTAATAACCGAGCTGACCAACAAATTCAACCACAGCACTTCAATACCCCTATGTGGTTGCATTCGAACCAACATTCATCGAAGTACACCACGTCGAAACGGGTCACTTGGTGCAGATTATTCCCGGATCAAATATTCAATGTCTATTCGCTGATACTCCACCATCGAGAGTCAATGCTCCTGTACCTGTTCAACCTAATCGAGGACTAATGTATCCTCCTCAAACCAATAATCCATATGGTAGACCACCTCCATTATCATCTCAATCACTTCATCAACCTCAGTCTCAACAAGGTTATTTCCCACCTCAACCACCTCCTGGACAAGCTGGATTCAGACCTCGTCCACCTTTCGGAAATATGCCCCCTCCTCAAGGTGTTGGAATGATGGTACCTAGATTCGCAAGACAACAAGTCATTTTCACATCTGATGATTCACATGTTCAATTCCTTAAATTTCCTTCACCTCAAGGTCCCCAACAAAGGCCAGGTGGAGGTGCAGGCCAAGTCGTAAGTAGTGGACATAGTATAAGAGGATCTCATTAAGGGGTTCTATTTCATTGAATTACTTCTTGTAGCTTCTTTTGATGTCAGGTGTGTTGTAAGATCGACATCGATTCTTTATATAACATGATTTGAAGGAAGTATGGGCTTAGTAGTAACGAAGCGAATGATACACGATATACAATGCACATGTCATTCACGACGATTTCCATATTAAAATTTCGACCATCTGCATAATCTGATGACATAAGTATAATATGGTTCATGAAGAGAGGGTTATATACTTGTAATGCTGGGTATATTTGATGTCTAAAGTAGAGTATTATCTAAGACCAACTACGATCGGTCATGAATCGGCGATTACTTGTGAAAAGACAGCGGTTTATCTAACTCAATCGATTTCTTGGAGTGTCCTTAGCTTTAAAGAGTAAAACCAAGTGTACAAGAGTAGTTGATAAATTATGATAATATATCTTTTATTGATTTCTTTTGTCCTATTAATCTAGATCCAATTTCACCTTGAGTTAAACCGTTAAGTCCTATTGAAGGTAATAATTGTTTTAAAGTTCTATTAAAGTGTGATAAATTTGATTTCAACTTGTTCTATCGTATATTATTCTTTAGTTAACAAAACTTATATTGCTTTTTGATAGAAAACAAATTTAACTTACTAAATCATATTCACCTCTTAATCTTTCTAAATCTGATCTTAAGAAATCTAATGTTTCTCGTCGTGCATAAGGATCAGGCAAAGCTATAACAATTACACTCAACACTACAGAATTTCAATTCGAAGATTACCTTAATGAGAATTAAACTCACGCCGTGTAGCTCTTACTGCTGATCTATAAGCTTGAATCATTTCTGCTCGAACAATGAACTGAAAAAAAAAAAACGACAAGTTCAGCTTGATAATCTGAAAATCGTGATATCACTGACATGCTGCAACGATGGACCTTTCTTCATCTTAGCAAGCATTCGTACCCGTCCGATTTCTTGTATTCGATTCTTCTAATAGCCTTATGTAGTGGGTTTGAGCAAGAAGAAGCAAAAGTCCAATTGTAGATTACGATAATCGACTTTCGAAAACATCGTAAAGTGGAGGTCGATCAGATGACGATGAGGATTAAATACAATAACAACAAAGGTATACTTCTAATCTTTTTTTGGATATGATGAGGACAAAGCATTTGAGAGTCTGATTAGCACCGCCTAGAATTGAAAGACTCTTATATCTCTTCAGATCTACTGCCTTGCTCTACGTGAAATTTCTCGAATTGACCCTCAATCATTGTGGAAATCGAGCGCAAGCTGTAGATTATACCTCGATAGCACGAGATGGATACGTTAAATCACATCGAGCTGGTATGTTAAATCACCTTATACCTGTCTTCTGGAAAATATCATCACTTTGTATCGCATTGACAAATCACTTATAGACTGTTCATCAATCGCAAATACGGCCGGCTTTAAGAGCATTATTATATGCTATTTTCTTTCAGAGGAATACAGATGCTATCGAACCTGATGATTTCGAATTACTTGATTCTCATATTGTGAGTGAATAACTCTTATGCAAGCATTATCTCAAGATCACGCTTCCCACAATGTCTCTGGAATTGTGCCTAACTACATATTGTACAAAGAGCTGTCGATACTAATTTACATCTGTACAGGCAATGTCATCTTCGAATTCATCTCTTGCAACGGAAATTAACGCTAAGATAGAGGAATTCGTTGAAGAGTATTTGGAGGATCCTAAGAATACTGCAGGAGAGATAGCAGTGGTGTTTCTACAGAAGAAACCTAAAAAAGGATGGTTCGCTATTACAGAGGTAAGTAGATCCTCTCCTGATCTCTTACAAACGATCTCTATATGTTGTCTTATATACTTGGATCACATGGCTGATTGGGTTCTCGCAGGAACTGATACCCTGGGAGGAACACCTGATATCCCTACGATGGGATACGAGAACGCTCATACCGCAAGTACTCCAACAGCCTCTATTACAAATAACGACTTTCTGCTTGAATAATAAAGGCAATGTACCTCCTTTAGTAGGCAATTCTGTGAGTAGATATCCATATAGTAGCAATTGATGATCCGCTGATCATGCCATTATCATAGGAAAACAGCAATGTGTCTCATCAAGTATGTATTACCATATAACGAAAGACTGGTGACTACGCTAAGCTGCAGCTGATTTACAATTAATCAATAGATCCTTATAGCTCCTCCTTCACCGACAGAATTATTCTCTCCTTCACCACCTACATACCCTACTAGACTCACATCACCCCCACCAGCTCCATTAACACATACAACACCAGCTACAGCCTTAGCTAGAGATTTGACTACACCTAATATGACAAGTGAAAAGTCGAGTGAAAATGCTATTGTGGGAAGTACGAGACGTGGGCTTTCACCTGCAGCTGGTACGGGTGGTTACCTAGAACAGGCCAAAGATGGCTTGAGAGCCGTGGGAGCGAAGGCAGGCGCAGGTGTAGGCTGGGGCGGAAGAGCTATTGGAGGAGCATTTGGAAGAGGAGGGGAGAAAATGTGAAAGCAGGTATAAGTTGGTTTGAGTAGTCTAAATGTAGCTTGTTTCGGGTCTTGAAGGAAAGACGTAGATCAGGTTGTATTATATAGTTGTATTAACAGAATATGCATATGACTTGTTAAACGCTGGAACTGGAGCATTCCTCAAACTGCCCTATGGAGCATGGGTTCATTCTCTTGCGCATCCCTTGACAGGCTGGAGTGATGGAATATAATTTTGAATTACCTTCTTCTCATTATCTATCAATCTAATTTCCACTTCATCAACGATGGGAAGGCGATACATTTCAGAAAGGAGGGAAATCAACTTACTCCTTAATCAACTCTTCATTCGTTTGATACATTCCGAAATGATCCAATAATCTAATTCTTAACCAATCTCGGGATGAAGCAGCACCTTCAATTGCCGAACCATTAATCAAAATACCGAACAAATTCCTTTTCCAGGTATATAACAGATCAAACTTCTATATCCGGGATGATCACCTATATGTTCAATTACTTTCATACGTTTATAAATGGTTTGAGTAGTACATAAATCATAAATAGCTTTTTCATATGGATATGAATGAGAGTTGAAACTTTGATTGACGGTAGGAATCAAACCTTCTTTATTAGTTTCGAAGTCAGTAAATATTTAAGCCATTTCAACTATGAGCAATTTCTCTATTAGCTATGTACGTAGGCGAGTAGAGTAACAATATTGCAATAATTACCAGATCTTGTCCATTCGGAATTAATCCTCCATGTGATCTCATTCCTTTACATCTCTTCTCTTCATCGGATCTTCAATCTCTTTCATTTCAATCTCATTATCTAAGTTTAATTCACCTCGATGACCAATTCCAACATTTCCATCAGAATGAAAATTGGTGTGATTCTTATTTAAAGGATCAAAAATTCGTTCTTTAGCAATAATTTCAAAATCTCTTCCAGTCAATTCCGAGCAAATCCTATCTAATATAGCAAAGGTGGATTTGAATAAATGAATTTGATCTTCGGTTTGTATTTTACAGGTAATTTGAAAACCTTATTCACCTGTTTAAAATGCCTCAAATTAGACTAACTTGTATTCATGATACAACTTTCGAGATTCAAATTTAAGGGAAGATATACTTCCTATATCGTTTGTATTCAATCCATTATTAAATTATTTATCCCAACTTGGTGGACCTGTCATATGTGTACAGATATCTTCCCTTTTCTCCAAAAGAAATTTTTGGTAAGATAGCTTTAATAGGCGTATCGAGGGTGAATCCGTTCTCAGTCAGAATCGGAACGAGTGAATGTGAAGTGAATGATTTACTGCTGCTTGCTAAAGGTAATCGAATCTGTAATAAGTTCAAGGATCAGTACTATGAATAAGGTATCTTTGACAACGCTCACCAATGTAATCTTAGGTACTTTCTTCTCTATGTCTAAATGTCCAAAGGCTTTGAGATAGTCTTGAGGCTTATCGAGGAAATCATCCTTGTATCGGTATATGACAATTTGACAACCTGGAATTCTGGATGATGCCATTGCATTCTGAATGGTTTATTCCAGTCTGGGCGAGAGCACTATGTATAAATTCTGTTAATGTTGTTGATTAGTAGTAAGCGTAGTCTATAAACAGATCACAACCGTTAACAGCAAAGTGAAAAAGGGACGTTGACGTGAGCGACAGAGAAGTTCGAAGCCCATGTCATCATGAAAGACAAAGGATCTGCAAGTCCACTCATGTCGTCATCAACTCAAACTCTTAAGCTATCATCGTCTGATTCTTAGCTGTCTCCATAAGCAAGTTGGACACATTGTTAAAAATACATGGTGTGACTATGCGTACAACTTTGTTTACGATCCTGAATCTTCTTGCCTATACCTAATGACCATCCATACTTGTCAAAGGTCTCATCTACCACCCATCTCCACTTAATTTGCCTAGTAAAACCGCATATTCCTTGGCTAATTCTCCTCCTCGATTCGTCTTCGATAAATAATTGATCAGAGCTTTGGCAACATCTCTCTTGTTCAAGCCTACTACCGTATCAGCCCAGTCACTCGGTTGTGTTGTTCTATCCGCATGTTCAGATCAGCTATGCTCTTTGGTCTACAAAACGGTCGAGGAAAACGTAACTTACTTGTAAATCGGACCTATGAGCTCTCTCAACACTTCTTCAGCCCTTTCTAAAAAACCTTCGTTGCCTAAGTAATTTATGTACGCTGAGATGAACTCTTGGTACCCTTCCTTGGACTCTAATAAGGTAGCAGCAGCAATTCGGACTTCATGATGACTCATGGTCATACTCTCCGTCCACCATTCTCCCCCGTTGTCTCGCCTCTTGCCCTTCCACAAAGATCTTGTCATGCTTTCAATATCACCTACAATACCTGTCGAAGTCGTAGTGAGTGGACTTGATGAGTTCTGGTGAGTTGAGGAGATGGTAATCCAGTCTGATAAGGAATTGTCATATGCGTATGCAGCTGGTTGTGACGTGATGATGATCGGGACACCATTAGGTTGGATGAGACATTGCTTGATCTCGATATTCGAGGATGTTGAGGAGTCGTCCAATAAATGCGAGATGGATACGGATGAGATCAGGGCTTTGCTGGACCTGGTATCGCTATTGTAGGCTTTAGTACACAATTAGATACGAGATGAGAAGAAACGGCTCACATGACTCGAATCTGACAATCGGATGTGACCACCAATAACTTGTCTTCGCTGGCTTGAAGTTCGTAGATAACCGAGCCGAGTCTAAGAGTAGATAATCTGCTAGCTCGCATTAGCAAATATCTCTTCATGCAGAGAAGCAACTCACCGTCGACCAGCGGGAGAATACACGACAACGCTGCCGTCCTCGTGAGCAGCTGCACAGACCTTGTTTGTGACAGCAAGCGCGAGCACGGATGAAGACGCGTAATCGACCCATCGTCCTTGATTATCTTTGACGAATGAGATCTTAGTGAGACCATCTGGAGAGTGAGAGTTTTGTGCTTGGAAATATGCTGAACCTTCTTCCTGAGATAAAGCAGCGCGAACAACGGATTGAATTTGCGGGACAGGCAACTGTCTTTGAGAGGATGTTGATCCACCTTGTACAGATACCCTTGGCGCTCTAAGCACTTCCACTGGATGATTATCGTTTTGCGCAGTGGACATTAGTCGACCCCTGACTGCTCTTGCGTCATCTTCTCCAAACACAGCTTTTCTCTTTGATCCGGCTCTACCAGGCGAATCACCGTTTGCGGTGTTGTTCGAAAAGGCATTTCGAGCGTCCTCGAACATTTGAGCAGTAGAAGCTTGATGACCGTTCGAACCTCCAAATGCTTGTATAGGAGCTGCGAATGGATCATTGGTGGCAGGGTGAATGGATCGGGAGGTGGAAGCCGGATTTGATAAGTCCACGCGACGATTGGCGCTATTTTTCTTTCTCGGTTGTAACACGTTGACAACGGTGCTACTTGGTGCTGCTGAAGCGCCAAATGAGTTAGTGATGGATAATGGAGGCTGGATAGATGCGGCTCGGGTGAGACCTCGCTTGGGTTTGTACTCGTACTCATCGAGGATCTTCTGGGTTAGTTCAGGTTGACCAAGTTCCGGGAGTTCCACAGGGTAGAATGATACAGCACAAATTGAGCCATCTGCGGAACAAGCATAGAGATTGTACCCGTCGTTGGACCTTCGAAGCACTTCATCAGCCAAGATCACATGGCTCTTGTCGCAGGAAGGATAGCTCACCAACACATATCCAGTAAATCTCGACCGAATACCTCTTTCAACACCACCAGCGGCTTATGCAACGTGTTTCTCCAAATTGATATACTAAAGTCGTTGGCACCCAGGGCTAACATGCAAGAAGCAGTCGCTCGGCCTGGTTGATCTTCTTTGCGGAAAAATAAACGTGGGTTGAAGGCCTGCAACCGATGTTCAGAATGAGTACACTGCAAGAAGTGAAGGGTAGGTTGACTCACCGCCACTTGAATGGTGTTCTCATGGCCCACAAAGGAGATATCCGAGTTCCAACCTTCTCGGTCGATCACGGCGGCTACGAAGACTGGACCGTTCATAGCGTTCGACGCAGCGATGAACGCTCCATCAGGCGACCAACTTCAACTTCTAGTCAGCTTCTAGCCGGCGATAATTCAAGCGAAAGACACACCTCAATCTTCGGAAAAAGGTGCTCTGAGGAGAAGTCTCGAAAGGCTGAGAGACACTTTGAACGAGCGACCAATCTTCTGTATTCCATATTTTGACTGTTTTGTCATCAGACTGAGAGGATGATTAGCATGAGATGTTGCAAAATACGAACAGGACTTACTTGAGTAGCTAAGTAATTACCAACAGGATCCCAGCAGACACCTTTGACGAACCCCTGATGCAGATCAAGCTTCCTTAATCGCTCTGTGTCATAAGAATATTCAGCTGCGTTGCACAATGGAAAGCGGTGGGGCAGCTGACCGAATGTATTACCATCCCAGATCCAGACTTTACTATCCAGGCCTACTGAAGCTAACATGCTGTCATCTCGCGACCATGCCAGATCCACGACATCTGGCCGCTTGAAGAGTCAGCTATACGAGCTACTCTCCGCAACGGAAGATGACTGACCCGCGACGTGCCCCACTAAACGAGTAAGAGCCTTCCAATTCTCATGATTGACTTCCTCGGACCCCCACAGTCTCCCTGCACCTTCGCTAATTGGCAAAATCAATCAAAAGGCACCTAATGGGGTAGCGAATGACGTACGGATCTATACCCCAGATCATGCAGACCGTATCATCAGATCCTGTTGCAAGAAATCGTCCGTGATGAGCCCAGCGCACCGACAATACGGGTCCTGCGAATTTGTATCAATAAGGTCTACATATTGTTTCATAGTGTTTCAGATTTACCTGTATGAGCCGCCATCGTGCACAGAAGCTTGTGATTCGCTTCATCCTTCTCAGCACCCTCGTCTAAGATTGGTAAAGTAGACCAAATTTTGACTTTATTATCTGTTATGAAGGATGGATCAGCTAGGCTGGTCCATTATCTCTCGCGACTCAACTGAAGAGCTCTGATTCATCATTGAGTGACTATAATGCTGCCTTACTCACCTAGTCCACCCGTAGCTATTCTCGTTGAATCAGGATGAACTGATATACTATAAATGGGACATCTTCCCTTCTTTTCACCAACTATTATCAAGACCTGTCGTCAGCTCGGCCTGCTTATGTCTAACATTGATCCGTGAGCTGACCTGAGTGCTCGACCCAGCTTGGTTTTGTCACTCTCATTCTGAGGTTGGTATCGCCATGCAAATACAAGAGCGATAAGGAAAGAAGTAAGAAGAGAATGGGTAATGATGGTGAAATTGTCAACATTATTCAATCTGGACGCGTTCCTCGTTTAATTTACCCGGTACGCACGGTCCATGCTTATGCCATGAACAGATCACGTGATCGATCCTATGGTGTGCTGGTATCTTTATGTGTATGGACTATAAGTGTATTGATCAAGATGCATAAAATTGTACCTATAATATATATATATATATATACGTGTAATGAGTGGACAGAATGCCCTTTAATCCCTTAGATGAGGTATCTGAAACCTCTCTTCATGTCAAGAGCTTCATCTGTTCCCCTTTCGACGTGCTCGAGTTGATTACCCTTATCAGCCACATCTGCTCTAGTTTCCCAAGCTTGTTCTCCGGCTTCGAGTTTCTTGTTGAGGTTGACAAGTATAGTTCGGAAAACGTAACAAAGGATGATTGCGACACCGAACATACTTGTGACAATTCCATATGCTTTTCTATAACCGTTTGAATCTAATTTCCATACGTAAGATCCGGCGATGTTACCAAATTGCGAAAACGCGTTGATAAGAGCAATAGCAACCGCTCTCTTGGCTGGAGGACGAGGGAAAGAAGATGAGATCCAAGAGTAGAACACGATGAAACCTGCATAGGAACTTGCTTGTAAGAAAAGAGCAACGTATCTTGCTGCGGTGTTGTGGGTTGCCATACAGATGACGAAACCAATTAATCCGAAAAACATTGGTACAATGATATGCCAGAATTTCTCTTGAGTTCGATCAGCATGCCATGCGTTCAACATTGATACGATAGTTGCGAAAACCCAAGGAGGGGAAGACATGAGTAAAGTCGGAATGTAAGAGAATCCAAGGGTACCGGTTAAGGAAGGGAAAAAAGCGTTGAATGATAAACCGACCACATAAGCGGTAAGGGCGAAACACATAACATAAATCTTGACATCCTTGACAGCCATGAAGAAACCATCGAAGATACCTTCTGAAGCAGAGTCTTGATCGGCTTCACCAACATCTTCGAGTAATCGCAATTGCGCAACTTCGAGCTCTTCTTCGGAAAATCCTTTGGTGTTATGAGGTAAATCGGGAAGGATAAAGAAGGCTGCGATGGCGATAAGCATTGTCGCAGCTCCTTCGATCCAAAACATCCAACGCCACGCTGAATGGCCCAGGACGTTTTCCATGTTCGATAACACCCCGGCAGCTATGAGAGCAGCGAAAGCATTGGACTAACAAAAAAAAGGAGCAAAAATGGGTTAAATTTAGCGCGCGGTCCATATTTTCGATACCAAAGGAAGAACGCACAATAAGGTTACCTCCAAATAAGATAGCATTCCTCAGAGTGAGTTCTCTCCTTGTGTACCATTTAGAAAGAATGAGAAGAGCACCGGGAAGGAAAGCAGCCTAAAAAAAAGTCATGGTTTGTTAGTGGCGGTGCCGCTTGTAACCCTAAGATCGAGAAAGTCTCACCTCAATAAACCCGAGGCAGAATCTGATTGCGACCATACCTCCAAAGGAAGTCACTACCCCAGAGCAAGTAGAGATTGCTCCCCAGATCACCATAGCTATTCCAATGTACCAGGATGGTCTGCTGACTTTGTTGATGATCATGTTCGAAGGGATTTGCATTAGGATATAACCGACATATAAAATGGAAAGGCATGTGCTATATTGTGTAGCATTCAGGTGAAGATCTCTGGTCAATCCTTTTCCTTTGGCAGAAGCGATGTTGTTTCGATCGAGATAGTCTGAAAAATTCCATCATTTTTGACGTTAGCAAACGGGTCGAAAGGGCCTTGGTACAGTCAAAAAAATCCAGGCACGCCGGACTCACTCATGATGTAGATCAATACGAACAACGAGCACCTTGCATCCAATTTCCTGACAAGCTTCTTCTCGATAGCAATTCGTCTTTCATCTTTAGGATTGGACAAAGCATTACCTTCAAGGTTGGCAGGTTTGATCACAGAGATGTTACTCTCAGTTCGGTGTGGTTTAATTTCTTCCATCTTAAAATACGCTGAAACCTTGTACAGGGGATTTATGAATATCGAAGAAGTCTGGGGAAACGGAAACTCGTATGTCCGGATTCTCTATTTATATATCTTTTCTTATGCACTGTAACCTCTACCTTCTGAGGAAAAAAAAGAGGGAAAAAGTGATGTATATCGGTTTGACTACCCGATGAAATCCGAATGAAAACCCTGTATTGGGTCATCTTGTCAAATCTTTGCCCCTCTTGTTGCCCTATTTTGTATTCCCCATTAGGTCTTCAACCCCAAGACAAACTCCATAGAGGCCATTTGTGCTCCCCTCGGCCTCCAAAAGGGGACTCGCTAAGACATGATATTGTTTTTCTCGTGAATTTAGCGAGATCTTCCGCACGGTATTTCCACTATTTGGTTTTTGGAATATTAAGACTTTTAACCAATTAACGTTATTAGGCACAGAGGTACAGACCTCCCTGAACCGCCGGTATGTTGCAACTAATAGAGGAATCTCGATCAATACTCTCTTCTAACCCGCCGGTTTATCTTGAACTAGAACAAAAGATATCAGGGAGTTTTGCGGCAAATCGGACCGGTTTGTTGGAAATCATCATTCGATTTTCTTCTTTGAGATTTAGATTGTACTTTCGGGTGAACATCGGAGTCTACATAAAACTGCTCCGCGGGACACCAAGCGTAATGACATTTACGCTTCAACTGAAGCGCCACCATTTTTCAAGCATTTACGAAATAAGGATTATAAGTGACAGGTCCGATCGAGGATTGACCCTGAACGGACAACGAACGGATAACGAACGGACAACGAACGGATTTAAGGCATTTGGGAACTCTGGTCTTTTCTCAGAGAAAAAAAGGATCACCTGGTTGTTATACAGGTCTCGCCTAGAGTTGTCACTCAGAGCGAATACATCACGAATATATCTACCCTGATGCCGATGAGATACAGTTCCGCCGATCAATGTCCTTGGGCACATTTTTGACTAGAACAATAATATTGTTTCACTTTGAAACACATGAATCGACCTGGTTTATCTGACTTTATCCACTCTCCCCTTTTTCCTTCTTCACAAGCACGACATCTTCTTCGTTTCTTACATCCCCATAATGTTACAGTACCTCTTTTCTGATACCTGTATAGGAAAACGTAGATCAGGATAATAACTAAAAGAAAGATAATTGTCGCTGCTGGAATGGCATCTGATATGGGAACAGCGTCAGGAACAGGTCCAAAATGAAGAATAAAAAAACGGATTGTAAGAATTAGAAGGCATTTATACTCACAAACATATTTCGAAGCGAAGGAATCTTGGTTTTCTTCTGACATCTCGACTTTGTTGAGGTTACTGATTCTGTGCTTATCGATATCTGACTCGTGAACTCAAGTTTATTTTATCGCGGATACTCGGACTTTTCCTGCACTCTTGTAAAAGTGCCTTTTTGATGTGAACAGGTGTCAAACCAAGATAAATTTCATTTTCGCTTTTCATTCATATATATGTTATTCTTGGTAAGTTCATGCATGATCAAAGAGTTGATACGCGTCTCAATATTGAGCTTCCTTTGTGCGTCATCTTGGCCTGACAGTAGCATCCAATCATTGGCACACAAAACCAGTAAACGAGAAGGGAAGTTATCTTATCTCTTCATAACATACATGAAAGGGGCACGTCCAGACAAACATGGTTTCAGCCTCCATCTTGAGGGAGCAGACCCACGCATTGATCTCCATTTCACCACACGTCTGAGACGCGTCACAATGCTAATGCTCAAAGGAGGTGAGTCACCTCACTTTTAAAGGTTGGATCCTGTGACAGAATTTACATCGCAAAACACTTGAGCATCAATGTTGCCATCTCGGATGTGCAAAAAATGTCATGAGCGGTACAAGGATCGACTTAACATGACATCTTCTCTGCATAAACTATGTATGAAGTCGAGCTTAAGGTGAAGTGCTTGAGAAGTACAAAAAGGAATATGCAAGTCTTCGAAAAGGCGATATACAAAAAGATGTCTATGCGAATAATGCATCTTATTACATCTTTCTAATTAGACATTCTCATTTTCTTTAAAACATTCTTTATGATACCATGTATCCAACCCCCCATTGGTCTTATCTTGTTTAGCTTTTGTTCTATCTTTTTGTTCAATATATCTTCCGAATTTACAATCAGGCTTTGCACATACTCTCGCAAATATTCGCTTTTTCAATCTTGGTAATCCGCAACGTAGACAAATAAATAATAAAATAAGTAATCCCGGTACAATTGCTGGGATAACTAATTCATATTTAACAATTTGTTCAGTATTTTTTTGGGATTGATTTTATTCAATGATGAAGGAACACTTACTATATTGCCATGGAATTGAATTTGATATGGTTTCTCCATTCCCTGCGTCAGAACCCACTGTTGAAGATCCAAAACCTCCCATTTCAATTTATTGTATATGAGATTACAAATGAAGCTTCAGATCTTGCAAGTCCGTATAGGTGTATAACAATGTATGAATAGCTCTCTTTTAGCAAACCTTGATTTTAACGAGATAAGTTTAGTACATGAAAATGAAACTTGATCAAGCTTGATACTCATAAAGGCTTGTTCGACTTATTGGGTTGCGATTTTCCCCCTTGATCTCTCCCTTCTTGATCACCTAAGTTAATGTGAAAGTAAGTCGCCATGAAAGGACAACGGTATAATGGACCCGGAATACACAATGTCGTTTCATTCTCTTTGACGATATCGAATGTGCTCCCACCGACTCTAAATATGCCGTCCGCATATCGAACTTTTGTAGGGACGATGAAGAATGCAGTAGGTATAAGATCATGTCATGATAGCATACGCCCTGAACCATGTCAATCTGGACAACACATGATACCGAATAGGCTCTTTGCACAGACAAGATGGGACATCTGATCTATTAGTTTAATTCAAGTCCTAATTCGTCTCTATGCCTTACTTCTGACCTTCACTTTACCACCCGCTTTACCTCTTACATCTTCTTCATCACTCGAATCATAATCATCCGAATCACTTTCTTCCTCATACCTTTTCTTTAAAGGTGGTGGTCTACTTTTCCTCTTTTCAATCTTAGGTAAATCTCTTTCAACTTTTTTAACTTTTTTAACAGTTTCAATTACTACTTCTTCTTCTTCCTCATCTGAACTATCCAATTCATCTTCTGAAATATCTTCGATATTTTTTTTAGATTTTATTTTACTTTTTTCTTTAATATGAAACTTTGATTTTGATTTTATTTTTTTACCTTTTTCTTCTTCTTTTTCTAATTCATCATTTAACATTTTTTCTTCTAATTTTTCTTGACATGATTTACATATCCATCCTTTACTATTTTCTGCATCTGCAGAAGATTTAAAATAATCTTCTTCTTCTTTTTTTTCTTTTGAAATACCTTTTTTACATTCATTACATCTTTTTTGATTAAATGGTGGATAAAATAATCTATTTGTTGATCCTGCCCATAAAAAATAACTCAAAATCAATACTCCTAAAACTGCAAGACTAACTGAAATGTAAGAATAATTGATTAGTATTTATACAATTTTTATATAATCTACACTAACTGTAAATTTCTTTCGAATATTTATCCATAAATGATGATGCATCGTTACTAGTTGAATCACCAGATGTACCTGGATTAGTATTAGTGGAATTATTCTGTCGAGGGAGTCTGATGTAGGGAGCCATTTCGGTTTATCTATCTGACAGCAATATGTTCTGATTCTTAGCTGTATGGGGTAACGCGAGGATGATCTGTGTATCTTGACTGGTTTTTCACGATATGATATACGAGTACGATATCGAAATTATAATTACTATTTTACTTGATTATATACTTTTCCTAGGATCTGGTTTGGGCTGATCTTGGATTCACTGGAGAACGATATTATCGGGTACACTATATATCTGACTTTATCAGTGAACATGACTTATAGGCGAAAACGTTCTGTCGAGCTTGCAAAAATGTTTCACCAGACATGAAAGGATGATGCTGGGTACATCATCTCAAAGGTGATACCAGACTTCCTACGGGTATGAGACATCTTGTGTAGGATGGTTCAATGATCTCTGTATCAAAGTTCAACGTTGATCTTGAGACTTCTCAACTGCTATGCGATAATGAACAGTTCAAAAGGATTCCATAAGAGGTTTCACAGATCAAGTGGAGTTTGCCACTCTGACACGCTCGAATGGACATTACGAATAATGCTTCGCGCTAAGACGCGTTTTATGTTTTTCAACATTTAACACTTTATTCAATGAATGATATTGACCTTTTACCTATATTGTGTTTTCCATTCTCTTCGAGATAATCAACCATAACGAAAATGAGGTCAGTACTACTATGATGAGCTATTCTGATAGGTGAATACTCTGTACTCCAGCTGACAATGATGATAGCGCACCACCTTCACCAACATTATCAGATTCTGAATTACTTGATTCACTCGAAGAAGCTGGATTCGATTTTGCATCAGATCGAGATAGACGTATAGAAGCTTTACAAAGGGAAATTAAGCAAGTTAAAAATTTAAAAGAAAGTGATAATGGACGAGTGGTTACTTTCGTAGAAGAAAAATTGTTGATAGAACGAATGTCGTGAGTGGAATGTTCTCAATCCCATGTGGCTTCAGTGATATACGACCAAACATGAATACGAGATCTTTTGGAGGTTCAGAAGATAAGTGAGATTCTCATTGATCTTTTTGGTTATTTCAAATTAGAAAAGAACGTTATGTATTGCTACATTTCTTTCATAATGACTTTTCAAGATGTAAAATAATGGATCAGAAATTATCTGTAAGTTCAATACTACATTTTCATTTATTTCGAAGAAGAAATATGATTAATTTTTCGGTATATAGGAATTAGCACCTTCATATCCACATACACTATTCTTACGAGCTTGCGTAACCGACATTCCATTTTTAGTATCCAAAATGGCTGTTCAAGTTCTACCTTGTGTAATGAGTTTTGTAGATGGTAAAGCTGTAGATAGATTAATAGGATTTGAAGAATTAGGTGATTCAGATCAATTTACAAGTAAAATGTTAGAATTTAGATTAAAACAATCTGGTAAGTTTGTTCTTTTGATTGATTTGGACACGCTTCGTTTTGACTAATACAGAACGTTTTTTTGGAATAGGTGTTTTACCTACGGATTTAAGTTTAGCGTCTAATTTATCTTCAAATTTCGTACCCATTAGGAAAGATGACGATGATATCTCGGATGATGAGGATCGTCGTCACACAACCCGAGGTGCAAGGAAAGGGAAAGTAGGAATAAGGAATGGGCTGTATAATGAAGGAAGCGATGATGATTACTAGAGGCAACTTATGACTGTCAGTAGGATCATTAACGGACCATGGGTACAACGGGAAGGACGATGAGAATAAGAGGGAATCTGACAACTGTTTGAAGCAGATAGAGGAGATCACGAAAGAGAACACAACAGAGGTGACGCAAACTCCCATCTGTATGACATAACATCCATTGTATAATATTCACATTTCATATATCCAGCATCAGCTTTGAGTCAGAGCAGCATTCGAAATGCATTTATCGCTTGATTACCGCTTTATGAATACAACAGAATGATATGCCTCATAATCTTGTACAATCTACAAGGGTTGTTTCGCCTCATAATGGTTTAATCCTCGTCGTCATCCTGATCCTCACTATCACTTCCACCACCAATCTCTATGCCACCACTCTCTTCTTCATCCACTAAACCCTTTGCCTCTCGCTTCGCTTTATTCCTAGCTTCCATCTTGGCCAAGATCTTATCGGCAGTATTGAATATACCTGATGTCGGCGCTCCGCAAGCATAACATTTTGGTGATTTGATGAAACGTTTCGTTGCGCAACTGTAGAAGAAAATCCAATCAGCATAGATTCCTTGAGAATAGTAGGAGAAGAAAAGGAGAAAACAACAAAGAGCACAAAAGAAACAGTAGCTCGGATAGAGAAAAATAACTCACTTCATACAGAAATAATGACCACATTTCGTCACAACCGGATTTGTAAAAGGTTGTCTACAAATCAAACATGCAAAAGGAACTTCTTCTTCTTCATCTTCTTCTTCTATAACAGCTTGTTGGGAAGCATCTAAATTATCCATTTGCCAACCTGCTAAATAATCTCCTCTATCATGTAAGAATTTACATGAATCTCCATAACCACAAAAACCAGTTTCTTTATAATCTTTACAAACATCAGGTTGATAATCCATAACTGTTATTGTTCTAACATGAGAAGTAGCTTTAATAGGTCCAGTTTTCATTTTAGCATTTAATTGTTCTCTGGTTTTATTTATTGTTGGTAAATAATTTGAATTTCCTCTATATATTCCATCATCTATATCTAATTCTCCATCCTGTTCAAATAATTCGTAAGTAAATGTATCTGTTCCACAACGCCGCTGAAGAATAGAATTTACCTCATTCAATTTGAGTTTTCTCTCCTTCAACACATCATTCCCAACTTCTAAATCCCAATCATTCGCTCTTGTTGCTAATTCATCTGCTTTCCTTGTCAAACCCTCATCAGCTCTATACTCTAAATCATCCATACCACCTTCAACATCTCCATTAACATCTCGCCGACGCTTTGTTCCTTGTACAAGAGGATTGGTAATGTTTTTCTTCTCAGGGCGAACGACTGAGGTTGATGAGGAGGGCAAGTCGGATTCCGCTATTGGCGATGAGGATCTTTTTCGAGATTGCACTGGACGGCGGGAAGGTCCTTTCTTGAACTGAACTAAAGGGGCGGCCATATCGTGCTGTTTGACTAAGCACACCTGGGCTTAATGAAGTTCGTGTTCTAGAGGCGCTCGATTGGTCGCTTTAGAAGTGGCAAATGCGGTATAGCAGTCGGTTTGAATCAATACACTAGGAATGATAGGTGAGGTGATAAATGATATGTCAGCTAGAGATGACCAGATTGATCTCATTTATTTGTGCTTTATCTAATCTGGCGGCGAACGCTTAATTCCAATGTTAGCTTTCCCACGCTAACTAAGCAAAGTAGCAAGATAATGCCACGCTTATGAAACACCGTAACTCCGCTTACCGTCTTAAAATTGCTTAGATAGGAAATTATCGTATGGTGGCGTATGCTGTAACGCAGAATAGCACCCACTCCAACAACAAACGTCGTCCTCGCCACCACACACGACGAGCACGATATCTTCTTCCTTCGCTTCGCTCTTCGGCTTAACAGAACCCAAAGTGATCGCAATTGTTCTCGCCCTCCCGGTCGCTTCAGGTGAGTACCGATTTCATTCTGGAGTAACTGTTCTTTCTCAAAATTGGTACGATGCCACATATGCGGGTTTTCGGGGTGATACCTGTTATATAAATATAATAAATGAATACCACCACAAACTCATTTCCCGTCTTTCAACGCTATTCCCGCATGCTTCATCACTATCTTAATCGCCTCTTTCTCTTATCATTTGTAACGCCGAGCTTAGCTTATCTTCTCAATCTCAAACATCAATGTTAGCCTCCACATACTTGGTCCACATCGAATAAACAAATAAACAGCGTCAACAATATCAGTCATTTATTTGATCAAGTAAGAAGGATGGATGATCAATCACTTCAAACTGCACAACAACAAGCAGATAATGATGCGTTAGCTTCAGCAGTAGCAGCAGCTTCAGCTCATTTGGGTTCATTGGGTCATCATCCTGATAATGATGTTAACGTTGTTATGGATGATCAACAACTAAATCATCATCAACCACATCATTTTCATCATGCATTACAACAACCTGATTTCTCTCAACATCAACATAAAGAAGAACTTCTCGATCGTCATGATTTGCATAATAATGGAACAGGTGATTTAGGTGTAGAGGTTGATGTTAACGTTCACGATTTAGAAATTCCGATAGCAGTGGATGATCATCATTTACATCAACATGAACATCAACATCATGACCATGTTGTAGGGATGGAGGGCGAACCTGAGTTAGATTTGAATTTAGGAGATATGAACACACCGAACGAATTCGATCCTAGAGATGCGGATTTGAGTGATTTCGATAATTCAAGGCCGAACTCTTTTGGACGACCGCCAAGTATAAGGAAGGGTGAGTGAATCGCTCATCTGGTTGATTCATATGATTGCTGACCAACGTGATTTCTGGCCTCAGCCTGCGACCTATGCCATGCCGCAAAGCAGGTGAGTAGATTTCTTTTCACTCCTCGTTCTGAGATATAGGCTGACAATCTCACGTATCCCAGAAATGCTCCGGCGATCGACCATCGTGTACACGATGTGCTGCAGGAGGTTGGAGCTGCATCTACGCCCCTCGACAACGCCGCCGGACCGTACCCAAGGATCAAAAGATGGCGCATCAAGCCCTCGACCCTATGCAACAACATCATAGTATGCCTCACGCACAACCGAGCCACGGAGGGAAGAAGAGGAAACTTGGCGCTAGGGAAAGCTTAAGTACATTTGGATCAGAAGCTATGGATATGAAGATGGCAATGGGGATGGCGATGGACATGGGATTGACCGGTGAAGAGGAAGGAGAGGAAATGCAAACTATGACGGATGACCAAATGGTGGGTGTTTCTGTATTTCCACTTTTGTCTGTCGACATAGTATCAAGTGGACTGACTGAATATAATCTATTTAGCTGGAATCAATCGCCATCGACGGGTACCTTGCCGACCTTCCTCTCGCTACTTTCGTTCACAATTTACCATATACCGCTCCACCCCAGCCTGAACCTCAAGTCCACTACAATGACAGTGATTTCCCTTCCGCCGGCGATAATCCATTCCCGAACACAGACATGGATCAACATACCACATCAGCTTTGCGAGATGCCATCTTCTCTCTCAATGAGAATAACGCTGGAGGCCATGGGGAAGGGAATGTCGAAGGTGACCATGGAGGAGATGCTCATGACATGGATCCTCACCTTGCCCTACTCAACTTGACTTCGATGCAAGATGATAACGATACCAGCGATGGTAACGTCAACAGCGACCCTGCAAGTGGTTTGCAATTACCCGACTTTAGCGTGCCGCAAGGGTGCAATCATCGACAGATCGTTCCTCATATCCTTTCACTCCTTACTCAACATACACTGGATCCCAAACCTGGGATGTCAACACCATTGACTCTTGGCGTCTTTGCTCCTCTAGCCAGATCTTTGAGGTTGTTTCACGGTCTGACCCAATGCCCAACATGCTCGACATCACCCCAACAAACCCTTCCGCAATTAGCCCTACTATCACGTACTACAACAATGTTGACATTCCCTTGTCCACCTATCAATTCATCATCAGTGGGATCTTCGGCACAAATCACAATCCAGGGAGCTAGACTTTCAGGAACAGGGTTGAGTGAAGCCATAGAGCAACATATCGTCAATGTAGTCTGGGATAGTTGGAGAGCGTCAATAAGAGAGATCTTTGCGGTATTGGATAAGAAAGCTCAAGATATCATAACTGCTTCCAATCAACAACATCATCTACAGCAACAGCAACAACAGGCTAAACAAGAGAACAATGGCGATAACGCTAATAATGGTGGAGGAAGTGGACAAGGTACACCACACGTTACACCACCTCCACCACCTGCAAGTAGCTTAGAGAAACAACGAGCAGGATTGATTTTCCAGGCTGTTAGTAGGTTAATCACTGCTATGGATGAAGTTGAAGGGTAGATACAAGATCCTGAAAAGAAAAGTCATATGTCGTGAATGTACATACTATAAAGTAGAAGTAAAATTTGTCAAGAAAGAAGTATATTATATTTTCGATTTCAGAATTAGGAATTGTTTTTCCGAAATGCTCATGAATCTGTTGTCAAATTACCATCCCCTCACTACCTCTTTTTTCTCACGAAGGGGTCAATCTTTGATTTTCCAAAATTTCTTGATCAAACCACTATTAAATCTATCAGTTTTAACTATTATCTTTCTACCGTCAATAGTAATTGATCTTAAAAGGTCTTTAGCTCGATATACTAATTCATAAAAAGCCCTCAAGTGAATTTCCGTCTTCATTGAAGGAGCATATTCAACCGATGAGAATTGAAATAATGAGAACTTACAACTTTCCTCATTTATAAAATGAATCCAAGCTACCGTTTCGACTTCTTCGATAACTTGATTTACATTCACTAATCTTGCTTCTTCGTGTGTACTAGTCAAATTAGTTTCTTGATGATCATCAAAATTAATAACTTCTCTTTCTTCTACTCTACTTTCTTGTTGAATTGGAACCGGAGAAATAATAGGATTATTTAATTTATTTAATATTCTTAAATTTTTTTGAGAATTCAATTGATTTTCATTTTCATCTTTAATAAATTTATTTGAAATGCAAAATAAAGTTTTTAAATTATTGAATATTTTACCTCTATATTTAAATTTAGATTTTTTTGTTTTTGTCTTTGTTTTTGTTGAAGTTGAAGTTGAAGAAGATGATATAGGTAAATGATATATCTGTATCCTATCAATTTAGAATAAATATGGATTTTTTTCAAAAAAATTAGCAATTAAAAAAAAACGAAAATGGATAATTCATTGAGTTATATTAAAAAGATTTATTTACATATTTATACCTGAATTTATTTTTTCTTTTCTTTTAAATCCTTCATTATTTTGTATATGATTAGAAAGAATATAATTAAAATGTAAAGGTTTTATAGTTGAAGGTAAATTTGTTATATGTAATGAAAGTTGAAAAAAATTTGATTTATGTTTTTTAGTAGAACTTGAACTTTTGAAATTATTACATTTTGTTTTCGTTCTTCTTAAATAAGAGAAATAATAAGGGATATCTTCCAATATCTATTAGAAGACGATTGTCAGAGGTATGATTTTTATCTTCTGAGAAAATATGGAATCTTACATTTACCATGGTGTTCATTATCCTCGCGAGGGTCGAAAGATATTTTATCAAGCTGGCCGAACTAACAGTATAGTGATGTTTACTTTGAGCGAAGAAAAAGTGACTCTCCGAAAATGTACTGGGATTCAGTTTGAAATCATATCAAATTTGGTTTGAAAGCATAGGCAATACCGTTTCTTTAGTCATATTCGACAATGTATTGAAGGTCAAATTGGAAGGCAACGCTCATTGATAACGGACAAAGGTTTCATAAAATAAAAGTGACGTCGATCATCTTGACTCAGTGAAATATAGCGTACGATTACCTATTCTATTTTGAAGGTTTCAACGTATTGACGGAACCTCCTTTGTCTGAGTACTTCCATTCATATTTCGACTTTGGCCAAAGGATGTCTATAAACTTGCGCTTACCGAAACTTGTAAGAAATAATAGTGTAGCGGAAAGGACGTTGAATGGAAGATCGTCAAGCAAGAGTTTTGAATCCACCAACTCATTTCAATTGTGTTGAATTTGGGCGAGGGGGTTCTGTTGGAGGTATGTTGCTCGTTGATGTATCTTTTACTGGCTACTGTATACAATCACCAAAAGTATCATTCCTGATAATCACCAATAGCTCTGAAAAGTATAATCAATAACAAAAACAATAAAAAGGGCCATAGATAGCCTACTGACATTCATTAAAAAGTACAATTTGAGAACAAAGACCAGATTTCTTATAATAAAATCATAAACACTGAAAGAGATAGTTTCAAGAACGATAATTTCAATGGGCATTTCACTATCACACACATGATGAGACTAGATGGCACCCATTATCAAAATTCGAAGAGCACAACCACCTTATTCAATTATTCCAATTTTGTCGAACAACCAAAATGCTATCAAACACAACGTATATATAGCCTCAACCCAAACTCAAACGGATGTAGACTCAAATCACAATATCATCAAATCACAAATCGAATATTCCTCTTCACCTCATACTCAAAATCAAATCCGTCAATTATCTTTAGACAATTCTACACCCACTCGTAGTTCACAACCCGCCACATCCGCCACAACTCGACGAACAGCCAATCCTACGACCACTGATTTAGATCCTAATACTTCACAACGACAAGCTCAATCTATACGGACTACTCGTTCGGATAATCCTACTGCAGTCGCTAATCTTGATATTGGTTCTAGCTCATCCACAAAGACTAGTACAGCTAATTCAAATGATCAACAGGAAACACCGGATTCTTCTTCCTCCTTTACACGTACTACAACTATCCATCCTTCTGCCACTTCATCTTCAGCCAACACAACGACAAGGACAACCCAAAATGTTAGAGTAAATTCTGATTCTTCTTCAACGGAATCTGAAGGTTCTATACTCGCTCAAGCTGTAGCAACATCTAATATATCATGGTGGCAATTATTAGCAATTATAATTTGTGGGATATTAGCTTTAAGTGTTGGATCATGGTTATTTTTTAGAAGTAGACAAAGAAAAAGATATAAAAGAAAAGAAAAGAAAAAACAAGATTTAGAAGATAAATTAAAAGAAAAAGAAAGTATAAAACGTGAATTAGAATTAATGAAAACTTTTAAACATAATAAAAGATTAAAAGGAAAAAATGAAAAATATTTTACAGACAGTGATAGTGATGATTATAGTGAAGATTATAGTGATGATGAAACTATTCCAAAACGTTCTGGTAAATATCGAAAAAGAAAAAAAGATAGAAAAAGTAAAAGAAGAAGAAGATATGATTCAGAAGAAGAAGAAGATGATGAGTCAATTTATGAACGTGAACTATCAAGAGAAAAAGAAAAAATGACACCAAAATCTGCTTTTTCATTTAGACCTTCTTCAAACAAATCAAAATCTGCTTTAAATAGAAAAAAATCTTTTAGAGATTCAGTTTTTTCAACTTATAATTCAATGAAAAAATCTGCAATTAAATTAAAATATGTAGAAGCAAAAGTTAAATTAGAAAAACAATTAGAACAAGAAGAAATTTTAGAAAAAGAAAGAAAAGAAAAAATTTTAAAAGCTAATGAAGAAATTAAAATTTTCAATAATGCTAATAGAGAATTAGAAGAAAGGCAAAATACTTTAAAAGTCTTTAATGATATTAATCAAAATCAACAAATAGGAAGAGAATGGGAAGAACCAAAAGAAACAATACAAAATCAATGGAGTAATAATAATGATGGTATTGATTCGAATCAACAAATAGAAAATCAAAATTGGGTAAATATTAATGATAAACCAAGAGGTAAGTGTTTGCTACTTCGATTTCTGGCTTTTAGATTTAAAGATGAGCTATAAACATAAAATGTATGACGGTACTAATCGTTCACTGGAATAGGTAAACTCCTGATCCCGCCTATGCCTCGTCAGCAATCAACCAAAACTCATTCCGCCGAAATACCAACTGCGGCATTGTTACCATATCACTCTAATCGATCTCGAGATAATTCATTTGATGGTGAAATTTCGAATCTGTTAGGTAATCCAAAATCTTCTTCTTCCTCTTCATCAGCATCTGAGAGCCTCAACGATGGAGTTAAAGCCAAAAAACCTGATAATGAGCCAAAAGAAATGAGCAAGCAAGATAAGCGTAAGGTAGTTATGCCAATTCAACCAAGTATAAGTATAACTAAACCTGAAGCTTCACATCAACGTGGTAAGTCTAAAGCTTATGTTGATGTTGATTCCGATTCATCAGATGAAGAAGAAGATTATTATCCATCTCAACTTCAAGTTAAAAAGAAATCTAGTCAATCTAATTTTATAGAATCAACAATGGGTTTGAGTAAATCTTTTAATAATGATCAAAAAGTAGAATCGAAAAAAGGGTATACTAATCCATTTAGTACAAATTCAGATTGGTTATCAAAATCGGGACCTGTTCAAACTTCTCCAACAGAAATGGATTTTAATTTTAATTCAAGGATGAATGAAAATCATTCTTCTTCGATACCGAATATTACTCATCCAAATGATAATCCTGTTATGTCTCGTTTGAATCTATTTGGAAGTTCTACAAATACTGCAGGATCAGTAAGTTTAAGAGGTAAAGGTTCTTTAGGGTATGGATTACAATCTGGAAGTAGAGAAAATACGATTGGAGGTGGAAATAAATGGGCTAATAGATTAAGAGAGAGAAAATAAATTAGGTTTTTGATGTGTCGGTTGTTCTCATGGCGCTGGGACTGGAAGTGATGTTCGAAGTTGAATTCTTGGTTTTACCATCTAATTCTGACTCATTTGGCTATTTTTTGCGTACATCCTTTTATACAATATACATAATGTACAACATTTTACATCTATAATCCAATCTGTGATCAGTCAAAAACCTTTCATCATAGGTGAAAAGTATAATTATAGCGAAAACAAATGACATACTCATCTATATAAATTCATTCTAATGATCCTCAATTCCCACTTATTCACTATCACTTTCATCGGTATCACTATCATCATTTATTTTCTTCTCAACCTTATAACCTTCCCTCTGATCTGCAAAATCCCCATTAACAGCTAAACTCATTACAGTTGCTCTACCTTTACCATGTCCTACTTTTCCTAAATCCTCTTTGAATTTTTCTTTATCTCCTATTACATCTTTCCAATAAGTTAAAGTTTCATTCAAATTTATTTGTACTTCCCTTAAAGAATAAGTTAAATCTTCATAATATTTTGATGTTTCAGATTGTTTGGAATTTATACTTGGTGGTAAGGTTATGTTTCGAGAAGATTGTTCGATTGAATATGATTTTGATGAGCTTGAAGCGATGGGTTCAGAATTGACATTTGTAGGTGCAGTAATTTGGGAAGGGGGATAAAGGGTGTACGATAGATCGATTGATTTGTTTGTTATTGACATGTTATCAAGATTGTTTCGCCGAGGATGTTATTGCAGAACTCTGAGAAGGCGATGTTGACGTTACCGGATGACCCGTAGACAAGAGTACGTCGTGAGCAACTTGATCCGATAGTTCAAAATTTTATGGCTTTCACAACAGCATAAGTTAAATAGATGATCTCACTGAACGACAACTTACTCAGTAATAATGTTTGATCACGTGACCATCATATCGAGTGACGTCTAATAACGTGAAGATGACCTGGAGACGCGACAAAAGATGACCTCGAATGAACAAAGACTAGTGAGCAAAAACTAATCTTCAGTATTCAATATTCAAGGTCTTTTGTTAGACTGAAACAGTTCAGCGGACGACATGATGATACGACCTATAACGACATTCTCAGTCTTACTACCTTTCCTGGTGATGGGCGCAAATGCAGCGGAAGACACACAAGATAGTTTGACAGGGATGATAGAGAAGGTGTGTTATTACTCCTCTTGAATGCCCCTACTACTCAAGCGCTTTTAAAAAGAGAATACAGCTGAGAAAATTCTTATAATAGACGACACCATTACGAACGCATTCTTTGGCAGCTCCATACGTAGATAGTGATTTGCAGAATCGATGGTATGTCTCTGTACCATGATTCACTCAAGATCAACGATATTTGGTCTAGCTGACACCTTGGATTATAGGTGGGATTTTGGTGGAAATGCTATAATAGTTAGTGACGACTCCTTCTCCGTCACTATCGTAGGTAGAGATGATTTTAACCAACAATTGTGTTCATAGAATACGAATAAACATGTTCGATTGACTCAAGATAGACCATCGGAGAAAGGTTGGTTATGGTCAAGAATGCCTATGAGCGTGCAGAATTGGCAGATTGATGTGGAGTACAAGGTGTGTAAAACATAGATCCGGTCATTATGAACATCGGACGGACTGCAGAGATTGTCAGAATTAAGGGCTTTTCAGCTAACTAAACATCATATCTGCTATCGCAGGTTGACGGAAAAGCACATAATATGTTTGGAGATGGTTTCGCAATGTGGATATCGAAAGATCGAGCAAAGGAAGGACCCGTGTTCGGAAGTGTAGGTGAGTACACAATGATAATCTATATTGCGTACTTTGATCGAGGAGACGGATGATGGTGTGCTAATTTTCTCTCTTTTGTCAGACTACTTTAACGGGCTGGGGATATTCTTTGATACGTAAGTAACCGTTTCGAAATTCATCTCATAAACTAGGAGGGGTAGCAGGGCCGTAGCTGAAGATATGACTACACTGCACACGATAGATACTCGAACTCTCGACATTCGTATCAATGGCCAAGAGTCACTGCGATGTTGGGAGATGGAAAAACTCAATATGATCATGATCACGATAATGAAGCTCACGAAATCGCTGGATGCTCAGTATGTCGTCTTTGTAACGCAAGAGAGATCTTTACTGACTTTGATGCCAATAGCATAACTTCAGAAGACAAGGTGATACTCCCACTAAAGCCAGATTGACCTACGTCAAGGGAAAACTTCTTCAAGTAGGTCAACACCTTCATTCTTCAACATAGCGTATGGTGTATATAAACTAATGATGTTTGAGGGCAGCTCAAGCTACAAACGAAATACGTCAACGACTGGACTATATGCTTCGAAGTTCCACTGGATCTACCGGATAACCCCTATATCGGATTTTCAGCTGCAACAGGAGATGTATCGGATAATCATGAGTAAGCGCGGTTCTCTCTACGTCTCTCAAAGCATATCGTTGGCTGATAGATTGTTTGGGAATGTTTAGCATCATCTCGGTAAACACCTTTTCAGCTACACTTCGACCACAATTCCGACCAGTTGATCAAAAACCCTTTGACACCATTGTAAATCAAGGTACAGGTGGAAAAGGTAGACCAAGCTCGAAGTCTTCCAGTAGTGGTGGAGCAGCAGGATGGTTCTTATTCATCTTAAAGGTGAGTGTGGAAGACGCACTGACCATGACTAATTTGGCGGAGAAATGCTGATGTATGACAATGCACTCAGGGTATTGGTATACTGGCATTTATAGCTTTCGCCATCGCAGCTTTTGTGAGTTTTCATCTTCTTTCTCCATGAAAGTTTTCCTCACAACTAATTGAGCGCACATGCTGATGAATGCTTATTCACTCGCATAGAGAACGTATAATGCCCAAAAAAAGCAGAAACGTCATTGGTGAGATACGGGGCAGGATATATCATAGCATGTAGTCACAAATTGATCAATGCATTATCGCTTCACGTGTTGCGCTTTATACTCATTGAGATGCAACTAATTCACATGATCTGCTTTATTTGCCTTTGAGTGTCTAACGTAAAATTGCCTGCTCGCATCGCCAAGATTGACCTCCACCGCTCATGTCCGTGATTACAACGACGATCAATTCGCATTAATTCAATCACTTCTTTTTATTCTTTGACAATTCGTCAAAAACAGCCTATATCAATCGTAAACCTAGCTCATAACACCAAGAAGTTACATCCTGCGAGTCCATTAATCACACTAGGCGGCTGAGCTATACCACTGTCCATTTCAAATGTGTGTTGCTCGAAGCTCCCAATGAATGACCCTTTATCCTCCTTTGGTCGAAGCGAAACTCATCGACAGTTCAGCTTGCCTTGATGTTATAGCAGACCTCTCGATAAGTGAATTACTAGCGGGATAATTTCTCCAAGATGCCTAGACATATCCTTCAACCTTTACCGAAAGCTTTCAAGCCTTCTTCTTCCAATTCTAAAATTCATCGAAATGACGAAAGGATGTGGGATAATTTGGATAGAGTACAAGTCTTAGGCGAAAGAGACGGACATAGAGGGTGAGTAGTCTTTTGCCTAAGCTGCACTGTCGTGGGAATGAAATTGATGAATCTATCTAACAGCTGCGTTAATGCTCTTTCATGGTCTGACGATGGTAAGACATTGTTATCAGGATCAGATGATCAAAGGTAAATTGATAAATTACTACTCAGAATAAATCAAATTTATCTGAAGACTAATCGTGTACCTTGATTCATTTAGAATATGTATTTGGCAACCTGACCCCCATCCCTCATCATCATACTCTCCTCATCCTCTAAAATTAGCGGATACAATATCAACAGGACATCGAGCCAATATATTTTCAGCTAAATTTTTACCTAATACTTCTACACCTACCATCGTGTCTTGTGCAGGAGATAAAGATGTAAGGGTATTTGAAGTAGAAAGACTGGTTAGGAATACTTCAAGTGGTGAATTAATAGGTGCAAGAGGCGACGGGTCAGTGATTTGTTTCGTTTTATCTACTTGTGGAATTCCATTCTCCTTTTGGAAAATTCTATTTTCTCAAGGTCTTTAGTGCTAATATCCGTTCGATAAAATCCAGCGTGACTATATTGAGATGTCACAAAGATCGAACAAAACGAATAGCGACTGAAAATTCACCTTACCTCTTTTTAACTGTATCAGAAGACGGTACAGTTCGACAACATGATTTACGTAGACCGCATACGTGTAGATCCCAATGTCCCGAACCACTTTTTTACGCACCAAAGGGAGTTGATTTATATAGTTTGAGTGTTAGTACGGTCACTCCGCATATTTTCGCCGTAGCTGGGCGAACAGATACAGTAAGTGGTCCACAAAATATGGGTGTTTTTCCAAACATCAACAATCGTATTTGAAGGAGACACTAAATGAATGATTGGTCTTAATTCAGGCATATATATGTGATAGAAGAATGCTACCTCGACAAACTCCCTCTTGGGGTCCACATACACGCTCATCAGGCCAAGTACATTGTGTGCGAAAATTGGGATTACCAAACGATGAATGGGAGAAAGTTTCTCCTAATAATGGAAATCGGATGTTTGGGGAAGAAAGACATATAACTTGTGTGAAGATGAGTCCTGAGCATGCTGATGAGGTAAGTTCTGTACCTTTGATTGTAAGATCGCCATGATATCTAAACAATCAATGCATTCCCTTGGATCATAGGTAGCGGTAGCTTTCGCTAAACATTCAACATCTTTATTTTCAATATACGATTCGCCGCCATCAACGTCAATGAGAACGACTTCACCAGTCATCCTTCCATCAAATGAGAAGACTGACAAATCAAGATCAAGCTCACCTCGACCAGTGAAGTTGAAAGATGGAAAAACCCCTTCACCGGCTTCTTCCTCTCCTGCACCTTTCATTCCAGCCGATGATGAACTTCCCCGTCCTACGCCCAAGTCGAAAACTGATATTGTCAAGGATGAAAGCGGTGATCTGGAAGAAGATGCTAGATCTAGTCCGTCTTTGGGTAAAAGGCGACAATCAGACAGAGAAAGTATATTGGCTGAATCGAGCATTTCAGCAAATAGACCAAGGAAGATAAGCGATCTTATAACTCATGATGTCTTGGACGAAATCGAGTCAGGGTCCAGGACAAATCGATCGACAACAATTGATGCTCAGCCTGGACATTATCCAACGTCAGCAGAGAATAAATGCTCAGACAATGTGCAAAGGGTCGGACCGCCAACGCCGCCCGCAGCATATACGCGTGAAGATTTCTTGCGTGACGAGGAGAATGGTGATGGTGAGCATGAACGGTCGGACGAAGAAGAAGATGGTACGCTCCTTCTTGTTAAAAGTTTAAGGCAGAGAAGAAGCTGATGTTACAATACGTGTAGAGCCAAGTCTGTCAGATATGGAAGATCTAGCACTTGATATTCTGGATCAGAATGGAATGTTGGAAGACATAATGAGCGAGGAAGAAGATGAGGAGGATGATTTAGACGAATTTGACGACGAAGACGAAGACATGGAAGACGATGATGGCGGAGACGGGGATGAGTATTTCTTGGATCCAGATGTTGGGATACTTGGATATGGCGGATCGAATGCTTCAAACTTGGATGCCAAAGCATTCGACGATGTCGATATCATCTATCCTAGGAGAAGTTATAAGGGGGCAAGGAATGTCGAAACTGTTAAAGATTGTATGTCTCTTACCGTTACATCCCCCTTAAAATAAGTGTTTACACGGGAGGACTAGCTAATCTATGTTCGAGGGATCAGGTAATTTCCTTGGCGTCCGAGCGGATAAAATTTGCTCAGGAAGCGATGATGGTAATTTCTTTGTCTGGGATAAAGAGACCGGAAAATTAGAAGGAATCTGGGAAGGTGATGGATCAGTTGTTAATGGTGATTTTACCAATTCCTTAAGCTTAAATTTCCCGATTTTGATGTTGATGAGTGTACGATTGGTAGTGATGGAACAACATCCCACTTTACCTTTGATAGCTGTTAGTGGAATAGATAATACTGTCAAGGTGAGTATTCACTGAACTCTTCAAAAATGAGATAGCTCAATAAGATCGTACTCAATAAATTAATGATTTTATTAGATGTTCGCACCTACTCAAACTCCAATGAATCCATCATTTTCACGTAAACATCTATCCGAAACTATAGTTGAACGAAATACGAGAGTTCCAAGATTTTTATCTGGAGGTTCATTTGATAGAGCTACTTTATTACAGTTTTTCGCTAGTAGAGGAATAACAGTACGAAGTCAAGCTCATGATGATGATGTGTTGAATGGGGATGATGGAGATGGAGTTGAGGGCTGCGCAACTCAATGAGAGAGAGAAGATCGCTCTCTGAAGGATCTATTTGCCGACAGATTATAACGATTTATTGTATGATTCCGATACGTGTAGAGTATGTATTATACACAATACACAATGATGTCAGATTTTATGTTGTCATAATGTACTTTTTGACATACCCTTGGACATAGTCTCTTTTTAACAGATTCAGCTCCGTCGATCGTATGTCTCCAGTATATCTCAGATAATCTGAAATTTGTGCATGAAGGAGCGAACATTCTTCTCGCAAGCTTGACCACCTTCCATGGAGTTCTCAGCCCGATGTGGCGTTGAAAGCTCTTCAGAATTTCCAGCTAGACTAGCACTCAATCCTTTGTCTAACTCCAGGCTTTTCACTTCGTGCCCTAGAGATATGAAAGTACCTAAGGAGACGATGACATGTATATAATTGCATGCACATCAAATTACAAAAATACAATATAAATCACAAACTCGACTTCACCTAATTGAGTCAAGGTATAATCATCTAATAACAGCTTTCTTACCTCTACCACTCATTCCATCATAAGCATCTTCACGTTCTTTTTTAGCTTGTTTAACTTCCCAAACTTTCCAAAATTTCAAATTTTCATCTCCTGCACCTGTACATAATGTTGTTCCATCAGGACTTAAAGATGAACAAATAATTCTAGAATCATGAGCTGGAATTTCCCAAATTTTTTCTAAATTTGGATAATTCCATAAAGTAATTGTATTATCTGGATATCCATGTGTACCTAAAATTTCTTTTGAATTAGGTGAAAATACTAAAGATGTAACTTGAGTTGTTGTTGCTAAACTTGAAGTTCTAGCACCTGTTGAAGTTGACCAAAAATGTATATGTTTATCTGCTGTACCTCCTCCTGAAGCTAAAAGGGATGATTGCCATGGACACCATGCCAGTGCCTAAATGTCATAATATTAGCTTAGGCAAATGAAAAGTAGTTCATGATGTAGTAAGGCAAGTGGATAGTGTCACGACTTACCTTCACGGCAGCAGTATGATTCCTCTTTGTCCATTTAGCGACTCCCCTCGGAACACCTTCACCAGTTTGTAAGACAGAAGCACCGATACGACCACTAAGAAGTCAAGTATTATACGTAAGCGATGTTCGATGGATATAATGTTACCAAAGTAGTGACTCACTCCCAGCAGTTGACAACATTGTCATTGCCCCCAGACGCCAAGAATTGTCCGTCACTCCTCCATGTCAAACCACAAACCTATTGATATCACCGAAACGTCAGATTGGTCTCAAAAGCCGAAAGCAGATGACACGCTCACCTCAGCATTGTGTCCTACAAGCTCCATCACCTTGTGTCGAGCGACTCGAACATCATGATGATAGATACTACCATCTCTACATCCTGAACTGAGAACATGACCGTGCCATGACATTGATGGAATACGAGCAGCATGTCCACCCATAGTACGCATCTTCTTGCCTTCTTCCACATCCCAAACCTCCACTTCACCAGCATCATTCCCAATTGCTAAAAATGCTCCATCGTCAGACCATGATACAGCAGTTACTTTTGGTCGATCCTCGCTATCAAACGGTCTTTCGTCAGTACAGAATGATATGCGATGCCAAATATCCAGAATCGCAACAGATGTCGATTTGTGGCGAAAGGGGGAAAAGAAAGCGACTTACCTTTCTTCGCCACCACCCAAAGCATTTACAGTCCCACTTTCTGCATCCCACACATACCCTGTATCTCCAAGACCAATAGCGACTCTATTGGCGCAGGACCAATCAATCAAGTTCAGGTAATAATCATCTTCGAATCCAGGTGCATCAAGTACTCTTTCAGGTACGTAAGGTGGAGCTCTTTTCTTGTTACCTTCCTTTCCGGCTGAATTACTTCCCGTACCTCTGTTAGCTGTTGCAGAGGAATGTAAGAGATAATTTCGTTGAGCATCAAGATGGGAAGTAGCATGTGATGCAGGTGGAGGAGCAGATCTAAATGATAGGATCCGTCGATTAGATTGAGGTAAACCTAAAGTAGCTGAAAGACTCGAAGTGGTTGGATCAATTATAGTCGAGTTTGATCTGTCCATTGAAGTATCTGGAGTGTTTCCGTGAGAATCAAGAGCTAGAGTAGGCAAAGTTGTAGAAGAATGAGAAGAATGATGTAAAGAGGCAGGTCTGGAGGGGACAAATCTATCTAACTCCCTTCGATTCGTTTCTTTCGAGTCCTTTCTCTCCATATGTAAGTAATCTAAGGAGTTGCCTCGAGATGAAATGTCCATACGTCCCATTCCCTCCCTCAAGGTCGCTATCGACTCCTCAGCGGGAGAAACGCGTCCTTTTCTAGGTGAAGTGCTGAGCTTGCTGATGAAGGGGTTGGACCTGAACCGCAAGCAGATGTATCAGCAAAGGTCACAATTGCTGCCTTGAACTTTCTCTATGATCGGTCTGAGCATGACGCGGACATTGATACTCACACATCGAAAGGAAGGTTGTTAGCGCCAGTATCGGACAGCATGTTGAGTGATGCCTTGTTGGAGCCAGTGGAGGGATTTACGAAGTTCTGTTGAATTGATGATCGGGTGCTTGTAAGGTTGACGGTAAGTACAGCGTTGGAAAAAGCTGCGTTGTAGCGATTGGAGTAACGTCGATTCAAGAAACGGAATGGTCAACAAAGGGAAGTTAAGAGAAGGTGTTTTATAGAAAATGGCTAAGTGGAATTGTTTTGTTTTTCATTCAACATGCTCAAAAAGCATTCGCGTCAAGTTGTTTCGATTGTTACGTAACGATTCCAGAAAATCGCAACAAGTCGAATTAATAATGTTGTCATGATGTAAGGGGAACTGAAAGTATTCATGCATGAGTCCATTCTAACTTTTTACAAGAGTTTGAAAATCCTATAGCATTGCATGGCTGCCCTTCGATCACTCTCGGTCGCAGGACCAGGACCGCAGACGTGGCTTTATCGATTAAGTCTACAATCAAGATTCGGTTGCTCCTTAATTCCTACCGCAGTTAGTAGCGCAAGACATTCACACAATGCAGTACCCAGATCGGCGAATAAGTCGCCTGGAAGCACCAACAATAGGCCTGATCGAACTCAAAAGACCTCATCCGTAAATTCGAAGCTTTTATTCGCTAACGAAGGTGCCTCTGAAAATGCGGTACCGAATTTCGACGATGTGACTCTACTTGGACCTCCACCAGAATACCCCATTCAAGATGATATTGATCGTTTACTCCAAGCTTTGCGGTCCTCCAACTTAGAATCAGCTATCAAGGAATGGTCCTATCTCTGGGATTTGAGATGTGTTTCCAGATTATCTCCTCAAGATCTCGAAATCATTTCCAACTCTATACGGAAAATCCTGTTCGGAAAGAATTATCCTCATTTAGGTAGAATGGCATTATACCAATCAGCTCAATTCGGACATTTGAAGAACATGGCCACTGAAGCGGCTTCTAGGGGTTATGGCACTGGCTTATACTCTTTCATGTTGAAGCTGATAGGTTGTGGAAGACCTAGAGATGTAGTAGACTCTTTTGAGAAATGTAAACAGAAAATGAGGGAATTTCAAGGGAAAAATTACGAAGATTTATTTTCATGGGATAGGGAAAAGAGATTATCAGCAAGATTAGAAGACACAGGTGATAGTCAAGCTGGATTGCAAGAATTAATGATGTCAAATATTGCTGCTCATACATTATTGAATGACCTAGACGGAACCGTACTATTTTCGATGTTAGACAGTCAAATTGATTTTCGGTCTTCAGCAACATATAACTTTACTCCTATTGAGAACGCTCTAAGAGCTTGTAAATCGTCTCACCTATATCAGCAATTTCGTCAAAACGTGGATAAATTTGTTCTATCCCTCATGTGTTATCACCCAAATGCTCTTGTCGCTCGAATCACCTCATTAGGGACCAGTAGACAGTACGATAAATTATATGAGCTGTATAAGAAGGTCTTGGAAGCTTCTATCGGACCGGATGCTTTCTTGAAGCCAAAGGATCTAGATGATTTTGGTATGAGTTCCAGGAATATACCTTTACCGCCTGTCATCTGGTGTAAGTGGATTTTGCAACATTCTAAATCACTTTACTAATTCATTCGCGTAGTGCAGTTTATGAAGACTTTCGAATGGGGATCAAATATAGATAAAATCATCAAGATGCTCGATCAAGATCTTCCACAACGAGGTTTGATGCCTAATGGTCATTTTCTTTCGATAGCAATGCTATATATGGCCATTATAGCCAAACGAAGCGGTATCAGCCCGAACAAGCGTTCAAAAGCTAGATCGATGGTGGATGAGTATTGGCGTAGGCTTTCTGTTCACAATTGGCATATAGAAGACGGTCCATTCTCAAGAAGGATTAGGACATTGAGTATTTTATCCAATCTTGAACCTAAATTAAAATCGGAGATCACCAGCTTGTTCGAAGCCGCTAAAGATGGTCACTTAGGCAAGATTGGACCCAAGACTCGTGCTGCTTTTCTTGAATTTTACATGAGGCATACACCTAACAATCAAGCTCTCGGAAAAGCTATACAAGTGTTTAGGGTTTTCCCGTACGATGTGGAGAACGAGGGAAGTGGGATAGATATGGCTTACGCAGTATTTATACGACTATTAGCATTGGGTAATTGGTCATCACAAGAAAAATTGAAAGCCTACAAGAAGGTTACAACGTCTCTTTTGGCTACAGGTTATTCACTCAGGACTCATTTGTTAGGACCGTTATTGTCAATTCAGCTTCAATTACTCAATATACCTATGGAAACAATGGTCAACATGACTCTGGACGCTACTGTCACTCCCAAACATCCTGAACCAGGTATTCAAAGATGGACAAAGGTGCTCTATGGCTTACTTACGAAATGGACTCATGCATCCTCGCCGACATTAATGGAATCGCAAGCTGGATTAATGATTCTCAAAAGGGCAACTTCTGAGCAATTATATGGAGTGACTAGGTTCAGAGAGGTCGGATTATTCATGTCATTTCTTGTACCTATCGCAAAAGCTACCAATCTCAACGTTGAACAAAGACAAGAATTCATAGATATGGCTTTAAACATCTTCCCTGGAGGTGGGAAGAAGAATGTCTCAATCAATATGTATATGGAAATTATCAGTCATTCTTTCAATAGACCTGATAAAGCTGGATATGGGGAAGGAATACGACGATGGAAAGAATTACGAACATTAAGAGATATACCTTCAATCTGGTGGTCAAAGATGCTTACTTTGTTGATCGAACATGATAAATACGATTGGGCGTTAGATCTAGTACGAGATGCTTGGAATTCGAAACAAGTTCTTGCAACGGATGGATTCTGGTTAAGGGCTAGATCGCATGGTCTGACAAGTGAATTAGACTTGGATGATCGACTAGTCATTGAACAAGAGAATCTTCTGAGAACGCAAAGAACTAATCAGGATAGTGGGAAGAAGTGGAGATCGAAAGAAGTCATCGCTTTTGCGGAAGAATCTGTACATGATCGAGACAGAACTATTCTCGAACAAGCCGAGGAAAACGAGGTGTTTGAGGACGATGATGATGATGAAGATAGTAGATGGGAGGCAGGAGAAGAGGACGAATAAATCAGCGTGGAAAGATTATGACCATGGGACACAAACATGATTTACAATATACCTGAATATTGTGAATTATACAGCATGCATCTAAGCAGATATTACAGTGCTATCCGCTTTTTATGAATCACTTCGAGATTTACTTTTCCTCTCGCTTCTGCTTCTGTCACTTCTACTCTTGCTGCGTTTGTGACCACCCCCATCTCTTCGCCTTGACCTTTCTCGGTCCTTACGTTCTCCCTTCCACGGCCATAAGCTAGCAACACCCTGTACAGCTTTCTCCGCAATGCCTAATTCAGGTGCAGGTTCTTTATCAGGTTTTTCAGATTCAGCAAATTCAATTCGTTTATACATTCCATCTAATTCTGCTGATATACACCATAGTATAGAGAAGATGAAACCTATCGTACCACTATATACTACCGTCAGTCTCATCAATTATATCTGAACGACCTTTTCCTATACAGAACTAGCGAAAACAACAGTAAGAATAATTTCACTCACAGCCAAAATACTCCTATTTTCTTCACTTGTTCAACGTTTGCCTTGATTTCCAATGAGTGTGCAATACATAAGTCCGACATAAGGATGATTGAGGTGAAAAAAGGTCCAAGAAGAGGTAAAAGTGTACCCCCTCTTCTAGTTATATTAGCTTGTGGAAATTTGAAAATTACGAAAGAAAACCATGAAATGATGAAGAATATTACTGTGACTTTTTTCCAATCAATCAAATTTATCAGTTAAAATCTTTTGCATGAGCAAATCTTACTCCAGTACTCACTTGCGAAATGTAGTTGTAAGACTTGTTGAATAGGTTTATAAAATGCTGGAAATTCTTGATCACTTTGACACCTGATATCAAAACAATATTAACATCTTCCTTTTCTTCATTCAAGATTCGGACAAATGACAGTCAATTAACCTTTCACCAAGTTTACATGCTCCCAATCCACCCAATTGCCAAATCTCACCTGCATTACCAAAACTGTTCCCTCGACTCGGATTGTCGAAAGTGGTTATATTATTTTGATTTTTATACTTGACATCTAACCAGTAAAAACCAGTTTGAGGACCTGATATTCCTGGTAATAATAGGAAAAGGATTGTCAATATAGCTAATAGCGGTACAGCTATTCTGTTCAATATGACGAAGTGTCGGGGTGGTGAAATTATTCTTTTCCGCCAGGAAGTCATTTTATTATCTTATCAGACGGTCAATATTATTAGATGGATGATTATAAGTTGTAATTGTTATAGATCTGACCTCAAAATTTTCCATAATCATAAACTGCTTATGGCTTGTCCGTCGAAAAATCAAAAGGGTGGTAAAATGAAAGGACGTTCCAAAAGGTTGAAACTCGTATAAATACAAACGTTACATCCGTATGTCATTCTTCTATACGTGCGATATATGTCCTTTGATCCATCTAATCCTGCTAGTGTATCCTAATCTATGTTATGTATTTCCTTTGCCATTCATCTAATAACTCTAAATTCACGGCACTTCCACCACAAACCACTAAGACTACTTTGGAATCTTCTTTTAGATCTGGGAAAAGCTCTTTCAATCTTCCTTCATATGCTGGAGCTAAAGTTGCTCCACAAGCAGGTTCAACAATCAGATTTTCTTCACTAGCAAATTTTAATAAAGCTTTAACAGCTTGTTCATCTTTTACGACTATACTTTTAACTAAATCTTTATTTTCATTCGCATATTCAAAAGCTTTAGGTGCAACTGTTACCGCACCTAAAGAAGTTGCTATTGATGTGATTCCAGGAAGTGTAATTAATTCACCTTTTTCAATTGATTTATATAAACTTTCTGCTCCAATAGTTTCAACAGTTAAAACTTTAGTTTTTCTTTCATTACTGAAAATTCCTTTCATTATACCACAAAATAAACCACCTCCACCAACTGAACAAACAACTAAATCTGCATTTGTTCTTTCATTTTTATTTCCATCAATTATAGATAATTGTTTTTCCCATTCTTCTGTCATTGTTGAAGCACCTTCCCATACATGATGATGATCAAATGGAGGAACATATACACCATTTGAATCTTTATCTAATAATTCTTCTCGTAGATACGTATCAGCATGAAACCAAGTCGCTCCATTTTGTATGACGTCTGCACCGGCTATCTTGAGCTTTTCTATCATCATGGGTTTAGTCGATAGAGGAACTACGACTGTAGCTTTATAACCTAAAGTAGAAGCTGCTGTAACACATGCTAAGCCTGCATTGCCTCCTGATGATATATAGAAGTGCGGTGTTCGAGAAGGATCCGATTTAATAGATTCCACAATAAAATTCCCTATACCTCTAAACATGATGAATCAGCTTTCACGTGACGAGTAAATAGGATTTTAATACTCAGGCTCACCTGGATTTGAAAGACTTGCTAGGTTGTAAATTTTCAAGCTTTAAGAAAACTCTACTACAGCATGGGTCAGCTGACACATGAGATACGATCAGGCTGAAAGCATTCACCAGCCGTTCAATTTTGATAATGCCCTTGATTCAAGCAAGGGAGTTTCGATCCAAGGTCTTGAGGGCGATGTTTCGGGCATGGTGAAGAAGTTTAGAGGTGCTTGGAGAGTTTTCAAGCCTTTGGCGGCTCGATAGTATACTTTTTATATTAGAATACTCTGTATATACATCGAGTCGATACTGACAAGAAAGATCAACGAATAAACTAGAACGCCATTCCCTCCTTGACAACATGGGATTTATCAGGTACAGAGCAAATAGCCGAAGCCGAGTTTACGTTACTCACACGGAGATTGCCGCGGACCCTCGCGACTATCCGTGGCCACTTTTTGTAGGTAGGACACAGGTTCTTGATCTGCTCTGACGAGATATTGATCTACTCAGCGAAGTTCGGCTCCCTTGAGGGGTACGTGAACAAGCATCTTGCTCAGTCGAGTAAGGTTTGTTCAGCAATCATACCTCGACTCGCCTCTTTTCAAAAAGTATAACCAAGCCATTCTCATGCCGCTCGGCTGCGAAGCAGTTGTATAAACCGACTGCATTCAGAACTACGGGAGTTGTAATACGTGGAAAGCAATGGCTTGACTGTGTATACGATCTTGTTTTCCGCAAGCTGCTTGTCATAGTCAACCATATAATTGAGTATACTCTTATAATAATACTAATCTATTTACCAGCTGCTCGTTCCCGACAGCTTTTATGCCACCAAGCATACAATTTAATTTAACATAACCATGCGAGGGATAGTGAACATTCAATTAATTGACAAATAGCTTCTCTATTTATAAGTTGGAATTCTCAGACTGTCAGTCAGCAACCAAATGGAGAGTAATTATTGTGAAAGGTGTTGACGGAGTTGCATCCTTTGGAAGCTCGTTTGGCATGTAATGTTTCATGCACCATTATCTGGTTAAAAGGTTGAAATGAGGCTGCTTGGAGATGCTGAAACTACATTGAGAATACGTTTTCATTGGACACGGGAAGACCGCAACATGCCCACCCAACATCATTTAGTGTCTCTTGCAATTTGTAGAGTTTGCATTCGTGTTTCGATGCTCTCGCCCCCAAGATCAGGCGGTCCATCGACACTGAGGTCTTGTCCGATGGGACCAGCGAAACGTGTCTCCATTCAGCCTCAAGAATGAACGGATCCAAGCACACGCGGTACAGCCACGAGTCTGATCGATCTGTATACGATCTGTGAACGATACTGTATACATATTTCTTCGTAAGGATAGAGATAATATCGGATACCTTGTATCGCATATCATGATGTGACAACAGGGAAGGCCACGGATTTTGCTCTGGTTTATGCCACTCACATTCAAAGCGGTATATAATGCATAGATCGTCTGCGGATTGATTTTGAATTGACATAGACAACTATGTATCCGGTCGTTCGCCAAACTAGCCAGACTAGCCAGAAATGTTTACACATGTGTGGACCTTTCCCAACACCTTCGATGCCAATAATTATCCAATTTTATACAACATAACCAACTTCTGGAAATTTCATTATGAAGATCATCATATTCTACTTGGGCTTCGTGTACTGAACGTTTACAACTTTTGCATTTTGGATCACGCCACAAGAATTTCTTACGTCGATGATTGGAATTGAGGTAACATATCAATAGCACCAGGATTAGAACTACCAATATTACGATTCCTAGTATGACACCGACTGTGATCGCATGAAGTGCAGTGAAGTCAGCAAAATTTCTTTTCACTTAGTGATCTTGAAAGATGGAGCAAGCCTCTATTGAAAAGGAGCAAGAGGTACGCACCCAGAAGAGCTGTTCCTCCGGCTTCTCCATGGTCTCCGTAAAAGTCATCCATTCCAGATGCCGCGACCATTTTTTATCTTTATGCGGCACTAGGTTACGTGGAGTGCCAGTCTTCTCTTCCGTCTAGTCTTTAATCAGTTGTTGCTGTATCAATAAAGGAGAATGAATGACAACGCCAAGATATATATTTCCTTCAAGCACGAAGTGATTTTGGTGACCCCTCGATTATTGTGTTTTTGTTATTGGTTGAGGTAGAAGTATAATACGACTTGACGCGAATCTGGGATAACGTTTATATAGGATGTTTTGAAACTGCAAGCCTTCAATCACAGCTTGGATCGGGCACACGATCAAAGGATAGTAAAATTACCAAAGAATGTTTCATCCTGTTTGGATGCAAACGTTACGTGGCACAAAGGCAGAAAAGGTGACACCTGTTTCAACGACATTGACTGTGCTTAGAGAGATCGGCACCCAAGGGCCCTCCTCATCGCGATAGCTTATCTTTAGCTGGCCTCCATGAATACTATGTGCCTCATACTATGAAAGGTTAACGGTCTGAAAGCGCAGGCTAATTCTCCTTTGTCGTATTTCAAAACCATCATCACACAACTACTGTTTTAGTTTGAAAGGATGTCATGATACAGCGTGTTACAGATAATATATGCAAAGAATATGTCACATTCAGTCGAGATAGCTATAGCGTATAGAAGATTGAGGGCCGAATTACTGCAAGTTTCGGACTCCTGAATGACAATTCTGAGTTGGTCACGCCTCCAGTGTGTTTGTATTGTAGTGGTATATATGCGACAATAAGGCAAAAGAGTAGCTTTTCTTGTTAAGTCCTGTATCACACACTTCAGCTAAAAAGATAGAAGCCAGATCAACAACGCGTAAGATCTACTTGTGTGCATCATAAAATCATATTCTAGTACAATACATATCGAATGAGCAATTAACACGAACAAAGATTCATTGTCCTCCAAGCTTCTCTCCATGACATTGAAGTTTGGAATGTACCATTTCTACCTGAGGCACAATCTTCATGATACAATTTTACTTTTGGAAGACATCCTAAAGTTTTACTTGATTGTATAATTCTATCTTGATTAGATTTAAATTTCTCTCTACATAATTTACATTCCGATCTTCTCCAAAAGTATCCGTCTTTCCTCTTTTTTTGTCTATTACTTACGAGTAGAAGTGTGAAGTAAATAATACAAATAATCAAAACAAAGACACCCGCTCCCATTCCTATAGTAAGCCTTGTAGATTAGCTAATTCTCTTTTCTCGATTACATTATGTCATTAGAGATTCACCCACCGATAAGACCCCATGGGATTGAGGATTTTTTATCGTTATATTGGTCAGATGAATTGTATGCTTCATTGCCATTGTGGACAGCAGTATAGTCAGACATTCTCAATAGAAATTCGGGTTTCAAGGTAGAATCTATTCTTTGTTCGTTTAAGAAGTAGGATTATGACGATCGAATATAAAATTGTAATATTTACTGTTATTATTTTCAACGACGCCGTAATTTGAGATTGATTTTTCCTTGATCAAGCTTGAAGAATTCATCAAACTTGCTGAAATCAATCGTCAGATTCATGCTATTTATATGTATACAGCCCAGGTTTGTAACGCATTTGGGTTCCTCGGTGAGCTGTATGGATAAAGTTCAAACGCGTTTCCTCTGGATCATGATTTCAAAGGATCAGTTCGCCAAGCAATTTGATCTGTTTCGAGTCATCTGTAAGACGCAAAGCAATAAAGGAAGCTTGATTGAATACAATCCGTTGATACAATGATTCATTCTACAGTCGTGATGAATAACGAGGTCTGATAGCAAATCACGCCCGTCTGAGCAATTTCACATCTTGACGACGGTTTTGTTGAAAACAACCGAAACCCCTCACGATAAAATTTCCAATATATCTTTCTTAAAAACTTCTCCTGCATCCCCACTTATTCCGCTCGTGTGTAATCCATCGGGATCCTACAATCATTTCAGTTCAATGTAATTGAAAATACCCTTTCTTCCATTTCACTTTGTGCCACTTACAAGTCTCATCATTACATCGACCCCATCTCTTTTCATCCCTTCACCAAGTGCAACAATCTCATCATGAAACAATTCCCTTCCTCCATAATGCATATACACTTTAACTTTTTCCTTTCTTAAATAATCCCACCCTCCTTTTGACATCTTAGCAGGAGATGCATATCCCGTGTTCAGAAAATCTAAATTATAATACCTAGTTGCACTTCTAATTGCTCTACTTAGTCGAAATGTAGTTGAATGACAATAAGCTTTATGTTCTTGCTCAATTGCATAAGTTAAAGTGAAATCTGACCATGGAGAAGATAAAAATAAATAACCAGGTTGAGATAAATATAAATCTTTTAAATATTGTGAAAGGAATAAAGCTAAATGAGCACCTGCTGATTCACCTAAAAGTATTATATTTTCAGATTTAAACTTAAGATTTTGAACAAGATATAAATAAGCTGATAAAACATCTAAAATTGGTGCAGGGAATGCTGTATCTTCTGATAAGGTTTTACGATAATTTACACCTAAAATTCAGATTTGTTGTCAATTTTCCATTGAACTGAAGAGTAACAGCAAAATTGTGAATCTATTACTTACTTAAACATCTTAATTTTGTTGACCTTGAAATTTCTAAAGGAAATGTAGTCCACAATGGATGTCCTCTAATATATCCTCTAAATTCCCCAAATTATGAAATTCAACTTTTTAAAATAATATTTTCATATTTCTCAGAATGACTTACCCTCCATGTATATGTAAAATAACTTTTTCATCAATCTTAGAAATGTCATCAAGTTTACCTTTAGATCCAATTGGTGAAATTAAAAAACCAGGTCTTGGAATAGTTTTAATGTTTTGTACATCAATTATACCTTTTATATAATCTGGTTTAACAGGTTCAAATTTAACCACTTTTAAATCAATTTCACCTCTCTCTTTAGATTTTATATACGATTCTCCAGGAATTGAAATTTTCCAATCTTCCCATTCAATTGGAGGTGGTGGTATCCACCAACCTGATAAATATTGTTGTAATTTTGATAAATTAATTGATATCCTACGATCAATTGTCCAAGATGAAAATGGTTTAGGTGTTATAATATGATATAAAGTTAAATAAATCAAGTAAAATGGTAATATAATTAAATACATCAAATGAGTTAAATTTGTTATAATTCGATAATTTATCTGAGAAGGTGCGTTTGGTGCAGAAAGATCAGGCTTAGAACGAACATATCTGTTCATCTTGATTCATCTTGTTACAGTTTGACTGACAGCTTTCATAAATTTAGTATGTGTTCACTCATCTTCCTCTGTTAATATCGATGGCAAGTTGAGTTTATGAAAAAGGTGATTAATGAAATATTACACTTCCTCTCTCGGTCTCGGTAATATCCGTCGGACCGGTTTTACGCCGGTTCAGCAAAACTCGAGACACCCATAGAGGCAAAGTCGACGAAAGGTAAGTCGACTTCTATGCTGTTCTCTCTTCTAGCTAATATTCTAATATAGCACTAAAAATACGTTCAAATTCATTGCATTCGATAAATCGTGCTAGGATATACTTGATTCTACTAATTAATACTAATTACGCTACATATAAGTACTGTCATAACGGGGTATAATAACATATTCATGAATCATTTCCAATACCTCGTAAGGCTAATATTCCGTCTAATGCTTCAACTTATCTTTGATCTTACCGAACAGACCTCTCTTCTTCTCACTACTAGTACTATCTTTTCTAACATGTCCAGAACCATTTCCAGTTCCAGCTGATGTTTTAGTCACAGGCGATACAGGAGATTCGGTTTTTGTCGCAGGGGTAGAAGTAGCAGCAGTAGATTTGGTGACAGGAGTAGTGGTCTCGGTGGAAGACTTATGGCTCACCCCAGCGATATCCTTAGCCTCGTTTGATGTGGACGGATGAGGTAGATGGGATGCATTGTCGCCCTTTGTAGGGTTGACCTCCTGGGCGGCGACGGAGGTCTCAGTAGGACCATCTACCGGTGATCGCGAATTGTTCTTGTTTTCTGTGATCGAAGGTGTAGACTCTGTCGCGTTAGCGGGTACAGAAGTAGGTGCAAAATCAGAAGTTTGAGCGGGAGCTTCAACTAGGTTATCCGCTTTCTTCTTTTCTTCCCCTAATTTGCTTTCAGGGGCAACGGTTGCTCCGGTAGTAGAGGTGGATGGGGCAGAGTGATCGGCTGAGGGGTATGTCCCAGGTTGTTTGGAAGTCCCCTCGACACCTCTTGAAGAAGGATGTCCAATACCGTCCTGCTCACTTCCAGGAGTCAAAGAAGTTGTGTGGTTTGGTCCTGTTCCCGAGGTGGTAGATTTTTGACCAACGGAAGAGGTGTCTAATTCGGAATGTTCAGGTACCGTGTTATCGCTTGAAGCAAGCGGGGAAAACTTGCTGCCTGAACCTTCATTTCCGTGTCTGATCGCTGTGACACTAGCCGAAGAAGTGGTCCTTTCGTTTCCGTGTCGTGTATCAGGTACAGCTAAAGATGACGACTCCGTTGGGGATTCGGCGGAAGAGATGATACTTGCATTCGCAGTCCCAGGGGCAGTAGCAGGGGCAGAGGTTGGATCGGTCGTATTCGAATTTGCGGTGGCTGGAGAAAGAGTAGAAGTGGCTGGAGTAGAACCACTCTCTACAGTAGAGGTAGGTTCTGGATCGGTGGTCAAGCTGTTCACATTTGAAGTGGTAGTACCAAGTGCCTTTGGTACATCTGTAGCGCCCTTATCACCACCTAATCCGAGGAAAGTTGCTGGTAAAGCCGGAGCAAGGCCCGAGTAGCCTGATCCAGTTCCAGAGCTGGAAGCCGTTGGTACAGATACAGATGATGTACCGGAAGGTCCCGCAGGGGAAGAAGCTGGCTCCTGACCTCGTTGAGCTTGAGTCGCAGTCAATCCACCTTGACCGAGTTGTCGTGGGAACGCTCCGAAACCACCAGAATTCTCTCCTGGAAGAATGCCTTGATTTTCTTGGGGAGCTTCTACGCAAATGAACATTGGATAAGTATGTCTAACGTTAAGACAGGTTTCGGTCTTTGACGACTACTCACTCTTCTCATCAGGTAGTACAGCTACTCCAGTCTCATTGATTGTTCCAGGCAAGGCACCAACTCCCGTAGTATGTTCACCTGGCAGAGCACCAGCAGGTTCTTCTGAGGGTAATGAATATCTGGGCACGACTAAATGAGTAAAGACAAGTCAGCCTAAACGAATCAGGCTGGTAGCTAGAGCAAGATACTGCATCCATCTCATACTTACGGCCAACTACTCCTGGTCTACCGGTCCCTGCAGCTATCAAGCCCGGGTGAGCGAAGCTGTCAACGAAGCTCTCGATCTTGTTTCGGAATTCAGAATCTCGACTGAGAGATGCTGAAGCACGTCCTATTTATGATCGATAGACAGTATCAGTTATCACGCTAGCCTTTGAAGGGTTGAATGCAAAGAGGTATTCACGTTGAGTGTTTTGCAAAGTTCCCTGAGCCTCTTCTACAAGCTTACTAGCTTGTACTTTAGCCTGATCAAATAGGGCAGTAACGCTTGATCGTCTACCTTGTGGGGGAGACACACCGAGTAGTGGGGAAGAAGGAGCTTTTGGCGAAGTGGAAGCCTGTGGCACAGTTGAAGCCTTGGGCGAAGAAGGTGATCCTGATAAAGCATCTTTGATTGGTGAAGGAATAACGGCGAATGCAGCTCTTCCAGCTTTCTCCAATCCCTCAGCTACATCATTATAAATCGAAGTGGGTGCGTCGGGGCCTGTCCCTGGGAAGGGTACAGTTCGGGTAGCTTTGTTACACAAGGGGTATTGTTAGAAAGTCGAACCTCAACAGTAGAGCAGGAAGTAAATAATGACCGCGACTCACCTCCCCAACCTCCAGGTAATTCTAGTCCGGGTGTACTCAATCCAGATTCTGTCCTGATATTTGCTGGAGCGGCCGTCAAGGTATTTCCAACTAATTGTCTGGCAGCTTGTTCTCTACCTGACAACTCATCCAGTCGTCTTCCATCGGCGGTCAGGGCAGTCGCATGTGATGCAGATTCAGATACAGGCGGAAGGGCAGAAGTAGGCTTTTTCGGTGAAGAGCTTCTTCTAGCTTGTTGAACCAGGGGTGTAGGGTCTAAAAGGTCTTTACCTCTTTCTTGAATTTGCTTCAACTCATCTGGGCTAAGATCTTCAGGTTTAGCTGAGGTAGCAGGAGAGACTTGAGAAGTAACGGCAGCTGCTTCAGCGGCTCTTTTAGCTTGAAGTTCGACTTTAGTTAAACCTTCAGAATGTAATTGACCGGTAGATGGATTGATTGAGGTACCAGCTTTAGGTACTAAAGGAGAAGTACCCAAGCCTCCGGTAAGATGAACTTGATCATTCAATTCTGCTGAAGTTGATGAGGATAATTGAGCAGTGACAGCGGCTGCTTCTGCTGCTTTTTTAGCATTTAATTCTTCTCGAGTCAAACCTTCAGAGTGTAGTTGACCTGTTGCTGGATTAACAGATGTTCCCGGTTTAGGTACTAATGGAGATGAACCAAGTCCTCCACCGAGCCCTTCAGATGTACCGACTTGCTGAGAAGCTGGGGCATCTTCAGCTTGAACAAAGCCTGATGTTTGAGCGGTAGGTTCTGGACCTGGAATATAGCTGATTCCCGCCATATTGGGAATGATTGACATGGCGAATGGGAAAAGATGTTACTAGGAATGATAATAGATTGTGTGCAGCTGTAATACGGTGATGATATACTGGATAGCTGAGCTTGAACAAGGAAATGATGATTTATGAAATGATAATGAGTAAATAATTATAGAAGATCGACATATGCTCATATGCTATGGAACATCATAAGAATGAAAGAACTACTTACTGGTAATGACACTAAATTGGGATTAAATGACGTCACTAATTCGAAATCAAACGTCACTTTTAGTGCCAATTAATCATTTATTCCTTCCCTTTCTTCAGTATAGTTATAGTGGGGCCTTGCATTAAAAAAGAGTTGGATGATCGGCCGTTTGTACGTTATTCAGATAATAATAGCGTCAAAATATGAGCGGCTGTGGTAACTAATGATGCTATCAAACGCTGGACATTAGACAGCCGTAGTCATTAGTAATTAGGTACAGATTCCTTCGGTTTATCCCGGCTGTCTATCATGTCTCGGTAGAATTACTGGCTATTGCTAGATCTACTGATTGCAGACCGAAGGTGATCGAAGCTAGAAGCTAGAAGATCAGTCTGACAAATACGACCAGTACTTGTAGTTTGTTGGCATGCGAACCGGATGACAATCGTATAACAGGAAAATATCATCTTGGCTACAACATTCGGCGTAAGCCGTTGATGAAGGAGAACAACGCTCTTTGTCTTACTGTGTCACAAAACTCTTTGTAATGATCCAGCTCATAATCGTATGAATATATACTTCCGTGTATACAATTAATCGCCGTTGTTTGCCTCATTATTCCTGGTTGTTTGTCCGCTATAGATCTCGGAACCACATAGTATGGTTGTAGGCGGTTGTATATACATCATGGCGAAAATACAGGGAAAATTCCTACAAAAATTGGAGAATAATAATTAGATACGTAATTTAGCAGCTGGGAATCAACAAAAAAGAAAGGAAACCAGAGGCACGAGTACAATCGACCCTGATCTTACAGTGAAGGGGGAGACTAACCCGTTCCATACATTTTCTCTTTCGGCTTAGGAGATTTGAGGTATGTTGTTGAATTTCTAACTACTTTTGAATAGCGGTATATGCATGGTTTATCCCTACCATTATACATCCAGCCATCACTACCTGATCGTAAAGCGGCGCCTTACACGTAAACAAGAATATTCCTTTTTTTCTTTTTCTAAGAAAAAACAAAATAGCTTGTAAAACCTGGTCTAAGGAAACTTTAATTCTTCATTCCCCAGATCACGCTATAACACATGAGCTACGGTACATAGCCACGGAACGGGCCTGATTTAGGAGCTTAGGTTGAATAGATATCCTACATGAGCATGATGAACGAGTCTTGTTGTAAAATATGACCTTTCTTTATCTCATACTGTACAAGTTTGTCAATGCATGAAACAGATTTGAAGACCATATAGTGTTTTAACGCATTAATAGTACTTGCCAAAATACTGCCCACCAAATAACAGGCACTTTCAGTAATAATTACGCTCATTTAACGCGTCATTCATCTATTCATTATAAACAAAAGATACATCATTCATAACAACTTCCACAACGAATACCAGGAACATACACCTCGATATCCAACCATCGAACTTCGTCGACAATTGTGTTAGCTAGCAAGGGCTCCAAGGTCATTGGAGTAGCACTTCCTGGAGAATGGATACTCATCACACGACTAAATAAAGTAATTACCATTTCAACGGAACCTTCTTCTATCAACCACAAGTCGAACATTAGAATACTGCGATCATATACACGAGTCGTAAAATTGCAAAGACAAAAATCAATTTTGAACGACATACATGCTTGAAAATCTGTCACTTCGTTACCTCACAACAATATCTTAATCAACCTGAAACTCAAATACACTTTTATTTGTTGACGTAGATAGTATTTCAAAATGGATATCGATCCACCTCTTACAACACCTTCGACCTCCTCTTCATCCTCATCCACCTCGGTAAATTCAAATACGAATAAGGAGAAACCTAAAAAATTCAAACTTGATCCGATGTCACTATTATTACCACATGAACGTCAAGCATACCTCGCTCCTCAACAACAATCACAGCAACAACCACAAGCTCGACATCCTCCCGCACATCCTCAAGGTTATATAAACAGCTCCAAAGTTGCTCAGTATAACAAACCATTATCACAATCACCAATACCTTCGTTGCAAAATCAGGCTGGACCAAGTAGGCTAGTAGGTACGCAAAGTAGCGGTGGGACCAGCAGCAATGAAAGACCTCGTGAGCATTCAGTCCATACTCATATTCTTCTTTCCCCTTGAGCATCAAGACGTTCTAGATCTTGTCTTCGTCCCAAATCTGGTATTCTTCTTTGTTCTGATGCAACGAATCCACACGAAAGGTCTTGTGGTTTAGGATAATGAAATGTATATGGTCTCCTATTGACCGCCAATATGTGATTTTAGCACAACCATACACCCAGCCGCAAATACCTTCACAAGCTCTTCCAATATCCCCACCTGCTTCTCTCATATCTACACCACCCCCAGCACAATGGGACTCTCTTTCAATAGCATCTACACCGTATTCTCTTGACGGCACATCTTCCGTTTCTTCCCACTACTCGCATCAACCACCGTATCACCCTCTTAGAGGAAGCAAAGTCCGCTTGGAAGATTGGGAGATTGTCGAAACACTAGGTACAGGTACATTTGGACGAGTATTGCTTGTTCGTCAAAGGCCCTCATATAGACCTACACCATATCATCCCATTTTTCCACATTTATTCCAATCACTGGATCCACTATCTCCTAGTCCATCATCAACTCAACAATCAGATAATCAACTACCTCATTTTGCCATGAAAGTGCTTAAAAAATCAGAAATAGTTAGATTAAAACAAGTAGAACATATAAATTCTGAGCGTTCAATTTTAGAAAAAGTCCGTCATCCATTCGTAGTGGAATTATACGCTACATATCAAGATCAATTAAACGTATATATGCTCTTATCTTACATTCCAGGTGGAGAATTATTTTCCCACTTGAGAAGAGCAGGAAGATTTTCAGCAGATGTTACAAGATTCTATTTAGCTTCAATTATTTTAGCAATAGAATATTTACATTCAAGAGATATAATTTATAGAGATTTAAAACCTGAAAATTTATTATTAGATAGACATGGATATTTAAGAATTGCGGATTTTGGATTTGCAAAAATTATTGAAGATCGTACATTTACATTATGTGGTACACCAGAATATTTAGCACCTGAAATTGTTTTATCACAAGGTCATGGTAAAGCAGTTGATTGGTGGGCATTAGGAATTTTAGCTTTTGAAATGTTAGCAGGATATCCACCATTTTTTGATGATCATCCATTAGGAATTTATGAAAAAATTTTAAGAGGAGATATTGCATTTCCTTCACATATTGATCCTTATGCAAAAGATTTAATTAGAGGTTTATTAACTGCTGATAGAAGTAAAAGATTAGGTAATTTAAGAAATGGTGCAAGAGATGTTATGTCACATGCTTGGTTTGCTGGTGTTGATTGGAGAACTTTGGAAAGAAAAGAAATTGGTGCTCCTATTGTACCAAGAGTAGCTAGTATGGGTGAGTTATTTTTTTGTGTCTTACTTAAAGCCAGATTACTTTGAAAGTTTTGTGATTGACAATTACCCTTAAAAAAAACCATAGGCGATTCGCAAAATTTTCAAAGATATCCTCCACCTCGTCCACATGAATTACCAGGTATATTTGGTCAACCGTATGATATGACAACTGATCAATATGGAGAATTATTCAAAGATTTTAGTTTTCCTCCTTCTGCTATTAATTCTTCGTCTAGCGATAAAGCATCACCAGTGATAAGTGAAGGAAGGTAATGAGTTACAAGCTGAAGCTCAGAAGAGATATATTCAAAACCTAAAACTATAACATGGACTGCTGTGATAGGAATGTTGACTTGACCGGCAGAGAGTATAATGTGGTCCGGCTGGATGTCAAGCCTAAACATCACAGCATGGATTATGTATATATATGTATAATCATATGTGTCAACCAGTTCATTCTTGTTATAGAAGAAGTAGGTATATGTAAAGTATAATAACCCAACAAATGCATCAAATAAAGCAGATTGGAGTTCATAGGGTCTGGCACCCTTCTCGAAATGAATCAACTGGATGCTACTACCATTTCTTCTTTAACATTAACGATTCCTCACGGAGAACAACACCCATAGCATTTAGAACTTGCCCTTTGTACTGTACTGGTGGCGCCACTGATAAGGAAGATAAGAAGAATGATAAGCGGGGGGGACCGGTTAATGTAGTGTTATGACCGGTTATACTAGTAGTCCACTCAACCACTCTTACTTAGTAGATAGAGTACGATAACAGGTCACGCCTTTCCCATCATACTACTACCTGACAACTCTATTCCTTTCACATTCACATAATCATATCTCTTCTTTCATCTCATTCAGATTACAAACCCTATCACTATTATCATTTAATCAGTACTATCACTCCTCACAATAGCTAATACTATTCTGAAGAAGAACAACAGATGATCACATCCGCTTGAAGCGGCATCATTCAACCTTGCCACCCTATAAATCCACATAGGTAACACGCTAAACGAAAGGCAAGATGGTGGAACACGATAATTCTGATATCCCTATACCTCCTTGTGGTAAGTACAGCCTGAACTATTGTGCGATAGCAACCGCCTTCTGCGGCCTTTCTCCATCGTTTCTGAGATATTCGTTCTTTATCTTACCTTATCACCCCATTCGCCCTTAACTAAATACCTTGAAACTCGCTAATATAATGCGCAATAGACTGGTTCATATCTTTAACGGAACGGCCTGATAACCAGGTAACTTACATAACCCTCAAAGAGTTGTTCCTCGATCCTGCGCGACTTAAGGAACCCAAAGCTCTCGTACGCGGTGGATTGATTCTTGGTCGTAAGAGCAGCAACGCCAGCTCAAAGAATGGGGTAAGTAATCAGATCATTGCTACGGCTTTCTCCTTTCACTTGATCTATCGTTGGCTGTCAGCATATCTTCCCTCTGTCATCATTAGAATAGTCACACCGGATCAGAACGCTGACGAGACACCCGTATAGCTGTTCAATTCACCCATCATCTCTCGAGCCCATGCTCAACTAGTGGTATCGAAGAAAGGTCAAGTCTACCTCATTGACCTGAAATCTTCGCACCATACTTTCATCGAGGACAAAGGGGAGACACACATCATTCCGCCTCGATCACCCTTCCAGCTGTTACATGGCGATACCATTCATCTGGGCAAAACGGTATTTTCCAAGGGCAAAAATTTTGAGCCTGTAAAGCTGGACATCGCTTATCGATACCCTCGACTGGGAGATCTACTCCAAATTGACGGCAAACGAGAAGAGCTCAACCATTTGGATCCTACCAACCTTTCAGCTAATCTCGCTGAAAACAAGCCTGAATTAAACTTTGTAGCATTCGTACAAAGTGCTTTCAAGGAAAGACAACGAGCACAAGATCTCTCTGGCCCAAGTAACTTCAAGGAGATCCATGCGATGGGTGACTCAGCCCTTCAATCCCTGACCGACGCTGCAAGTGGCCCTTCCCTTGCTCCAGCTTCCACAACTTCGTGGCGCCTGCCTTCGTCGATGACGGCTAAAGTCCCTCACAAGACCAATGACAAGGAATCACTTCACCGAGGATCATACCAGCCTGAAGCTGAAATTGGCGAAGAGATCAAATTCCTCGGAACCAAATTACAAATTTCCGGTCTATCCAAGTATTCACCCATCGAGATTCACTCCGCCGGCCCTCAATCCCCTATTTCTGTCATGTCTCGATCTGATCAAGAGATTGACATGAACCAACAGAATACGTCGCCCTTGGACGCTCAATCTAGGAACAACACCTATAAGATACCAGCTTCTTTACTGTATGACAGTGAAGGAGACGATAATGAATCTCTCACAAGAGGATTTAGCGAGTCGGAAGAAGACGGAATGGACGATGATTCGATGACAAATTACGAAGGCGAACACTTTAGTGATCAAGGAGAAGCACCTGAACTAATGGACCTCAAAGGTGATCCGCTGCTCAATATCGCCGATTCGAAATCGAGATTGCCCTCGCCTGATACTCAAGATGGACTCGTACCGCTCGCTTCACTAGTCCCCTCATCCAATCTAGTACATCCTCAAGTTTGGCTACCAACAATCCCTACCAAGGTCGCGAACAAATGGGGAATGTCCCCCTCGATTCCTGATGCGGCTCTACCTGCAGCTCACCAATTGGCTGCTGATGGACCTGAAGATGATGATTCACTAGAATACGGAGCTTGGTATTCTTACAGCTCAGATGAAGAAGTACAGGATGAGACGGTCCCACAACAAGTTGTACCTGGATCGCCTCCACCGCCCTCAAGTGCATCGCCAATCTATACGCCCGTGTCCCCTCAACCGGACGGCTTGAGACACCCCTTGTCGCCTGTTCCCACTTCTCTTCTTGCTCCTCCCTCAATGGCTGCGTGTACCTTTGAAGTAGCCTCTACTTCCCCATTGAAAGCGAACTCCAACGCGTTCACTGGCCCTACACGCGGTGGGCTTGGTGGTAAATGCGTGGGATGTGACGAAGAATCTGATCTCGACTCTGAGGAAGAAGAGCACAGTGCGCGATGCTCTGCTAATGAGAGGGAAGCTGCGCAAGATCAAGACGACCCCGTACATCACTCTGATGACGAGATCATCTTTGCTGAACAATATTCACATGATGAAGAAGAGGATCTCGAAGAAGAACCCTCCACAAACGAGGATTTCAACGAAGCTCAATCGGGAGAAGAGGAAGATTACAATGAAGATATGTCGGAAGAAGAGGAAGATTACCACGAAGAATCATCAGTCCATCATGACGAAGATGAAGATGAGGATGAAGAGGACGATGACAATGACAGTGCTTCTGATTCGCAAGATTCGGTCAAGGATCAATATTACCGACATCGATACTTTAGTGATGAAATGTCAAATGCGTCTGATGATAGTGACAGGTCTGTAGATAGCGAGGAAGAGGAAATTAGCGAGAACGACGAGGAAGATTCAGATATATCCGACATGGACATTGAGAGCGAAGAAGATCAAACTCGTCCAGAGAAAGAGGGGACCGATGAGGAACAAGTCACACTTCAACAGCCCAAGCAAGGCGAGGTGGACGATGACAACGCAGTTGTTGCAACCATGGACAAGGCCGGTATGGCTCGACCAGAGACCCACAAGAACGAGTCCGAACAATATTGCACTTCCAACAATCCTATTGATCCTTTCGAGCTTACAAAAGACATCAAAGCCGAGATCATTTCTCATTTCGATGCCATCCAACAGATCGAGAAGGACACAAAGGTTGTGGCCGATGAATCAGTCTCTCTCCCAAGACCTGAAGACAAGCACGAAGAAAATCATACAGGACATCTGGGGACAGTCGATGAGCTAGAGCAGAGTATCGTAGCGGTAAAGGAATTGAGACGGATGTACGAGGGTGAGTACATAGCCTCATATGCTCTGAGGTGTTGCTGAATGTCTTGATGCTTCAGAAGCAAGTAACGTCCCGCACGAGGAAACGAATGACAAACTCGAGTATGTGATTAGCGGCAGACCACGTATGAATCAAAGTGAGTTTCTGATGTTTTCAGCGAAGTTTCAAGCTGACTCCTATGAATCAGCGTCGAATGAGGATCTCGAGTTGCCTCTAATTGATGCTGAGAGAGCTTCGACTCCGTCCATGAGCGACGCCTCCTCTGAGGGTCCGATCACTCCCGAAAATAGCAAGAAACGACCTCTACCTGATGACTTCCAAATCGTGGATCTCAACCATCCTGAAGGTACTGCCACTACCAATCTGGATCAAGCCTTACAAGTTGCGGTCAAAGCACGGGGACGACCAATGAAGAAGATCAGACGGATCGCTTCTACTGTTGGTTTGTTAGCTGTTGGAGCTGCAATCGGTAGTGCTGGAACAGTTGTGGGATTGATGAGGCTTGCTGAGCCGTAGAGGGGTAACATTTGAAATTTAGATTTTGTCTCAATTACCCCTTTACCTTTTTTGATCGACTTCTTTCTCTCAGATCGATTCCTTATCCACTCATTTCACTCATGTCCGCTCAAATGTATTACCCCTGGTTGTACATACCTACCTGATCATATGTTGCTTTTGTATATCTTTTGGTTCGTTGTATATATTCCGACTTGTTCATTTTTATTCGAATAAAGACGATCAAGATATTTGAAACTTGGGCGTAAGTCAAAAGGCAGTATCTTATTTATGTATTTGTGTATACCTTACTATGGACCCATTTATTGCTGGCAAGTGTGAACTGCATTGCGCATGTAGCGGCGAAGGAAAGGGGAAATACATACAAATATCAAAATTACAAAATACTATCACTTAACTTGAAAAAAGTTACTCTAATTTAAATCACTATAAAATATAACAAACGAATAAGACAAATTGACAAATTGACAAAAACAAAATCATCTTATTTAATAATTTTTCAATTATTTCAATTATTTCAATTATTTTTATAATCAAATTCAAATCAAAATTAATTTTTTTAATTATTATTTATTTTTTAAAATTTTTTCACTATTTTCTAAAGAATCAATTTGATTACCTACAATTTGTTTAATTTGATTTTCAATTTCAATTAATTTATCACCACTACCACTAATACCACTATTACCACCAACACCACCACCTGTATTAATAATAATATTTTCAGATAATTCAATTTGTTTAGAATTTAAAGATTTATTAATTGCCCAATTTAAATAAGCAGATCTACCTAATTCCCATGCTTTTGTATTTTCTCCTGTAACAATTCCAATATTTTTTTGATTTTGATTATTTAAAGAATAAATAGGTTCAAGTGGTTTTAATGAATTTGAAAGTGATTTTAAAATTGGAATTAATTGTAATGTTGGTTTAGGTAATGGATTTACTAAAATAAAAATAAAAAAAGAAATTAGAAACCAAATCAAATTATAATTTTTTTTATACAAGAAAAAACCGAAATAAAACTTACAACCTGCTTGATCTATTATTTCTTTTATAAATCCAATTTCTGATTTACGTTGTTTTGCAATATTTAATTTATAATTTAATTTCTTTTCTGCTAAATCTAATTTTTGAGCTAATAATCTAGTCTATAAAACGTCAAATCACCCAAATAATAATAAAAAAAAACCTCATTAGCTTCATTTTCGAATAATTCTTATCTCTCTAACAATCTTTTTACTCACCTGCTCTACTTTAATTCTCATAGATTCTAAATCATCATCTAAGATTTGTTGTCCTTTTGATTGATTAGCCACATATTCACCTCTTTGAAAATCTAATCCTTTTTGCCATGGCTATTCAAAAGCATCATATTTTAATGATACAATTTTCAATTATTACAATTTTTTTTTTAAAATACTCACCATAACCACTTCTAATTCTGGTGAAAATTCAAAAGCATTTCTTAAAACCCATGCTGTGAATTTATCAAAAGCTTTATCTACATGAGATTCAATTAAAGTTTCAAGTGCTACTAATCCCTATAACAAGAAATGAATCGATAATGTTAATTTTAATCATTCTTTAAAAGATGAAAATGATAACGAAACTTACAGTGTTAAGTTCAGTTTCATATTTTGGATTATTTCCACCTGCATTTCTTGCCCAATTTTCTATTGCATCTAAAATTATATAAATTTCTTTTCTTGCTGCTTCTGCAATATCATGACATAATGTTCTAGGATGAAATCCTACTAACTGTAAAAATAATTACATCATTTGATTTTGTCAGTTTCTATATTATTTTTTAAGATAAATCGTTGCAAAGAGTTAAACTCACCTCATGAATCAATCTAGCTCTTTCATCTTCATCTAGCCTTCTTACTTCTTTCCTTGGTTTATATACATATCCAGGTGTTATAGTTTCCGGTACATCGATAGAAGGTATATTATCCAACGTTAATTTACTTGATGAAGCCATAGGTTTTGAAGTGGGCTTTTTGGGTGTTCGTGTGGGTGGCATCGTAATTGAATGTGCGGTTCAGAATATCGTTAACCAGCTTCATACAGTGATTCGTACGCTTCCTGTTTTTACTTAAGAGCGATTTGTAGCACCGAGAGTTGGAGGCTAATGTGTGATTGGGAATATAAATCATCATGTATACACTGAACGATGCTTTTGTTTTCGTTTGTTTACCTGTATTCTCGAGACGCGTTCTGACAAAGCTAATGGAAATTGATTCCGTTGATCATCCCTACCACGTGGTTATATTGTGATCCGTGATAACCGGCTTAGACGGTCTGCCCGTTTGACCATTTTATCTTACCAAGTTACATCTGAAAATGAGATCAATCCCTTCATACTTCGTTGAATTAGGAGAGACTCATAAAGTTGCTCATCTGGATGCTCTTAAGGAGATTTACAGCTCTTCCACGATCTATCATTCGTATTTCAAGACCGTCTCACCCATACTCAGCCAAGATGTCTTCCCTTCCTTTACCACCTTATCATCCCGATCAACCTGAACCTTCCGTGCCATCTTTCGATATAGACTCAATACCTGATGAAGAGATAGATCATCCTTCAGGCAATGAAGAACTATTACCGAAAGTGAGTGAAAGCACTATCTCGTCATACTCGTTGTCGTCCGTTTGGGCATCAGGCTCATCTTTTTAACCCATTTTTCCGAAGGTACTTAAATCACCTGACGATAGAAATGTTATATTTCCACCTTTAATTCTTGGAGTTTCCACTTTCGGTTATGGAATATATGCAGATGATGATAATATAAAATCAGATTTACCTTTAAGAATAGTTAGATTAGCTATGCGTTGCGGTATAAACGCTTTTGATACTTGTTAGTTCTATTCAATTTATTTTATTTCATTAATTGTCATAGCTAAATTTTGGATTTCATCACTTAGCACCTTGGTATCATCCTTCCGAAATTATATTAGGAGAAGTTTTCAAAGCTTTAAATTATCCAAGAGAATCATATCATTTAATTACTAAAGTAGGGAAATATGGACCTAATTCAAAAGATCATCGATTTGATCCAGATACTATACGTAAAAGTGTTGAAAGAAGTTTAAAAAGAATGAATACTGATTATTTAGATGTTGTTTGTGAGTAAATCATATGATATTCATTTTGATATTAAAAATGATTATATAAATATAGCTAAACTCATTTTCCATATATATAGATTTACATGATATAGAATATATACTTCCACCACCTTCTTATTCAGGTAATCCTCTTGATTCAATAAATTCAATACTTTCTTTACCTTTAATTCCAACAAAAGAAGAACAAATTTTATTAACTGCAATTGAAACTTTAAGAGAATTACAAAATCAAGGAAAAATTTTAAAAGTTGGAATTGCAGGATATCCTTTACAAATTTTATTAAGAATTTCTTTATTAATTTATAAAATTACAGGAAAAGGTTTAGATTTATTACAAACTTATTCACATCATACAATTCAAAATGATTCTTTAATTGAAGGTTATTTAAATTTATTTTTAAATAAATCAAAAATTAAACAAATTATTTCAGCTGCACCTTTAAGTATGGGATTATTAACTTTTAAAAATTGTCCAAATTGGCATCCTTCTAAATCAAATTTAAATTTAATTAAAATAATTCCAAAAATTTCTAAAATTTGTTTTGAAAATAATACAACAATTGAACAAATTAGTTTAAGATTTGGTTATAGACCTTTAATTGAAAATGTTAATTTACCAATTGTAATTGGTTGTATTGATTTAAATCAATTACATTCAACTTTAAAAAATTGGAAAGAAGTAAATCCTTCTTTTACTTCTGAAAAACAACAAAAAGAATTTGAATTACAAGATAAACCTAAAAGACAATTTGAAGATAAGATTAAAAATATGTTTGAAGAAAATGGAACTAGAAATTGGAGTTGGGAATGTCCAAGTCAAGCTCAAAGATCTGGATGATTTAATTGGACTAGAAGAACAAGCATAAGAATCATTATCATAAATGGACAAACCAATTGCAATCTTGTGAAAGTAGGCAGAACATCTGTAAAACAAATTTTTTCAAACAGCCTTAATCTATTCGCATATGCAGTTATCTGGGATTTTATGTGTGTAAAGAATTTCTGTACATGTGACAGTATGCATTGGTCCATTATATATGCAATATGTAAGACCAAAAAAGATGCTTAATTAATGCCTCTATGCGTTAACACACATTTAAAACAAACTCCAATTGCGTACATCAAGTGGGTTGACGAGCTCTTAGAAAGTCATTGCTCTGAGACTGTCTGATTGCGTTTATAGATACTAAAAGGTATAATCTCCTGTTAGCTTACGATTCGACCCGTTCCATGATATCATAGATTCAAACTTACCAAACTAGCAGCGAAGACAACTATGAATGACCGAATAATCAGCTCATTTTATTAAGACAATTTTCAAATAAATGAAAAAGTTAAAAATCAAAACACTTACTATCCCTTTTAATCAAAGCTTGAGCAGCTTCCATTTTTTGAAATAAATCAGCATCACCAATTACTCTAGCTGCATCTCTAATTTCTCTACAAGTTTCATCTAACCTTGTTATAACTCTTACAATTGTACCTTCAGGTATATCAGTAAGTTCTGTAATTTGATTAAATGGCTATAAAAAGGAGAACAATGAATTAACATTAATTAAGATTAGTGTTTAAATTTTTTTGTTTTTTTCTAACTTTAAAAGAAAAAACCAAAAAAACAACTTACCATTCCTTTTGCCCATTCATAAACAACTTCTACTAAACCAATTTTATATTTTTCATCAAATTGATCATATTGTACTTTACATTTATCTTGAATAATTTCAATTTCATTTGCAATTTTATAAATAATATTTAAACCTTTTTCAATTTTTTCATTTATAATTGGTTTTGAATCTGATTTTTCAACAAAAACAAAAATTGATAATAATGCAACAACTTCTTCAGGTTCAAATTCATTTAAAATATTTTCTAAAATTAATTCTGTTAAAATTAATTCAGGTGCACTATTAATTTCACATGCAACTCTTCCTTTTAATAAAACTGTTGAATTTTCATCAATAAATGATAATGATTTTAAAACTTGAATTCTTGATTCATAATCTGGTAATAATTCTAAATTTTGATCTGAAAGTTTTAATTTTAATGAAATTAAAGAAGATTCTACAATTTTTCTTTCATGTAATATTGTATACTTCAATACCAAAATTTCAATTAATTACTATTCTTTCGAACCAACATTGAAAAAACTCACATGATCTTGGAAATCTTCACATAATTGACAACCCAATTTTCTCAATCTATCAGTTAACATAGCCCTTTGCTTGATCGCATCAACGAATTCGACTGCTCTAATTCGTGACCAATCAACTTCCGGTAATTCCGGTAAGGAAGATAGCTCTTCGTGCAGAATAGTAAGATCATGTAAAGCTTTGTCCCTTGCTTCCTTGCTGCTTTTATCTATAATGCCGGAATGGTCGACCTGACATGACATTGTCAGCTCCAAGATCGAATCCTATCGATCGAAAAGCACACTCACCTTGAGTATCTGATTAGCAACGAACGACAGGCTGGTTGTGTCGTAAGTGGCTATCTCCCATTGAGGTGTCGGGAATGAACCCTTAGGCAAAACTGGTGGGTATCGAGGGGGGACGTCGATCTCATTCACATCTATTCAGAACCAATCGTCAGTCAAATAGCAAAGCCTGAAGAGAATCGGGTAGAATATTAAATATATACCTTCTTTCCTCGATCTCTGCCCTGGCGTAACGAGAACTAACATTCTCCAAGCCTTAGCGTCGGATTTTATACCGTCAGTGGTCAAGCTTGTAGCACTTCGAAGTAGTATTGCTAAATTTCCAGGCAAATGCTAAATAATATTGGCCAGGTTGACATTAGTTTACGCCACGTGCTACCAGTCATGGTACACGACAAAATTGATAGACCCCTACTCACCCCGTTACGCAAAATCACCACTCGTCCGGGTACGAACAATTTTCCACTATTTTGAGCGTAAGAAGCTTGTTTGAATATATTTTGGTTTATTCGAACAATCTCGGCGGAAAGTTGGTAGAACGCGTCAATATCGACTTTACAAATTGAGCAATCTACATTGGGTAATCGAGCAAGTTGCTTCTCCGCCTATTCATTCATTACTTAGAGATCAGCATTGAAGTTCAACCACAGCAAATGACCATTCTCGCGATCGATTACTCACATGAGCAATTTGTCTTTGTTGTTCAGGTGCCATCTTTTGAGTAGCATTCTCTGAGAAACTCCTCTTAATCATCTCTTCAACTTTCAAAGCTTCAACTCTAAGCAAATTCAAGATCATATTATAGGTTAATCTAAATTGAGAAGATAATCGATTAGGTGTACCAAGCATCATTTCGTTCAATTCTGTCACTGAAGGTAATTCTTCTCCACTGAGTAAAATAACTGTTCCAGTTGTATCTAAACCTCTTCGACCTGCTCTTCCTGCCATTTGAGTATATTCACCAGGTAATAAATTTCGGAAAGACGTTCCATCGTGTTTTCGAATTCCGGAGAACACAACACATTTAGCAGGCATATTGACTCCCTAAAGTCACGCAAAGATTTGTTATCTTAAAGTAATCATTGAGTTGGACAAAGGCCTGAGCTTACCATTGCGAATGTCTCAGTGGCGAAGAGAACTTTGACCAGGCCTCGGGAGAACAACAACTCAACCACCTCTGTTCCCATTTCATCAGGTGAGCATACGCAAACCATTTGTAGTTATCAGTTATCAAAACTTACCTTTAACAAGCGGTAAAAGTCCACCATGGTGTACACCGATACCTCTGCTAAGCAAGTCACGCATTCTCAATATCTGAGGCAGGGTTTTATCGGATCCTGAGAATTCAGCTGTACATTAACCAATCGCTACCTCATATCAGGCCGATCAGACATACCCTTTAACCTCGTCAAAGCTCTCTCCCATGTAAGGTGTACTTCACTTTTCTCTTTCGCGTTGTTCAGATCCATCGGGCCTAGATTCTGAGCATATTCTTCACACCGCTTCTTACTAAACACGAAATTGACGACTGGTAAAAGTGTATTCTTTTTGAGGAAATTGATGAGATGTGTCCAAATATTCTGATCAAGCTGATGACTTGCTCTACCACCAAATCCACCTCTTCCTCTTCCTCCTCCGGCTCCACCACGTGCCACAGCAGAGGCAGGTGCACCATTCCCACCTGCTCTATTCGTATGCGTACGTCCAGCTCCAGTTTTCGTAAATGGTGCATTCTTGCCTGTAGGTAAATCTCTTGCTTTGGTTGGTGCTCCGCCTCGTCCGCCCGTCCTTTGTACAGGCGGTAGACCGTTAGCTTCTCTTTCTTTATCCTGTTTTCGTCTAGTAGCCTCTTGAGCTGCTTTATAACCTTCACCTAAGAAATGCGATTTACTATCGACGATCTTATGTATATCTTTTCCGGCCCATAAGAAATGTTCCAATGGTACCGGTCGCATTGGTGTAGAGATGACGTAGATATCCTTCTTCTTGGTACGCCTTGATATTTCGTAACATCAGCATCATATCGAGCGAGTTTGTAAAGAGAAGCTACTACGCACCCTACCCAATCTGCAAATTCCTTGGTATTCGGTACAGTCGCAGAGAGCAGTATTATATTGACATGTTCTGGCAACATAATGATCACTTCTTCCCATACGACACCTCGCTTTTCGAATTATCAGCTGATGAGTATAGCACCTGAAAGTCACGCTGGACTCACCTCGGCATCATTGACATAGTGGACCTCATCGAATATCACAAATTCGACATCCCTTATCAAATCAGCTCCCTTGTACAGCATACTTCGTAAAATTTCCGTTGTCATCTGATAGCCAAGTCAGCACTTGTCAGCTACCCACCGTAGACTGCATTTTGTGTAGTTAACTCACAATCAAACAACTACCTTCTGCGTTGATCTGCACGTCACCCGTTAAAATACCTACACTAGAAGGTTCAAAAGTTGTCTTGAAATCTCTGAATTTTTGATTGGAAAGAGCTTTAATAGGTGAAGTATAAATTGCTCTGTTGTGGTCTACATAAGCGGAGTGTGACACGATAGTCAAGCGGATGGGCTCACTTTGTCATGTGCTTCGCTGCAAGGGCAATCGCATATTCCGCTACTACCGTTTTACCCGCAGATGTATGTGCAGCTACGAACACACTGTCTCCCATCTCCAGCCTGTATACAGCTTCTTTTTGGAAATTATCAAGCTCGAAGGGGTACTACAGTGCGATTATAAGCAAGCGTACTGAAGAAAAGCGATGCGACTTACTTCTCTTGCCATTTCTGGTACAAGCTCATTAAACTACATGCAATCGTCAGATTGGGCCTATTTCGCATTTGTGCGAGATATTGACTTACGTTGACCAGCCGTTGGTTCACATCGACAACATGAGCCCATTCCTTGTGCATAGCAGCCTTGAACTGTCTTCTCGGAGGAGGCGGAGCAGGTAATCGCTGGATGGTATTAAGCATCAGCTCTGCTGTACTGCAATGATACCGAAGTCAGAAGAAAAGGAGACTTACTCCGATGGGAAGCAAATCGTCCACGTTCTTACTACTTGGTCCAGCATGACCGTTCGTACTGATTTCTTCTATTTCCTCTTCATCGCCTAATCTGGATACGGTCAACTGCGATTCGAATTCTCCCTCTTTTCGCCTCCGTTTAGCTTTAGGCGCTATGGAAGCTTGCCCTAACATTTCAGCCAAGAAATCATCCGCTATCGGACCCAAGTTGAAATGATCAGTCAATCCACTTCAATTCCTTCTATTGATTAAATATACATGATCAACATACCGCCTTCAAGTTGTATACCCCTTCTCAATCCCGGTGCCCTGGTTTTCCACCCTTCTTCCTCTTCTTCCGGCTCTTCTTGTTCATCATTCTCTTCAGGTGTAGCAGCAGCTTCAAGACCACCCGGTAAAAAAGGTGAATAACTTCCCTTTCCCCTAACGAAATTTTGTAGAGATCCAGGTGCTCTTGTTGTTGAAGATGATAATGCCGGATGTGCAGGCGGCTTTGGCGCTAAACTTTCTCGCCAATGAGTAAAAGTACCATCTATACCTCTGTATGAAGGTGTAACGGTATGAGTTTGATGGAGTGGTTTAAGAGTTAGAGCTGGAATTGGTAATTCCACGGTAGGTTGTCTGATAATTTGAACTGGTGTTAATGATCAAGCTGCTATTATTTAGGAGGTGTATATACTTACACTTGCCACCTCCACAATTCCTCTCCACTCAAATCATGTACAGGAGCCAAGATTTCTTTCTCAAGTAAGTTTATCGCATCTTCTTTGCTTAATGGCTTGTCGATACCCAATGCTGAAGCTAAATCATCACTTGAAAGAGCCGTATTTGATGTCGGATTGGCAGCTGTGTTCAGCAGTTCCAGGAACGCTTCATGAGCAAGAAGCTCATCTTGTTCCAGAGCCATTTCGGGCAGATCCTTCTGGAAGAGTCCCTCGAGTAATTATTCAATACAATATAGGTATAAACAACAAATCGATTTAATAGCATTTCATCGATATTTCAATGATATTCTTTCGTCATAAATCAGATCGAGCCGATATCGGGATATTCATTACGTAATACCTCAAACACACACTAGTCAAGTTGGCCACCATATAAATATCAATTCGAGCTTAATTCGAACATTAGGATTCTACTTGATATCTATTTGTCTTGCAACAAATAATTACTGGGTCACTACATGATGAAGCCCATAGAGAGTTCAAGTACAAAGACCGTAGCACCAAAGCGAAAGCTCAGGCCAGCGCGGAAACAAGTCAAAGAAGGAGAAGTTGATAAAAGTGAAGCTATTCAACCGGGAAAAGAATATAGTATGTTCCCTTGCATCTAAGTTTGTAAATAGTTCTAGCTTACCTCTTCAATTAGATATATGGTATAATAAATGGGCAGGAGGAGATAAAGAAGATTCTTTGGCCAAGTGAGCCAGCTTTTTTACTAAAGGGCCCTTCGTGAGCAAAGCTGACTTAAGGTTTAGCAAAACATTATCGCAAACTCGATGTATAATAACTAGAGATGCTGGATACACAAGGGCAGATGCAACAGGTAACAAGTATTGTTGTTTGTTTTTTGCTAGAGGATGCTGTCCATACGGGTAAGTTATTATAATATTACAGATAAGTTTGGGTTCCCCAGTTGATTTCCTGTTACGGTAGACACGAGTGTAACTTTTTACATAGATTACCATTACCTAGTCGTAAGTATTGCTCAATCTGTACGGAATTCTGCTAAATGCCAAAATGGTTCATCACAGATCAATTACCGGACAATTCAAGAGATTGTTTCGGACGAGAGAAACATGGGGATTATCGAGATGATATGGGAGGTGTAGGATCGTTCAATAGGGTAAATAGAACATTATATATTGGGAAAATACAGGAAACTCCCGATAAAAAGCAGGCAGAAGAGACTTTGTTAAGGCATTTTGGAGAATGGGGAGAAATAATGAGATGTGAGTTCGAGTGTTTATGCTTCATCACTTAATATAGTTGGATCAAGCTAATAGTAGCATGTGATTGATAGGGAATATACTGTATGGACGAGGAGTTGCTTTTGTGATGTATACTTCGGAATTGAATGCTCAATTCGCTAGAGAAGCTATGGCAAATCAAAGTATGGATGGTGAAGAGATATTGAATGTCAGGTAAGCCTTCAAAAATCAGTGGGTTTATAGAGGAAAGATTCGATACTGAGCGATTTAAACATATAGATGGGCAACAGAAGATCCTAATCCTGGAGAAAAGAAGAGAGAAGCAGCAAGAATTCAAGAAATGGGTGAAAAAGCGATAGCAGGGATGTTAGATGAAGATTTAGTAGAAGCTACTCAGACTATAAGAGCATTAGAAGAAGGAGATACAGAAGATTTTTATCATATTGAACAATCTAAACCTGAGGAAAAAGAGGATGAAGGTATTCCAGATCAACAGGAAGAAAGACCAACGAAGAAAGTCAAAAGTTCAAATGCTGGAGGTGGAGGATTCTTTGATGCGGACGCATTAGATAATTTAAAGTTTTATGCTGAGATAGCTAAAAAACAAGCTTTAGAAAATCAAGATAGGGTAAAAGAGAGGAAAGTTCCTGCTAAGCCTGTTGGTATGGCTTCGTTATTAGGTGGATATGGAAGTGATGATGATAGTGATTAGTTGTATACTATAGTGCAAAAATAAAAATGCATATGATATAAAAGTATCTACAACACAAAATGGATCTGAACTATATGGTGTCGAGTACTGCAATATAAACCTAGTATTGACCATGTTTCGGATCAGTGGTAGTGACGTTATTTTGGATATACGAAACCATTGAACAATAATCTCTTTTTGGTTCATGAACTTGAAACATCACCATATCGTTCCATTCACCAGATTTTTGATCTTTCTCTTGCCAGATTGGAATTGAAATATCACAAAAGAAATGCTCATGACCAGGGAGTTTGGTTAAATATTGTTGCCTCTCTTCTGTACTAAATTCCCAATCATTTCCAGATATTTTATGAAAACGTTCTTCAAATCGATTTAATCTGGTTTGGGGCAAATTTTGTTTTTCATCTTCTGTATGATTGGAACAAATTGAAATTCCAGTTAATGCCCAATTTTCAATAATACTTTCACAAATTGAACTCTGGGAATATTTCAATAAATCATCCATTGATAAATTTCTACCTAATAATTCATGATTGACACAATCTGTAAAACGACATTGAGGTAATACAAATCTTGCAAAATCTTCTCTGTTCAGAAGAGGTTCGTGATATGTGATATGGTCCGGTAAACCTTCATCACATGCCTTTCTTCCGTTCAAGTATTTGATAATCTTCTCACGTTGTTCCTGACTCAATGTATTAGTAACATGAAAGTCTTGTCCAATGGATCTTCCATCATCGTTAATGACCTTTGGTAAACTGCCTTTATCCGGGATGGATTCTTCCGCATCAGCTGTCATTTCTCGTTCACCGCCTTCGACTGTCTCTACAATAAAGCATCAAATTTTATTCCTTCGTTCATCATTGGAGCGAAAATGAACAAGAGAAAGACCATAAGGATACTCACCTCGGTTAATAGATTTCGTACCCTTCAAACTCGCCGTTCCTTGATTTCCTTGATCGTCGCTGCCTTCAGCGTCGGATGAGCTTGCAGAGAAGTAATATCCTTTGAATTGTTTCGATTTTATATCCATTTCGTATCATTAAGTTGAAGACTGCAGTTGCTCCTTGCCTGCGATGAGGATGATTTGAATCCCCGACACTCCCTTTAGTCGATCGTCGACGGTGTGAGGTGGAACTGAGATGCAGTCTGGTAATATCTTTATTTGACTCTGCCATATCGTGCGGTGACTTGTGTGTGAAACCAAAAAGGTGAAAAGGATTTGATATGACAATGTCAGCTATGTTTGTAACCTTTCACCCTTATGTAGTCTCGTCAACCACATACAAGTATAGTCACACCTTTTTGCTCTCACGAAGGCTTCCCTTACGATTGACGTCAATATTTCCATTGTTAACAAAAATTGATTTTGGGCCCAGCCGGGCTACCTCTTTATCTATCGGTCTGTCGATGTGAAAATGATGTAAGAATATGTCTATGACCCTACAAAGGATTGACAAAGGCCAACTATCCTTTCAGCCAGACGCAATGTGCGTTTTATTATAATGGGGCTATCAAGAAGTTCACTATCGTGAATCTTTGATCGTCAAACGCAATAAAATACATCGTCTCCTATGTAGAACATTTCCATGCACATAATATAACTATTGTTGACTGTTTATTGGATCAGTGATAATAACGTTATTTTCAATATACGATGCCATTGAACAATAAAATCTTTTTGTTGAATTATTTTTTAACATAACTATATCTCTCCATTCACCTGAGTATTTATCTTTCTCTTGCCATATTGGAACTGAAATATTACAAATAAAATCATCACATTCAGTAGGTCTTGTCATGAATTGTTGTTTTTGTTCTAAATCAATTTCCCAAACATCTTCATTTATCTTATGAACACAATCTTCAAATTTTAATAATCTAGTTTCAGGTTGATCTTCTATTTCATCCTCTCTATGACTTAAACAAATTGGAATTCCTGTTGATGCCCAATTTTTTATGATAGTATTACAAATTTCACTTTCAGAATATTTTAATAATCCTTCCAAATTTGAATGTTCAATTGAAAATTCATGATTTTTACATCTTTCTAAACGGCATCTAGGTAAAAAATCTCTAAAACTTGTTAAATCTAAGTTAGGATAGTTCCAATTAATATATTCTGATAATTTTTCATCCCATGCCTTTCTACCAATTACAAATTTATCAATTCTTTTACGTTGATCTTCGCTTAAATTGTTCAACGAGGTGCACTCATCGGGGATAGATTTTGGGTCATTAGACGTCATATCAATTTCACTGTTATCAGCTATCTCTCCATCATAACATCAGCTTAAATGTGATCCTTTATCAAAATCAGCATGATCTCAAAATCACGCACGTCTTTTAGTACGGGACTCAGTACCTATTGCTCTCGTTATCGTTTGATCATCGTCATCGTCAGCTTCAGATGAACTAACGGATACTAAATATCCTTTTATTTTCGATTTCCTCCATTTCTCTTTGACCTCTTTTGGATGAGTATTACTATTTGGTGGTGATGGGCCTGCATCAGGATCTTCAATGATGTTTCTGGTAGATCGTCGACGGTATAAAGCTTGATCCGTTATGCTTTTATCTTTACTTGATTTAGCCATTTTGTGCGATGAATTATATGTAAAACCTAAAGGCAAAGAGATTTTGATATGAAAAGGTAAGCGTTGCCTTAAGGATAAGAGTAAAACCAGGTATGAATTTATAGTCTTGTCGAACATCCACAAGTATGATCACACCTTTCTGCTACTGCGCAAGCGACTTCCTGCGATTGACGTCAATATTTCCTTTGAATATAGTAGACTTCTCGTACCTATCAACGAATCATTGTCGTTCCCTTGGTCTTTTACTGAAAATGTTGTATGAATGCGTTTCATGCTTCAACAAGTACATCAATACACCTCCTCCCTCTTCAAGGCTTCTCAACAGGATTGACGTTGATGAAAATCTCCTTTGTGTAAGAAGTTGCTCTCATACCATACAAAGGATTGACAAAGGCGAACTATCCTTTCAGGTGAACGCAGTCTTCGTCTTGCTATGTTTGCAGCTTTGAGCAAATCTAATTGTGACGTTTTTCCTTGAATGTCGGAAGAGTAGGATACATCTTTTCTTGTGTGGTGAATATACAATCAAATCGATTATGCCAGTACAAGGTTCAGAAGGTGTGTGATCTGTTCGGACCCCGCTTGTATTGACTGTCCGGGCTATCTGATGACCGGGTCCAATCCCCTAAGGATGCAGATTATACATTCTACCTAATTTACAATATGATCATACAACGAACGGACATCCTCTGATTGGCTGGAGACAATTGAAAGAATCACCACAATCTATCATAGAGCTGGGAGCAGAACGTTACCTCTCCCACTTATCCAACTTATTCTTCCTTAACCATTCTTCTCTCATTTCTCTATTTACACCTTTGATCTCATCAATCATTTTCCCTCTTGATCTAACTATTCTTAACCTATACATCTTTTTCAAATTATCTCTATCTATTGAATCTTTCCTTATTTTAGTCCATTGAGAATCATTAAATGCCCAAGGATCTTGACTTGTATATCTAATTATTAAATGAATTATTTCTTCAGGTAATTCAAATAATCTAAATATTCCTTTTGATGAAGAATTATTTGATATATCATTAATAACATTTTTAGCAATTTCTTCATTTGTTAAAGATTTAGCATTAAAAATAATTTTAGCAGGTACATTTACATTTAAAGAAGCTTTTCTGATTCTTTTATTTAAATTTTTATTACGTTCAAGTATATTTGGTAATCTTTGATGTATTTGATATTCAATAATTTTATTTTCATTTTTTTTATCAATTAAATATTCTTGATTTAAATTTATTTCTTCTTGTTCTTGTTCTTGTTCTTGTTCTAAATTAATAATTTGTTCAGATAAAGAATGATTTGCTAATAATCCAATTGAAGTTAAAGTAAAATTATAATTTTCAATTGAATTAATAATTTTACTTATTCCTTCTGATCCTAAATGATTTCCATTTAATTCTAAATTTTCTAAATTTCTAGATTTTTTAGAAATTATAAATTTTGAAATAGATTCAGAAATTGTTGAATTAAGATTACATGCTGAAAGATTTAATGATTTTAAAGTTGAACAATTTAATAAATTTAAAAATTTAATTAATCCTTTAGTTTTTATATAAATATTGTTTACTAAACTTAATGATTCTATATTACTTGAATTTAAAGAATTAATTATACTTTCTATATTTTTTTCTTCAAATTTAATTTCATTACCTTGTACTAAAATTCTTTTCAATAATACATCTTTTTTAGCATAAGCTAATACTCCATCTAAAGCAATATCATCTAAACCATTCATACCTAGATTCACTTCTGTCAATCCCCATAATCCTAAACCTAGTTCAGGTGATGAATGTCGAAGACGTAATGTTGATAAACCTTTGAAAAGCGTTAAAGTGCCTGCTGAGCCTAGAAGATTATGGGAGATGTCTATTCGATGTATATGACGAGTGATTTGAGGTAAAATACGAAGGGCTATTTGTGAAGAATAATGATGATAGCGAGAGTTATAAGTAAGCTCTATGTCGCTATTTGCCGAGACACACTAAATTATGTCTAGGTAGAATGTGACGAACACACTTACCCCCTTCTTCGCCTACAAATCCATGATCTGGTAAATATACCAAATCAGTATTACTCCTTAATATCACTGCCATATTTCGCTCTCCTTCTGACGTTTGGCTTAATTGCCACTTGAGATGGTGCGGTGGTCGTTCAGATGCTCGTATCGGTTTGCTCTAGTTGTTCTACTCTGCATAGGATGTTGCCATTTGAAGCGTGTTCATCGTTACTCGTTGTCGTTTAATGACCATCTTAAGTGGAGGTAAGTGATGATGTCATCAACATCTCATTTCCTCCACGTGTTGAATCTATGTTGTTGTCTTGGGATATAGCGAGCTCAGATCTAACGGTAACGAGCAAATATATCTTTGTATCGACACTAGACTGGGATCGTAGGTGATCGGTCCTATCAAGCTGGAAGGGCATCAGGAGAATGGTTGTTCTGGCGGGATTAACAGCGCTGGTGGGAATAGCGATTCTACTAGTTGTGAGGATATATCATATTTTACCTAATGAAAAACGTCAGAAGCAAGCAAGGAAAAGGTTGCCAAATGAAACATGTTCAATAGCTATATTTCTAGGATCAGGTAAGACTATCTGTCAAGAACATTAATACTTAAGAGTGAAGCTGAATATTTTGGGACTTTATGGAATATTAGGAGGTCATACAAGTGAAATGAAATCTTTGGTAGACACTTTACCTTTTGATAGATATCAACCTAGAAAATATATTTATTGTCATAATGATGAAATTTCATTAAGAGTAATATCATCTTTAGAATCGCAAAAAGGTGATTTAACAAATGAAAGTGTAAGTCTCCCGTGATTATTCTTCATAGAATCTTTGATTGTTCTGATACAATTGATTTTCATATAATTAGACATATTCCATTCTTCCCCTTCCACGCGCACGTAAAGTTGCTGAACCTTTCTTATCGACTCTTATATCTGCAACAAAAACTCTAATGATCTCATTCTGGTATATCTTTTTCAAACCTTTTCTCTCAAACCCACAAAAGCCTTTTACAGACGTTTTATTAATAAATGGACCTGGAACATGCGTTATTTTAGTCTTAATCTCTTATATACGGCGAGTGAGTTTTCTGGAGCTTTTTTCCCTTCAAAGTTAATTGATACTTTCATGATTGATAAACCTTACGCTGACTTTTTTTGACTAGATCTTGGGTTTAGAGTATACCAAGATCATTTATGTAGAATCTTTCGCCAGAGTCAAATCTTTATCGCTTAGTGGGAAATTGGTCAAACCATTTGTTGATAAATTCCTGATTCAATGGCCGGAAGCTGGCATGAATCGCCAAGGTCAAATTGGTAAAGCAGAATGTAAAGGATGGCTCGTATGATTTTCATCGATACTTTGTTTGAATGTATTTTGGGTCTTTTATAGAAAAAATATCTATAACAACATCATTATTGCACAAGCAAATTTACAACAACCTGACTCTAACCAAATCCAGTCGAAACAATTCAATTATACTGTCCGTATTATCTCATCTAATATCCTATCAAGTCCTTTCATCTTTCGATTAACATTATTATTCTTATTTTGAGTTAATTCATCTTCTGCATAAGCAGAAGAAGCAGACCCTTTAATAAGATACATTACTTCTTCTCTTTCTTCTCTTAATCTACATCTATGAGTAACAAATACTTTCCATATACCAATCACATTCAAAGGTGTACAATATGGATCTTCAATTCCCAATTCATCTTCGTCTTCATCATTTATAAATTCAATAAGAGTAGGTTGTTCACCTGCAAGTTGATTCCAAGTATCAACTCCACCAATTCCACCACCTAATCCTTTTTTGTCTTCAATCGCTTCTTCAGGCGAATTGAAAAATGATTTAGGGATTTGAATATCACCAGAAAGTATTCGATGAGCTTTTATATATTCTGGTAAAACTCTAAATGCTTTTCCAGTGAACGTAGTTCGGAGAGATGGATGTGAAGAAACGGCTGAAAAGAGATTAGATATGTGAATTTGTAATGGTGCGTGGATATGTACGAATGGAAGTAATCTTGTCAAAGGCGATAGATACTATTTGAACGGAGATAATATGAGTATTCCCATTCGTATCAAAGTTGTATATGGGATCTCAGAGTTTACTCACTGAAAGAGGTATGATCTTTGTATGTTCCAAATCGGGAGGGGGGATTTCGATATCATCGAAATCGACGTGTATGCTAAGCATGAATTGATCGATCTGCAGTGTCAATAGATATGAACATACATCAGCGGTCCAGCTCGAGAGATTTCATCATGAAGCACGGAGTAAGCAAGCAAAATGAGACGCACAACCCAAGAAGGTACTTCAGACCCCTCCTCCCTTACCCAAATCACTAAAGGATCAAACTGAATTTCCATCTTATCTTCACAAAATTCATTCGTTTCCTCTTGCTGATTGTCAGTCCCATTCATCTCTTGTTTCCACATTGGTGCTTTGAATCGCTTTTTAGTCAATATATCGCACAATTTTATCTTGACAGGACTACTAGCGTTTTCAAGTCCGGTGATTATCAAAACGTCTAAATCTTCATTGATCTCTTGATTGAACTTTTCGTCATTATTATCTGTGGAGATGTGTCCGTGGCTGAAACTCCTCCAAGTTGATAGTAAGTTGTTTATTTCATCTGGACCGACATCTTGATGAAGCGCTAAACGATGACTTCTCAAACCGAATATGGAGTGCACGATCTATCCATCTATTCGTAAGCTGATAAAATACCTGGAAGATAAATCAAGTAACTTACGCCTTGGAGTACCTTTGTGATATCATCTATCTCCCTCGAAGCAATATCTATGAGGATTCCTCCTTTTCTCACTATCAGTGCCAACAGCAACACGGATAATAAGGAAGGGTTTATTGACCATCCCTTTAATGACGGATGAGATAGAACATATCGAAGAAGTAATGGTGTGAAAGACGGGCTACCTAATTCAGGTAAATAGTATGATGTCGATGTCATATCGTGGAGCTCGTCATGGTAGATTGCGTTGTCTTGAGCTTTAGTAGAATGACAAGAATGCAATAGACTTTATCTATTGAGATTTCTTTGACTTTGATGCTATACAAAGAAACGTAAACAATGGATAAAAGTGATGACATGGAAGATAATACAATATGGTTGCTCATGACCTTTGAACTCTCTTTATAACTTTACAATACATTTTGTACATATTAGCAATTGACCAACTTGACCTACTATACTTGTTGTCACAAGATCGGAATCTTATATCAAGACCTCATGCTATAACCAGATAGTAAATTACTTCAGTTCGTTCGATACTATGTCTGACCCGCCGACTCCACTCTCACTTCCTTCTACTTTACCTTATCCAATAACGATAACTCGACTTCTAGTAAAACCCAATGATACGGTCAAGAGGGGCACAAACCTACTTGAATACTCATTCATGTCTAAGGAGCAAAAAGAAGCAATATCCAAACGAGAGAAAGAAGGAAGAAAAGTTAATTTATCTAAAGGCGAAATCGAAGGTGACGATGGATCAGCAACTTGGGATTGTTTAATAGACGGCGAGGTAGTAAATTGGGAAGGTTTCGTGAAACTTGGAACTAAGCTAGAAAGGTGGCATATGAAGTAAATCTTATCATTTCCGTTGCAATTGACAACGACACAGTAGAAGAACTGATGATTCAGCATAGTCAACCTTTAATCAATATTGCTCAACCCTGTTCTCATCCTGTTCAATTACATGGGATGTGTGGGATATGCGGTGCTGATTTGACCGAGTGAGATACTAGGCTTTATCATCAAGGTGAGAAGGAAGAGCTGACTCAATGGCTTAAAGGGATGATTACTTGTCTGCGCCTGCTCCTGCTAGTACATCCAATCAAGCTGGACCTTCTAGGCATCCTGGCGGATTCGAAGTCACTCATGATTCGATGGGAGTTACTGTATCAAAAAACGTTAGTGTCATCTATAGCCTCATGCGATTTCTACCGTACCAGTACGTGAAGCTGAAGTAAGGAATTCACTTTTTAGGAAGCGCATAGATTAGATAATTTGACCCGTGATAATCTACTATCGTCTCGAAAATTATCCTTGATTGTAGATCTGGATCAGACAATTATACATACGACTGTCGACCCGACGGTAGCTGAATGGATGGACGAAATTGACACGTATAATCGACAAGAATCTTTGTCCCCTTCGGCAAGTGGAGAGCTCGATAATAACGAAAGGTCTGCCACTTCTTCTTCACCTCGCATACATGAAACCACAACGCCTCCTAGTTCCCCTTACAGTGCAAAGAAGCAATTACCTCAAGTAACTCCGTCGCCAACTAAGCTTGAGAAAAATCCCAATGCGGAAGCCCTCAGCGATGTAGCTAGATTTCAGATTGCGGATGATCTTCCACCGGGATACGTTAAACCCAAGAGAAGACCAGGTGAAAAGATGATCCAAATGCAAGGAAGATGGTATTTCACTAAACCTAGGTAAGTCACCCTCTTGCATCGTTTAGCACCTCACATGATACGTGAATAACTGACAGTTGCACATGTACGGCACAGACCTGGATTACAGAAGTTCATGGATGAAATGTCAGAGATATATGAAATGCATGTTTATACGATGGGAACGAGGTCTTATGCCGATGCGATATGTAAAGTCATTGATCCTGATGGTAAAATATTCGGAGGGAGGATATTGAGTAGAGATGAGAGCGGAAGTGAGTCGTTTGGTTCGCCTCCTTATATACTACAGAAAATAAATAACTATGGTGCCAGGCTTCAGCTCGAAAAACTTGAAAAGACTCTTTCCTACGGACACCTCTATGGTTGTGGTTATTGACGATAGATCGGACGTGTGGGCAGATTGTCCTAATCTGGTCAAAGTTGTGCCTTGTCAGTCTATCCACTTCATCAAGATGATCGACATCATACCCTATATACCTCTATCTCTCGCCGTATATTTTCAGCTAACTGAAGACAACCCACAGACGATTTCTTTATAGGAATAGGAGATATTAATTCATCTTTTTTACCCAAAAACAAATCCACTCCTCCACCATCTTCGACAGCTACTACGTCCATATCGTCCCCTGCACCCCCTTCCCCGACGAGTTCAGGATCTACTGCTTCAACTCCTCCGCCTACTACACCTGAGAATTTACCTTCAGTAGAAGATGGTTTGCTAATGAAAGCTAAATTATTGGACGACTTGAGTGAAAGTAGACCACTAGCCAAGATGCAGGAAGAGATTGAGTTAAACGAGAGTAAAACCAATGTCCTTAATTCTTATGTTGCAAAGGTGTCAAACGGAACGATTTCAGCCGACGTCAAGTCGCAAGAGACCCTTACGGAACAAGAACCAAAAAGCCGACCAGATGAACCCGAAAGAATGGTTGTACCGCCAGCGGTCGCTCAACCATCTACTCCACCGAGACCGAGGAAACCCCTGTTAAATCCTAATGACTATGAACTGCTAAGAATCTCAGACGTGAGTCTGGTTTCTCTTTCTCTGTTCATTTATACTAAGCAAGCGATGTTCATTCGGTTCTCGAAGACATCGGTTGACTGATCATTCGGTATCGATGTTATAGATTCTCCAAGAAATACATCACCGCTTCTATCGTGCTTTCGACTCGCTCGAAGAATGGGATACAAAGTCTCCGCTACCTATGAGCTGTGACGTTGAGGTGGGCTTTCATGAACTCAGTCTTCGCGTTGTATGCGGGAAACTGATGCATTTTTCAGTTTATTATTCCCGAATTGAAATCTAAAGTATTGGAAGGGTGCAATTTAGTTTTCTCCGGATTGATTCCTCAGGCTGTCAATCCCGAAACGTTAGTCCAGTCACATTGTACCTTCGCAGTACACGGATCATCGTAGTGGTGGCCTGAATTTGTCGTGCTGATAATTTCGAACATTAGAACGGACATTTGGCAAACTGCTGAAACTTTCGGAGCCTTATGCTCACTTTCCGTTCATCCGCGTATAACGCATTGCGTTACTGCCACCCTAAATACTGAAAAGACATATAAAGCAGCCCAAATACATGACGCGAAAATCGTTTGGGCTAATTGGTTTTGGGATAGTGTAGCTTTATGGAATCGACAAGACGAACAGAAATATCTTGCAAAGAGGGAAAGTAGATCAAGGACTACTACACCGCCTCTTCCTTCTTCTGAGCAGAGTGTGGCTGAAAATCATTCTCAGAAGACTACAAACGATTCAATAAGTTCAGCTGAACTTTCTGGTTTCAAGGAAGATGGGGAAATAGAGGAACGCGAAAATATGGAAGATGATGCAGAAGTGGGAAAAGGATGGGATGAAGGTGCAGATGCTGAATGGGAAGCTTTCATGGCTGAAGATGACGATGACGAAGACTTTAGAACTGAAAATGGAAGTGTCAAATCTGTTGATAGGTTTGTTCATCTTTCTTGTTTTGATGATATCACGCATCATTCTGATCAATTCATTTAACAGTGTACCGTCTACGCCAAGTAAAAAACGAGTAAGATATGCGGATGAGGAAAGTTTACCTTTAGAAGATTTTAAAGATCCTTCACCTACTGAGTGAGTTAAATTCACATCGCAAAGCCTTGAATTCACTCATTGATATATGTGAATAATCTTAGCCAAGATGATCAACCTTCAAAACGACGTAAACCGCTTTTACTCCAAGCTCCATCTGAACAAGATCAAATACCTAATGAAAATAAATTTTTATATAAAGGTAAAGGAAAGTTGCTGTCGGATGATCGCGCAGATGGTGTTTTGCTCAACGAAGCGATGGCGAAGGAAAAAGATGTAGACGAACTTAGTCTAGCGGGAACTGAGGCTACTGAAGGTACAGAGGAAGATGAGTTTGCTATGATGGTGAGTTACTCTTTGCACCCTATTATGGCAGAGTAGCTAACGCATTGCTTCAGCTGATGGATAGTCTCGCCAATGAGGATGAAGGAGGTAACGATTCGCCATGAGTTGTCTCATTGATTTCTTGATGCGTGTCATACACCTATCGAGTACCTATGTTTGCCATCATCTTCAAAATCTATTCTCAATCTATATTCATGTTTTCCACAGACTAAAAATATGTTGTACTATTAAAATCATCCATTGTATCTGTAATATCAGTCATGCATAGCATACAAATAATCATTACTGCAAATTCACCTAAAACATAATTTCAGGCTTTGCAAAATTCCCTTCAGTGACTTTTGCTCAAATAAATACATTGAATGATATTTTATTAAGATTTAACAAATTGTCTTCTATTTAATAATAAACCTTTTATAGCTCTAATTTCTTTTCTAGTATTATCCCATTCTTCAATTTTAATACCTCCTAAATTAAATTCAAATTCATTTTTTTGTTCTAAACCTAATCTTTGTTTTTCACCTAAATGTGAAGATAATGAATTTAATTTAATAGAATAATTACTAAATCCTTTTCCTCCATTTCCAGTTCCACTAAAACGTGATGATAAAAATAATTGATTATGTAAAAAAGAAGTATAACTTTCTAAAGTTGAAATTAAAGAAATTCTAGTTGTAGAAGTTGATTCCATTAAATTTGAAAGTTTATTTAATTTTATTGAAAGTGATTTAATTTGTTTTAAAGGTAAAATTTCATTTTCTTCTTCTTCTGTTTTCGCTTTTTGTTTTAAACTCATTTTATTTTCATTAGTATTCATTATTAAATTATCAATTGATTCTGAAATTTCTTTTAAATTAGCTTCTTCTATTTCAAAATTACTTTCCTCCTTGTATTCTTCCTCCTCCTCCTCATTTGCTTTTTTTTCTTTATCTATTAATTTAATTTTTTTCATATTATATATTTCTAATTTTTTTAAATTTTTTAATTTTATTAATATATCATTCATTCTTTTTGATTGTTGATTAATTAATTCTTTTCTTGCTGAAAAAGAAGAATGTAGTAAAGGAAGTATGAATATTGACCATATACCTGCAAAGATTGATGATATACCAAGTAAGATTGAAATGATAAATGTTATTCTTTTTATAAAAATAATAGTTTTCGATGGACCAGTCTAATCATATAACAAAATAGAAATTAGCTGAGTTAAACCATATTGTAAAGATTATGGTTACTTGATACTTGTTTGATACGATCTCGAATGTTCATATCTTGATAAGCCTAAACTCACTGGTTTAAATGCATGATATAATCTCAATTCCCTAGGCTGATTATACTCCCTTGAATTCATTCTCCATGAAGGCAAACCTTCATCTTGCGGCGGTGTAGCTCCAAATAAAGGATTCGTACTTCCCACTATCGAGTTAGAAGGTCCTGCTTCAGGCTGAGCAGGTATATTGGGATCTCTTTCATCATCTGAAGGTGGAGGAGGAGGAGATGCGCCGAATAAGGGATTATTCGAAGGGTCTTCTTGATTCGTTATATTGCTTGGACCAGCATTATGTTTATCGCCAGTCTGCTTGTCTGACATATTGGATGTTTCGAGAAGTAGTTTGTCAGAGTAAAATTACAGAGTGTTTGAGAAAGAAGAAGCTATATATAATTGTTATCAAGGTATGCAAGTAAGTCAAGTAGGTGTGTACTAGTAAGCTGAGTGAGTGCCGGTTATTCGATCACATTTCACATCCGACTCACTCACCCATACTCTTACTTGTCAACATCATTCTGGTTATCCTCTTTGTTTAGATCATAACCTCAACACTGCCTCAAAAACCCAATCACAATGTCAATAACAACTTCAATCCATACTCCTGACTTGCTGTCACCCTCTATCACTCATTCTGCAGGTATGTAGTCCGCGTTCAATCCTCGATCATTTGATCATTCATATTTTCGCTTTACTTCAATCAAATCCCGAGCTCTTCAGCTGATTACGTTTGAATTGCAGAAACCATGTTATCTCAATCTCAACTTACTCAACCTACCGCATTAGAAGCATTAGAGCATTATAAGAAGAAAGATCCATCAAAAGGTAATTCAAACCTGACAAGCAATTCTTAATTTTCATAAGAATGTTTAATGCTAATTCTAAAATTGCCTAATCAAATTAAACTATCCTTGAACTATACAATCATACAAATAACTACATCTTTCAATACTTATTTGTTATCAAAATAGTCGTCGTCCGATTCAAAGCTATAGGTTCAGCACCAATAATGAAAAATAATGTATTCAAAGCTACAGCAGGACATAAATTTCAAGCTGTCATTTTATTTTTAAGACAACAATTAGGTATGAAAAAGGAAGATCCTTTAGTAAGTATAATAACTCTTTACCATTCCTTTTGATTTCAAATACATTTTCGTTTCAACATTGACTTGTTTTGTTGATATTTCATTCAATTTAGTTCACATATATCAATGCAGCTTTTGCTCCTGCACCTGATGATACAGTAGGCAATTTATTTAAATGTTTCGGTACCGAAGGTCATTTAATAGTGAATTACAGGTAAGTCGTAGTCGTCATTCAAAATGACAATCCATTTGAAAAATGCTTATATCCGATCATAATAGTAATACACAAGCTTGGGCATAACCCATTTAAAACAGAAACAATCATTGATTAGATCAAGAAAGCTGTATAATAGGAACTTAGGTGTAAAATACATATATCCGGAGATTTTTAACGACTTGATACGATATTACGATATGCGACAGATCAATTATTAAATTTGGACATAACGTCTTTTTCGACTCCTACAGAGTCCTTCGGATTCCTGTATTCGAGTGACATAAGGCTGACTCGATATCAATATCAACGACGTGGACAAATTAAATCGTATAAGTATTTAGCAAATCGCAGTTCATCCAGCAATCATCCGTTATCGGATCCGATATAGATAGTGATTTCTATCTTTCTGGAAATCCTCGACACGCATAAGTTTACTGTTTCAAATCATTTTGATATATATTTTAAGCTTAATCAAATAAGATCAGTTAAATATGTATGCGCATTTTCAGAATCGTAATAGATTTCGTCCTCAATCATCAATTCTTTACCAAATCAAACCTTTATTACATTAAACTAAAATTCAATATAATAAATCCAATTTACATATCTCCATATAAATACTCATACAAGATAATCAAATAAAAAGGAAATAATTAACATATTCATAAAAACTTAAATTCAAAAAATGATATCAATCATCATCAATTCAAAAAATAACATTATCATTTACTATTCAAATCATTTACAAATTATTAATAATCATGAAATCAATAATAAATTCAATAATTTTATAATCAATTTAAATATTAAAATCTTAAATAATACATCAACTTTTACTAAATTTAAATTTAATATAAAAATCAATTTACAAAATCATAAATTTTCTCAAAATCAACTTTTATTGAAAAAACAAATCATCCAAATTCATATAAATTTAATTGAAAATACTATTAATGATTTAAATTTAATTGATGAAATGTTATTATGAAAATTTTAAAAAAAAAAAATTGATTTAAAAAATGCATTTAATTTCGATTTGATTTTTTTTTAAATCTTTACACCTTTTTTTAAAAATGAGATATAATATGATTTTTTATAAAAAAAATTGTATAATGACAAAATTGATAATAGTAAAAAATAAATAAATTTTATTTCAACTCTTTAATCTAACTACAACTTAACTTTTTTCTCCTTTTCTTCTTTCTTTTTTTTCCATAACACAATACAAATAATTTTTCATTTTCATCAATTTCTTTTGTGTCAGATAATAATAAATAAGCATGCAATTTCAATTACATACTCATTCCTATACCTTAACATTCCTTCATTTAATTTATATTCGCCTCACTACACTCCCTTCTTAACCAACTAACATACTTTGCTAAAAATTGAACTTGTTCAAAACTTTCAATAGCTTTTAATCCTCTTCTTGATCTAATCATAGCAATTACACGTTCAACAATTGACATAACCAATTGATGTTCTAATTCAGCAGGTAAAGGTATTTGTTTTTTTGAAGAAGATGATTTGGCTGCAGATTCAACTAAAAGTAAAGAAGGATGAGGTTGAACAAATCCCATTTTAATTGCCCATGCACATGCCGTTAAACCTGCTCTTCCGACTCCACCTCTACAATGTACTAATACATTAATACCTTGTAATGAGTATTTAGTAGCTATTAAAGTTATTTGTGAGTCAAATAATCCCATATTTACAGGAGTAAAACCGTCCGGCATAGGCAAGCTAAGCACACATAACAAACCAAGGAATGGTGAATTCAATATCGTAAGTAAAGAATAACAAGTAGAAAGCCAAAAAAATAAATCTCAAACACACCGAATCACATCCAGACCAATCTCAGTGGCGACCTCACGATAGGTCTCCCAGGGTACACCGAGCAAGGCAAGCTCAGTATCATCCAAGCAACTATTGTGTATGCATGCGCGTCACAAGAGAGGAGAAGAACAGAGAAAGGAAAGTCATTGATCAGCATTTATGACTAGTTTAACTCTTTCAATGAAGATGACACTTACCAAACGAGACAGCCCACACCTTCCGCTTTAATCCTTCTCAGATCCGTTGCCAAGTCTCTACAGACCGGACCTCGACCTCGGGATGGCCCGTCAAGTCTAAGTCTTTTTCCGGGACAACTACTCAAAAGTAAATTACCGACAGTTCGCTTATCGTTTGAATATTGAGCAGGACTGAGTATAGAATTTGGCATTGGGGGAGCGTAAGATAGTAAAAGGGAAGGCACGTCAACGCTTGATGACAGTAGTAAAGGGATTTGCGAGAAAAGCCCAATTGGAGGAGGCATGATCATATGTTTCGTCAAGATCGGCAAAAGTTCCGAGGGGAAAAATGGCGAAATGATAATAGGATGAGTGTCTGATGTCTTCACCATAACACCGAATACGGCTGGATGAGCTTGAACAGCACGAGCTTTAGCCAGATCAGGAACGGAAGCGGACATTCTGCTTGGACCGGATGATGGCCTGACAATGATGTTTGGCGAAGGAGCAATAACACCAGATTCAACAGCTTCTTCAACTACCATAGCTTCATCGACTTTCCTTCGTTTTTCCTCTTCGAAAGAATCTGTATCGGCAGTTGAAGGTCGTTTAGCTCCACATGATTGTGCTCGGGCAGGTCGACTCAGGATACCTGAATCACTCAGGTCAGTTGAACCTGCCAGAGAGCCAGCTTCAGATTGATCGATGTCCATGGGATCATCCCTAGACGTAAGAACCATTGATCGAGCTAAAGCATCTAGTTCAGGTAGACTTCTGACACCCTTGACAGACTTTGGCGAGAGAGAGAGAGGCGTCACAGCCTGAGACGGCAGGTTCGATACCGGAATAATAGGTGAAGCCATGGCAGCCTTGATATCCGCTTCTTGCTTTGCTAAAGCCTCATCGACCGAGAGCGACATTGAGGTTGCAGGTGAAGGTTGCGAAGATTGATACGAACCAAAGGAAGAAGGATCAGTCTCGTCATCAGAAGAGCTTGACCGATCGCGGTGAAGATGAGCATGGGTTTGACAAGAATAGAACAACATCGAATTCACAGCAAGGAAGTGCTCGAGTTCGGCTTGTCGTTGCATTACACCATATACGTATCCAGGATTGGCGAAAGACTGAGGTTGATACTGACAATTGGCACCGTTCGGACCATGCTTCGACATATTGTAACCGCTTTGCGGCCATTGTGAACATAGTCTTGCGCATTCGGTTACTTTCCGATTTTCAGCTTCAGCCCATTCTCGTTGTCTTGCTAAACGTTGTTCAGGTGAAAGCAATTGTAGCTCTTCCAGTGTTGGCCTTGCTGGACTGGTTGCAGCAGGAACAGCAATAGGTGCGGCGGCGACAGGTTCAACGGCAGGCGACGGTGTCGGTGTGCTTAAATTTGCCGGAGAAAGCGCTTCCTTTCTAGCTTGTTGGCCGAAGGGTATGCCCATGCTCATACCGGTGTTTACGACAGCCATGGCCATCTTGCCCACCCATGACGGTCGAGGAGCGGCCGGTAGAACAGACTGATCTACCTGTTGCGCACTTGCAGGATCATCTTGATCTCCCGTACCTGTTATAGGGAACGAAGCGTCGGTCGCACGAGGCGCCAGAAGCTGTGTAGGTGCTCCTGAGCCGGAGGTTAAGATAGATCCGGTTGTAGGGGTCGATAGATCACTCCGTTCATAGGTTGGAAGATCACTTGTGTCCATCTCTGAGCGAGATGACTGAAAGCTATCCATCGAAGCTGTGGAGTCATGAGATACTACTGAGTCCTGCCTAGCAGGCAAGGCTGGCGGCTGTTCATACTCAAGAGGCGTAGAGCCAAGGTCCTCGAAAGATAGGCCTAATACCTCGTCGTCAACAGAAGTTGTGACGGGTTTCTTCAGCGGGCTACTGGACGATGACGTACTAGCCTGTTGAGGCAAGTTTTTGGTTTTTCGTTTGTTAAGCTGATATTGATACCCTCTGTTGGCGAAGTGGGCTGCGGTGACTGTGGGAGCTGAACAGTGTCGCATGGTAGGGGTCGTATTCCGCTGAGGGAAATACGTTTGAGGGGGCGGAGTTGCTGTTGCTGCTCGGGACATATTGTTTTATTCTCAAAGAGCGGGGCGATTTGTGAGTGGAAGGGTGGCGAAGAAGTGCGGTGGCAATTAATGGCTATGACTGGTCGAAGGAGATAGAAGGCCTCCGTTTTCTTCGCGCCTTTTACAGTTTACCTACAGAAGGTACACAGCTTGATTATGTGTATTTAAATTGCAGATTAGATAGGTTGCAGTGAATGAGTGGCGATATGATTAGGTTTGATATGACAACCGGGAATATGGGATATATACCTATCCGCCTTACTGAGAATCCTTTCAAGATGTTCGGCAAGGTATCTCTTGATTTTCGAGGCGAACGAACGGATCAAAGGATGCCCAATTGACAGAGGAGATAAGAGTGAGTCGTTATTGGGAAGGTTGTATGCGGTATATATAACGTGAGAATGAAGTATGAATGGTTTACAGTTAATGTGTAGTGACGGCAATGTTGAGATAAGGTGGTTATCAATGATTGAGGTATCTTTTTCAGAACCTTTGATGCCCAGCTTCTTTGGTAATTGAAATATGATAGGCGATTATTTGTATTTTTACTTTTGATAGTCGATTATACCACTTATATAGATAGAATCCCAAAATAATCAATCAGAACGAGATGAAGCAATGTTTGGTATTGTTAATAAGTTATTAGGTTTGGTTGTTTCTTTCTTTCGTTTCTGGTTGTTGGTGGTATCTTTTGTATCGCAGAGTGGCAAAACTAGTAATGATGAGGTATAATATCGATCTAAAATCGAGCTTCAAGAGCTGATTGAGTTTTGTAAGACGCTTGAACTATGATTGAGGACATTTTGATACTATACTTGTTGACTTGAATAATTGATGAAGTAGAGATACACCGTGTATTTTCGTTAAAGGTTTAAAAAAGTTCGACTTGATCGTTATTGTGGATCCGAAATGATCCTTTTTTTTGGTCTCTTAAAACTGATGAGTGGTGAGTTTGGTTATTATATTCATATGTTTTTTTACGCTTCTTTCGTTTGCGGAACCGCACTTTGCTCGAGATCTTTTGATGACATTCTGGTCAGTACGTATACATAGCTTGTTTGTAAAGTAACATCGCCTTCGGATTGACTCCTTCAGTGGTGGCGAGTTATACTCACTACTACCGGCGGTATCCGGACTGATCTAATCCAATTCCAGTCAGCTCTTTGGCCTACTAAGCTTGACCAAAGGCGATTTTAAATGTGTCTCTTCGGTAAACGAATACGATGCGAATGATATATGCTATGCTAATTTTCTTCTATTAATTGACTGATAATAGTGGAGTTGAATGAGAGTGAGTATTGTTGTATGGTGAGTGTGAGTGGCGAGAGTAGGATGGTCATGCGGTAGAATGAGAAAACAACAGCAATAACACGCACTACTTTATCTGCCTGATAATATAGTATCAGGCTCATTATCACCCTCTATTAGCTGTGCCTGGACCTAGAATCGCGGAACATCATTTGTGTCTAGATTACGGCTTATAATCCTCACTCATCTTTCTTATTGCATGCATGCTGCAGGTTGATCTATCTTCTTATCAAAGTATTTGGCCCAACGCTCCTCCTCTCATCGCTTCAAAGTGTCGTGCACGTAATGGTCCCGTATATTGGACATCTATATGAAGAAACGGACACCTTATGTGGAACGCATGTTTGCCAAGCGTATTCACCCACGTGGCTAGATTACGACTCTGTCACGCAGATGACATTTGCATTTGATCCCGGAGACATGATACTGATAAAAACCCGGGAATATCGATGTGGCGAAATTATCCTCGAACATTTTCATTTTGAGCTGTTCGTTAGGCAAATCAATCTTCAAGTTATCATCATCCTTTCTTTCAATCCTATTTCTTCAAAACAATTCTATCAGGTTTGCGGTAGAATAACATTCGATTCTGTTTTCACGTTAATATACAGAACCAAGTAAGCAAGCCCCAAAAACTCTCAACTTGTTAGATTCAATAAAAACGATCAAGTAACATCAATCAAAATGTCCGCCGATAAACTCCCTAAATCCCTTCAAGCCACTGAAGAGGACATTCAACTCCTCTTGGCTGCTCAAGTTCACCTTGGTACTAAGAACTGTGATAAAACCATGGAACAATACGTCTGGAAAAGACGAGCTGACGGTGGGTTCAACTTTTCATAATTGGAAATCAAAGGAGAATTAGAGAATAGTCAAGAATGTTGAAGAGGGAGCGGGAAGGAAGTGATCGCGTCGAGGTCATACGAGAAGCTAATGCATAGGAAAGGAGGGGGAAATGTTGGAAAAAGATAACGGGTTTTTGGGAAATTTTTGAGTACATGAGTTGATCATTTTGTTTCTTTAGGTATCCACGTTCTTAACGTTGGTAAAACTTGGGAAAAACTTGTCCTTGCTGCCAGAGTTCTCGCTACCATTGACAACCCCAACGATATCTGTGTAATCTCCGCTAGACCTTACGGACACAGAGCCGTTCTTAAATTCCAATCTTTCACCGGTGCTCAAGCTATCGCTGGTAGATTCACTCCTGGTTCTTTCACCAACTACATTACTCGATCATTCAAAGAACCTCGAGTTATCATTGTTACCGACCCAAGAGTTGATCACCAAGCTATCAGAGAGGCCGCTTACGTTAACATCCCGTGAGTTATTATTTTCTGTGCTTGACTGTATTTTCTGAAATCTCATACTGATTTCCTCCTGTTGCGTTTGTATAGAGTTATCGCTTTCGCCGACACTGACGCTTCCCTCAAATTCGTCGACATTGCTATTCCAGGAAACAACAAATCTAGACACTCTGTTGGTCTTTTATGGTACTTGCTTTGTAGAGAAGTTCTTAGACTTAAAGGACAAGTTCCAAGAGGTCCTACCGGTCCTTCAGGATGGGAAACTCTTCCAGATTTGTTCTTCTACAGAGATCCTGAGGAAATTGAAAGAGAAGCAGCTGAGAAAGCCGCTGCCGCTGCCGATGCTGAAGGTGCCGATGCTGATGCCGCCGCTACCGGTGCTGCTACTGGTGTAGCTCAAGAATGGGACGCTGGAAACGCTGCTGATGCCGTCCTTGCCGCTCAACCAACTGAACAAGGTAAGCCTTTCACTTTCTTGAATACTCCACACGTCCGCTTCATATATGCTAATACATTCTTCATTGTATTAGCTCTTGACTGGTCAGCTGAACCCACTTCCGGTGACTGGACCGCTGAGCCTGCTCAAGATGCCGCTGGTGGTTGGTAAACAGCTAGCTTAGCTCTACAAAAATCACATGGCAAGAACAAAAAAACGGGAAGTTGTATCATGACTTTGATTAGATGTTGGCGATTTGATTATTATTCGGATAGATAAATTCAAACCGCTTGCAGTACTTTTTGGGGCTTATGTATGACTTTTTTTTTTTCTCTTTGTGATGAATTAATATCATTTGCAATTGAATCGAATGTTTAGAGGAATGTAGATACATATGCAGTGTTCAAGTCTGGGGGGAGGGAATCTCCTATTAAACTCGTTGGGTGGGGGGTCCAGTCATAATTTAAGCACAGGATTTGATTAATTAATTTATCTTAAATCTAAATGTTATCAAGGAACAATACCTTGTACTGTGCATATCTTATACATATACTTTTGTGATTTTTGCTCGATTAAAGTTGTATACATCAATGACATAATCTGCTTAGAAAAAGTCCAGAAAAACCTATTACTAAAATGGCATATGGATAGCGTCACGCAGAACAAGTCAAAACAATTATAATATACTTCTCTGGAATGGAATGTGACTAATTTTCCGGACACTCTATAAGTAGTATGTATGTTTGAAATAACATGAAATTAAACCCCAGAATGTTAAGATGAATTGTGATTGAGTAAAGAAAAACTCGATCTGGAATAGATAGGAAAGATATAGCTCATTTCGTTATATTTCACTATCGTAAGTTGTAAGATGGAGGAAGATCAGGTCAATCTAAATATTATTCATACTTTACTAAATCATAAAATATAGTAACCATTCCATTTCACTTTCTTATCAATTGTATTTTTCTAATTTAAGTTACATCATCAAAGCATGGTATTTTCGAAAAATCGTTTGAACGATTGTACAAGACTCATAATTTAAATATCAGCTTCTAAATATCAGCTTCATTATAATCGTTTCCATTTGATCCACTATCATCGGATTGTTTTCCGTAAACCTAATAATATCGTATAAATCAGCTTACATACTTGGTAAAAAAAACAAAAACAGAATAAAGAAGGAAATTGAACAGTACATTTTGATTCCTATTACAATACAATTTTAATTAATTACTCATCAACTTATATTTTCAAATCAAGGTAGAAAGATAATAATGGTGAACATACAATTTTCTTGAATTTTCATCTTCATCTTCACCTTCTTTTCTATATCCAGGTGTAGAATAACCAGTTTTTAATCCATCTTTATGATCATTATCATCATTTTCATATACTCCACCAGGATTTGATTGATTATCATTATCAACTCCCATTTGATTTTGTCTTGAAAATGATGAACCTTGTGCATTTCTTCCATAACCTCCTGTAGCTGTACCTAAACACAAGCAATAAATTAGAATACCTTGCAAATTTTAAACATATATATATATATATATATATATATATATATATATACAAAATAAAAAAGATTATTTACTATCACCATGTTCCATACCTTCATAATCACTTTTTTTCTCTTGAAATCCTCCACCAAATCCTTTACCTGTTACTGCACCAAATTGACCTTCTTTTCCATATTGTCCTGGTGCACCTTTATTACCTTGTGCATCGTATGTCGGTTCATCAATTTGAGAATCACCAGTTGGTTTATCATCTATATCAAATCAACGTATAATAAGTCAGATATGTATACCAACTTCCGACCTTAATACTTTGAGAGATTGAATGACAATAAATAAGGATGAGAACATATCGTGGGAATTTCCACTCACTATCGAACAATTGTTCTTTGTATCCTTGACCTTCTTCGCTGTTCAAGTATTGTTTGGCGTTATCGATATTCTGTTGTGATCAGAAACGAATTAACCCAATAGCTCATGAATGTAAGCTTGACTCTCCCCTCCTCCTGATTCTCAATATCATCAAATTACGATCATCCCTTTGTTCCCACCCTTCCCTTTGGTTCTCACGATACTTTTGTGAACACACGGACGTCTTTCTCCCTCATTATATGATTCGATCATCATCGTCAAACTTACTTGTTCCATCTTGTATAATGAATGTCCTTGTTGATATATTATCTATCGTCCCTTGTTAAAAAGTATGAAAGAGGTGATGCAAATAGATAAGCAAGATGATGAATATATCAATTGATAAACTTTGTGTAATGGGATAAAGTGACACCCAGTTACAGGTTGTATTACGCTTGCTGTCGATGATAATGACGTAATTCCAATATACTAAGATTGATAAGTTACTCAAGTATTAGATGAATTTGATCCCGGTGGTGGTAGTCAAGCCTTACCCACTTAATCATATCAGAATGCTGAGTTTATCTTGAATTCAAAAGCATGCAATGGTTCTCGCAATATGAGATTGGGATTTATGGATTCATTGCAGTATAAGAGCACATACATCCCAAGGACCGTATATTTGCTTGTGTGAATCATCATGACATATATTTATTGAGACTTCTCAACCTCTAATTCCGGTCCGACTGGTCCATATACCTTTTCTAGATTCTTCTGTCTAGTTCCAAACAAAGTACCTATCAACCACACCCAAAACGTTTCTTGCGGTAAAAATTGTCCTACTAGTCGTTTATAAGACTTGTATGCTGGGAACTAATAAAACATAAGTCATTTTCAGCTAAATCTCATTATACTACACAATAATACTTCATATTTAACTCACTTTTCTACTTGTTATCCATTCAGTTAAGAATGTACTTGAACAAAACAATATACTCAACTGTAAAAGATCAGGAAACAAACAAACAATAAGCCAATTTAATAAATCCCAAAAGAAGAGATCCAAAACATACAGCAAAACAAGGTGCCCAAACGCATCCATCTCCCCAACTCCTTCTTGTAACTCCACTAGATTGAGATCCAGCAATAACAAATAAAGCTTGAGTTAACCAAAATATTTGTTCAGAAGCGAAATTAGCATGTCTTGACCATTTAAAAATTCCTTTTGTAGGAAATCCAGGATGATATTTTAAAGGATAAGCAGAAGGTTGAGGTAAATTTTTATTAATTTTTAATTGTTTATTTGGTTGAATAAGTTTATTTGAAGGTAAAGATTTAATTAAAGAATGTTTATTATTTTGAAATTCGTACATTGTTTTATCAGTTTTAAATTCCATATATAAACATCCTAAAGCAATTATCGTTATTATCAAATCGGCGATATTCAATATAACAGTTAAAGGAGGAGCTGAATGTGAGTATTTTTTTGGAAGGTATTTTGAAATTGTTTTAAAGTTTATACCAAATGATGATGTATTAGCTAATTCGCTTGGAGGTAATGACATTATAGCGTAAACTGGTAAACTTAAACTGAAAAGTAATAATGGTTGAGCAATTGCAATTACGAATATATGTACTAATGAAAATATTGGTCGAGGTACTAATGCTCTAAATGCTGTATATCTATAATCTTCTGATTTTAAATTATAAAAATCCCTCTTGAGTGCGTGAGATAACAATCGAATTGACCAGAGTATCTATGCAAATCATCGTCAATCGTTTGCTCATATAGTCATTGTCAATTGTTTTCTCCTGTTAAACACTCACTTGTAAGCCGAACATCAAGGCTACTCTTGGTAAATTATGACCATATACACTACCTTCTTGATTCATGAATAACCAAGCTACCAATAATCCCGAACAAAATGGAGTATAGAAAGGCCATAACCTATCTACCCAACTAACATTCCCACTAATCAAACCTAACGCGTAAATAATTGGAATACTGATGAGAGTGAATATCAGCGGGGCATGTAGAGGATGAGTCGTTGATGCCGAGATAAAATTGGTTGAGGATGGTTGAGGATGAGATGCGATGTGTAAAACTAGGGAAGGGAATAACGAGAGTACTGGGGTAGGTAAAAGTGGAATGTATGGTAAAATGGGTTTCAGTAGGGTGATAGCAATCTTGGAGGACATGATTATTATTCAAGATCACCTTCAATCTTGAAGACCTTACTCAATGAGGGTATTATACTTCCACCTGATCTTATACGACTACATACACCAACAATACCATCTCGATTCAACATCTTCTTTCTCTACCTTGCATGACGATGATGATCGTCCAGAGTGGAGGGTTCCTTGAATATTACGTAATACTCAAGATTTCCTCCTTCGTCTTTCATTCTTCGCTTTCCTTGTTTTCATAATACTTGACATTGACTTTCGACCTATTGAACTTACCTGATTCGACTAGTTATTCTCACCTGCCCAATTCTCATCAAAGCTCAATAGCAGTATCCGCAATCACCGTCATCATCTCAACGCCTTAAATTTCAATCTTCCTATATACTCAAAGGCAACCTGGAATCCTTTCCATAATTCGCAATAAAATCGCCGTATCACAATCCACGTTAATATAATAATAAAATTCCAATCATCATGTCAAAGGTACTGACAGCACAACTAGTCGTAAGTTCAATAATTCTCTTTCCAAAGTTTTATTTCAAGCTGATTAAAAATTTCCCCCTTCTAATGAATGATTTAGAAAATTGTCGTTCCAGCAGGTAAAGCAACACCTACACCACCAGTAGGTCCAGCATTAGGTGCACGTGGAGTAAAAGCTATGGATTTTTGTAAGGAATTGTAAGTTAAGATTTGTTATAAAATTAATCAATTTGCATTTTTATCAATTTATCAATTTCAATACAATTTTTACTCAAAAAAGTCTGATTAACATTTTACGGATTTTTATAGTAATGCAAAAACATCAGAATATATACAATCAATACCAATTCCAACATTAATTAAAATTTCACCAGATCGTACATTTACATTTCAAATTCGTACACCACCTGTATCATATTTAATTAAAAAAACTTTAAATGGTGATATCAACAATGAAAAAAAACAAATAACTTTAAAACATATTTATGAAATTGCAAAAATAAAATCTTTAGATCAAGATTTAAATTCATTAGGTTTAAAAAGAATTTCAAAAAGTATAATTGGAACTGCTAAAAGTTTAGGTGTTGAAGTTGTACCTTAATTTATCTATTCTTTTGCATGAAATAGGATATAAACATTTATTGCGAGATCGATTCCAACAGAATTTGAACGTAGATTGTATGTTAACAAATCATGTTGACCTAGAAGTTCAACATTCATTTGTACAACCAAATTGACCTACATTCGAAAATTCCCTGTTTGACTCGCTTCGTTGTCAAAGATCACGTCCTAACAAACGAACCTCTAATTACAAATGATTTGAAGTTGTACTGTCGATGCCGAGCTCAACGTTTTATACTAAATTTCATAGGCTGGTGTAGCAAGGCAGTCTACCTAAATCTTATGGAGCACACGATGAAATAAGAGTAAATGCTAACAAGTGAACAGACCACTTTTCCGCGCAAATGTCAAAATATCAAAGTTCAATTCATATTCATATTCATAATCATATTCATATCCTAACTATTCTATACCGCTTTTCTTACATTTCTTCTTCATCTATACATGTCTCGTAAACTTGATTTTCTGTTTTATTTACCCCATCCAAATGCCTTTCTAGCTTCAGCAGCTTTTTGATCTTCTTCTTCTTTTGTTAATTTTTTTGTTCTAGTTGGAACACCTAATCCTGCATATACAGCAGGACGAGCTTCAATAGTATCTAACCATTTCTTTACATTTGGGAAAGGTGTAATATCAATTCCTGCCCATGCGTAACTTCTTACCCAAGGGAAAACTAACAAATGAGTTTGAAAAGATAATCAGCATTATATAAAGGGAAGATAATTTAATAAATTCACCATTGATATCTGCTACGGTATATTTCCCACCAACTAACCAACCTTTACTTTCTGGTTTTTTAAGTTGATCTTCAAGTACGGAATAAAGTCTAGATGTTTCTTCTTGATATCTATTAATTCCATATTCAATTTTTTCAGGTGCGTATCGGCTATGAATCAATTATAAGATTAGCAAGATTACCAATAAAAAAAGTAAAAAAAAAACTTTAGCGATCTAGCGAAGTGAGGGAAACAAATTTCAATGAAGATTAGGATAAGATTATGGAAAAACTATCAATAAAAACATTTCTTAACTAGTAAACTTACAAAAAATGATTAGCTTGACCTTGCATAGGTCCAACTCCACCATGAGCGAAAAAAATCCAACTAAAAATATCAGATTTTAATTTAGGATCTTGAAAAGTAAATTTAAAATCTTTATCATATTGATCAATTAACCAAATTAAAATACTTGCAGATTCCCAAATATTATGTCCTTTAAAATTATCATCAATTAATGCAGGTATTCTACCATTTGGATTAATTTTTAAAAATTCAGGTTTTTTTTGATCTTTTTCTGAAAATCTAATTGGAATAAAATCATAAATTAATTGTTTATTTTCAGGATATTCTTTATGAAGTTCTTCTAATAAAATTGAAGCTTTTATTCCATTTGGTGTTCCAACTGTATATAAATGTAATTTCGCTTCATCATTTGTAGATGAAAAAGATTCTGGTTTTTGAGCAGGTTGAAATGGTTCAGACATTTTTAATTTATAATAATTTAAATAACGAGAAGAATTTAATTTTCTAATTCTATGTAATTGTTTTATAGGAAATATTTGAGATCGAATAGATATTAAAGAGATCCTAAGCATTTGTGGGTTAAGATCGAAATCAGATTGAACAGATAAGAATCACACCTCTTTATATAAGTATGAGACTCCTGGATCTCATCATCTAATCTTGTTGCGTGTCTGCTTACTCAATCACCTCATACTCGTGATATGTCATCATATAGACCCCACCGGAAAATTCGGGTACGGCTTCAACCGAATATCCCCTGCATCTGATTACACATCATTAATAATACATCAAAGGCACGACCCAGAAAAAAACAAATCCGCCTAGATATCACATCTACTGTCGCTCACAATCATGAATAACGACAGTGAGAGTTATACATGTCAGTGGGCTCTCTCAAGATCCGCTCGAACATACTACTTCTCTCCAATCGATATCAGCTTATGTTCTCCTCTTACATCCACGTGAGCAGTCTTGAACTTCCAGCGTGGCCAGCGCAAAAGCAAGTGTACAAACGATTTTACGTAATCAGCGATTTTGGACGCGTCGATTTCCATCAAAGCATCCCATTTGAGCTTTATAAATGACTATAATGATCAATGGAAAGAACGATTCAAGAGCTTACTTTGCTGCTTATATCACCACACTCGAATCACAGACGTAGCATGATATTATAAATTCATTAAAAAGCGAAGCGATGGGCTCTTCAAGTGATAGTGAAGACGATCATGAACTTTTATCTTATGGCGAACCTTCAAATTCAGATCCTTTACTTTCTAATGGCGTAATTAATAATCATGAAAATCTTTCCTCTTCATCATCAAGATCATCTAGAAGAGGAATTTCAACATTTCATAAAAAATATCCAAAATTATATTTGATTTTGAAAAAGTGGTGGAAACCTTTATTCGCAATTTCTTTACCTTTTTTATTATTATTCATTTACGCAATAATAAATCCACATGTTAAAGGTTTACCTCCTTTACCTAAAGTTAAAGTTCATTTCTCTGATTCTGATGGAACTTTTAATTACGGATCACCAGGAGTAGAAAAAATTTATGAAGAAAAAATTGTTGAAAGTTGTATTTGTGGAGTAACGAATGAAGGTAAAAGGATTTGTGATTTATATCATGAAGAAGGTTTGAAGAATTCTAGATTAGTACAAGGTTCTGGAGCTAGGATACGGCGAGTACTTCAAAAAGCTAGAGAAGGAGGGGCTTTAAAAATTGGTGTACTTGGTGGAAGTGGTAGGTTTGACTCTTGACTCGCCCAACAAAAAGATGTTATCAGTGACTAGCAGCTAAACGTTCTTTTAGTATCGGCATGTCACGGTGTTCATCCTAGTGCAGATTATCCACAAGGTGATCCGTCCGGTCCAGGATGTTATACGACATTGTTAAAAGAATGGTTTGAAAAGACTTTCTCTGATGTAAGTTCTCAGTCTGTCTGTCGTATCAAGGTCAAAGCTGATATCAATAAAAAATGCTCAGGCAGATCACCAATTTATGAATGGTGCGATTGGAGGTATGGATTCCAGTTATTATGCGTTTTGCGGTACGCATCATATAGCTATAGATACGGATCTCATCGTTTTAGAATTCGATGTCAACGATCAAGCGTGAGTTCAATAGTGTTTCAACCAAGTCCAGTTCTAATGTTTGAGCTCGCATACAGTGATTTGCTATATCAAGCATTTTTTGATCAGCTACTCCGAGCGCTATCCGAATTTGAAACACAACCTGCTATATTGATTCTAGGAGCTTGGTCGCCGCAAGTAGCACAAGATCAAGGATACGGTGATCCTCAAATCGTCCACGCGCCCATCGCACTGTACTACGATGTGCCATATCTATCGATGAAGAGATTGATGTTTAACCACTACTTGCGATTCCCCAAATCCACGGCAGAAGCCTTTTTCCAACCTGATTTGGTTCATCCCAAAGCAAGGGGTCATGTAAGTCATATACGCAAGGTTGACACGATCGGTATCAGACAGACGCTGATCTAACCTGATTTCGCAGCGTATATTGGCAGACTTACTGATATCCTATCTCGAATCAGAATTATGTATGCTCACTCACTATGGACTCCCTGTTGTTCCTTCGTTATCAGACACAATATCTACTTCCGATCCATTCCCATCTTTCATCGATATTCCATTCCCATTAGATACACTTCACTTGATAGATCCGATAACACCTCCACCAGGATGGGAAAAGACTTTCGATCAAGCACCCTTAGATCAATTAAAGCAGGAGAATAGGAAATTTGTGTTACCAACTACACCTTATTTCGTCCCGCCTGTGGGAATGTTCACTCCTTTACGTGAAGTTGTTAATCCAGCCAAGCAAGATCCTGATTCTGGGAAACATATAACAGGATTGATTCAACCTGAATTATTCTGTGCGGATGCGAATGATAAAGAAAATCCAATGAAACCTACTACTTCAGAAGGATGGAGGCAATTTGTCTGGAATGGCGAGAAACATTATTGGGTATCTGATACTCCCGGTTCTAGGATTAGAGTGGAAATCAAGGTCACCGCTGGGCGGTGAGTCATCAATGATTTCTCGGATCATCTATTTATAACAGCAATTACTGATATGGGCTGTCATTTGCGTAGAGTCGCGGTCTATTATTTCCGAAGTCAACATTATAATTTAGGTGATGCCAGGTGTTGGGTAGATGATAACGAGAATGGAGCTGTTCATTTGGCTGGATATTGGAATAAACAATATAACGTCGCGATGTGAGTCAGAGATCTCATTCATGATAATCTAAAGGATTCCAGAACTGACTTAGCAATCATAATTCCACAGCGTTGCATATATAGATGAAAAAGTTACTTCAGGGGATCATTAGTAAGCCAAATCACACCCCTCTCAGTGAGGCGTAATGCCTTAGCTGATGACATAATATTTTTAGCGTGACGTGCGAGGTCTCACAAAACACATCACATCCTCTCAATCCAGATGCTCATCACTTTAGATTGACAGCTATAATGGCTACTTGATGACGAACTTCGTTGTGAATGACTAGGCTTGGTCATGTCGAGGGGTTTTCGTGTCAATCACTTTGTTTGTATCTGTCGTTTTTTACGTGTTATTCGATTCAAATATACTTGCATACTATATACATTGTTCATCCTGATAATTACACACTCGATCTAGACTTCGAACATTACTGAACGGATCATTACCAGTACTATCGAAAAGCTCAAACCTGTTAATCGTATAGTGAAATGCGGGACAGTTCGGGAAGAATGTTGATTATTAGCACGTAATCGGTTATCACCGAAGGGTATTACCTCTTTCAATGTTATCGGAAAGAACTTTTATGAAGATATTGAGCTGAGTTGCTGTCCATGAAATGTCTATCTTGGATAAAATACTTGTATGAAGTTCATCATTCTCTGAATCAATAAATTTCGCCAAAAGAATGTCTTCAACACCTCCTTTGAAATACGTTAAAATCAATGGAGCGGATTTGGCATATAAAGAAGCAGGTGATGCTTGCAATCAATTATTTATCACCTTACACGGAGGAAGGGGATTAGGTCAGTATTATAAAACCTCAACATATTTTGAATTTATTAACATATCACGAATATAGGATCACACGAATCAGATTTTGAAGCATATCGTCCATTAAGTGATAAATATCATATAATTTCTTTTGATTTTAGAGGACATGGTCAATCTTCTTTTACACCTCCTTATACATTTAAACAAATAGTAAATGATATAGAAACAATACGTATTCATTTTAATACCATTTATAATAAAATTGAAAAGAAATTAGTAATTTGTGGTGGTAGTTTTGGTGGATTTTTAGCACAACAATATGCAATTAATTATAATGATAATTTAACTCATTTAATTTTACGTGGAACTGCACCTTCTTATGAACGTAAGTTTTACTCATCCTTTATTTGTAATTATTAATGTAATTTTAATAAAATCTTATAGATGAAGAAGAAGCATTTCAAGTACTTGAACAACGATTAAACAAAGCTCCTTTAGCTTCAATTAACATGTTAAAAAAAGTTTTCAGTAATTTTAAAGATGATGATGAAATGAGATTAATAATGTTCGCTATTGGACCTTTATATTCTGAAATTGAATATAATCCGGATAAAGGTTTAGAAGTTTCTAGATTAAGGAAATTAAGTGCAAAAGTTCATAGTAAATTCAAAATTTTTCGCTTTCTCTTTTAAAAGTCTTTTCTTTTTTTTTTTGGGATGTTTTTGCTCATTATTTTATTCTACGCTAGATGACTTGTATTCTGAAGAAGAAAAATATTTCGATTATAGACCTAAATTAAATCAGATAAAGTCAAAAACCTTGATTATTGTTGGTGATAAAGATTGGATATGTCCGCCGAGTGAGTATTCAAATGGAATAAAAAAGTATCAGATTCTGTATAATCCGAAGTAGCTAAGATGTAAATTTACATCCGTAGGTCAATCAAAGTTGATACATGAAGGAATACCTGGATCACAATTATTGATCGTACCCGATGCAAATCATTCGGTACATAGTGAGAAGAACCAAGAAGTGATAGCGGCGATAAGGGAATTTGTGGCTTAGTATAAACTCTCGCACTGATTGATCCAGGTGTTTCTGGACATGATCCACAGGATATGCTGGATACCGTTATGAATTGAGGCAGCGAGCAAGGGTAACGCCAAACAAAGACTTTAGGCGAAGTATAAACGTTCCATACAATGCATGAATACCCTAGACCCTATGTTACCTACACAAACGAATTTTTAGATCAATCAACAACACCCAACTGGCTAATTCAAGCGAGAATATTAATTATAACAGTAATATAAAAGTTCTAACTAAATCACATTAACTCTAACACCTTCAACATTCTTTTCATAATCTTCATATTCTCCATTATTTTGAGCTTGATTTCGTGTAGTAGTAGGACTTTCTAAATTAGTTTCACCATCAGGTAAAATCCATTCATCATGAATCATATCTCCAAATGATCTTTGACAATCTTCTTGACCTGGTACTTTAAATATTAAACATAATATCCAATAAGCTAAACCTCCAGAAAGGAAAGATAATTCCCAACCTAAATAAAACATTCTACTAGCTGAAATTGATACAGTTACTGTACCGAATGAACCTATAAATCCAGGTAAAGGAATAATGAAACCAATAATAAAAGCTACAATTGATCTCCAATTGATTCCCATCGTAAAGAAATATTTTGATTTTGTTGATCCGTCATATAATGCTCCAATATCTAAATTACCTTTTCTAACTAAGAAGTAATCAACTAACATAATTGAAACTACTGATCCTTGGAAAATTGAATAACCTCCAAGGAAGTTCAAAAAAGTTGGTGCAGATGTAAGAATGTGCCTTTCGTAAAATATCATTCAGCTATTACCTTCTTCTCGAAGCGAGATTATATACACATGAAACTTACCATGGAGTTATAGCAAAGGCAATAATCAAGCAGAGGAATTGACCTCGAACGATGTTCACATATTTAGGTAGCATACAAGTGATATCGGCAGCGAAAGCTGCATAGATTGAAGAATTAGCGATCACTCTAATAAAATAAGATTGAAGGGTAGACCTATACTTACGAACAATGTTACAAGCGATGGAAGTACCCAAAGTTGCAAAACAAAAAACGAGGGAAACGAAAAATACACCAGCTCTGCTCTTTGATGTATAAGTATGATCGAGGATACCATTGAACAGATCATATGGGTTCCAGAATGCTTCTCCCCACATATTTTGAACAGCAGCCTAAGGTAATGTCTGTCAGTCGTTTCTCATTTTTCAAGAGATGCATTACATACAGTTGTGATTACACCAAAAGCAGCACAGACAATACCCATGGGTAGACCAAGGAGTTGACCAAAGACTTGATCTCTCGGTCTTTTACTGTATCGTGCTAAATCAGGTACTGTGACGATCAAGGCGGAGTTGGATCCCATGACTGAAACATAAAAGTAGATTAATACCGCTTTCTTATTATTGGTTTATATAAGAGAAGGTCGTGAGCTTACCAGAGTTGAATTGAGCAATGATATTCCAAGCATAGATAGCGACGTTCGACTTATCAACAGGTGTACTTAATACACCAGCCGAAACTCCTCCGTTGGCTTTAGTAGCCCAAATGACAACTCCTAAACCTGCCAAAGGCATTACAAATGACTTGACACTGAAAAGATGTTTGATCTTGGTGGTATGAATAAGCATGAATGGAATTGTAACAATGAAAGCAAGTACGAAGCCAATCAAAACTTGTAAAGTGATACCTTGAGATTCCGGAATAGTATTGGTCAATCTTTCCCATGATGGGAAGATACAACGAAGCATTAATGAGATGAATTGACCTTCAAAGTAAAGTTGAACTCCACCCTACGAAGCAGGATTGCCCATATTAGTGAAATCTTCAGGATCACATATTGAGCCTACTCACCCAGATGATACCGAGAATAGCACGGATGAGTACAAAGAAGTAATGACCGTACATCCCGAAAGTGGCTCGAGCCAAAACAGGGTATCCGATATGATATCTTGAGGCGGCAAAACCATTTGCGATGATAACAAGGGCGGAAACTATTATAAGTTTCGTATCAGCTGGAAAATCAATATCTTCTTCGATAGCGGTATCACTTACGTATATTTGCGAATAGAATAACGAGTAAGGCATTTCCAACTGAAAGCTATTTATAATCAAATGAGTCAAAGGTGTTCACAGTTGTTCTGGCTTGGCGAGGTTGGCTTACACCTAAAGCGATTAAACTAGAACCAAGCGACCTATTCGATAATGCAATATTCAGCCATGTGAGGCTTTGGAACAAACCATCGCTGTGACCAAAAGACTTACCAAGTAGTGATGTTCCAAGCTTCTGACCACCAATATGCAAGGTAAGACCATGCTGTCCAAGTCCTCCTCTCAGGTGGAGAAGGAATCAAGTCTTCATTAATAAATTTCGATTTCGCACTATCAAGAGTGATCGCTTGATGAAAGTTCTTGGGCGATGAGAATGTAAACTTGACTTTCTCCATGAAAGTATAGTCGGAAGGTGGAGCCATCTTGACCGTATGTTCGATTGAATCGCTTGAAACTTGATGAGAATCCGGTAAGACAGTAACTTGAAGGGTTTACCAAGAATATGGATCGGGGAACAAATTCGAAAAAAGAGACTAAGCTCTTATATATTCGCAAGCATGATACGAGTAGACCATGTATCACAAGATAGGAGATCGACCAAGAATAGAAAGATTTCGAAATTCAATCGGGTCGACACGGTTCAAAGGTGAAATTCGATGATAAGAAAGATAATGGTTGAATATCAAGGCGCGAGACCTGAACCAAACAATTTAAGTTTATTTAAAGTGCTTATCCACCGATTTGGGAATGGGCAAAAAGTCAAGCTGAATTGCCTGCCGGTTGGCAATAGAACTTCCAGAAAACTGCCTGTCGGTAGTGAAGAGACGATAACCACTTTTTGCCCTTTTTGCCCGTTCGGACATTACGGATCCGGGTAAGACGAGTGTAGCAAGTGGAGGATAAGCGATAAGCCCACGAAGGAAAGCACATAGCGACAATAACCCCACTTGAACCACAATAGTAATCTGGATCACTCTCTGAGGGATTGACAGAGCGATTCTACAACCTACCATCTCTAATTCGAAGTTGGTATTTGATCAGCCGAAAAGCATCTGTCATAATTTTGTTCTTTCATCACACAAATATCATCCAACTACAAACATGCCTACAGCTGTAACAACACCCAAGAACCCCTTACACCCTTCTGTCCTGCCTCGTCTCGATAAGCAGTATGCGGTGAGTGTGGATCAGCATGAGGATGTAGCTTGGGGCTAATGCCAACGTGCAAAGAGCTTCTACAACAAGTATATGGCGAATGCACCTATGATCCAGGATTTGCCTTGGGATCCCGCAGTCAGATCGAGTCCCGCTGTACCAGGAGGTGCAGGTGAGTCATTTTCTGTCTTTTGAGTATTCACGCATATTGCTGATACCAGGATATAGCTGCTTTACCTGTCTCGAAGACTGAAGAGTACGTTATACCTGACAATAAGGAAGTAGATGTAAATTTAATCATTTGTCGCAGTATCAATCTCGGAGATTTCTCTATCCGTGTGTTCTACCCGATCGAAGCGCCCGAAGGACCTCTACCGATCTTCATATGGTATCACGGGGGAGGAATGGTATTGGGAGGAATCAACGCAGAAAATCCGTTCTGCACCAGGGTAGCCAATTCTGCGAAATGTGTGGTTGTTACTGTAGATTATAGAATGGCTCCGGAATATCAGTTTCCGATTGGTCATGAAGATGCCTGGACAGGTGTGTTTTTCTACTCATTGCTGAACAAATAGCTAACTCCCCGCATACTCACGTAGCTTTCGAATGGGTGTACAAAAATGGGAAAGATAGGTTAGGTGTAGACGTTGGCCGATTTGGTATAGGAGGTTCGAGCTCTGGAGGGAATTTGGCTGCTTTCGTATCTCAAAAGGCCGGCTTGGAGGGTATTCCGCTCAACTTCGTGAGTTGTTCTTCGCTGCGGCTATCTATATCCAGATTAGCTCACACGACCTCCTGTCGTAGATGGTCCTCGGTGTACCAGTATGCGATAACACGGCTACTGCTGAAAGTTATAAATCATGGAATGTCAATCGATACTGTCCTGGTCTTCCTGCACCCAAAATGCTATGGTGTGAGTCTCCATTCACTTTTCAAGGATGTGCTGGTCGTATTGAATATGGTCATAATGTTGATGCTGGACCATTTGCAGATCGAGATCAATACCTGCCGAAAGAAGAAGATCGTTCCGACCCAGTTTCTTCTCCCTTATACGGCTCAGATGAATCTTTCACATCGAGTGTCGACAAGGTATTCATCGCTCTAGCTGAATTAGATTTACTTAGAAGTGAAGGAGAAGCTTATTCTGAGAAGCTCAAATCCTTTGGTAAAGATGTAGATTGTCGAACTTACCCAGGTGTACCTCATGCTGTGCAAGCTATGGATGGCGTTTTGGACATAGCTAGGAAATGGATCAAGGATATGTGTACTTACGTCGCTGTCCAATTTGGTCGACACCCCGCTGATGTAGCCATGGAGGTGAGTGGACAAAGAGGTCATCCTTTAGATTGATCCCCTCAGTTGATATTTGAACGTATGATAGGATCTCTACCCGGAGAACGTAGAGGTGGACGTACCTCAGATCGAAGGCGGTGGCCCATGGTTGAAGCTGAATTCCCCCATGGTATTGGGTGAAGCGCCACTATATCGAGAAGAAGATAAAACATTACACTATGTAGACTGTCTACAAGATCCCGCTGAATTGCATATTCTTCAGCTCGATAATCAAGGTGAAGCAGTGGGGCAACCTAAAATATATCAGTTGGAAGAATCAGTAACGGTACATTTCTTCCGAGAAAACCAACCGGGTTATATATGTGCATACTTCGCTGGAGTAGCTTTCATGAAGGAAGATGAAAATGGACAAATGAAATTGGAAATATTGAAAGAGATCATACCACAAAACGAGAGGAGTATAAGAAGGTTCAATGATGGTGGTGTTGATTGTCAAGGTCGATTCTGGTTAGCTGAAATTGACAGAAAAGGCTTGAGTCTGGGTATGGGTAGATTACCTGCAGATTATGGAGAACCATTAGGTAGATTATGGAGATATGACCCAGATGGATCATTGCATCTAATGGAAAAGGGTTTGGTCTGTGGTAATGGCTTAGCTTGGAGTCCAGACAATAAGACTAGTGAGTCAAATCACAATGTCCTCTTCGTCAGAAACAGATCTGAATGCTAACGTCGATCTATTTCGAAGTGTACTTGAACGACTCAGCAGCTGGCTTAGTATTCGCATACGATTTTGATATTCCAACAGGAAACATTTCCAACAAGCGATTATTTATCGACAGAAGGGATCTTGGAGGTGAACCAGACGGTATGGTAGTTTCGGTCGATGGTAATCTTTGGATAGCCATGTGGGCATCAAGCAGAGTGATGGTCTACGATTCTCGAGGGACACATTTGAAAGACATCAAGTTCTCAGCTAGAAATATGGCTTGTACTTCTTGGGGAGGACCAAAATATGATACTCTATACATCGCTTCTGCTATGGACAAACGACCGAACAGGAGAAGCGATGATGATGGAGGTCATTTGTTCAAGTACCAGGTCGGAGTTGAGGGTGTAAGAAAGTACAAATTCAAGGGCTAGATATGGTATATTGGACAATATAATAGATTATGCAGATTCCGGTTTTCTTGGGATTATTGTCAAAAGCATTTAAGCTTCTCAAGTCAGACTATCACTCAGCAAATCAGGATCGCTACACCTGGGCTTGTTGTCGTTCATAAAAAATCGACTACAGGAGAAATCCCCTATTGTTATGCTCCAATTGATTGCAATAACGGTGCATACGGTCTATTTTTCAGCCTCAGTCCCATCCTTTATCAATCATAAGCTACTACGCCGGGCAGAGGAGAGGGCGCAATCTCTGTCAAAATATGTTGAGCTGAAATGGTGGTTTGTTGAATTTTGGTCTGACAATCTATCTGTACCTTCGTATCAAACTGATACACGACCTTGAACAAGCTTGATTACGTACACTGCCATCTTTATCAAATTAGTCGCTGATTGGTGTGACAGTTTACAAGCAAATTTAGCGATTTGGGAAGTATGAGTACTGCATTAGGCATCGCGAAAAGCTTATCCGGCAGATAGTTGTTTTACGGGCAAAAATCCTTTTCCCGGCCACCATGAGGTTGGCAGTGCGGTTCATCCTTGATCGGTATGTTGCCCTTCATCTGGTCTAGGTTCGGTATGCTACAATGCTTGCATGAGTAGTAATAGACGACCCTTTCCGTCAATCGACCGGTATCTAGCGGCTGGCGTCTCCTTTCCTGACTAGAAAATCTATCAGATTTCCTAACCCAGGTCGCCGCAGGCTCGATAAGAGGCTTTGGCCAATTAGGAATAATCGATATGCCCGTGCTCGGGAGAGAAATGGCAATTCCCGGTAGTAGTATATTATGATAGGTAATACATGAACAACATGAGGAGTACAGAATATTCACGACGCAGCATACAGTACAACCATAAATAATTGTCAATCAAACCAAAATTTAAATCACGATCCGTTGATATTCGTATTTCCACTGAAGAAAAGACCTGCTCCATCCATATCGTTTCCTTCGCCAGTAGGCACCGCACTCTGTAAGAAAGCGGATAAATCGTCTCCGAAATTATCCATAAAGAAATTGGAGGCCATATCAAATTGAGCGAATCCATCCTGTTCCGAAGGGATATTATTGCTATTCGGGCCATTACCAAAAGTGAGATAATCGATTCCGTTGTTCGCATTTGAGACACCGTTAGCATTGGTACTATTTGATCGGTGTAGACTCTCCGGTTGTCTGGTATCATTAATCGGTGGTAAAGGTATACTTGGTGGATGTGTTGACAAAGAGACATTTTGCAGTCTTTGAGGATCACTTGGTGAACTACCTATTATAGATGGTGCAGTCTGACCATATATGTCTGCCATCTCATCATCCAGAGTCCTTTCATCACGAACGGCAGTCCGGATTCGGGTATATACGCCTTGGCGTACAGGTTGATTTGAGGCTGCTTGTAAAGCTAGATGCCATCGCGATGCAAGTGGCCAGGCTACGCAGGCGAGACATATTGGTTAGTATCAGAATCATACCACCGCCGCCTTGTTAGCTACACGTACAATCTGCCAATTGGGACAAGATATTACTACAACGTCCAAGAGAGTCTTCTGTAGAGCTTGCGCGACCCAAACATACTGAAACATATGTCAATAGCCACACAAAGAAAGCAGCCGTGAAGTATCGCTGTACTCACATTCAGGCCATTTGCGAAGATAGCAAAATACCATCCCGCTCATATACACCCCGAAAACCATGATCGGAGGAAAGCCCAACTGGACCGATCGCATACTGAAGAAGACCTCAACTTGACTTAACAGTTGCTCAGAATTGATAATCATATCAGTCGCCATAGATTGCCAGAAATGACGGGACTCGAAAGACCCTTCGCCAGGTCCGTCGGGATCTATAGCAGCTGCCATGGACCTATTAGATGCAGATCAGCTTTTCAATCCTATGGCGGTGTATGTAACGGGGGACGCACGGCAGGTATAATCGCCGGATGACAATATTTGATAGTCTAGTAATGAGCGTTATTGATAAGAATGCCTTCATTCAGGTATCAGCAGTGACACGAAAAGGGTAGGAAAGTGATTCAGACTCACGAGATCCAAACCTTCCACCATCATCCCGCGCAGGTTAGTCACACTGAATCTATGCTTAATAGGTAGACTAGCTTCGAAATCTTGTAAAGCCGTTAAGAGCGTTTGTGATTCTCTACTCCAAACCCCAACTTCGAATCTACCTGAACCTCGACAAGCATGTCTGGCAGTCAAACTCCAAAGCAATTTCACTTGCACTCTGCACATGAATTTCATTAACACAGCAAGCTTATCCTGTGATTCACATCGAAGGGACTCACAAGGACGCGAAGAGGGATTTATCGCCTTGTAGATGTGTGTCAAACGCATCAGCCGGATTGCCTAAAGCACCTGATATGGAAGCTCGATTTTTCGGTTGTATGCCAAAGTTGAACTCTGATTCTTCACATGGCAACAGCACGTCTACTTCGGCCAAGGAAATCTGCATAGGCCTCGATTGACCGGCAAGTAAGTTCTCGTGACACGTGATCGCCCAAAATGTGCGTCTAGTCAAGACAAAAACATGTGAGCTAGAGACTCTCACAAATGAAGCAGTTGACAGGATTGACGAGCAAAGAGATTGAAGCGAGCTTGCTGGACAGACGGGAGCACACTAACCTTGCGACTTCCGATCCAATTACTTCTTCTGCCGATGGATTGACGGGCAATTGATAGGTGATTTCGCGATGAAGACCCAGAAATCCAGCCACTGTATACAATCAGCCTGTATTTTCCTTATGAAGAAAAATTAAGCTCACTCCTCACCGCTGTTCCAATGAGCATCTAAAGCAGGTACACTTAGTTTATACGCACAGCCGGAGATGAGATCACGTACCCAAGCCTTGGGACCATTTCCTTGACCCCATTCAGTCACACCAAGCAGTAAGACTACAATTCGTGTATCAGCTCGTACTGCAGATGTTGGGATAAAACTACTCACAAGCCTGAGCTCGTTCTAAACTGGGCTGTACCATCTCTCTACCCAAGATTTCATCCGCTTTGGCTAAAAAGAACTCTGTGGCTCTCTTTTTTCCTCCATATCTAGCTACCAGAGTCGGAGTGAACGGGGCAGCGGTTGAACAGATAGCGAACAAGAGAAATTGAGATATAGTTTCAGGGCGCGATGTATACCTTTCAACAAATAATGCTTTATGGAGAAAACCGAGTTGAAAATAAGATGCTACGTAATTACGGATAGCTTCCACGACTTCATTCGGAGGAGGAAGATCTCGAGATATGCTCGAACGTTGTGTAGGGGGTATGGCAATTGACGTTGGCCGAGATGGGGAAGGCGAGGTAATAGGGCTGATTGGAAGATTACGACGGGCGCTGGGAGATAAAGAGCGAGAAGGGTGCGATGAGGCGTATCCTGACATTGATTCGCGGGGTGGTCTTCGTCGATGCTAAGAAGATGATATCAGCAGGTTAGTCGAGGTCGCACGATGCTGAAAGAGGTGTAGTAGATAAGCTTACCGATCTATCCATCGCTGAGTGACCTCTAGGAAGGAATGTACTATGTTAAGCATATATGTCAGCCTTGACAAGCGGCTTTGTCGCTTCAAGCATGGTACATACCACTCATGCTCTACGTTCGCAGCTTTGCAGCCGGAGCAAGGAGGTTGTCCAATGGTTTCGGGTATGAGGGGCACACATTTCGTCCTGTATCTCCTGCAACGAGAACACGCCTTACTCGCTCGCTTCTTTACGGATAACTCTCCATGCGATGTCGACGAAGCTGAAGCCAGACCACTTGACATTTCGTTGTGTACAAATTCAACTGATGCTTGGCATGTCTCGATTGGCGAATAATATCGGGATCATTAGGAGTCGATACTAAGTGAGAACCAAACATACGACTACTCCAGGACAGGCAATTCAGGTGAGATAACAACAACGTCACGTGACAAGGATTATTAGTCCCAGCGTAGTTAGAGCTTCACGACGATGAAATGCTAAAACAGTCATCACCTCCAACGCATGCATACGCACTGAAATTGGGCAGTAGAAAGCCTATCGGGCCCGGAGCATTCATAGCTCTCAACTTCAGATGTTAATGTGGGAATTCGTAAGGCAAACGAGGATAACAGATTGTGGAGGTGGTGGAGGTAGCGGAGGTGCGTGTGTCATTAACTTAGCGTCTTGAAATGTATTAGATAGTCGTCGTTATGTGGAGGTCCGTGGAGGCGTACAGGAGCTCGTCAAGGTATATAATGTTCATGATGTAGGAGCAAAAGATCAGGCCTAGGTCTCGATTTGTTGTACCTTTTCGAACATGACTCGCAAAATCCTCATAATCGGAGCTGGGGAACTTGGATTATCGCTCATCAAAGCAATCACTTCTCACCCATCCAGACCGACTGTCTCCGTCTTACTCCGTCCATCTTCGAAAACGAAACTCTCGTCTTACGCAGTCGAAGTGATTCTCGGCGACGTTCTCGCACCATTATCAGAATTAGCGAAACTGTTCAGAGGATATGATATAGTGATTTCGGCTACCGGATTTGCAGGTGGACCTGGATCTCAAATACATCTTGCCAAAGCAGCATTAGAAGCAGAAGTACCTCATTACTTCCCTTGGCAATTCGGTGTGGATTACGATACGATAGGTAAAGGATCGAGCCAGCCATTATTTGACGAACAACTAGATGTACGCGCTCTACTTCGATCACAGAGTCTTACCAAATGGACAATCGTTTCAACTGGTTTATTCACTTCATTCTTATTCGAACCTTCTTTTGGAGTTGTCGACTTGCATAAGGGAGTCGTGAATGCTTTAGGTAGTTGGAATAATGCTGTCACCCTCACATCCGCAGAAGACATAGGTTATTTAACCTCTAGAATTGCTTTGGATGAAGAAACTCCGCCTGAAGGGGTGGTGTTCATCGCTGGTGATACCGTCACATTCGAGGATGTAGCAAAGGAGATTGAGAAAAAAGGCTGGCAAGTGCAAAGGAAGATCACAACTACCGAGCGATTAGAAGAAAGGCTAAGCAAGGATCAGGATGATTTAGGAGCCAAATAGGGTTTGATCTGGTCTAAGAATATTGGCGTGAGTTGGTCCAAAGAGCAAAGCTGGAATGGGAAGAAGGGAATAAAGACGGAGAGTCTAAGTCAATGGGTAGACCAGAATCTACCTGCGCCGTATCGGTAGCCAGGCTAGAATACATGGGGTACTTACTTTTGAACAGGTGGCAATGTTATTTATGCATATTCTCTTCAGCCTCGATCAGATCTCGTTTAATTAGTTGTTCTGATTGTGTTTGATTAAGGGTTTCTATCATAACCATGAAATTACCTCTACACAATTGAAAGCGCCTGATCATGATTCCGGATAATAGCGCATCAGCAGATCATCGCGTTTTTGGGCGATGTGAAGCACATGACACGGCAATACCGTATGTTTCTTCTGTCCCACTTTCTTCCTAATCAGTACGTGCAACGTATTGAGGCTCGCGATGAAATTACGGCCGCTCGAATCGGGACACCGATGTAAGCGACGTGTCGCAAATATGCATGAGCGCCAGGTAAGAAGGATTGGCCATAAAAATGAGGTAATTTCCCATTCTTGGTAAGAACAAATTACCGTGTATGGTAAATAATCAGGAACGCTAAAGTTAATTTCCCATTGACTTGTCACTAGATACATTTGTTGGAAAATAGATAAGAAAAAGTTGGAAAATCCATGATAACGACAATTGTTTGTTCATTGTACGTATCCAAGCAAAAATTGGAAAATAACCGCTTAGACCGTGATTTATACTAAGCTATCTATAAGTATTATCATCAAAGAAGGAGAAATGGGAAATAACTTGACCTTCGTCACCTGCTCTTACGATATATCCTCATACTATGTTATCGGTGGTACGAAATTGAAAGCAATATGAAATGGGAAATTAAGCAATGGGCGCAAAAATGGGAAATTAAACTGAGACGAAATGATTCCAATTTTCGTCCTTCGTCCCCCATTGACGCATGATATAAGACACCTTCTTAATGATAGGGGAGTTCTTCTTCCCCTCCGATACGAAAATAATAAACATCCGGTTCACGAACAACAAAAGTCTCGTATCATTATCATCTCTGTTAAAGATCATCCTTCATAAAAGTATCAAACCTCCATATTGATCAATACGTCACAATGACTGTAATGCCTCTCACGCCGCCAGCTGAACCACTCCTCGAGCTGGAATTGACTAAAGGTTTCATACCCAAACAAACTTATCCATGCCCATGGATAGAAACCCCTTTAATCGAATCTGCTCCCTTATCTAAACTTGCTGGATGGTAAGTAATGCGACCAATCTAATTTCCTCGTAGCTAGCACCTTTTCTTCATGACACAATGCACTAATGATTTCGACCTCGCGCAGTCGCATCTTCCTTAAGATGGAAAACTTCCAACCGAGCGGTTCATTCAAGTCTCGGTGAGTCATGGTGTCATTTCCTATACTTCCCTTAAGTCATCTTACACATACATTCTTTCTCATTCGGTCCATCCGCCCCATTTCGCCAAAGGATTCGCCATTTGCATTCTTCGCTAATGATAAGCCATTATACAGAGGCATAGGCAATCTCGTTCGATGCGCTGTCGAACGCTCCTCGTCTACAGAACCCCTTCATTTTTACGCTTCATCCGGTGGCAATGCAGGTTTAGGATGCGTAACAGCAGCAACTACCCTTAAACAAAAATCTACTGTTGTTGTACCGACAATAACGAAACAAGCTATGATAGATCGTATAATTTCAGCTGGAGCCACCCAAGTAATAAAATATGGTAATACAATTGCTGACGCGGATGAATATCTTCGTAATAGTTTATTACCTGATGATTCTCAAGGTGTATACGTTCCTCCTTTCGATCATCCTGATATATGGAACGGTGCTGAGTCTATAATGCATGAAGTACACAATGAGTTAAATACCTTACCAGATGGAATTATTTGCTCAGTGGGAGGAGGTGGTCTTTTGATTGGGATCTGTCAAGGCTTAGATCGGCTTTCTGGCACAACAAGTCGTACTCAAGTTATTGGAGTAGAAACTTTAGGTTGTGAATCATTTTCACAAGCTATTATAGCCAAGGAAGTAGTCACTTTACCTGGTATCACGTCAATAGCCACTTCCTTAGGGTGTACCAGGATCGCGGCTCGAGCTTTAGAATATGGATTGAGAGAGAACGTACATTCTGCTTTGGTATCGGATAAAGAAGCAGTAGATGCCTGTATAAGATTCGCAGAGGATCACAAAATTCTAGTCGAACCCGCTTGTGGTGCTACATTAGCTTTGGTTTACAGCGGAAGATTAGGTCAGATCATGAACCTCAAACCAAATGATAAAATCGTTTTAGTTGTGTGTGGAGGGAGTAATATTTCGATCGATATGATGTATAAGTGGAAAAAGGAGTACAATCTTTAGGAGCGTTCGGATCGAGGACATTTTTGCCTTCCTTTGAGCCTACCGTCAGGTTCAGAAGTCATTGTTTGTAATTGTAGGCAGATAGATCAGTAAAGTTGACGAGTATACCTATGTGTGTGATATATTTATGGTCTCCTGAATCATGCATTGCTCTTTAGATTTGCAATGCCATGTATACCTTGAATACTCAGTATACTACGAGTAGGTGGAGCTCACATACTGTATCAGGACGATGGGTTGTAATTTCTGCCCTGTACTGCTTCTTTGACCATTTCTTGCAGCAAAGCAGCATGTGTTTCGATGACCTATTTTGAGATCAGACAAATCACTCCAGATCAGCACATCCTCAAACACCGCCTACCCATGCTTCTGCTTAGTCACCGAGCGCAACATGCGAGAATCGGAACTTACGATATGGCCAGCCTCCTCAATGGCAATATGAGAATAATCCGATCCCGGATTTATGACTGTACCTTTCATGATATGGTTCGAGACCTGCTGCACTTCGCTTGATCGAAATGATTGCAGATGTGGATTAGGTAGCCTCTTCATCTACACATTGATGGAAGAAATTAGACATCAGCAAGAGAGCAGCAATACAGAGCAGTACAAGTGACGAGACTTATTCAACCCACCCATGAGACAGTACCACTCGGCATGACCATAGTATCTTCGATTCCATTGTGAACCAGCAATCTAGTCCCAGATTCGAGCACAGGTTGAAGCAATTTATAGGCATTTTGCATACTGTAAGCTCAGGCTATCAGTCAGAGTTATAAGACAGAACCTCTATTTCAAAGAAAGGCTAATTGAGTAGCTTACATATCTGCACTATTGATGAATCTCAATAGCGCAGGACCAGCATACCACCACTTCTCAATATGACCAGTGACTCCAAGCTATGACAAATCGTGTTCCATCTCAGTATTCTCATCACCTGACCGATTACTCCCCGGTTGATAGGACTCACCCATTCTCTCATGTCTTGGCTATTCATCATCTCAGTTAATTTGTCCATCCATCAGAAACACGTATTAGTAGGCCAGCATTTAGGTCTACTTCTATGATATCGATTATAAGCTGGAGCTTTGAAATTAATTTCAACCGACTGAATACAATCTTGCACGGCATCTTTCCTGAATTCTTGTGTACTTTCGATGTCCTCAAGATACCTCAACTTATCAAGACATGGCGTAAGATTATTTCTAAGATTATTGCATACCGTTTGATTATACGCTTTGGGCTCGTCATTGCAAAGTACGTCCCATTGACTATATCTGATCGGGGACAGATGTCAGTATCCCCTGGTGGGACAGGACCCCTATGGGCTCTCGTTATAAACTTACATCTCGGATATTGCGTCAGCGAAGGGTTTTCCAAATAGCAGTTGGTCAAATTGCTTGACAACTCTACGAGGGAACAATTGATCTTGTACCGCCTGATTCCGTTTCAGAATAGTGGCAGCAATATGAGCACCTGTAGTTCCACCATAGGACAATGTAGACATGATTAGAGGTTGTGATTGGAATTGAGGCCATTGTTTCAGTATGACTTGTAGGAAATCGTCAAATTCCTCTGCTGCTCTGTCAGAAGTAGAGGCAGGATTCTGATCACTAGTATTATAAGACCATCCAGTTCCGATCGGATAATCCACTACCAGTAAATTGACGTAGTCTGTCCAAGGATATGGAGCAGGTGAGAGACCAGATAGAGAGGATTCACCTTCTGGAGTCAGCTGGCAGGGACCTGCGCCTAGGATATGTGCCGCAGATTAGTATTGATCGACCATTGACCATGTTCTGCGCGCGATATATCTGGCATAAAAGACGACAAAAGGGAATAATACTCGATGATTCAAATTATGAGCCAGAAAAAGATCGTACTCACCTATGAAAGGATAATCAAATGCCGTAGCCCCTGGTCCACCTTCAAACTGAACTACCAAACCACTATTCTTGGCTTCATTTTTTCCTTCAAACAGTGAAAAAAACATATGTCCATTCTTGAGATGCACATATCCATTCGTTACTGCATTATCCCCTACTCCACAATTCAGATTTCTAGTATTGATGATCTCCAAAGTATCGGTATGTGTAGTGGTATAGGCGAGAAAAAATGGCACCAAACCCGCTAAGACCATTTTGACCAAGTTGTGACCTCTTTGTACGTTCGCTTTCTGTTATGTTTGCCAATCCTTGTTACTAGTCTTTTTCTCTGACATCGTGATTGTCGTTTATTCAATCATCACTAGGATTCGGTCCACTGTACGTCGTCCGCGCGAAGTCCTACCAGCCCAACAATGCTGTGTGTAACACTGAAAGTGCAGACTATGCATCCTATGCATCATGTTCTCTTCCTTCATTATCTTGGCACGGTTGATCTACAGCGCTTGGGAGGAGGAAGTACATCAATATTTGCCGGTATTATCGAACAAACAAGCGAATTCACCTATCTGATTATGAACTTAATCCCTTACAAGCGCAATTGCGGCAAATCCTGAATGGCGCCCTGAGCGGTTATGATATAGTATTGATTCGCACCCGGCCGAACTCAATCTGATCTCGAACGTCGTTCATTATCATCATCCGTGACTTATACATGATATTGTGATTGTATCTACTTATATTCATCTGCTTTACCCTTTTTACCTAATATGAGAATCGGAAATCTAATCGTTTATTACCTTTATCGGTCGTCGTCTCAAGATATTCGGTCTTTTGTTCCGAAGTCATGTTATCCCATGTCAACTCCCGCTTTTTATTGATACTCTTATAATACCACCTAGTACCGGGGTACAAGATCACCAAATTGAACAAGATAATACCGACGATAGCACTATTAGCATGCTTATACCGTGGCTTGTCGCTCGCTTGGTATACTGCGAATTATACTTATTGTTCAGTCTTTGAACTGGCAGCGGCATAAAGGATATGGGACTTACGATTAGCACCAATGATAGCGGAAAGCTGAACGGAGATATTATAGAGAGAAGCCGAAACTGTTCGATTCTCGACTGATCCAGAGTTCCTACTGGTCCAACTAACTTGAATAGCATGGACGTATGGAAAACTTAAAAGTACTGTCGAAATGGCGAAGTAAGTCCAAGAGCCTATCGGATCAGGAAGAGCCAATCTACAGTGTGAATCTTATTTAGCATTTGATTTACCTATCTGATCTTGCGAGACGTCGCTTGAACGTACAAAGCAATATAATTCGGTAACATCCAAATGTCTTCAGCCATACAAACCCAAGCTCTGCTATTGACGACTTCCGATAGGATCGTAATACCGATAATCTATAAAAGGAATCAGTATACTACCAAGGCAGATGGAAACCGAAGTGACACACATTAATGATTGACCAGATGATATTAGGGATACTGAGTAAATTACTTTGTAAAGTGGTGAAACCGAGGCCTTTCATTGAAATTTGGAAATACTGGGATACTGGGTAACTACCAACTCCGAATAATAAACCAATCAAATAGAGAGGGTACATTTGATAATCGCCCATACAACGGAAGATGGTTTTAATAGGAAGAGCTTGTCGATTGTGCTGCAATGTTAATCCTGATTAGCGATTTGCGGTGAACGAAAGTACCGGTCAGTCGAGCACTTACCATACTACTCTTGGTTGGATCATCTCTTAAAGCTCTGTTCACCACAATTTTGACTTGGTCATCCGTGAAGTATCGCTTAGGTTGCCATGATTTAGATTGTGAAACAGAAGGAGGAAGTAAGAAGAAGGATAATATGCCGACAACCACTGAAATCACGCGTCGGATCGATCAGCCACTGTCACCTTTCTGACATTCTCTTTAGTATGGACACTCACGTGTGATCAGACCATTGATCAGGAATAACCAAGCCCAACCGCTTTTCCCGGCGACTCCTCTCATTTCCAAGATACCGACGGCAAGAAAAGCGGTGATAAGATTGGCAAGATAATTTGATACCCAGAAGAAGGATAATCTTATCGCCAATTCAGATTTGGTGTAGTAATATGACAGATACAGGATTACGTCTGGGATGAAACCACCTTGGAAGAATGAGATCAAGAACCTTGTGACCAGGAAAGATGTTCGACCGTTAAGCCAGAATTGGGAACAAGCAATGATAGAGAAAATAATCATTTGTATTGGTAGCCATACATCTGGTCCTAATCGCTTTGATACAAGTTGAGAAGGAAGTTCTGCAACCTATTGACAATCTCCATCATCAACCCCTGCCTTTTCAACAATTGAAATGATGGGATGACTTACTAAGAATCCAACTCTGAACAAAGTGTTACCTAGATTATAATCTGCCTGTGTCATCTTCAAATCTTTCAAAAGATTGTCTGCTGATGCAGCGGTGATATTATATCGATCAATATCAAGAGCCAGAAACATGATACTATCAAGTTACATTGTTAGTATCGATATCAAAATTGGTCTCTTTCAGGTTTGGAAAACTTACGTCACCCATAAGAAAATCTTAAAATCGATAATTCTAACAACTTTGGTCTCTTCACTCCAAGTCCATCTGAACAAGGGATCAAATGCGACATAACCTTCGTACCACTGTTTCGGTGCATACTGTTCACGTTGAGGGGTATCAAACACTGAAGGTTGAGTAGCGATCGCTGTGCCGTGATGGGCTGCGTTTTTCTTTCCGATTCCAACGATTCTCAAACATGCTTTACCGAAAGCTGATCCTGATACCGGCGCTCCGCCTTCAGCTAAAGGTGGTATCCCATCAAGAATATCCAACGTGTTTCCATCTGCACCTTTTAATGGTTGAGAAGTATAATGAGCAGCTACTCCTTTTTCCGAGGTCTCTAATGGTGGAGTACGTAAAGGTTCTTCAGAGCCTTTACGATCCTGAGCGAGTTGGATTTTCTCATTATCTGAATATGAACTTGTCGATAAGTCTTCCGAAGAAGTTGAAGATGGAGATACACCCCCTGGCTGGAGTGTCGACATTCTTCGAATTCTCACAAGCTTAATGATCGTTCAGGTTTATGGTACAGTTGTGCAACGGTTCAAATCCAAGTATGCGTAAGGACTCATATATACATTTCATTATCAATCCGCTATCGATCGGTATCAGAAAGTTTTCTAAACCTTTTCAAACATTTACAAAGCACGACATACATACTATCCTTAAGCATTTGATAAAGACTTATCTGAATCACTCGTTTATGCGTAGCAGCGGTAGATGACGTCTGATCAAAAGAAGAAATGTACGGTATATCCGTCCAGAGTGACAGAAAGAAATTCAAATTTCCTTAGCTACTTTGGAAATTCAAGTTCGTTTGGTAAACGAAAAATCACATGGATTTAAAATCATAGTATGTGCCGGGAGATTCCAGTGGACAATAACTGTACTACAATCGAAGAAATCTTTAGTCTCGGCAAGATATTTTAGAAATATGATTGAAAGATAGAAGGAAGATTTGAATTAATCGGCGATATTTAGATATTTACCGCCTCTTTCATCATAATCTTCACCATACAGATAGAATGCGGTGATGACCGCCATTCTTATCGCTGATGCATTATCACGCAATTCACCGAGATCACACTTGACATCTTTGAACTTGATCACACCATCGTTTTGTCTTTTCAACTTTTTATACTACTCTATGTAGAAATGCAGAGGAATAAAAAGTGGAGCTAAAATCAGATGTCAAACGTCGTGATCAGTGGAGGTGTCGGTATTCCGAATAAATGACACTCCGAGGTGTCATTACACTATCAAATTTGACTTTTCAGGACAACCCTCAATCGGATCATCCCGAAAACAGTTGAAATGACGACAGATGCTGTTATAAGGCGAAATCAATTTCTGACGGTATTTTACATCAGTTTACTAGGAGCCTAGAAGAGAATCAGATTTACTCGATTCGTCTTTAAACTTATACCACTCCTTTCAAAAAGATCACCGAAAAAACCTTTGATCAGCGCACTAAAAAGGACAAGAAACGATGTCGACCGTTACTCAAACACTCACGGAGCCATTGAAGACTCTTCATCTCAGATCAGCTTCACCTGAGAAAACCGAAACCCCAGGTTTTAAAGGTACAAAATATGATCATGATAAAGATGCAGGTGGCAAGAAAGACAACTCCTACCCATACGCATGGGCTTTACCAACCTTCAATAATACCACCTACCCACCATTGACACCATTCGAGCACAAAGATCCGGGATTAGAAGCACTGAAGCATGAGAACCCAAGGGAGTTCTTGCAAAACGCTGAGGTATCTGACGTGAGTTGACCGATAACTTCCTCGAACCGGTTGGAACACCAATATACTGACAGGCTTTTCTCGCCTACTTAGCTAACTCCAAAATTCGGCGCTGATGTATCCGGTGTTCAACTCACTCAACTTGATTTACGGGGAAAACAACAACTAGCAAGATTTGTTGCTGAAAGAGGAATCGTTGTATTCAGAAATCAAGATTTCCAAGATCAAACACCTGAATGGATGTTGAATGAATGGGGATCGTGAGTTACTTCAGTCCGTGCCTGATACCTATCACAACTCCAGCTGATCAATATTTGATACAGAACATTTGGTCGATTGCATGTTCATCCAACTTCAGCTCATCCAGAGGGACATCCTGAATTCCACCTTGTTTACCGAGATATGAGCAAAACATTCAATTACGAATTTACCGATCGATTCACTTCTAGCGTATGGCATTCTGACGTGAGTGCTCTTCCGTTTTATCAGGCTATCAAGTAAAATAAATTCGTACTAATTGCTCTTGATCATTCAGGTCACTTACGAAGAGCAACCTCCTGGACTCACCACACTTTTCCTCTTTGATTCCCCAGCATCAGGAGGGGATACAGCCTATGTATCCCAGGTTGAAGCTTACAAGCGGCTCTCACCTTCATTCCGAGCGTACTTGGAAACACTTGAGGTCGTTCACTCGGGTGTTGAGCAAGCAAACTTCTCTCGAGCAGGAAATAGAGGTGGTACAGTTCGACGAGAACCCGTTGAAAATGTTCATCCTTTAGTTAGGCAACATCCTGTAACTGGTGAAAAGGCCTTGTTTGTCAATAAGCAATTCTCAAGGAGGATTGTAGGTTTGAAGCACGAGGAGAGTGAAGCAATTCTTAACCTGTTATAGTAAGTAAAACTCCAATCAACCTTAACTCAAAATCACTAGGTGTCATCCTAATGACTTGCTTCAATCGTAGTGATCATTTGGCCAAAGGAGTCGATTTCCAAGTTCGTGTCAAATGGTCTCCTCGAGCCGTCGTACTTTGGGATAACCGTATCACAGCACATAGTGCTATTGTGGATTTTGATTCTGCTCAAGATGGACGAAGGCATGGAGCTAGAATTACACCTCAAGCAGAAAGACCCTTCTTAAACAAGAATTAGGGTATTAGCCAATTGATCAAGTGAAATGAATTTGTACCAATATACATGTCACCTATTATGTATGACTTTACCATCCGTTTAAATCATATTGTTAGAGCATATCCACTATAAAGAATTTTGACGCTCCGTCCCCGATCGCTTTACATACTTCAACCAAATCGCTCGGCTCGTTCCATGTTAATATTCTGTAGAGGCTCCTCTCTTACTGATCTAACCAGCTCCCAACGAACAATCACGAGTCAATCCTATGACAATGGCACAACAGAGAGTAGCCTGATCGTTCTCAACGCTCTCGATCTGAATGATATATTGCGTCCAAGAACGCGCATCATTGACCGCTGTCTAGAAATAGCGAATAATCATAATTCATAATTCATGATTCTCAGGTATAATAAGTAATACCTCCTGCATGACTGAACATGGTATTTTACACATATGGGATAAACGAATTCCGCAATACAGCTTCATTGAAATGATACATATTGAGCAATAGCTTTAACCAAGTGGGACCCTAGCTATCAATGAGCAGAAATGATTTACACTTACCACTACTACTGAATTCCTATCATACAAATTAAAGATGTATTGTTATGATGAAATGAAAAACAATGAATTCAATAAACAACAAAATCAGTTTTAAATGAATTGATAATTTCTTTGATCGCATTTATCTTTTAGCATACTGCATACTGAACTTGTGTTAGTGTGACAACTGTTTTTACTTTACTGTATATAGTTATCAGACTTGCATCTACAATGTTTAAGAGATTATCATTGTGCTGTCTATGAAGTCTACTCCAAAAAATACACGCTACTCTCCTAACACACCCTGCAAATTGCGCAATATCTGGACAATATGCCTCATGTCTTAAGGGGCTCCTAGTCAATTGAACCTCTAAATCATTGCTGGCTGTGATCTCACATTTCAAGAAAGGCATACACAGCTCTTCGCGCATAAGCGTGGACGATCCATTTTACAGCTCACAATCCTAACGAGCTCCCGCAAGAGGGAGTAGAGTATGAGCTCCTTTTCCATTTCAGTCAAAAGCTCAAAGCATGATTACAATGATGCATTGGCTTTATTTATCAATTCAAAATAATGTGTAATGCGAGATTCACAAAATGCTCCATGTTTCACTCTATCAAAGATTTGCCTACTTCTTTTTATCCTTCTCTTTCTCTTCTTCTGCTTCTTTCTTCGCCCTAGCTACATCTTCAGCTTTTACTCCGGCAGCTTGAGCAGCAGCTTCATTAGCTTTATCTTGTGGCGATTTAGAATCTTCTAATTCTTGTTGAGCATTCTCAATACGGTTCTCAACTATTTAAATCACATCAAATAGTCAATAATCAAATAATATCAGAATAACAATATAAATATATAGGAATATTTAGTATGTGTTAGAACTCACTCAAATCATGTAAAGCTAAAACTGTTCTAATCATTGAACTTAGATAAACTACTAAATTACTATCATTTTGTCCAGTTCTAAATGCTTTACCTAAATCAATATCACCACCTAATTGAGGTAATAATCCAATAATTTCTTGTAATTGATAAATTATTTGATGATTTATTGGTAATTTATTTTTACCAACTGCTATTAAATAGTCACGAATTTCAATTAATCTTGAATGTAATCCTTTTAAAGATTGTAATTGAGATGTAACTTTAGTTGATAATGATTGAGTTGTTAATAATGAAGAAGAAGGTGCAGAAGAAGAAGATGATATATCTCTTAATAAATGTTCAACACCAATTTCTTCTGCTTCTTCAGCTTCAATTGATGTTGATACATGAGTAAATGTTTGTTGAGTAGCTGTTCCATCCTATAAAATATCCAAAACAAAGAAGTTTAAGTTAGATCCCATTTCCATAATTCCCTTTCAACCGGGAAAAAACTTTAAGAAGACTCACATCTTTTATTTCCTCAACTGCAAAATAAGCATCCGTTGGTATACCAGTATCTCCTCTTCCTCCAGTTGCTCTCGTATCAACAATGACCATGATCGGACGAGGGCAAAATCGTTTAAACAATTCAGAAATTTCTAAATCGGAAGAACGTAATCGAGGACCAGTATGATAGAAGCCTATCGGACGTTCTTTGGCTATATTTCAACAAGTCGATTGGGCGTTAGAAAATCCAAATATACGTGAAAATCAAAGGGAAATAAATGGAAGGTATCAATTAAATCAGTATACGCGGTCTAACAACATGCACCGTATGGCTTAAAATCACTCACCATTGACTTTTCTGAACATCCTCCACATATCTTCTACATAATCCAAATCTAAGAAAAAGGTTTTAGGATCTTTATCATCTTCCTCAAATGGTATAGCGAAACTACACGTAGCCATCTAAATCAGCTCTGTATTCCATAGATTATCATGCACCGAAAAGACGGGAAAGGGTAGACTCAGTGATCACATGAGGACCAGTCAGTGATGCATCTGTCGTGAGGAAGACTTACCTGTTGGCAACATTTATTGAATTTCCATTATCTTGGCCTAACAAAACACCTAACACCCTTTTATTTTTGGATAATGGTACTCGAGCTGCATGATCAACTACCGATAACAATACTAGCGGATGTATGACACTAATAATCAAGCAATAAGAAATGTCAGCTCAATCACATTATCAAGATTGAGTCTCTGGCAATTTATGCGATATACCAAGCTCGAAGGAAACATACACATTGACACTACTTAATTCGTTCACCTGAAGGATCGTATTAGCTTATTCATTAATTTCCGGGGTGAGAGTGCTTTGACATACCTGAGCTGTTGTGAGACCTGGCATCGTTCCGAATTTGCTTGTCGATGCTTGCTTGCTTGTCTCTTGTGTTTTGACCTAAGCAGTTTTGGAAGGATTGGAATAGTGATTTTATTCATGAATCTTTATCAACGTTGAATAGCAACACGCGTCAGCGTCATTTACAAAGTGGAGGGGCACATCACATCATATAATACAACTACACTGCCACACTCGATATCACCGCAATCCCCCTATTGAATACACATTACACAGTAATAGTAATAGCGAGCAAAGTGATTCTGATAACGATTATATAGACAGAATGAACAGAGCAGACTGACTGTGATGAACAGCAGAAGATCAAGTGATTGCCACATTGATTAGTACGGAAGATATATTATTATACAACGTTGAGACGCCCGCTTCCATCATTCTATCCCTTGTCTATTGAACCCTTCCACCCCAAGGCACAAGTCTGCGATGTATATCATCTAAACCATCTTCTATTCTCCTTACAGTACCTTCAAGGGTACCTATCCTTCTGACTTCCACTACTAACTCCTTAGAGCCCCTTCGAAAAGATGAAAGAGGGTAAGAATGTAAGTATAATTGTGCCCATGTCGGTGTAAGAGTGACACTCAAGTGCGTATGGGATAAAGGTAATCCTCTTTGGGGCGGATCAGTTGAGGATTGAGCAGGGATGATGTATATCGAAGGTAAAGTCAGAAGTAGATCTTCTATACGTGCTGTAGGCTTTTTTTTTTTTGGATTATCAACTCATTAGTATTGGATTTATCCTGATTTTCTTCTTGTGACGATCAATCAAACAAGAGGATTTACCTGTAATCTTTTGAAAATATCATCTATAGCTTCCCCTTCTTCACTGAGAGAACTTTCAACTGTTCTAAGCTCTTGTCCAACTTTGACCGCTATATACTTGTCGAAAATGGCAGTTTCTCTTCCTCTTCCTTCAAATACCGACCTGAAAGATGCATCTAGTGTAGTGTCTCCAAGGCGCGGATCGTCCAAGTGAGATGATTCGTATGGGAATGGATCGGAAGAAAAATCAGGTTTAATATGTGAAAGGTATGTTTCCAAATACATTGCTCGAAGAATAGAAGTAGCCACTACACAACAAGACAAATAGAATCAGCTTCTGTTGGACATTGCAATCATTGGATAGCATGCACCTAGCCAGAAAACACGATTAACTCCTCTTAACCCTCTGAACAATGCCCATATCCTTCTGATGCGCTCTTCTTCGGGATCAGACCAGAATTTACTCGGTGTAGCTCTTTGATCGAGAGTCAAATGTAGAATTCTGTGTATCAAGTGAAGTGGCAATATGAATATACCTCTTTTATTTCTCGATATCGATGCATGTTGAATAGATCGATATGTAGGAGTGGGTACATATGGTGGTGGTGGTGCTGAAATTGCAGATGAGTTGTACATTGTTGTATTTTGTCTTTATACAAGAAGGTAGATTTGGGATGTGGGATTATGGTTAATCTAAAGTTACCCCGCATAGTGGTGTTGGTGATCTCTTCGATTCACGGCGTATGGTGATAGCCGATCTCATTATGACGTAGAACTAACCCCATACTAGTACAGTACGAGTATATCATCTATCATTTCATAAACCACTTTATATGCATTCATTCATTTACTATTTTAATCACTACATAACAACTATATCAAAGATTCATACACAACAAAATGTACAGACTCACTCCATACACCCGTGCACTCAAAGCTCCTATTTCTGCTCGATCATTTTCAGTATCCGCATTCAATCTTAATAAAGGCCCACCTACTAGTCAAGGTCATTCAACCGATAAATCTCATCAAACAGGACATTCGGATGGAGATGTACAATCAGCATCAGTAAGAGCAGGTCAAAATGCTAAATCAAATGCATCACCTTCTTCAAAAGGTGAAGATCAACCTTTTGATGCTGCAAGACAAGGTTCAACTGGTGGAACTTCTAAACCTTCTAAAGCTCAATCTGAAGAGAGTGATAAAGGTGAATCAGGTGCTTTTGCAGATCAAATTGGTGGTCAAGATGAAAATTCTCCAGGTGTTGAATTTGGTGAAAAAGAAAATGCTGCAGGTGGTAGTTATACCGATGGTATTAAAGAAGGTATTCAAGGTGGATTTGATAAATTGAAGAAATTAAGAAGTGTGAGTGTCCCATTGCATCTTATTACTATTACTATACTTTCATATCGCGTCTCGACGATGACTTTCTGTCCTAGAAATCGCTGACCCACCCTTCGAAACACGTAGGAAGGCAAAAACTTCCATACTTCAGCAAGACAATTCTATCCAGGAAAAGGTACTTCTCCTTCTGCTGATGTTGAAGGATCTCGACAACCCAAAGAACAAAAATTAGAAGGAGATCAAAATCAACATCTCAAACATTCTGCTCCAGGAACAGCCGATTCTGGAAAAGGTAATGCAGCTGAAACTCCTCATTTACCTTCCAGAAAAGGAGATATCACTACTGGTGGATCTGGATCACCTACTGCTCCTCAATCTGGAAAGAAAGCTTTCTCAACTTATTCAAGAAATATGATGGCTGCTCAGCCTCCAAAGGGATATGCTAAAGCTTTGCCTAGTGAAGGGAATCAAGCTGGATACGTGAGTAAGGTCCTTGTTCTTCTCTAATCGATCCTTTCGTAAATTATCATCATGAGATGTATCGAGAAACCCACTCAAAGTCAGAGACAAGGGGTCGATCAATAGAAAAATACGAGGGAGTTCGTGCTGACACTTCTCTCTGGATATCAGAATGCACCATCAGAAGCACTTCCATCAACTTTGGATTCGCCTTATTCTTCCGAAGCAGTTCAAGAACCTGAGGCAGGACAAAAACCTTCTTCTAAAGTTGAATATTCAAGTACAGCTGTAGATCCACCTAATGAAGCACTTAGAACAGCTGCTAAAGAAGGTACTTTAGCCGATAGGAATGGTCATCCTACTGCTGAGATGGGGTTAGTCCGAATTTTTTCATCTATAGCAGTTCTTTTCCTCTGTCTTAAATACTGATAATCTGCTATCCCCCTGACAGAGAATTGGGTAATAAGGAAGCTTGGAAACACCGAAAGTAAATTTCTGCTCATCCGCCATCGCGAGCAGTCTAGGAGACGGACTTAGGTAGAGGTAAAACGAAAAATCAGTAATCTTGTAATATCAGGATAAATAGGTGACAAGGTGGATGAAATAACGAGATATCATAAAATCATAGGAATGTAGTCTATAAAATCATGTATTAAATATACAATAAGTTCAAATTATAACCGTATTTTCGCCTGCCTTGACTTGTTGCTCGCAGTGATCCAGGTCTGTACATACGAGCTGATGTGAAAAGTATGAGATTCTGAAGTATCAGATAGCAAATTGAGTTAATGTGAGCCGAGTTTAGTTTGGGTACGTCACCGAGTTTGAAGTTAGATCCGATCGCGCATAACTCGACTTTTATTCCTGTAAACATCATTTCAATAACTCTTCAAATTCATTTCACTATAGACTTATCCATAATTGAATAGCATAGAATTTTGAAATCATCTCTCAGCGTCCCCGTCTTCGAGGTTGCGTAAATCCCAAAGAAACATGCTTAGCATGTCATTTGGTACACATTTACTTCGTCAAAGTTTTGTAAGATGTTCGGCCGGAAATCTACCTGTACTAGCTGGGCATTCAAGTTCATCGGTGGGGAAGAATGTGATATACAGAGGGGTATCAACAATCAGGTCATATAGGACTAGTTAGTCTCCATCAACTGTTCATCTCTCCAAGACCTGGCCAATAGCTGATGATACACATGTAAATTGAAATAGATCAACGTTCAATGCTTGATAATCCATTTCAACTTGGAATACGGCATAATTCATCATCTTCTTCATCACGATCTATACCCAAAGTCACAACAATTAGCACTTCTTCTGAGACCACAAATATAGATTCTTCTGTATCGACTCAAATCGATTCAAAAGAAACTTCCAAAAGATCAATAATATCAAGAATAACAGCAAATTTATCTCTTAAACCAGTTGCTGAAACACATGCAAAAGGAACAGAAGAACAAAGTGGTTCAAGCAGTGTACTTAAACTCTTAGAGTTGGCTAAGCCTGAAAGTAGGAATTTAGGAATTGCTGTAGGATTAGTAAGTATCCTTTTCAAAGTCAACCCTTCCCAAGAACGTGAGACTAATCTAGATTCGATTATTTAGCTTTTAATTTCTAGCTCTGTATCAATGTTAGTACCTTTGACTATCGGTAAATTGATTGATTTCTTTTCTACAAACTCAGTGAGTGAATCCCATCGTCCGATCCTCATAGGTTTAAGCTAAACTATGTTATTGCTTGAATAGACCCAATTTCTTGGTCTATCATTTCCAGTAGCTGCCGGTTTGTTGGCTGTCACTTTCTGTATAGGAGCCACGGCAAATGCTGGTGAGTTGTTCCAAATTTTGTGCAGAACATATAATGATAATACCTATCAGGTCGGGCAATTATAATGAGAACAAGTGGACAACGAATAATAGCGAGAGTCAGGTGAGTTAGAAGTTATGCGGCCTCACAAGTTGCTAAGCATGTGTTAATATCTATCATTTCTACGAATAGGAATCAAGCCTACCTATCCACGTTACGTCAAGAACCTGAGTTTGCTGATAGATCAGCGGGAGATATAGTATCGAGATTAAGTGTGGATACCAATATCCTGGGTGATAGTGTCACGTCAAATCTTTCTGATGGTTTGCGGTAAGCTTTCAACCCCATGTATAACCTAAGGCTTTACAGCTTATCGTGTTGGTCCTTTCCAGAGCTCTCATTTCAGCTACAGTCGGTGTAGCTGCGATGTTTTGGATATCAGCAAAATTAACGTTTGTCATGCTTTGTGTCGTCCCTCCTGTATCACTTGGTGCTGTATTCTACGGTAGATATTTAAGAAAATTGTCTAATCTAACACAAGAAGCTGTCGGAGAGATGTCAAAGGTGAATTTTGTCTAGATTCTACATTCTGAACCAAACCCCCTGTCTGCTTCAGGTAAATCGAGTCAAAATGCTTACAAATTTTATGCATCTGGCAGACTGCTGAAGAGAAGCTAAACGCATTTAAAACTGTCGCTGCATACAATTCTCAAACACTCGAAGCTACCTTGTTCTCCAAAAAGGTAGATCAGGTGTTTCAATTAGCTAAAAAGGAAGCTTTGATGACCGGAATATTCTGGGGAGCGAGTGGATTGACGGGAAATCTGGCTATGCTTTGTTTACTGGGCTATGGTGAGCATCGTATTCGTTAAACCCGCAGATCGTGTACAGCTAGTTCAAAACATTTCGCTAACAAGCTGAAAATCGTTCAGGTGGTCACCTTGTATCGATCAGCGAGATCACCGTCGGTGATCTGACTTCTCTTTTGATGTACAGCGCGTGGGTTTGTCTCGATCGTGATCTCCGGATTGGATTAGACTGACATAGATAATGTTGTAGCTACGTTGGAGGCTCTGTGTCAGGTTTGACAGGCTTTTTCACCGGTTTGATGCGAGGTATGTTATGTTGGCTTACGTATAGATGGCAAATGCTCAATTGACTATTGAAGGTGTCGGCGCTGGATCACGAGTTTTCTGGCTACTTGATCGAACATCCAATATCCCCTTAGACAAAGGTATTAAACTTGGTCATTCGCGAAATGGTGCTATCCGATTTGAGAACGTCAAATTCAGATACCCGTCCAGACAAGAGGTTGTAGTCCTGAAAGGAATAAATATGACTATTGAGCCTGGTACTAGTGTTGCCTTAGTGTGAGTCGATGTTCTTCTCGCTCATTCTACATCTATTCTCCTTGTTCGTACAGCTCCCTCGATCTGACACAAGACTATGATTACAAACCTATAGTGGATCAAGTGGTAGTGGTAAATCCTCAATACAGCAATTGATCAGTCGATTCTACGATCCAGAAGAAGGTAGAATCACCTTTGACGGAACTGGTAAGTGTAGCGCGATCTACATAAAGGCAAGATTTTCTGTATTATCAAGCTGATCTCACCAATATCTTTTTAGATATTCGAGAATTGGCTCCGGAATCGTGGAGAGATCGCATTGGAGTTGTATTCCAAGATCCCATTTTATTCGCTGGGACAGTCCACGAGAACATTGCATACGGATCTCCAGAAGCTACAAGGGAGGACGTAGAGGAAGCTGCACGTGCGGCAAACTGTGATTTCATATGGGATCTACCTCAAGGCTTTGACACTCTCAGTGAGTCTTGAATGTACTCATCCGTCGGTCCCGGACAAACCAAATTAATGAATCTACATCTTCTTAGTTGGTAAAGCAAGTTTGAGTGGTGGTCAAAGACAACGAGTCAGTATTGCCAGAGCGATAGTCAGGAATCCCTCGATATTGCTACTAGACGAAGGTGAGTATCGGTGATTCTCTCGGGATGTTGGAGAATTCTTCTGATAGATTGAATCGCATGTACAGCTACATCAGCTCTCGATTCGACATCCGAGAACGCGGTCAATGCCGCTATAGACGATATCATCAGAAAGAAGAATATCACTGTCATACTTGCTGCGCATAGGCTATCGTCCATAGCGAGGGCAGAAAGAGTTTTAGTCTTGGAAAATGGTGTTGTATCCGAACAAGGAAGGTATGATGTTCTGGTAAGTCTAACCTACGCTCTCGAGAATTCACCAATACTAATGCAAGCCACGCTCGGAATAGTCAAGAAAGGAAGGAAGTAGATTTAGAACTTTGATGGCTGCTCAATTGTTGGTCGAAAAATCATCTCAAGGTATACAGGAGGATCAACCTGAAGTAGAACAAATCCAAGAAGTCGATGTTAGTGAAAAACATACAGTTGATGGTGAGAAGGCAGGCAAGATTATATAAAGTAATCACTTGTAAAGACGACAAAAGCATATAACGCATTCAATGCATATCACATAGCATCTCACAAACTACTTTCACAGTATGATTTATATAGATTAATTAAGCCGCACCAGCTAATTTAAGCATTAAGGGAGTTTCGATAGGTTCTTTCCTAGGTCTTGTTCTATTAGCAGGATCTAATTCACCATTAGGTCGACGTGGTAAAGCATTATGATATCCAGGTCTTTCAGCAGGTACACGATTCATATACTAATAATTCAAATTAAATTTAGTTGATTTTCCTTTTTTTTTATTTCTTCTCATGTTTAGAAGATTTTTCAACTTACAGGGAAATGAGTTGTTCCTTTTCTATCTTTGAAAATTTGATATTTTATAGATAATTCTTCTGAAGACATTAATGATTTAGGACAATAACAAACATAAGTTACAAATCTAGTTTGTTCTCCTATTGGACTTGCATTCCAATGTATAGTTCTTGAATCCCATACTATATTCCATCAACAAAAAAGGTATCAGCAATTTGTTTTTTTTTTAGAAAATAAAAAGTTGATTTATATATATATATATAGACTTACAAATTAAATCACCTTGACCAGCTTCAATTTTAATTTTTTCACAACCTTTTTCAATAAACCAATTCATTTCTTCATTTTTATATGTATATCCATTTTCTTTTATACCTGCATCTTGTTCTAATTTAAATCCACCAATTGAATCAAAATATTCTTGATGTAATTTATGTGATCCTTTTAAAATACATAATCCACCATCTAATGATCCATTTGGTGATAAATTTGCAATACCTTGATATAATTCAAATTTATTAACATTTCTTGGATTTTGATCAATATCTGAAAGCAATTTAGCAAAAAAACAGTATTAACTTTATTTTTTTTCAATATTCATTCAATCCAAAATTCAAACTTACGAGGCCAAGGTAAAGTAGGTTCAATATCTGTTCTACCTGTTTTTTCATTTATAGGTAATGAAGCGTTCATACCATCAAAACTTGCTATTAAATCTTTTGTACCCCAAATTTGTTCAAATATTTTAATTATAGCAGGTTGACTTATTGATTAACCATTATCAGCAATTTGAAATTTGAGTTTTAAATTAATTTCAAGTCAAATGAACTCACGTTCTAATTTTCCATACAAAATCTTCATGATTTACACTATATCTATTATATAATCCACCACTATATTTCCATTATTCCAATCATCAGTAAAAGTTAAATTTTTTTATCTGACTCAACTCACGTTACTCCATATGGAAGATGTTCAGAAGTCCAAGTAGATTTATCATCCCTTTTAAATCCATATGGAAAACTTTCTAACCATTCCCAAGCAGATTCTTGAAATTCTTTACAATCTTCTTGAGGAATAACATTAGGTACAATAACATATCCATCTCTTTCGAGATCAATTAAAAATTGAGCTTTAGTCATCTTTTCAACTACTTTCGATTTCTTTGATCGTTTATAATCCCAAATCGGATTTCTGGTCTTGATATTTGGAACAAAAAAGGACAACACAACTGCTAATATCGTAATATTGTTTCTTTTATCTTCATTTCAAGTTGAATTTCATCTTCTTACAATCAATATTCTTATCCCCACTTTGGATTCGGTCCGGAAATAATTGTAAATCCTTCTTAAAAGTGAAAGTGGGGAATGATTAACCGTAACATACTGAATCATCTGATCTTTATCTTTATATAATTCTCTCCGGTTTCAGGGGGATGTCGGAGTTGGAATTACCAAAGTTCTCCGGATAGTGTTAATTCCCTCGGGATATCATTTCGGTAATCCGATAGATACTCTGCTTACTCGTTATGAGCAGGGATTATGTAAGAAGTTTCAAAGGTGGGGAAAAACAGAAAATCAATCTGCAAACATGACCCGAAAGGAAGCGAGAGAACGGAAAGGAAGTCAAGATAACTTTTTATTTAGTTTACCCTGAAAAGATAAGAACAACCATATGGAACCTAATTCAACTCACAAAAAAAGGTTCCCTTTTGCCCCTCCCGACCGACCCCTCTTTCTTCAAATTCATTGAGTAAGACAATCTGAGCGGCGCTTGTCATAGGGTAAATTTAAAGCGCTTTAAAAATCAGAAAACGAAGTTGGTAAAGGGGGAATAACCAAATAAATCATCCTAAATCTCTGTTTCTGAAGTCCGTAATAACACCGGTCAAAACCGAAATAAGTAACTTGACTTATCTTGAAGCTTTATGATACCCCACTCTAGCGTATTTATTAATATAACCTCTCATAAGGTGCTAACTCAATGAAATGAGTGGGATAAGCCGTGGTATATACCTTATCGAGTGACATTAAGCCGTACTGCCTCAGTCAAGTGGGGGAGGTGGGGAAAAGTTAGATGGTCAAACGAATACAAATCGAGAAATGTTATTAATCCTAGATAATCTATATTCAATTTACTGATTTTATATATAACAGATCTTTTATTGGTTAGATCTTCTTCCCACTTTTTCAAGATCTTGACGAGGGACATTGAAGTACTTGTAGCCTTCGTTTAAGGTCAACAATTCATTCTCATTATAAATTAGTAGATTAAATTTGGTTCTACTTAACTACCCCTCGATCATCACAATCACTCACATCACCACTGTCCAAGATGTCAGCCCCACTAGCTCCTGTAGCATCTATCAATTCAATCAGTAAAGAAGATGAGAAAAACCTTGATTCATCCGATGTTAAAGATGTACAAGGCAATTCCGAATTCATTGAAACTGTAACTGCAGCACCATTATCACCATGGTCTAAAACTTCTTTTAAACTTTATGCAATTTTATTAGTTGCAGCTTTAAATGCTACTGCAAGTGGTTTTGATGGAGTAAGTCATTTGATCAATTATCCAACACAATATACCCATGTATTGACTAATTCTCCTTTCAAATAACAGTCTATTTTCAGTTCTATTAATGCTATGGATCAATATAAGCACTATTTCCATCATAAAGAAACTGGTTCTTCTACTGGAATGTAAGTTTATTACCTTTCATATTTTCCTGATGTCAACAAATTGACCCGAACTGATGTGAATACTCAATAGCATTTTTATGATTTATACAATTGGTAATATGGTAGGATCATTGTTCACTGGACCAATCTGTGATCATTTCGGAAGAAGAGCAGGTATGGGTGCAGGATCAATCCTTATTGGAGCAGCAGCAATAGTTCTTTTAGCCGCAAAGAATGACTCATATTTACTTGGTGGACGATTTTTATTGGGTTTCGGTATTTCAATCGGTACTAGTTCTGCACCAACTTATGCTTTAGAACTTGCTCCACCTCAATGGAGAGCTAGAATCGTAGGATCTTATAATTCTTGTTAGTAATTTTCATGATTTGCTTCGTTATCGTCATGCTAAATTTCAATCATGACTTTCAGTCTTCTATACTGGATCGATCCTTTCTACCGGTGTTGCATACGCTTCAAACAAAGCTTCAGGAGAGTTAGCATTCAGATTACCGTTAGGACTTCAATTATTACCTCCTGCTTGTATTTTAGCAGGAGTTGCATTTATTCCTGAATCACCTAGATGGTTAACCGCTAGAGGTAGAAAAGATGAAGCTCAAGCTATATTGGCCAAATATCATGGTGGTGGTGATATCAATCATCCTTTAGTACAACTTGAGATCAAAGAATTTGAAGAAGGTATTCAAGTCAAAGGTGCACAAAGTGTTTGGAACTATTACGATCTGTAAGCTTTTACCTGATTTTCTTTTTGTGGTTCTTTTCTTCTATTAAAGCTAATTCGGAGACGCTTTTTTCCAGCGTAAACACACGAAATCAAAGGTGGAGAATGTTAATGAACGCTTTCATGTCTTTCTTTGCACAACTTTCCGGTAATTCGTAAGTCAAAAATTTAATCTTGGTTATGATCTTACATACAATGGCTAAATCGGTTTTATCTTTCTTCTAGCGTCCTCACATATTATTTACCAACAATGTACACCAAATTAGGAATTGTATCAACGGATAGAAGATTATTACTTACTTTTGCCAATTCAATCGTTTCTGCTACAGGTGCAGTAGCAGGATCAGCAACAAATGATAGAATTGGAAGAAGAACAAAATTATGGGTCGGTTCAATTGTTTTAGCTTGTTTATTCGCTGGTGTAACTGGATTTTCAAGTCAATTTGCCGATAAAACTAAAGCGATTCATCCAGCTCTTAGTAATGGTGGTGTAGCTTTCATTTTCCTTTTCGGTTGTGCATATAGTTTCATTTATACTCCTTTAACTGCTACCTATTGTGCAGAAGTTTTGGCAAATCATACTAGAGCTAAAGGAATGGGTTTGGTAAGTTTGTTTCCCAACCTCTTTCCCTCTTTCCTACTCGATGACATATACTGATAAAATCTGAATTGAATAGCACGTTATCATGTCAAATTGTGCCAATTTGTATAACACATACGTTACTGCCATTGCTCTTGACTCTATTGGATGGAAATACTATTTGGTATTTGTTGCTTTGAATTTGTTCTATGGTGAGTTAGATAAATGCTTTCAGATTAGTATAGTATAGTATTAATGACATTTTTTTATCAGCCTTCATGTGGTTCACTTTCGGTGTTGAAACTCGAGGAAGAACATTAGAAGAACTCGATGCAGTGTTCGATGCTAAATGGCCACCTAAAGCTGCTCTTTCGAAAGCTCCCATGGTTAAAAGGGATGATGGACATTTGGAAGGATTGTAAAGAGAGGTAACTTTCATTTGATTGGTGGATTTAGGAGGATGACAAGCCGCAAGCAAGTGCATCATGGTGCGACCAGATACAAGCTCGGGAGAGTAGCAGTGTTGGGTAATACATCGTTGTTATATGGTATTGAATCTTTTAGAGTACATATATTGATTGCTATACTTTTATTTCATATTTTATGCATCTACTCTAACTCTATTGAGATGAGAGTAAGGAATAACGCGGACTTATTAAGATTATTATGATGAATTCGGGTAATTTAGTATTAATCTAATAACCGGTTGATCCGCCCGGTTACGGCAATAATGAATACCGGAATAAAAAGGTAATATTATTATTGCCTTATTACGATTGAGTCGGAAATATTGGAAGAAAAGATAAAAAGAATAATCCTTTGACATGTTGATCCAACATTCATCCATTCATCGATACATACTACCAACAACAAAGCATAATCAAAGTACATCCAAACAGGACTCACTCACGGCAAGAACATCAGCATAACCATCCACAGCATTCTTCTAAAGATCATACGAATATAAGATACATAGGCGAAAACAACGAAGCGAATCTGATAGGTCAAACGACCTCACCTTCTCCGCGACATTATTTCACTTAGACCACCATGTCGAGGTTTAAGATATCAGCAGCATTATGGGATAAGATACATCATTTCGCATCATTCCCACAAACAGGAGGTAAATATCTGTTAAAAACAGTTTCCGCTTTTTCACTGACAGTTTGGATTGCAGTATCACTCCAACAAATGGTCTTATTCGGTCAACACCCGACACAAGGGACTTTACTAAAAGCGTCACAATTCCTGTCGGAAGAATTACCTATACGCTTATCGCATCGTGTTGTAGAGCTTGAAAGTCTACCAGATGGTCTGAGCAAAATGCCAAGTATAAATAAGGTGAAAGAATGGTATGCTCAAAGTTTTGAGGTGAGTCGACCTGAAATGAGTTCATAATGGTCCTTCCGTGATAAAATCCTAGCGGTGGAATGAGGTTGACTCATGCTGAGTCCTTGTGTTCGTTCAGGAACTGATAACTTTCCCAAAGCCAAGATTAAAGCCTGAAATAGAGGAGATACTGAGGCAATCAAATCAGTAGGTCTAAAACCCTCATTAACTGGAGAACTCGCTAGTCTCAATACGATTATGTGCTTAATCACAGAATGCTGCTTCTAGGCCCACACAATTCCCTTCAGCCACACCAAATCCCTCGCTTGATCCTCTCATGCATGAGGGACCGGTAGGATCCAACCTTGTTAGGGGCACAGGCGAGTATAATGGCTATGGTAACGGAAATGGAACTCCTGTAGGAGCGGCTGTAGCTCTACCGGGAACAAGATTGAGGATACCTATAGAGAGGCGGTAAGTCTTCCAGCTCAACGAAGAATGAGGGGAATGGGGAATTTCGCACTTATGTTACCACTACTAATTTACCTCCTTGACGCAGGTATTTCTCACCACCGCCGACAAATGTTATATATCCACCAGAAGTTCACGACTACAATGACCGCTTCACGAACGTCTTACAGAACATCAAAAAACGTCATGATCCCACCGTTACTACCGTTGCGCAAGGTGTATTAGAATGGAAGAAAAGGCAAGGTCACGGGAGGATAGGCCAGAATATACAAGAGTGGTTGGATAGGTTTTACATGAGTCGGATCGGTATAAGGTTCCTTATAGGCCAACGTGAGTCTATATCTAGCAGTAACGTTTAAGGAAGGGGCTAAAATATTACAAATTTTCAACAGATGTCGCTTTGAACACACTTCAGCCTCATCCTGATTATGTTGGAATTATATGTACAAGAGCAGTAAGTTTGGCGAACTACAACGAAGTAACCCCTCAGCTGATAAACTACGATCAGAATGTTCACGATATATGCCATGAAGCCATTGGTGAGTCCTATGCTTGTTGATCAACACATTGAATATTAAGCTAAAAGTGCTCAATTCCATAGAGAACGCACGATACGTCTGCGAGGAGCATTATTCACTTTTCCGAGGACCGCCAATACAACTTCTCTGCCCAAAAGACCTCACTTTTGCCTACGTACCAGGACATCTATCGCATATTTTGTTCGAACTACTCAAGAATTCGCTGAGAGCTGTGGTAGAAAGATACGGAGTAGACAATGAGGATAATTTCCCACCTATCAAAGTCGTGGTGGTGGAGGGCAGCGAGGATATAACGATCAAGATATCGGATGAAGGTGGTGGTATACCGAGAAGTGCTATTCCTATGATATGGACGTGAGTAATATTGTCTCTCTCATTCCTTGTCAGGATACAGGAAGCCAATGGGCGAGATTTGCTGAAAGCTGACCCGGCCGATCGACAGGTATCTATACACAACGATGAGCGATGAAGGCCTAGAAGCCAATATCGATAGTTCAGATTTCAAAGCTCCAATGGCTGGATTCGGTTACGGATTACCGCTGTCTAGATTGGTAAGTCACTTCTCAATGTGACCATCCAATCCCCAGTAACTATCCTGACATGCCTTTTTTCAGTACGCTCGATTCTTTGGTGGTGATCTACGTTTGATCTCGATGGATGGCTATGGCACAGACGTGTATATTTCGCTCAACAAATTGTCATCAAGTCGAGAACCGTTACAATAGAAATGTAATAGCTCTGCCACTTGCCTTATAAAAACTCTCTGTATCCTCATGGGAGTAGCAGAAATCAATGCTATATGTTGTATTCATTATGCAAGATCAAAAAGTTAGTTTAGTTGTTCGTCCAGGAAACATTGTTGGACTGCGCGTGAGGGAGTTTGAATGCTGCCAGCAGAGAGACGCTGTCCTCGGGCATGGGAACGATCCTTCAGACATAGACGAGAACTTAATCAATCCTCAAGCTGTGCGAGCGATCCAGAATTGATCTTGAGTTTGGCATTGCTCCGTAGCTCTCGATTTCATCAGCTTTCCATGCATATTAGGACGATGAGATGTATTTTTGGCCCAGGTTATTTGCCCTCCACCTCCCTCCACTTCACCTCCACTTCACATGAAATGATGTTCGGACTAGACCGTCATCAAGTATGGCCGAGGTATCATGGGCCATGACGATATATAAATAAGCTCATCCCGTTGCATAAATCTTGACGCTAGCTGATCGATATAAGATACTGCCTAGTAATTATTTTTATTTCTTCGTCAATTTGTTTCAAATCGAACATATTAGACTCCAATTTCAAGTCAAAATGTCGCACACTGCCCAAAGAGCTGAAGGTAAGAATCGGATCATTCTGGGAACGTAAGTTGAATATTTTTGAGAATATTCATCGAGATGTCTTGCTAAGAGGAGATTGTATAGGATGACTTTCGGTCCTGATGAATCGAAAGGAGCAAGAATAACTTCATTAGACGAATACAAAAAACATTTAGATCATTTAATTTCAAAAGGATATAATGAAATTGATACTGCAAGAGTATATATTGGTGGAGCTCAAGAATCTTGGACAGCAAATGCGGGATATAAAGAAAAAGGATTAAAAATAGCTAGTAAATGGTATCCAAATGAAGCTGGAGCACATAAACCTGAGAAAGTTAAAGAAATCGTTAATAAAAGTTTAAGCGAGTTGAAAACGGATAAAGTGGACATTTATTATCTTCATGCAGGTTAGTAGTCAATCATTTCTATCATCGAATGAAATAAAGAGTATATACAATGATGGGGAATTCTGATTCTTTCGATAATCTTTCTAGCCGATCGTACTACTCCTTTCCACGAGACTTTGAAAGCTATTAACGATCTTCACAAAGAAGGCAAATTTGATACTTTTGCTATTAGTAATTTCACCGCTGCTGAAGTTGCGGAAGTTTGCACAATCTGTCAATACGAGGGCTGGGTTAGGTGAGCATTTGCAAAATCATCAATCCCCACTTTATACATGGATGTATTGCTGACGATTAGTGGATTTCAGACCTACCCTATATCAAGGAGTGAGCCCTTTCAACGCTGGTTCGTGCGCGTCTTGACAATTTTACTAACAAAGGTCATTGATTAGATGTACAATGCCGTTTGTAGAGGAGCTGAACCCGAACTTTTACCCGTACTTCGCCGATTCAAAATTGATTGGGTTGTTTACAATCCCATCGCAGGTGGTCTACTTAGTGGAAAGTATAAGAGTGAAGAACCTCCTAAAGACGGTAGATTTGGATCAAACTCTTCAACAGGTGAAAATTACAGGTAAGTCTCGTCTCTTGTTTGATTCAAGTATAGCTAAGAAGTCGAATCTGCGCATGAGTGAATCAGACTGATGGACTTCTTGATGTAGAAAACGATACTTCCGACCAGCTGCATTCGACGCTTTGGAAGTCATCGAAAAAGCTATAAAACCTCATGGCCTTACTATGGTTGAAACAGCTTTGAGATGGTGTGTACACCACTCCCAACTTAATTTAGCTAACAAAGGCGGCAACGATGGTAAGTCTCAGTCGATCTTGTCCGTATCATCCTTATATACTTACAATGAGTGCAGGTATCATCATTGGAGTTTCAAGTTTTTCACAACTTGAGTCAAACCTCAACGATCTCGAGAAAGGCCCTTTGCCTGATGATGTAGTCAAAGCCCTTGATGAAGCTTGGTTAATCTGTAAAGCTTCCGCTGTACCATATTGGCACGGAGAGAATAAATACACCTACGAGCTGACTCCTGAATTGTATGGACAGAAGAAGTAAACGAGAAGGAAAGCAGCATTTCTATCAAATACGTGACATGTATGCTTGTGTAATTTGCTGGCTCGAAAGACCAAATGTGCAACAAATTTCGAAATCGCATTTATTGTTTACAACCTGATTATACAACTTTGCGTATTCTTCAAACATGTTCCGTCAATAACCCCAATAGTACTGTTCTACATTCCTCCATTACTCCCCGATTCAAAGTTCCAGCAAGATAAGCAGTATAAGCTACAATACCTGCACATTTATTCTTATCTTTGACAGAAGGTAAAGCGAAAGGATGTTCACATGATAAGAAATTATCTAAATATTCTATTGCGCTTCTCTGTGCTAAAGAAGGTTCAATTCTTACTTGATGATCCAAGTGACCTACTCTAGAAGAAGGAGTAATAATGATAAAAGGAGCTTGTAAAGAATCAAGACCATCCAATGCAGAAGCATAAGACCAGACGATAAGACTAGCTATGTATACACACCAAGGTACCATACTTGTTCTTTGAAATTTAATTTCGCTACTTCCACGAAAAACATGTGCAAGTAGACGTAAAGCTCCATGACAACAATAAGCTCCATCTTGTGATTTAGCCCAAGAATTAACATATATATTCGCGGCCGCCCATTCACCGGGAGATATAGGTCGACCAGCAATTTCTAAGACAATTCAGTACGTCAACTTGATGAAAATACAACTGCATGATTTGATAACACCTACTTTTCGTTCCTGCGAATATCCTAATTTGCTCTGAATCACTCAATAGCAATACCGTACCAAGATGCGAAAAAGGTATTCCAGCAGATACCATTGGATGTTCTTGAACTTGAACTGAAACTGAATTCGGATTCGGACCATAATGCTCTTCAATATGTGTTCTCCAAGTATCAAAAGCGACTCTAAGAGAATCTTTCCAACTTGTAATCTTACTAACATGAACCATTGATAAATCACCTAAATCTCTCCATAGTAAAGTCCATTGTACACAATGTAATCCATGTAACAGCATCCAAAGATGAAATTTAGTCAGATTGGGTGCTATTGATCCTCTACCCGCTAATTCTCTTAGAGCATTTCGGAACGATGGAGGTCGGGGATAGTTATTCAAATTTTTATTCCAAATTAGTGGATTTGAGGATTCCCATATTTCATCTGCATCTGGCAAGTCGATATCGATCAAGTAACAATGTATCTTTTCAGTCGGTATCAATATCAATTCTCACTTTGAAAGTGTCTTAAACAATTTGATTATAACAAAATGACTTACCAACAAAAATCCTCTGTATAAAGCAGCGTTTTCTGTATCCATCATAAAGGAGAACCAACCCAGTCTTTTCCTCTCTTCTTCGTCGACCCATTCTAACCAACATGCCATCGGATCGTCCAGGGTATTCAGCAATTTCCGATCGTAATTTGGTAAAAGCATACCCGATTGTCTAGCAAGGTTGATAATTGGTGAGTGGAATATCTATGGCCACAAGGCGTGAGCGATCGATGCACAAACACCTAGTCAAGTAACCGTTCTGACCAGCGGAAAAGACAATTCTCACCTGAGCGACATCATGCTGTTTCAAAGAGCAAAAGGATCTAGCAAAATGATTCAGAAGCAGTACAGTCTGAAGACTCGATACAGAAGCAATTGGTTCATCCTCTACCATGTCAAACACCCTATTTCTTAAATGTTTGTGAACTTTTGAGGCCATTTCTAAACCGTCTGGATCATTGGCAAAAGCAGTTCCTACACATATCATGGCTAAGAGCAAATCAGGTGGTAATTTACGATAAGGCAGTGAAGCTTGGTGAATGATGGGATATAAGGGTGCGAAATGCCTAAAGATAATGCTAATCAGCTTTTGGCGACTCAAAGGTTCATGGTATACTCACATGAAGTATAACTCTAGGTATAATCTCATTTGTTGAAGACTGAAAGAGGGGGCCATAAGATCTCGCCTAGCAGTAGACTGCTTGGCCACATACGTCAGCTGAACTTTTCCGAGATCAATACCCGACACCAAAGGAAATAGCAAGATACTCACATCGAACAGCGCCAACATTGAAGCTCTTGCCTCTTCATCTATGATGTCACGCTTTGAAGGAGCTTGCCACGGCTCCCAAGTTGACCATCTCTCTGATAGATCCGGATAAATATTCTGAGAAGGAGCTTGAGGCGCTACACGAGGAATATAATCTTTAGGGTAGGTTGAGCGCATACGACTGGGAGGTCGTTGAGATAATGAATGTAATGTTCTTTGTGATTGAGAATTTAGAGACTGGGTGTTTGGAGATAACGTATTTGTCCCTTCGATCGGGTCATCAAATTCCATTACATATGGTGGATTTTCAATTGGTATATTATCGGAATTGAGAGATAAAGGGTTATCATTAGGTGATGGATTAAATAGCCAAGATAGTAAATCATCCATATTATCACCAGTTTGTACGGGGGTATTCCAATTGAATTCCTCTCCAGCTATAATCGTAGTTCCATCTCCTTCTCCTGCGGGAACGTTCTCATGATAGTTCCCCACTGCATCATTATCGAGTTGTCTAAAGGATTCCGGAGGGATGTCGATGTTTGTTACAGGATGCTGTGTCGTTCTAGTCATTGACCAATCTTGTCCTGTGCTTGTCATTCCTAAAGTTGGATCGATGGAAAGCGATGAATCGCTATGATTGAAATGCGGACGAGGTGTCGCAGTAGATGTTGGCCATAAAGCCATTTGCTCAGCAGTATCAACTTCTTCCCTACTAGGTTGCGACATGGTGTTAGGGGAATTGGACGAATATGCTGCGGTGTTCAGAGATGATCTTCTTCTTCGCTTGCGAGGTGTAGACGTATTATCCGTTCCTTCGTTAAAGCTGGGGTTTCCAGCACCACTACATGTTGTAGTCTGATGTTTTCTCAATACATCTGGACGAGCGAAACCTTTCCCGCATTTCATACAAACACTCCTGGGCCTATCATCTGTAACGGAGAAATGCGTTGCGTAAGCGAATGGTGTTCATATTTGATGTGAATTGACTGCTGATGATGAGTAGTGATGACTTACGATTCAAAGCATGCCTTTCCAGATAATCTCTTCTTCCGTAGACCTTCGGACATTTCGTACAGGCATACACTTTGCTATTTCCGCTTATTGCTCGCTGATCAGGAGAAATCTGTGTGGGTGACATACTTCATCATACCCTTCTTTACGTGAGGTGACTGTAGCCTCGCAACATCAAAGGATGTTTGATGATAGTGGGCAGAGTGTGGAGAGGTGGAGAAATTAACTGAACTCAATCGATCGTTACCGGATGATGATTGCAGATGAGAGTGAATTTGGTTTGAGTGTGCGTGGAGTGGACCGATAAGAGACGAACACTCCAATTACGTACGAGTATTTGGTAAATGAACGATTCTCACTCATCCGATTATGCCTTTATCAGTTGTTTACATTGTGTTCTCACGCATCGCCTTCCACGACGCTTATCGCCTCCCAAATATAATTATCATGAGCTCATGCCAAACGAGAATGGAGAATGACAATGAGAAAATTTGTCAATATTGACTGTCGTTCAAATCTGTGACAGGCATATGATCAATATGACGCGCTGTCTCTGAACATGCATTCAATGATCATCATTCAAGCGGAAGTATACAGATCACTACTCATTGACTCGATCATCTTCATCGATCACGATACGGTACTCGGTCCAAGACAGGCCCATATCAGGATGTACCTACAATGGAGTCATTTTCATCCCAAACCGCCATTTTACTACTAGGGATTATATCTTGCTTTCAACAGATTATATATATGAATATACTCGTTTGGGTCTTCGGTTTTGTCAAGAATTCTGATTCCCATCTTACATTTCCTGGACATTTATGCAGCTATATGCGACTGAGCTAAGCCAGAGGACTATCTCAACTCTTACAGTATCCTAATCTACAGAAGCCCACTAGCCCACAACTTCAGAGTCGATTCGGTGTATTGCGGACCGGTCATCGACTCCCTTTACTCGCTCGTATTTCTTGTCATTGCATTTTATCAACCAATGCCGAGGGTGATTCGTATCTGATATGCAGATATCCATTTGTTGAGCTCAGACCGGAATAACAGACCGGATGACGTGGAAGACGAAACAGGTACAGTTCATTTCGGCTTTGCCTAATAGCGGCTATACGGGACTTGATAAGCTCTGCTGACGAATGAAAACAGATACGATGTCGAGCCTGATAAGCCCATGTTGTAAGTGTGGGAGGGTGGCAAGGACATTGGGGACGATAATCGCCGCATTATGTCTCGTGTCATTGCAAGCGGGTTTGTTCGATGCACGACTTTGCCGTGACTGAAGATGATAGTCGGCGGTGTGAGAAGATAATTTCCCCAATGACTCAGAATATGCGTTAATCTTGGTATAGCACACAGTGAACCCCTCCCTTCACAAGCTGGAAAAGACACGATACATCGATCGCATCATACATTTATACATACATAATCGTACAAAGCTCCCGCCCATCAAGTTCAAGCACTCGCCAACTCAGTATTTAGCGTAAGTAGCGTTCATACGCATGGTGATATACTCTCTTGAAGTGATCGGGGAATACTTCTTAGGTTGAGTTTCAGAATAAGTTCCGGGTAAAGCATCGATGACTCTTTCAGGATCAGCAGAACAGAACTATCATCACATGCCGATTATTAATATTGGGCCTCGCTTTCATGTTTCATATCCACTCACGTATGGGATGGAGTATCGTTCTCTTGTCATCTCTCCATCATCAGGTCGGGGAGGGGGTGCTCTGACTCGATGAAGTGTAGATTTAAGATCGTCATTGGACCATCTCATCAAGAAATCTCCGATGTTGAACACAATAGCTCCCTTTACAGGGGGAGCAGGAAGGAAGGTGCCGGGATTATGCTAGCAGATCAATTGTTCAGTCAGCAATACACTTATTGTGTGTTCGCAGGGTACTCACAGGACTTTCAACTTCCAAGCCACCGCAGTCATCTTGGAACAGAAATGTACAAGTCCCAAAATCCTAATGACCCAATCTCGTCAGCGAGTGATCCTGAATCATTGATCGCAGACCAAGACAATAACTCACGGTATGAGCCGCGATTCTACCTTTTTCTCCCGAGTCAAAGACCTTTCGAGGTGCAGATGGGTCTAGTAGTTTGGTCGAACAGTATGAATGTCTGTGTTTGCAGCTGTTGATTTGGAGCCACTCACAGTGCAGGAATCTTAATTGGTTATCGTAGCCCGAATGATACTCTTCGAAGAAGTTTTCCGGTACCCCAGGCATTCCTAGAGCCAAAGCTTTCAAGACCGTGATTTCCAGCTTCTTGCATTCCTCTTGAAAGTTCAAGCATGTCTGTCTCAGACCAGGCAGATACTTGTCTTCGAGCCATACATTCGGGCACTTTTTGGATGTCTCCGAACCTATACAACGATTACCGCAGTCAGATCAGCTTCGAAGAGTCTCAGAGATGACCAGACTATAGGTACAAAAGGAGCTTACCCATATCATAGCTCTCCTTGAAATCAGCTCCTTTACCTCTCATCTCCTCGATCTTATCATCATCGAATACCATCTGTGATACTTGCTCAACTCCTATTCCCGAATAACCTCTACATAGATGCCTGATCAGCTAGACTACAACATTGACAGTGCTATACTAGTACTCACCGATGATGCCATGCTTCTTTAGGATGAGGAGCAGTCATCTTGGTTTCATATGGCAGCGCAAAGAACTTTTTACTCATGCCGAAGACCTCATCGATCTGGTCTTGGGAGATACTGTGACCAACGATATATAGGAAGCCAACGTCTCGGCATGCAGTGTAAAGCTGATCAGCGATTCTTCTGGCCGACTGGTATCCAGGTTGTCAGCACACAGTGCACTTCATACACTCCAAGCTAGCAGAACGGGCAGGACTCACTGGTCCAGTACCATCGCCAAAGTCGCTAAAGTCGATGAACGGAATAGCTGAATCTGCACTTGGCATTTCTCACAGTTCTGAATGACTGAGTCAAGGATGTAAGCTGACTGATCTTTTGACTGCAAGTCACGGCTGTATTGCTAATTATGAAAGACTAAGATTGCTATCTATATTGCATTATACAATCTCTGTCCGACGATAGTGATATACGTTACTTTCCTCCACTTCTCGCCCACCCATTTTTACCCACTTAACGTTATTTTCATTCAGCTTTGCACAATCACTTATCAGCTGACCCTGTATTGCTATAGTGGGCATTTCGGTTTTAGTGAATTTTAACTGGTTCGGGCTTACTCATATCATTCCAATTGCGCGTATAGTCTTTGGCTGAATTGACTATCATGCGTAGCTTTGTCCCGAAATACAGGAAAGGCGCTTGTACTAATTAAATTACGAGATGACGACTCTTTCCCACATTTGCATTCGGCAATGGGCACACCACTACTAACCTCTTCCCATCCTTTATCCTACTTGTATACTTTCCGATGCCATGATAAGCATTGCCCACTTCAAAATGACCGAACAGATACTTCTGACAGATATAAAGACTGTTTTTTACCTAAAGAGTCAAATCTTTTGCCTCATTCCCTCATTTACGCCCAAAATCACAATTGTATTACGATCACAAGATGACTTCTCCAAAATTGCGAAAGTTAGCGAAAAGATTAGAATGTCCAGTCGATGAAGATGGGGGTTATACTAATGATCGATGGACAAATCGAGATTTAATCCCTATTCCACCTGATAGGCGGACTTATAAAATCTGGAGTTTCTGTATCTATTGGTAAGTTCGCGTAATTCCATAATCGCTTTAAAATATTGACTAATGAAATGCAATTTCGATAGGTTTGTATCTGGAGCTTGTATCAGTGCATACTCGACCGGTTCATCTCTCTTGGCATATGGGCTTACAGCTCAACAATCTATGGCATGTGTGGTCATCGGAGCAGTCATTACTGGACTCTTATCCGTCATTAGTGGGTTCCCGGGTGAGATCCATCACATCGGTTTTACAGTTGTCAGCCGAATGAGTTGGGGTATGAAAGGTAGTTATTTTGTAAGTGTATCTCTTCATCATTCTTACGCGCGATATCACATGCTGATCGGTCATTTTCTTGTAGCCCGTCTGTCTACGAGTATTCACCTCGGTATGGTGGTTCGGTATTCAGAGTTATTGGGGAGGTCAAGCTGTCAACTTGGTACGTGAAGCTGACTTAGTCGACGATTATTGGTACCATCACTGACACATGCATCAATTGTGTAGATGCTCGGAGCAATGTCACCTAGCTGGAAGCATCAGCCTAACAAATTCGCTACTTCGTCTCACATCACGCATCAAGATTTTACCGGAGTAGTTCTTTGGTATTTAGCGTATATCCCTTTAGTCCTCGTTCCTCCCGAGAGATTACAAAGACCCTTCGTTGCGTCTTCCGCTGCATTCGGAGCAACGTTGATCGGTTTATTGGCTTGGGCTGTATCTCATGCAGGTGGAGGTGGACCATTGTTCAAAACGGTCAATACTGCTTCTTCAACCCCTTATTCCATGATGTTAGGTATAACGTCTATCCTAGGTTCTTGGGGTTCGGGAACAATCGGTCAAAGTGATTGGGTACGATATTCTGAAAGAAGATATTATCCTCTCTTATCTCAAATGTTCGCTGCTCCTATGATGATCACCGTATGCGCTTTAATCGGAGTTGTGGTCACCTCAGCATCTTCATCAATATTAGGCGAAATTATTTGGTCTCCCATTAGTTTACTGAGCGCTATTCAAGATTACTATGATTCAAGCTCTGCTGTTCGAGCTGCTGTCTTCTTCGCTGGTCTGGGATGTACTTGTGCACAGCTTTCGATCAACGTCCTTCTCAATTCGGTAGGTCGTAAAATCGGGATTCACATTGGCAATCGCGCTGACTTGGCATGCTCTGCTAGGTATCTACTGGAATGGATATGGCTGGTCTTTGGCCAAGATACTTGAATATCCGACGAGGTGCTTACCTCCTTGCAGCTGTGAGTATAAAGCTCATCCTTGCCTCTGTATGCAATAACGCTCACACATCTCATAGATCGGTATCGCATCAAACCCTTGGCAAATCTTGGCTTCAGCAGCAACCTTCTTATCCGTTATCAGTGGATTGGGGGTATTCATTGCACCCATGACAGGGTAAGCGACGTTTATCCTAATTAAAAGTATCTCAGCTAATATTATGAAATCGTTGTTTAGTATCATGTTAGCGGATTACATTGTTCTTCGAAGATGTAAAGCTAAGATTGAGGATTTATACAACGGTACACCTCAATCAATATATTGGTACAAAAATGGTTTCCATTGGAGAGCTATTGTAGCTTTTGTAATGGGATCTTGGCCATTCTGTCCCGGATTTATAATGATTCTTATTGATCCTACAAGCACTTCTGCATGGGTCAAATTGTTCAATATTAGTTTCTTAGTTGGTTTGAGTATCGGTTTCGTCGTATATTTGACTATTTGTACGATTTCACCTATACCTCATGTCAAAGAAGGATTGAACTACCTCGTGAGTAACTGTCTTCTTGTCAGCTAAGGAGGAATTTGTTAGCTTACGTTGTTTTGCCATTTTAGGATGATGAACGATTCTGCAAAAACGTTACCGGCGAACCGACTACATCGCAAGATGATGAATATAAGAACGATAACGATCGTGATGTCAAAGATGTCGAGATTAGTGCCGTGATTCGAGAAGTCTGATCGTACTTCTAAGTATCACCAAGGTGGATAGAAAGATTGGCGGAGTTGAAGGAAGTCATTCGCTCGTGTGATATTGTGAACATAACATGAGATCTTAGAATGGCGTTCGTTTGTATAGCTTGCGTAGTTGGCAGAATAGTGTAACGCCTACTCTTTTATTTTGCCTGAGACTGGGATTTGAGTCATGTATGATGTCAGTAAAGATTGGTTTTTTACGTATAGTAGTTGTAAATGTTTTGGAAATTTCATGCAGACGTAATAGCTTCTGTTCGGTCAAAAGAACAGTCTCGTTCTAGAGCCTCAGGCTGGTTAACATTAATAGAATGCATTTCCTGTGAGATATAGCGCATTTGTTCAATTCTCTCCGCGAAGTGAATCAAGATGCGATGTGAGTATATCTACACCTTTTAGTTGATGGAGACGAGCTTGACGTCGAATTTGAGGGTGGAGCTACACGAGTAAAGGAGTATGAGCTCAACGCGAAATGTAAGGACACTGAACGAGGCGGGTTGCACTTACTTCTTGGGGATTCCGGGGATTTTTTGACTTCCGTAAGCGAGGTTGGCAGGGATCTATCAGTTTTGTTGCGAATCAGCAAACCACTTTTACTCATGGAATTCAAGCACGGCCAATTGTCTTTTTGGTGAATCTGTGAAACAATGACTTACAGTCAATCGCCTTTCTCCACCAACGGCCATACCAGCTAAACCTTGATCCCACCCTCTAATGACTTCTCCTTTACCCAAAACAAAGGTGAAAGGTTTTCCAGCGGTGTTGGAGTCAAATTTTTTCCCGTTCGTGAGTGTACCGACGTATCTGGAAGATTGAAACGGGTGTTAGCGAGAGAAATCTGAGTATGACGTATACAGCAAAGTATGTGAAGCAGAGATGATCTACTCACCTCATACCCAATCGTTTACCAGTCTTAGCTTCTGGACCTTCTCCAATCTTGACATCTTCGATTATGAGACCGGAATCAAGAGTTCTCTGTAAGTCGTCGCATCAGTTACTGCTTTCCGCTTTATATTTGACTGGTAGAAAGCAAAAAAAAAGTAATGCATGAATATACGGGATGGGAATGACAAATCGGTGGTGATTTTGGGAGATTTCTATATTGTATAAAATGACAGGGGTACATCTATTTTCTCACCTTGGAAGGCACTTTCTTTTGCTCTTTCTTGACAGGAGCAGGAGCAGCAGCTTCAGTCTCGGTCTTAGCCTTCTTAGCCAACTTCTTCTTTTGGTTCTTGCTTAAAGCTTCAGTCTCGGTGGAAGTGGCAGGAGCGGTTTTAGCGGGAGATTCGAGATCATCAGCCTTTCGCTTTTGAGCAGGTTTGGCTTCAGCTGGGGCAGCTACAGCCTTTTTGGGTTTTTCAGCAACGGCGGCAGCTTTCTTAGCTGGCTTTTCAGCAGGGATTTCAGTGATTTTACTAAAAACAAATGACGGGTCAGCCCTGAAAACGGTAATGCTATTTCACAGGAAGAAGAACTCACGCAACGGCCTCTTCCTCTTCGGTGTCAAGCTCAAGATCATCATCGGAACCGTAGATGTCTGAGTAGTCATCTGAGCCGGAAAACTCAGAGTCGTAGTCGGATTCGTCATCTGAAGGGATGTCTGGGAATTGGTCGATGTAGTTACCCAAAAGGTGGACGGCACTGCAAAGGAACACTAGCTGTTAGTAACACTGATACTGAGACAAATACATACTGCTGGACAGCTCACTTTTCACCGGTGGTCTCAAAGATGACTACATCACCCTCAACGAAAGTGAGGTTAACCGTAGCTTGTTCAGTCTATCAAGAAGTAAGGAATCAGCCATCATATCAAATGGTATCGTTGAGAAGAGGACACTCACTCTTCCGGCGGTAAGAGAGGCAATGACATTGGTCTCTTCGATATCAATATCGCTGTCGTCATCATCCTCATCGCTGAAATCTTCATCATCTTCATCATCCTCGCCATCCATATCGGCGTCTTCTACAATGTTCTTGAGCTCCTCTACTGCTTTCTTGGCAGCTTTAGGCTTCTCAGCGACCTCCTCTTCCTCTTCATCTTCTTCGTCATCATCTTCCTCGTCATCAAGGTCCTCGTCGTCAAACTCGGAGTCAAATTCGGAATCGAATTCGGAATCAGATTCCAAAGCGGTGGCAGGGATAGGGTTGTGGGTAACTTTGATGACTGATCTTCCATCGGCAGATTTCAACTCTTCACCGAGAGCTACGTTGGTGATTTGGAAATCTCTTCGAACGAAGAGTGGGTACCTCTCACCGGGGATGAGGGTAAGAGACTATTGAGTTCAAGAATAATGAATTAGCAAAGCTCAAGCATGCAGGAAAGACCCAATACCTACCCAGAGGTTCATTTTGACGGCCATTTTTAGTGTTTTGACAAGATTATAAAATGTAAGAGGATAGTTGTATTGGTTTGAGAGGAGAGAGAAAGAAGTAAAACAAAGGTTGAATATAGCTCGTACAAGGGTAATTTAATATTTTCAAAATATACTCGCTTTCAACTTTTCAACTTTTGACACGTGGGTGGGTGGCAATACCGTGCCTCATAGCGCACGTGGCTCGGAATTACGGCGATATGACTGACAGTGGCAATCGAGTTAGGCAAGTAGCGTGATGACGTCCTGGTAGTCAGAGGATGGATGACATTGACAGCATTGTTGATGATGTTGATATATTCCACTAACAACAGCAATAGAACATAAAGGCAGTGTTTCCCTCTTCGCCCTCCTCTCAACATGGTAAGTAGCAGAGCCCGCTGTATATGTCCAATGCCTTCTCTGCTTACCGCTGACACGTCTTCCCGTTTGAACAGTCAAATACCCTTCGACCATACCTCAATGCCGTCAGAGCGACACTGACAGCAGCCTTGACCCTCGAAAACTTCTCTTCTCAAGTAGTGGAAAGGCATAACAAGCCGGAAGTGGAAGTACAAACATCACCAGAAGCTTTACTTAAACCCTTGATCGTATCTAGAAATGAGAGTGAAAGGGTATTAATTGAACCTTCTGTGAATGCCATAAGATTGTCAATCTCGATAAAACAAGCAGATGAGATTGAGAAGATATTATGTCATAAATTTACTAGATTTATGATGATGAGAGCAGAAGGATTTGTCATTTTAAGGAGGAAACCAATACCTGTGAGTTATTGTCATTGTACTCCCCTAGCTATCGTGAAGTAGCAATGAGATAGCAGGAAGTCGAGAAACCCATTGAGAAGCCGCTGATCCATCTCCTCTTCCTGTATTTCAGGGCTACGATATCTCATTCCTCATCACCAATTTCCACTCCGAATCCATGCTCAAACACAAATTAGTAGATTTCATTATTCAGTTCATGGAGGACGTAGATAAGGAGATCTCAGAGATGAAATTGTCCTTGAATGCTAGAGCGAGAATTGTCGCGGAGAGCTATTTATCGACAGTGAGTGCCTTTTCAACACGAGAATACGACTACAACCTTGCAAACCTTACAAATCTCGCTCGAGTGCGCAAGCCAAGACTGGACGTGATTTCTGGCCATTCCAAGCTCGGGTAATGAGATTGTCTCTGACCTCATCACAATTCTCCTCTGTCGACCTGCATCATCTCTCACTTACCTGTTACTTCTGAATTGAGATTAATGTCCATGCTGACTTGCGAATTGTCAACCGCAGTTCGCATAAAAACATAGAAGTTGTATAGGAGAGCCGACCAACATGTAATTGTATGAAGTTATGAGAATATGACGACGCAGTTTGTAAGATTATCGATAATACCATTGATAGCACTCTGTAGAAAGAAGTCAACGGTAATACCGTATCCAATGAGCATTAGTCATCAGATAGAAGCCTCGTATCTGCGAGCGGTTATGCAAACAGATATCAATACCAGATTTGAGCAATTGATCCTACATGATACAGCGGTATTGTCTCATTAATCTATCAAGGTCGAAGCCAACACGGATTACTTCCTCCTTTCAATCGTTTGAATCATACCTTTACCCAATCTTGAAATTTCAGCAAGTATAGCTTCTTTGTTGATGGTAATAAGAGTGGACTGAGGATTGCAATTTCGAATATATCAGCCTTTCTCTGCAATAGACGTGTCAGCAGAGGTGTTCACTTACCTCTGACTTCACAGGTATCGAGTTATATCCTAAAAACGCCTTTAAATTTCTGGCACCCTCTTTAGCAGGATTCCATATTCCTCCTACTACAACTCCACCGTTATTATCATAAAACCATAATACCGAATCACCGTATAATCTTTTCAAGTCATGTACGAAAGATTCAATAGGGTTGAAATCTATTCGAATTTGTTCAGATGAAGATGACGATTGTAAATTTCGGAATTTCAACTTAGTTTCCCATTCTTCTGGATTGGCTTGAATATTTTGATGATCTTTCGATGTGGCCAATGGAGAGACGTGGAGGAGAATATCGTAGTGTTCAAGCGGTGTTATAAAAAGGGACTGTGAATACTCAATTGTCAGCAAGCAGCAGTCATTAAGTTGGCAGCAGACTTACTTTGACATGCAAATCACCATTCTCAGATTCACTTTTAATCGCAGCCAAAGTGGCTTTAGCTAAAACAGCTACACGACCCGCAATAACTCTGGTAATACCCTTTGTCCATCTGAGACCGCTCTCATCTTCTTCCGTAAATACAACCCAGCCATGTTGATTAGCTATCGAGCTATCCGAAGCTTTCTCCTTGTTCCGAAGATTTTCGAACGATTTCAAGGCATCTTGTTTCATATTTGTAGGGAATTTCAATCTCTTTTCAGATATTGAAGAGTTTTTAACAGATTGAATAGGGACGAATAGTGGTACATTTCTCCAATCCCATTCTGAGAGAAATATGACTGATCTTACAAAACCAGCAGTAGCTGAATTTGGGTTTTGTAAAGACTCTGAATCAAGGTAGATTTTTGCCATAATTAATTCAATGATTTCAATTGGGATATGTGTTGAAAGCATATGAGATGAGAACCATTTTTTCAGGAGACGAGTGGCAGTTGAATAAGAAGGATATTTATGATGAAGTGGTTTGATAGATTGATGATGATTTGTCTTATGATTGAATAAGAACAAATGTTTTTCCAATGCTTGATGTGCTAATTTCTTAGATGGGCGAGGTAAAGAAGTAGCGAAGATAGGTTCATCTTCATACAAAATCCTTTCTAATAGAACCCTTTCCTTTTCATAATAGATCTTCAAACGGAACGATACACCTTGAGGTAATAAGATTTCTAACGATGAGTGGTCGGATATCTCACCAGCAGCAGAATTATGTATATAGTCTTCATCAAACAGTATATTGGTTTTTGATTTAGGAAGTCTTTCTGTCATTATCTTTGACAGCTTGTCGAAAAGAGCTAATTTGACTTTTTGTATAGCAGCTAAATCATCAGGCCATTTAGGAGAAGATTCGAATTGAACAGCGATGTCCACTGGCGGAAAATGATTAATTGTGCTAGTTGTGGATGAAGTTATTCGGTTCAAGTCAAGAGGATGAGGAACATATGTAGATGAATACCGCAACAACTCGGAAGATTCGAAGACGTTCAAGATTGAAAGGGGTAACTCGGAGTCAATATCTTTCAGTATCTTGTATAACTCCTCGTAGCCTTGTATAACCGGTCTAAAGCCTTGTTTCTCGCTTCCGGGAACACAAATTGCCTTTCTAACACTTTCTGGTATTTGGATGATTTTTGACCATTCTATGTTGGATGAAATACAATGTATACTTTCTTCCGAGATACCGAAATGTTTCCCCAGAAGATATTTGACAATTTTACCAGGGATTAAGATCGCTTCCTCCGGTCTTGTGATATCCCATACTACGGATTCAGATATGCTTCCATCTTTGAACCTTCTCAGTTCAGCTTTCTCGCCCCATAATTGACGGAATCGCTCAGCCGCAGCGCTTTGAGATGTTTCGGATGAAGGGCCAATATCGATGACTCGAGTGGCATGTTCAGGGTTATACACGATACCGATGTCCAGCGTATTTTGGGTTAATCGGGATGGAGTGATGTGTACAAGGGAAGCACGATCTGACAATCCTCGTCGAAGGATATTTGCGAAAGACTGAGTGGCAAGATCTGTATGAGAAGGGTTTTCGGGGTTAGGTTCCAGTTGAACATTTGTGATGCCGACTCTAAAGATCGCGCATCAGCTTAGCTTATAACGGATCGAACAATAGGCTGGAGACCTACTTTATACAATCATCGAAGATCTCTGCACCCAAATTTCTATCTCTTAAGAAAGTCTCTGCAAACAAATCACCACTCTCATCTTCGAGCATTGCCAAAGTCTCTCTAGCATGGTATCTCAGAATCTGTAAATCACCTTTCTCCCATCCTGCAAAGATATTGACCTTTCCAGTTGGGTCCACGAAGACATCCTGGAATGAGTTGATAAAGTCCGATTGAGGGATAGCATCTTCGTTTACGGTTTTGATAAAAACAGGGGTTTGATCAAAATCAGTTTGAGCTATATAGCGTGATATATCACAGATTAGTCGTTGACCGAGGTATATCAGGTAACAATGATTGCGCTACTCACCCAGGAATTCCCACGCAGCTCTAAGAGCACCCCAGTGGCCAAGACCTTTGCCGACCCCTCTTACTTTCTTAATTCTTTCTCGAACGCCACCCCCTCCGCCGACTTGGCCACCGTCTACAACCCAGCCAAGGAGCATGCTTGCGAACCATCCAGATCCGCCTCTCTCGCGCCTGATACCCCGTCTAGTGGCCCATATACGCCAAGTAGCGAGGAAGGAGTCTACAGTACGTTCGGGAGAAAGCACTTGAGATAGTCTATGCAGATGAAGTAGATTCGACTTTTGAAGTGTGTCATTTAAGATTGAGCTAGAGTATAGTGGTGTAGGGATGTCGGAGCGCAGAAGAGATTTTGTGGGCGATAAAGAGGAAAGAGGGAACACATCGGGTAGAATTGAGGCATGTATACGGATATCCAAGCGGTGCTTGAGGCCTTGTTCTGACGAATGAGGCGATCATTAGCCTATATACTATCATCAATACGGTCATGGGAAATCTTTTAATTCACCTTTACCAACCTGAATTTTGATGATCGGTCTTCTAGCATCTCCCATAGAGTTCTCCCACGACAGTTGTGCGCCGCTCACAGGTCCATCTTTTTTAGACAGCTTCTGGACCTCGGAGTAGATGATAGCAAGGTAGTGCGATCTCTTGTGGAAATACCGATAGTCCATCCTGTCTTTTGCGCTAAACAGGGCCTATATAAAGCGGGTGTCAGTCAAAAGCATGAAAAGCATGTGATTGTGGAGCTTACAGAAGGCATGACCACTACCAAGTCTATGTTTCCACCTTCATTCTTCCCCTTTCTATAACCGCCTACTACACTCCAACTTCCAGCCACGATGATCTCATGAGGTTTTTCCCATCCCAGCTTCCATTGAACCTCGTTTTTAATCGGATCCCACTGGTCTCCCCCTACGAAAGGTATCTTTGTTCCGTTCCCGATCCTCTTTGACGCCTTTGTAGGTGGAACAGCAGGTAAAGCAGGTAAAGACAGAATATGAGAGTGAATGGTGGATAGAAGAGTTTTGAGAGTCGGTGCAGGTGTTGTAGGAAGCAACGTAGATTGTAGTAAGGCTGAAAGTTGTAATGAGAACGTGGTGCCCCCTGACTCTTCAGCACTTCGCATGGCTTCCATCTCATCTAGAGTTGGAGCTTTATACAAATGCTTGTTGTTATTCTGCGGACGGGACGGTCCAGCTGAAATCTCTTCGGCATTGTCTTCGTCTTCATCGTCCTCTTCATCTTGTTCAGAGGAATCACCATCCGTATCTTGACGATCGATCATAGGATCTTCGTAGACTCCTCCCGCATCCTCTTCATCGTTACCTGAGCCGTTTTCTAGGTCTTCGAATCCATTGTCGAGGTCGGAAGGTGAAGGTGAAGGTGACTGAGGAGCTCTCTGCGGCAGAACGAGCTCTTGATCAGCTCTAGTAGTGTGAGCCAAGCCAATATGTGATCTTACCTTTTTAGGGACTACTTTTGAAGTAGATGCCTTCCTCTTGAGCGACCTGTTCGTTGACATCTTCGCGATTTTAGTTAAGCGCGTATTGTCACTACCAATGAAAGAAGAAGAGATAATCTGCAGATGTTCCAAAAGAATTATGACTTTTTGGAAAAAACAAAAAAATATCTCAACTGGGCCCCCGCAAAATTCAATTTCAACCGAAAAACAAGAAACATCTTCAAAACTCATATCTTTACTCAATTCTCTATATGACTTATCTCATGATTCAACACCCTTAGAATGGCTTCTTTTCTACTCGGTATTCCAAATTCACTGCCAGATGATCTCAAAAGTCCGGATTCAAAAAAGAAGAAGATACCTATAGTCGCTGTATATGTCGCTGGAGCTGCTGTAAGTCTGATGTTCACCTGAAACCCGCTCTCATGGATTTTCGATTGTCACACATACAAACGCCCAACGAATTGATACTCTGTCCTCGTCATCTTCACCTTATCCGGTGTCTTGCTGATGGCTTGTCCATACTTAGTTCGCGATAACAACAGGCTTGACTGTTCTTATAATACCTTACGTTAGACAGGCAGCTAAATTACAAAATCGGATACAATTCCTATCGCATCGTAGTCAAGCTGTTCTCGATGCTCGTCTGAGGATACCGAGAGCCGCTCTACCAGCCTTATCTTCTAATCACCCGTCTCAATCACACACATCAGCGAGATCATCTTCAAATCCCCCACCCTCATTCAGCTCGATTCAGTCCACCCCTATCTCAATATCGGAGACGAACACATCTAATCATCAAGCTGAAGATCCAAGTCTACTGCAGTCGAGATCGTTCAACGCTTCAGAAGAGAAGTCTTTGTATGGGGGATCTCTGACCCCCGAAGATGGGGAAGCAGGTAGTCATGAGCCGGTATCTGGGCTATTAGGATTTCAAGCTTTGACAATAGCGACAGCCCTGGTTTTCGGCAGTGCAGGATTAGGGGCATTTGTGGTCGCCAAGTTGATGGGAGTAAAGGATGTGAGCTTCTCCATATTCTCTGCCCAAATCCTTCTCTTGTCGCTGTTCTGTTGAATACCGCTTCTAGAGGCTGATCGTAATCACAATCCTGCTTAGATGACCGAGTTCAGCTCGAAGATGAGAGAATCGTTGAATCTTTCAATGCCTTCACTTATATCAAGTGTAAATCAGCCTGGTAGAAGTGTGGATGGCTTTGATGGCCAAGCGATAGATGAATGGGTGGCAAAATTGGAAAAGGAAGACGAGGAAAACGAAGGTAGATCGGTTTGACTACCAAAGCATAAACATAGGACCATGAACGATTCGAAAACCCATTTGTAAGATTAAATCATCGTCACAACAATGCAAAGCACAGTCACATAACCAATGCATCATCAGGCATTCTATGTCTACTGCTGGCACGTATAATGATGTCCCATTGGAGAGTAAATCAGGTCTATTCTGCGGCAGACGGGATTTGAGCACGTCAAGCAGAATCATGGACAAAGGAGGTCATCAAAGCGGAGCAAGTATGACCTTCGCTATGCATACAAGGTCGCCCTTTGATTGAAAGGCTAGAATACGAGTGATTATATCGATTTGGCAATCTGTCGATTTGCTGATGATCAACCCTACCCCACTCAGTCTGCACGCTGCTCGAGGAACAAGTCAATCCACGTCCTTACATATGTTCCTTACCTTGCTTGGCGTTACTCTGATCATCCGCACTAAGGCGTCGTTCTAGAAATTGAATGAGGTAAAGTACAGAATGTTCCTCTCACATGCTCGGGCCACCTTGCCCTGTCAATCTTTGTTTCGTAATTCGGGCCGCTGTTTCACATGATTTGTTTGCTATGACATATGGATATGTTCCTTTGTTTCATCCTGCTCAATCACTTGTGTGGCTTGCAAGGTCCACGTCAATGCGCTCCGAGATGTGTCATCCCAAGTTTTAACTTCAAGTTCAGTCGAACGGACCAATCTCATCGGAATTAAAGAGTCACCATGGTTACCAAATAAAGGAAACACAATCAATACAACTTACTCACCTTATTGTCCTGATCCTTTGAGTGACATAATTACCGTTTCGTCCTATCGAAATGACTCAATCTCGAGGAACAGGGGGGTCCGCTGAGACTGCGGATTACCCAATCAAACAATTTCCTCTTCGAAAACGACCCATCCGATGTTTCGATATCTCGGAGGCTCTATACCAATTTATCACACTGGTGGAGAACGGAGTGAAATTGAAGTGATACAAAGTGCCTAAAATGCCAAGTGAAAGAAATACATCAACGTTTGAAGGGGGTATCGTGACAATACCGCTTTGATCAATCAATCTCCATCACTGTACACTGTAAGATGTCCTTTTGTTCTGAGAAGCAAGATTGTCTAGATCAAAAACAGTGAGGCCAAAAAAAGTATAATATTCATCTGAGTTTTAAGAAATTGAGACATCTCTTTTCTTCTTCATTCCTAACTCTTCAAGCGATAGTAGTGGATTGATTTCACAAATACTATTCCTGTGGCCTTTTTCATTCGTTTTCCATTGACCAGATACATCCGTTCATTCAAGCTTATCTGTCTACATCACTTCACTCTTCTGTCAACAGCTTGTCAAGAAAACAGTACCAAGATGTTATCTGACGTGAGTGGTGATGTCTGATAGAATGTGAGATTGTGTGAATAGAATGCTGAGGCTGTTGACGATCATAGGCCATCACCGTCACCCTTCTCTCCTTGCTCGCGGCCGGTACAACTTTGGTCAACGCTCACGGTCATATCGCGAAGTGGACTGTAGGAGGCCAAGATCATAATGGATTCGATCCTTCAAACCCTCAGAATGGGGGCCCAACTGCCGAGAGGCCTACTGATAATTCAGACCAAGGTAAATCTGATAGACACTTCCATGCAGATACTAGCTGATCGCAACATCAGGTTACGCTGACTACACCAGCGCCACTGTGGCTTGTGGTGGTACTTCTGCTGGTTCAGGCTTGGAGACTTGGGATGTCAACGCGGGAGACTCTGTTACCGCTCATTGGAACACCTGGTTAGTCCGTTGAGTCTGTTGGGTTGATCGGAAGGCTGATATGTTTTTGAATTAGGCCTGAGTCACATAAAGGTATGTATGGAATCTGAGCAAATATGCGTTTGGCGCTAACAAATCGTGTCACAGGTCCTGTTACCGAGTATATGGCTGCCTGTCCTGCCAGTGAGTCTCGGAAACAATCCATTGGGAGTTAGATTCCTTTCCGATCCGCCAGGCTAATGATTATTCTTCAGGTGGCTGTGATGGCGTTGATGCAGCTTCGCTCACATGGTTCAAGATTCAGGAAGACAGCTTTGATGGCACGTCATGGCCTTCCGACACCATCGCTTCAACACTTGACTGGACGTTCAAGATTCCAACCGACCTCGCTTCCGGTCCATACTTGGTTCGACATGACATCTTAGCTATGCATACTACTGGTGGACCTCAAGTCTATCCAGTATGTTTCCAAGCCAACCTTATTTCTTCCGGATCGGTCGTTCCGACTGTAACGACTACCTTCCCAGCCGCTTACAATATCAACGACGACTTCAAGACTTGGAATATTTACAACAACGACAACACTCAATTCGTTCCACCTGGTCCTGCGGTATACAACGGTGCCAGCTCTGGCTCCCCTCCTGCTTCCTCTGCCTCTCCCTCAACTTCCGCATCTTCCTCTGCTCCAGCTGGATCGTCTGCTGCCATGACTTCCGCCTACGATGCTTCTTCGACCTCGGCCGCAGGGTCCGCAAGTTCTGCTGTCGCAACAGAAAGTGCCTCGGCTAGCGCATCCGCTTCAGAGCCAGCTGGAAGTTCCGAAGTTTCCGTTTCGTCCTCCTCCGCATCGTCTCCTATTGCTTCGGCATCTTCTGCCACCTCTGCTTTGGCTTCTTCTGCTCCCGCCGGATCTTCTGCTACTGTCTCGGCTACCTCGTGAGTATAATTACCATACTTGATAATCAGGGGATACACTGACCCAGCTTCGTCACAGCTCTGCCTCCGCTCCTTCTTCTACCGCTACTACCCCTGGATCAGCTGAGATGGGTGGTGCTGTCCCTCCTGTATCCCGTGAGTACCCGATTCGTTGTTGATAAGCACGCGAAGCGGATACTGATATGTCAATGTAGAAAACGGAAACAGATGGGAAACTCTCGGGGGTAGCTACAATGACGAACACAGTGCTGTTGTCGCTGCTTGCATGGAACAGATGGTAAGTTTTCTCTTTTGCTTGTGTGAAAATTCTTCATCTGACCGTTTCGCCTCTCCGAAGAATCGATGCAAGAGCTGGGCCAACTCTTTGCCCAACTCTGAGGTATCTGTGAGTAGCCTTCCTACTGTCAACAAGCGGAGCTGATGATTTTTTTTAAACAGGCTTCGCTCAGCGCTTGCGATACTCAAGAAACCACTTGCGAATCTTCCGGCGCTTCAGCCAAGCGAGCTATCGTCTTGAACAGATACGGCAAGAAGGGTTTCAGACTGTTCTAAGTACTTCTGTCGCTGACCTGGCATCACTATATCGTCTCACGATCACGTCAGTGGTCCACTTGTGCACAAATCATGTTGATTAATCCTTTGTCCATATCCTTCGATACCTTTATGATTTTTTCTTTCAAATAGATTCGTAGATCGTTTCTATGCACGTCATGCACCGTACTATACTATCGTAATAGTCTCCAGCAGTCCCTGTTGCTACCATGGGATGATACCATCCTGCGAAATGAATTTCTCAATATCCGCATCCCTTTCACCGTCTATCACTTTCTTGATGAACCTTCCTCCAATAATAGGCTCTTGTGCACCCTTTTCTAATAACACCGCTTTATCTAACCCACCTAAGCCAGTAGCTAAGAATCCAGGATCTATTATATGTATTTTGACATTGTCATTTCGCAAGGTTCTAGCCTATTCCAGAATCATCATATTCATGGCTGTCTTACTTGTTCGGTAAGTCCTTGTATCGAAAATAGGTTCTTTCGGCCATCCAGCGGGCGGAGATTTATTGACAGGGACATGGGGATTAGAATGATCTCCCAAGGATGCAATACCACTTGACAGGAATATTAAGCGACGAGTCTTCGATTGGAGTAACAAATCGGCAAATGCATCGGTGAACAAGTGGGTATTGACTACGTTGGTGGAGAAAGCATTGATGAATCCTTGACGAACGGTCAACTTGCCTTTGGCAACTTCGAAGTCGAGGTTCACACCTGTTTGAATCAATCGTTTGTGAGTGGTGCAGCTTGTTGACCTGTCAAACTGAATGAAAGTGTGGCCATATGCTCACCAGCATTGTTGATCAGCACATCGACCTTTCCAAATTCTTTCTCTACTTCTTCATGCAGCTTCTTGATACTCTCATCGCTATCTATGTCCAGTTCCTTAGGGATGACTTTGCTACCGTTCGAGAATGCTAGTGCGAAATTGCGATCCGCTTGGAGTGTCTCAGAAGCCTTGGCAGATCTATTAAGGGACCGAGAAGTGATGATGATTGTGCAAGGTTCACTTGGCGATGTCAAGATTGCTTGGGTAGTTGCGAATCCTATACCGGTGTTCCCGCCTGTGATGAGGATGACGAGGTTATCAGTAGAGGATGACATATGTTGTCTTGTACTGTAAAGCAATCTGACAGTATTCAAGAAATCACTTGGTGAGATCACGGATTATTCATGTTTTGATCACATTGATCACTATTATTTATACCTTTCTACGTTGATGACGTGTGACCATGAGCGATGAAGATAGTCACCGAGGTCCGGGGTGGAGGATCGACCAGATTACTCTTAATCGATCACTTATTCGCCGAAGGTCATCCCACGCGTCTATCAATACCTCCCAATGACTTATCGGTTCAACATGGATAACCATCCTAATACCACGTAATACTGGCGGTGAGCAAGAGAAGGCGCGTCAAAAAAGTGACGAATCGACGAGAAGTATCGTGGGAAACAACATTTCCGCTAGGGTTATCTATTGACACATGTCTACATCATCGAGCGGGAATGCCACAAGTAAGATAAGCTCTCATTTCTGTTTTGGCCTTCCCTGTGATATGACTCACTAAGCAGAATAGTACGACTGATATGCCGATGTGGAAACGAGAAAAGTTTGCGACTCGACGAGATATCAGCGAACGCTTCGATAGCCTGTCTTCCGTCATCAAAAAAGCGAAAAAGCCATTGTGTACCTTACTTGGCGAAACGCGGGATTCAAATTTCGTTAACAGGTTGCGCATCGCGACGTATGTTTACACACAGCCCTGTGTCAACCACATATAAGATATCTCGCTTAATGCATTCTACGAGTTCGTTCTGAATCCCACTCTCCTGCCAGCTTCCCATATCTCGTATCCGCCAGATATGTTGACTCTAGCAACACTTTTCACCTTCGCGCTATCGTTGTTAGCTGTCTTTGAAACAGCTTCCGCGGATGGGCAGTCCTATCCCTCTTTTCATTACAATTCTGATTACCTGTTTACAATCACCTATGCATTCGGAGGAGCTTCACCTATCATCAGAACCGGTGGTCTAGCTCAAAACCGTGAGTTCAGAGGAACCGCTCAAATGCACTCTACATGTGAAGTTTATGCTAATAAACAGTCGCTCAGTCAATACATTTGTTGGTGCAAGTATACAAGGACCAGCCTTAAATGGGTATATCAGTCGAGGAATCCTTACCAATAACTTCGTTCCTTTTGGTGACAAAGCCATAGTCATCGAAGAGGCAACATGGTATGGATATTTCTACAATGGTGATAAAGGCAATGGAACCTTGATAGCTAGAACTTCCGGCTTAGTGGACTATGATGCATATGAACAGCAACGAGTGGTAAGCAATAACCATATCAAAGATAATCTGAATGGCTCTGAGAGTTTGAGTTCAGGTCCTCACAGTCGATCAAGGGGATTACGATTATCTGCAATACATATTTATTCTATGCGGATCAATCGATTTCAATCTTCGAACAGCGTCCGCGAAGCAGGATTGCTTCAGAGTGTATTACGGCAACAAAGTCGTTCTTCCACCTATCTTCGGGTGAAAGATTTGACTCGATGACGAATGGCAGAAGTGGTGGGAGCGAAGTAGGACGTAGACTCACATGTCTGGACAGATGAATACGGGACCCGTAAAGACGATGCTGAGACCCTTTCATAAGTGATGTTTGCTTTGTACTTTGTTATATGTGGGTAAACGGTGACAAATAGAGATAATGGAATGCATTGGCGGCGCAAGGACTACCTTACTCGGTACAAACCGATTACCGAACGCAGCAGACAAAGATACTATTATTCCAGATTCAATGCAGCAAGCATGCATGAATCCGAATACATTGTTAGATCCTAACGAGTGGCTCTGAAGATGTAGACCTGGTAAATCTTTGTCACGCGATTACCATGAATGGATCAGATCGCATGAACCTGAGCTTTCGCTTAAAAATTGTCGCCAAGGGAATTCAAACCTCGGTTAGAAAAGTCTAATTCCTGCAAAAATCAGTCTCTTCTCGCAAAGACAGACCTCTGAAATGCCAAAACCTCATAGACCATGTGCTTCATGTGTCACACACAGCGAATGGCCCCGGATAATATGTCAGCTCGTAGCGAGATTTACCGGCAGGAGGTCAATCGAATCGAAATGAAAACGAAAAAAAAGTTAAGCTCCGTGAGATCATGAGAGAAGACGTCTTTATGATCCGACCGAATTCGACAGTATAACGCATCGACTAGCTTTAGCACATACGTACAAGATCACCGCAGATGAGCGACATCCACACAACCCATTCGGCAGACAGGGACTCTTACTCCTTGGCAGATCGTGCGGAGGTGGGGAAATTATCTGATCCGGAAGTAGGCAAACCAGCCTTAGGAAATGGTACAGTGGTGGATGCGGTATGGGGAAACATAGAAGGAGATGGTCCTAATTATAGGTCTCTGTCATGGTAAGTCTGCGTCTGACCGGACATAGCTGATACGGATAAGGATCAAAGCAACCGTTTTACAACTGAAAACTCAGGTGGGACTGGGTATCCTTGGATTGGTGAGCATCGTTTTTAGGTGTTATACATGTATTTGAATATACTCAATGTATCTTCGTCACTTAGCCTGCCGCTTTCAACATACTGGGCTTGGTTCCGGGTATTATAGTCATCGTTGCCGTCGCTTTGATAGTTGGTTGTGAGTACTCAAAAAGCGATCTGAATTTCAAACAGCTGACAGATTTTGCAGGGTCCGACTATGTTGTCGGTATCTTTAAGCTGAACCACCCGGAGGTGTATACGGTAGCTGAGTGAGAGACTTCATCCGGGCTGCCTGATATACCAGCTGATATTCACGACCTCTCAGCGTTGGGTACATGCTGTTTGGAGTCTGGGGACGAGAGATTCTTGGATTTGCATTCTGGGTGAGTTTCATCTGCAACTGGGCTGTGTCTCAGGACTGATCTTCCTGTAGCTCCAAATCGTCGCTGTAACAGGTGCAAGCTTCCTATCCATGTCTGTCGCCTTCAACACCATCACAGAACATGCCACCTGTACGGTAGTCTGGGCCATTCTTGCTATGGTAATCATCGCATCACTCGCCTCGATACAGACTCTCTCTCGCATATCCTGGCTTGGGTGGATAGGCTTAGCAAGCATCATGTCCTCGGTGATTACTCTTATGGTCGCATTAGGAGCAGCCGACAAGCCTAGTTTGGCACCTGCTACAGGAGACTGGGCTATAGAGACAACCATTGCGGCTTCTCCATCCTTCATCGATGCTATCAACGCTGTCTGTATCATCATTTTCTCTTATGCGGGAACGCCAAATTACTTTAGCATCGTTGGAGAAATGAGGGAACCAAAGGATTTCACAAAAAGTGTTATAGTCGGACAGACCTTGATGACAACAGTCTACCTGGTGAGCATTTCGAACCGAATATCCCAACCAGATCAGCTAATTATGCGATTGTCAGATCGTCGCTTCAGTTGTATATCACTACGCAGGTCAATACATCGCTTCGCCGGCCCTAGGTACAGCAGGTAGTACCATCAAAAAGGTAAAGTCTTTCGTACTTAGCTGGGATATCACTGACCAGCTGGGTTAGGTCTGCTATGGTCTAGCTCTACCTGGTTTAGCCGTGGGAGGGTTGATTCTGGTCCACACCGCTGCTAAATACGGTCAGTCTTGAGGTTTACTTGGTCCGACTTTGCTGATGGAAAACGTAGTGTTCGTCCGAGTCCTGAGAAAATCCACCCACTTGTCAAAGAACACCCCTGTTCATTATCTCGTCTGGTAGTGAGTACAGCCCTGCTTCAGCTAAATAGTCTTTATATTGACCCTTCGCAGTGCATGTATCGCCGTCACTTCTATTCTTGCATTCATCATCGCCGAAGCTATTCCAGTCTTCAATGATCTGCTCAGTCTGATCGGAGCGCTTCTGGGTACCCTTATCTGCATGTGAGTTGCGTTGTCTCGTTGCGAGTCAATACTGACGTTATCCTCCTAGCCAAACCGAGACTTACATGTGGGTCTGGGACAATTGGCGAGCTCCAAATCGAGGTTCTACCAAATGGTACTGCTTAATAGTCATGAACGTTATCTTCCATTTCATCGGATGGTTTATCTTAGTCGCTGGTACTTATGCTTCTATCGTCACCATAAATAATGATTCGAAGAACGGAATTCTGTCAAAGTACGTCACGCGGTCAGGTGAGGAATTTCGTATACTGACGTTAGTTGCCTTTGTAGACCTTTCAGCTGCGCTGACAATAGTGGAGGTTCGTAAAATTCGTAACGTGTATATTGTCATTAAGCATGGAAATATTTGACAGTTGGGGTATGTGCGGATGTTCCGATCGGGAACAGAGTGGCATAAACTGCAGATACGTTGGTCAGATATGAGTCATTCCCAGGGGTGTAAGTTGGAGTAATCCTTCTTATTACGGGAGGCGGGCGATTTTCAATTTATCAGATAGCGACTTGAGCGGTTGGAAAATCTCCTGTCGGTCGTAACATCATTCATAGCGAGACCACCGCAGTCAGTCGGGTCCGATGACTGTTGGAGGTATGTCATATTTGACTATATTTGAACAAGCTTGACCGCTGAAAAGCGGAAAAATTTGATTGTGTCCGATTGCGAAGATTTATTTCCAACCCCTTCCTTGGCCTTTTTTCCAGTTCCTGGTCTCATTCTCGAAAGTCTGGGTCTCAGTACTGATGTAAATGAAAGTGACCATATAAGATGTTTTTTTGGCAGGCCAAATTTTAACCCTTTATTTCCATAGCCCTGAATTAACGCCACTAACTCTTCGGTTAAGCTCGGAAGACATATATTCGCGTTATCAGATATCAAAATTTTTAGCTCGTACACAGCTTAAACACCATGTTAACCGCCATGGGCGGTCTGACAAACCTTTTCTTTGAACCAAACTTTCCCAAATCTCAAGCTTTCGAAGCGTTGACAGCGTTGGAGCAGTCCTTGTTTTCGTAACCACATCTTCTCTACGGCCGTGTCTTCTCAGTATGAAAAGAATTTTGGTACCAAGAGAGAGGAGGGATTCTCGCCATATAAATAGTAATCGACAAATCTTTCCAATTTCGATAAGGTTGCGAACTCAACAAAACAGCTTTCGGATTAATCGCTCACCATGAAGGTAGATCAACAACTCAACCTCACTCAGACGGCTTTGACGAACAATGAAGAGACCGAAGGGGAAAAGGTTCTGCCAGGTCCAGAGTCAGATCGTCAACACAAGTCCTCACCTGAGCCAGATGCTCAAGCCTTGCCGCACTTATCATCTAGTGGTGCGCAAAAAGAGGGCAGCTTAGCGGATACCGAAGAGTTACAAGATGGTGTCAGAAACGCTGAGGCCCTTGCCAAGACGTGGAATAAGTCCTCGCTGGTGACAGTCTATGCTTTGTAAGTGCAAGCGTGCAGTACTGAGATCATGCCCACTGACAGTTTTACAGCTTCTGGCTCACATACGCAGTCAACGCCTTTCAAAGTTCCATTACCGGAAATTTGTCCCCTTTCATTACTTCCGGCTTCCAATCGCACTCTCTCATCCCCACTATCGGTATCGTGTCCAATATCATGAGTGCCGCTGCGTATATGATCTTAGCAAAGGTTCTGAATTTGTGGGATAGAAGTTACGGATACCTTGGAATGACTGTCATAGCTACTATCGGTCTCATCCTCTCGGCTGTTTGTAAGAATATCTACACTTATTGTGCTGCTCAGGTCAGTCCACTGCTATCATAAGTCAGTTCCATCAGCTAAAACAGATATATAGTGCTTCTACTCCGTCGGTTTCATTGGTATGATTTTTGCTGTCGACGTCTTCACCGCGGACACCTCGACACTGAAGAACCGAGGTGTGGCTTATGCCTTCACGGCTTCACCTTGGATCATCGTTGCATACGCTGGACCGAAGATCTCAGAGCGATTCTATGAAAACAACTGGCGATGGGCTTATGGTTGTTTCGCTATCATCCTACCTTTCGTCGCCCTCCCCTTCTTCATCTTCATGCAAATGCAGAAAAGAAAAGCTATCAACGCCGGAGAGATTGTATCCAGCAAATCGACAAGAAACTGGAAGGAGTCTTTGTGGCATTACGCTGTTGAGTTTGACGGTGAGTCTTTTTATGCATGGGTGTAGCTTGAGCGCGTGTTAACATACTTCATAGTCTTGGGCGTTTTCCTCATTTGTGCCGGTCTCTCCCTCTTCCTTCTTCCATTCACCATTGCTCAATCCGCCGAGAACTCTTGGAGGGAAGGATATATCATCGCCATGTTGGTCATTGGATTTGTTCTACTGGTCTCCTTCGGTTTCGTCGAACGATACATTTCCCCTAAACCTTTCATTGCCTTCCACTTGTTAGCCAATCGGACTGTACTTGGTGCTTGCATGCTCAATGTCAGTTGGCAAATCGCCTATTACTGCTGGTACAGTTACTTCACCAGCTTCTTGCAAGTTGTTTTCGACATCTCAATAGCAAGAGCAGGTTACATCTCATCGATATATGACGTCGTTGCGGGAGTTTGGCTGTTCCCCGTTGGATACTTGGTTAGAAGAACTGGATATTTCAAGTGGCTTCTTTACATTGGTGTACCTGTTTACATCTTAGGTGAAGGATTGATGATATACTGCAGAAAACCCGGTCAACCTCTGGGTCTGATTGTGTTTACCCAAATTCTCATCGCCTGGGCTGGATCTTCATTCACATTGGTAGAACAGATTGCTGTCCTTGCAGCGGGTAGTCACAACGATGCTGCTGGTATGTTGGCCTTGTTGGGAATGTTCGGATACTTTGCCGGTGCCATCGGCAACTCGATCTCTGGCGCTATCTGGACCAACACTCTTCCATCTGCTCTTCAACAGTTCCTTCCGGCAGAAACTTTGGATCAATGGGAAGATATCTACGAAAGTCTCGATCTTCAATTAAGTTTTCCTATGGGTGACCCTACCAGAACTGCCATCAATGAGGCTTACGCTGAAGCTCAAAGACGGATGTTGATCGCTGGTACCTCCATCATGGCTTTGGCTCTTTTCTGTGTCATAGCTATCAAAAACATTAAAGTCTCGGAGATCGAGCAAGTCAAGGGAGTGGTATTTTAACCGCAATTCTTTTTTTCGATACATACCCTTACATATATAATTATCATATTTACATATCTATGCAATCTTTCAATTTGCAAAGGCCGGAGCGACGGCATATGTCGTCTCTTTGTCAATGTCATGCGCAGCGGGTTACTATGAGATAAGAAGACTTGGTAAAATAGCGTGCGGTGAGAGATTGCAGGTAAGGTACGAATCAATTTTGCCCTGTATTTCTGCGTCTTTTACCTTTTTCATTACGACTTCCAATTCCGTCAAATCTTGTATACAAATCCTTATCAGATAAACAATCTCTCTGCTCGCCTCATCGCCGGCCGGCCTCACGTTCACGAGTGGATACCTCATTGATGTAAATAGAACGTATGAAAAACGCAGTTCGATGAAACATCGGCATACCAACCATTTAATTCTCCAGTTCGTCTCCAACCGCTTGCGCAGCCGATGCCTTCTGCATCCACCTCTTCATTCGCGCCAGCAGGCTCTTCAAGCCCCAGCGATACTCCCCCAACGGGCAAGAACCAAAGGAAGCGGTCTGGATGCCTGACTTGTAGGCTGAGGAAGAAGGTGTGTACCGTTTCCCTATAACTCCTAAGTCATCACTCATAGACCTTGCGATCCCTCAGAAATGCGACGAGGGCAAACCAAATTGTGGAGCTTGTAAAAGATTAGGTTTAGACTGTATGGGATATGAGACGAAGAGACCTGATTGGATGAATAAGAAGGATAGAGTCAAGGATGTAACCAGCCAAATGTGAGTCTCCGGCTATGAATACTGGATTATCGGGTATTGAAGCGCCCCTACAGTAAACAGACTGTTACCGAGACTAGATCAGCCAAGATGAGGTCTCATTGGGCAGCAAGAGCAGCATCTGTATCCGGAAAAGATGAGGAGGGCTTGGATGTGAGTCCTACTAGACTGAGGTCGTTCGCTATGGAGTCCTGAGTACCCACCGTTCTTTCATAGACGTTAAGCCGAGAGGGGAGCGTTGAATACGATAACCAAGCGAGTAGCCTCCCGAATAAGCCAATAATGACAGACGCTCTGCCCTCTCAACCATCCCCGAAAGTCTCTTGCGATCCTGCATCGCTAGTCACAGAAGCATCGTTTCTCTCTCAACAATATTCATATAGCGGAGGACCAATACGCAGTGGATACCATTCTCAGTATAACCACCTGCCCTCTTCAACAGCGACTTTACCGTCTATAGAAACACCTCTAGAACCTTATGTGCCCGATTCTGCAATATCCTCACCTTTGATCGATCCCGATATCCTCACACTTCTTGGTCTCGTTCCCCCTTCGAAACCTTCCGCACTACAACCAGACCTTCATTTCCCCCTTTGCCCACAACTGCCCAACACCTTGTGGTTCCCATATCCCAGCGCATTTGAGACCATAGACGGTACACAAGATATGCGATACTTTCATCATTACCTCACCGTTATTCTTCCTTTGCAATACCGTTTTGACAATCAGCCGATGTCCGACCTCGTTGCTCCAGTCGCCCTTCAGAATCCAAGAGTTCTGCAAGCACTCTCAGCAATCGCCGCACTTCACATGTCTCACAAGAAACGCCCCCAGGCTGTACCAAAGGGAGACATTCCGTGGGAATATTCACATTTGTATCCCAATACGGATGACGTCTTTGCTAGAAACATCATACAATCCACTGTCAGAGAGCTCAAATCAATACCCGCGGCGGAACTTGGAACAGACGGTTCCATTCTCGCCGCCCTCTCTGCAAACAGCTTTAACCTGTTCGATGGAGGAGAAAATAAAAGCTGGACAGAGACTGCAGATCTGTGTAGAAGGTGTTTAGCAGCGGTGCTCAATGGGGTGGGAGGAATCGGACCAAATGGTTCTAGGTGAGCATCTTTCTTATGAGATATCAGGGCGAAATTGGACTAAAGTACTGAAGGAACTGCAGAGCACAGATCGACATCTCAGCTTTAATGGAGCGACTGGGCCATCTTGTCTCTCCTCTGATGTGGGTCGACATTCTCGTATCGGTCACTCAGAACCGGGCGTCACAGTATTTGCCCATCTATCGAGTCTTCCTACTCGACAGATATCGTAATCAAAGCAAGGTGTCCAAGCTATTGAGGGAAACGGTCATGGGGTGCGATAATACGACTGTGAGTTCTGAGAGCTCGCCAGAGCATTCAAGGTGGAGACTGATGGTCATCTTGGTATAGCGTCTTGCACTAGCTGAGACCGTAGGCCTATCGGAGTGGAAGGAGAAAGCAATTAGATCGGGAACTTTGTCTCATCGAGGCTTAGTCGAAAGGGCAGACTCAATCGAGAGGTTGTTAGGCGAGCGGAAATGGAGAGAGGAGCACTTGTTTGAACCAAATGACCCTTCCACGGTTCAGCGTATGGCAATGAGCAACGTTTTCCATCATGGTGTCAGAGTATTGTTGGCGACAGTGGTCGATGGTTGTCACCCGAACGGTGAGTGGCTCAAGTCCACAACGATTCATTTGACTTTTCATTTGACTGGCTTCCTTCATCTTTAAAGTCCCCGACATTGCGACTGCCGTGCAAGACACTGCGGACGCTCTCGCCGCTGTTGACAGATGCGATGCACGAGGTGCAACCGACAAACTCATGATCTTTCCCATCGTCATCGCCGGATGCCACGCCGAAAGACCTGCTCAGCAACGAATATTCCGTCATCGATTTGCTCGTTTAGGAGACGAAGGAGCAGTCTTTGGCAACACGGGCAGTGCATTAAAGTTGATGGAAGAAGTCTGGCGCCGTAGAGCTCAAGCAAATACTGAGCAGGTAGAGATACATTGGCGTAAAGTCATGTTTGACATGTACGAAAGCGGTCTCTTGTTGATCTAGTCGTTGAAACAGTCGTTCTAACCTGTCGCTACTTGTGAATTGTATGCATACATGCCTGTCAGGGGATGTGAAAGTTCCAAAACTAATGTGTCCATGACCGACTTGCTGCATCCGGCCCCGCGACCCCCTAATGATTCTGCCTCGGTATGCCTTGGGTTTGAGCAAGACGTTGGTACTTGACCGCACTCTTGATGACCATACCCTCACTCAACTCCGATACTGAACCCCTATAAATCTCTTGCCAGGGAGTTTGACTCTTGGGATACTGGTAATCTCCCATGGATTTCTTCCTCTCTTCAATTTCTGTCGGACTCAAGAGCACATCGGCGGTCCTTTTCAACAAGTCGATTCGAACTCGATCCCCGTCTTTTAGATAACCCAGCATACCCCCAGTGGCAGCTTCGGGACTAGCATTCAGGATCGAAGGACTACCACTAGTACCACTTTGTCTTCCGTCACCTATACAAGGCAACTCGATCCCCTTCTTGATCAGTTCACCTGGGGGAATCATATTCACCACTTCAGCAGCTCCTGGATAGCCAACAGGTCCTGCGCCCCGCATTATCAGAATGGTACCCGGGCTAATATTTGGGGATTGATCAATTCGATGATGGTAGTCTTCTGGACCGTCGAATACCGCGACTGGACCTTCAAATGCCATCGGATCGTCTGGATTGGAAAGGTACTGTTCTCGAAATGCAGGTGAGATCACCGAGGTCTTCATGATACCACTGTCGAACAAGGACCCTTTGAGGTGCAAGAATCCGGCCTCCGCCATAAGAGGTTTGTCGAATGGGGTTATGACACGGCGATCTTGGGATAGTTCTCCACGGCAGTTGTCACCAATGGACTTTCCGGATACCGTCAAGGCGTCTGGATTGGGTAGCGCCTCGTGCTCGAGTAATTCGGCGATAACAGCTATTGGCGGAACAGGTCGGCATCATCCTGAGTAGCAAATCGACAGAGGCGGACACACTCACCAGGAAGACCACCCGCTCGGTGGTACTCCTCACACAGCCATTGACCAGCAGGCTGGACATTCAGGATCAGAGGAAGATGATACCCGACTCTTTCCCAATCATCGCAATTTAATTCAACTCCAACATGTTTCGCTATCGCATTCAGGTGAATGGGTGCATTGGTAGATCCTCCTATAGTGGCGCAACATGCAATGGCGTTCTCGAAAGCAGCTTTTGTCATAATGTCGGAGGGTTTCACATCTTCACGGACCAATTGCACGATCCTGAGTCCTGTAGCATAAGCACATGCCCCTCTTTCTCTGTATACAGCGGGGATGGAAGCACTCCCTGGAAGCGCCATACCCAATGCTTCGGCCATAGCATTCATAGTAGAAGCGGTGCCTATAGTATTGCAATGACCAGCACTGTTTTGTCAGCGTCATCACCACAATTGTAACTCACCTAGGTGCTGATAGCGCTACATGATGTAGGAACTCTGCTTCGGTTATCTCCCCTGCAGCTAGTTGTGCTCGACTTTCCCATACTACCCCTCCTGATCCTATCAATTTCTGACCACTGTACCCATTCAACATGGGTCCGACGTTCTATTGCGAAGTCAGCGAAAGGCTACTCGGAGATTTGATGACGGCTTACCATAGCAATAGCAGGTATGTTTACAGTTGCTGCGGCCATTAATAACGCTGGCGTGCTAATGTATGCCGTCAGACGACGATAACATCAGGACAAGGATAAAACAACTCACGTCTTATCACATCCCGTCAGAAGCACTACTCCATCTAGCGGATATCCGAACAATACTTCTACAAGGGACAGATACGACAGATTGCGATCAAGACTTGCAGTGGGTCGCTTTCCGGTTTCTTGAATAGGGTGACAAGGGAACTCCAATGGTGTTGCGCCAGCTGCAATGATACCGTCTCTCACTCTTTTCGCTAGCTCCACATGATACTTGTTGCATGGTGAAAGATCAGAGCCTGTTTGTGCGATACCGATGATTGGTCGATTCTTGGGTTGCAATTCGGGCACAGTAAGGCCTTGATTCAAATACCTTTCGGTATACAAAGCGGACATACCTGAGTCTGTTCAGCCAAGTCCAGCATCAAAGAAACTCACCTAGATCCGACGGATCATTGAACCATTTTTTGGATCTAAGCGGTATCGCAGGTTCTATTCCTTCCGTAGAGTTTGGGTTGCTGTCCGCTGGAGAGGTAAAAGACCGTAATTGTCGAGGTCCAATACCGGCGGTAGGCACTTGAGCTTGTTCCGCTCTTCCACAATTGCATCCTTCGCAAGGTTGTGACATGTCGAAGAATCCTCGTTGTTGTACGAGACTTGCTTATAGATGGATTATGTTCACTTGCACTCAAGTTCTAGAAATCCTGCTGCCAGTCATGATGACCTGTGAAATTATGCGAGATGAATCAGGATACACGGGGTTGGACATTGAATGTTGCGGGTGTCGGTCCGAGTGTAATTGACAACATCGTAAATCAGGTGACGACAAGCCGGGTCATGCCGACGGACCTGAACTGGGGAAGTCGGGGGGAAGTTCCTGACGCAATTAAGCGACTAAAGAGATTTTCGCAATGGCATGTTTCGCACGTGAGATGTCATAGATATACTACTCGGACAAGACCGAGCGGGAATGCTCGTCTTGTTGAAATGAAATGTCGCTCGATGGCGTGAGCGGATTGCGTCAGAAGAATTTTGGGTAATATTGCTCACTGATGACAAATCTACATGATTCACTCATATATAGGGAAGCCCTGTTGGTATACACGATCCGCTCATGCATTCCTTGCCCTACTGTTCTACACAATGACTGCCGCTGTAGCTTCCTTACCCCCTGCTATTCACGCATCGTTCCAGGCCTTGAAAATCCAGCCAGCAAAGGCTGTGCGTCATGATGTTTACGACTCTGAGGAGAAAAAGGCAAGCTGTTTCTGAAAGTGTATGTCAACTCATGCTGACTTCTGTATAGCGAAGAATCTTCGACACCCCTTATGAGCCAAACCTGAAGTGGTGGACAACAAACCAAGAGGAGTATGTCAAGCCCAGTAATGATCCTCTGCCCAAAGGATTCCCGGAACAGATCGTCTCGAAGAGTGTATGGGATGGCAAGGTGTTGATCAATCAACGTGAGTGTATTCGCATACGAGTATTGCTGATTTCCATTCAGCGGAGAAATGGCTCTACGTATTTTCGGAAGAGGATGTAGAACTCGTGAACAAAGCATATGATCACTTTCAGTCCTTAAACATCACGAATAATGAGATTGACCAGATGACCTTCCCGGTGCCCGAAGACTCCTCACTGTACAAAGCTCTTAAGGGGATACCCTACGAGCTCAACCATGGACTAGGACTCAGAGTTCTGAGAGGTCTTCCTGTTGATGAATGGACGCGATCAAAGCAAATTTCAGTCTTCGCCGGAATTTCGGCTTATGTCTCGCCGAGAAGAATCGCAAACAACGGCAACAATATCGTCCACTTGAGGTGGGTTGACTGATGACCAGGAATTTCAAATGGCACTGACGATTGTTGAGCAGAGACATCACCAATATAGAAGCGGACAAAAGGCCACCTATCGGTATGTCAGGAGCTTACAGAAGCGACTACAGCTAGCTGATTCGTTATGATAGTTGTCAAAGGTCAGACCAACGGTAACCAAGGTGAGTCGGATGGAAGTCGGATATATGACAGATGCTAAGGGGCACAACTCGTTGTTAGTATTCCATAATGACGGAAGTCTAGGTATTATATCACTCTTTACGCTCGGCGTTGCCGAGACAGGCGGCTTGTCCCAGCTTGCCTCGGTCGGTCAGACATACAACTACTTTGCTGAAAATCGCCGAGACATCCTGCGTGAACTAGCTAAGGGCGATTGGAAGAATCGTTACCAGCCTACAGGTACGTGTCAGCATTGTATGGGGAAGAGAGTCGTCTCGACTGATACCTTGATGTACAGGTCGACCCCTGATTCATCCTGTCGGGAATGACCAAGTGATTTCCGTTTACTCAAGAAGACCATACTTTGGATTCTATGGCGCAGACGAAGATGTTGAGCCATTGCCAAAGGAAAAGCATCTCGCTCTCGACGCTATACACTTTACCGCTGAGAAATTCAGTCTTGACCTTGATTTGCAGAAGGGTGACTTGGAATACGTCAACAACGTGACTGTTTACCATGGTGAGTGTATTGGGCGTGGTATGGATCAGAATGCTGATCCTCTTATCAGCTCGAACATCATCTGAGGATTCAGAAAAGAATCAACGTCATTTGATTCGGCTTTGGCTTGACAATGAGGAACAAACTTTGCCGGAGATCCTAGTGGACGAATTCCGAAAGCCTAGAGAAGGTCAAGGCTGGCCACTAGAAGCATGGGATTCATTGGATGAGGTTGTCCATGGCACCAAGCAGTAATTCGTACGAAATCCATACCAGCTAGCAGTATACAACATGTATCGTTTACAGCACTTTCCGACCGCAAATGTGAAGTAGATGACCCCTTACGCTTCTGAGATAAACAGCATACGACACCGCTCCACTGACAATAGCCAGCCAGCTGACCAAAGCTGTCCACTTGAAGCAAGATGGCGATGATGCCCAGAGGGTCAACACGTATTTTAAAAGGTCGAACAGATTTTGCAGCGAAATTTGACGAGCAGTCAGCTGATTGCGACGTGGATGATCATCAAGAGCGAGTTGAAGTTCTTTAAGCTGGACAATCGTATGAGCTAAAGACACAGCAGACGGGGAAAGGAAATGACCCACCTGACATAGGTCAAAGGACCATAATCCGATGCGAGATATGGCGATTCCTGAAAGGAGATAAGCTTTTGATTGGCAACATAATGGACCGGCTCACCTCCGAACAGTATTACAGAATTCCACACCGGGCCGTGCTCTCCATATCTACCAGTGCCGTAAAAGAGAGCTAGTGCAACCGGAGCAAGACATCCTACCTCGAACCTGCGTTGACACAATCAGCAATTGATCGCGACGACAGAGGTGGATTCATTAACCAGATAGACCAAGCTCCTGCTCTTTCCAATCCGACTTTACGCTCCAGTAATGGCATCACAGCGGTGCCGATCAGGCCTGTCATGAGACAGAGACCCTGTGGAATAATGACCAGTCAGTTTCGGGTTGGAGTATCGAGCAAGAGATACTTTACTCACTCTCATACTAGCGATTATAGTATCGTCCCATCCTCGTGCCGCTTTGATGTATGATATGAATGTCCCGTCTATGCAGACTTAGCATGGTAGTGAGGGTAAGTCAAACTCACCATATGATAGAGTGGTGAGGTGTATAAGTGCCATAGACGTCGAGCCTAGGAGTGGTAAGTCAAGTAGCGTCACAGGAGGGTTTGACGATCTCGAAGACGGCTGACTGGGACACTCACTAAAGAAGATGGGTAGCCTAATAAATTCCAGCCAGTCGTCCTTTTCCGACTGCAGCCGTTCTGATAGACTTTGCGGTTGCTGTTCAGCTTCCTGCTGCTCTCCTTGTCCAGCATCGAGCTCTGCTTCCTGACCTCTCTCAAGTAACCCAATCTCTTCGACTCCATTTGGTATGATCCTCTTATTCCGTTCAAGGACGGGAAAATGGTTATAGACCACTTTGATCCACAGGTATTCTACACCATAACTCAAGATGGCAAATCCAAGCAGGGCACCAGTTGCGAGGGGATACCCCCCAAGGGAGGTCGTGAGAGAAACCACAAGCTATGACCAGATGAGCGAGCATCATATAGAATGAGCATATGCGTCAACTCACCGGAGCTACCAATCTACTCAACAGATCTATCCTCCTCATATACGTATTCAGCCGAGTCAGAACAGTCGGATCTCCGTGAGCTATCTCGGTGATCCTGCGGAACGAAATAAAGCAAGGTCAGGCTGGTGCATCACGGGCGAAAAGATGGAGTGATGAAACCAATGTCGCACTCACCAGTCCCTTTCAATAGCTACAATCATGCCAGTTGCGCTCAGACCGAGAGTAGCAGAGCAGGCAATGACGAGAAGGAGGATGAACCACGTGATAGCGACTTCACCGATGGCGGCTTTGCCGTGAAATGCGTTGGCAGCGAAATGACGAAGGGGAACGAGCAAGACTGAAAGCGAGGACAGATTAATCACACGAGACAGAGAGAGGTTTGTATGTTGACCTCACGTAGAAACAAGGAGTAGCTGAAAGCTTGCAGGATCTGATCCAGCCATGAAGTGTAAGCACTTGCTCGCATATGGTACTGCTTTGTCTCACCTTCTGAATACCTATTGTCATTCTGACAAAAGGCAGCCGAGGTAGTCGATCAACCAAAGAGCCGATGTAAGCCGAGAGAATGAGACCGCATCCTGTGGAGCAAAGACCAGCTAGAGAAGCAGGAATAAGAGTATCGGGGAAGATTTGAATTACTGAGATTTACCTATCAGATTTGCTGTATGGAACAACGATGCGAGAGAGAGGAAAATTGACTCACAAAACAGAAATGAAGCGAATTCATACGCCCCAGAACCGAACGTGCTATAGCTCAGTGCATCAGTCTGAATGTCCGTGAGCTCTCACCACATGTACCCACCTTGATGTATGCTGGAGTAATAGACAAGCCAGAGCGACGCGGTCGATGGGTGATGAAGATGACATGACTGGCAGATGGCTATCTCCGTCAGGCGATAAGGTGCATGCTGACGTGGTGTGTTCTTGACTTGATTTGGGCTGGGGTATCACCAGAACGACGAACTGATATGGTAAGATAGAAAACAAGCTATGTATTCGGCCGAAGAGGGCGTAGAGCGACATGGAGAAGCCAAGTGAAGTGCAGGAGAAACGATGACAACAAATATATGTGTGGAATTCCCACTCCACTCGGATTACGCCGAATGAATACCGATCAGACGATTATACGACCTCTGGATACTCTCTTGTTTCATCTTGTATCCGTGCAACGCGATGGGTAGACACACCAGACTCTGACTAGTCCACAATGTGATAGCCTTTATCAGTCCCTGTCCTCTTCGTCCCAATAAGCAGGTGATCACTGGCAGAATGAGGAATCGCGAAATCACCCTTAGAAAGATTTCGGCATCACTACCGCGATCATCGCATTCAATTTCTGTCATAGGTGGTGTAGCATATATATACGGAGGGTGAGCCGCAACTTCCACAGTACCGCAAACTCTACTCTGAGATGATATGTGGTCATTTAATCCAGCAACTCAGCTTTGGACGCAGCTCGAGGTCCAAGAGGACATGGAAGCAAGAGGATGATTTGGAAGCGACTCTGTTGATGGAAATGCGGTGGTGGTGTGGGGAGGCATAAATTGAAAGAATGGACGACTGGCAGACGGCTGGATATTGAGATTATAGGGGCACAGCCTGATTGGGATCAATTTCAAACCTATCATAGTCTTGGACGTGGTGGTAATGCAATGCTTTGTGTTGTGCACCAAGATGGATGATCAAGTCCGCTGCCTGAGATCGTATGCCGTCCTGCCTGAAGCAGAGGTTGTCAAATCCACCTCGACCACCGACAACAGGTGAATCTGGTAACACTCAAGCAGTTGAGCCTCGCCCATGCTTAATATATGATACAGCATTCTGATCGTGCGGTACAGCGGTACGAAATCCGTAGCTGAATGAGTGTTGGAGCAAATTGATGAAATGCATCCGAACTTGATAAACCGGTAACTTTATCCGTTGTTTACGCCGGCAAATTCCATCTCGTAATTCTTTTCGAACCCCTCACATGATCACCCAATTGATTTCTATCCCTCCAGAACAGGATACAGACAAACATATGCGACCTTGAAGAGGACTTTAGATTGGTATATTTCTGCGTGTCATACCACTCCTACAAGCTGTCATGGTACACGAGAACGGTCGCCTGGTGGACAAGTCGAAAGATATCGCATCTAGGAGAGATGGGCGTGAGTCGAACACTTTTTAGCTCGTCCTGGATGCCGGTTATTGAGAATGGTCACTAACATTGGCTGTAGCTGCGTGTGATGGTGGGTGGAACGTTCGTTGATATGGAAAAGATGCTTACTGAACTGAATGCAGCTTGTAAGGCCAGAAAGTGAGTGTTGACAATTCGAGTGTAACCAAAAAATAAGAGATGTCTGTTAATGAAAGGGATCCGCAGATGTCGTTGCGACGCTCATTTACCAGAAACGCCCTCGTCTTCCGTCGCAGCACGACATTGTAGCCAATGCAGGAATCTCAAGATAGCTTGTACGTTCCACATTCCCCAATTTTCACCGTGAAGTGTCAATCCACCAACGTTAGCTACCTGCAGGCACCTTTACCTACCAGGGCAAGAGGAGGGGCCCAGTACCAGGGTAAGTTTAGAGATCAATAAGGACGGAAATACTCATTTAACCTAAGATACCTTCGTTCACGGCGAGCACAACTAGCTGCAAAAGCGTCAGAAAGCGACACATCACCCACCTCGTCATCGACCTACGCTCCTATACCGCCGACACCGTCCTATCCAACTTACGCTTCGGTAACCCAACCCAAATCATCGGCTTCCGTATCCACCCTCTCTTCGTATCACGATCATGATCCACCCACTTCTCTCACCTTCCCTCCCAGCGCAACCATTAGCAATCCGCCCAACTCTATATTTCCCCTGCTCAACGTCGAACCTGCCGCGAGTACATCTAACCACAAGTCCCTCGACGCAGTCCTACCGCGGGCACTTCGACTCGAAATCCTGTCCCTCTTTTATCGATGTGTGTACCCCTTGATGCCGGTTCCTCATAAGACGACCTTCATGGCGGACATACATAGTCGCAGGGAGGAGCTTGCAGGTCAAGGGGAATGGATAGCAATGGTTTTCTCGATCTTGGCTTTCACTTTAGTACAGATGCCGCATCATTTGGTATCGATCACGAAGAACGAGATCAGGGAGCTGGTGGAGAAGCTGTCACACAAGGTGAAGCTGTGTTTATTGGAAGATCATCACACGATATCGCTTGAGAGAAGTGAGTCTGTTGCTGTCATGGCTGTGTTGCGTTATCTGACTGACTCTCACCAACAATACAACAGTGATTACTGTGTACTGGTGAGTGATTCAACCCACATCTCCTCTGTACCACACTGACGAGTGACTGTTATCTAATAGCATCGGGTAAGCCACTGAACTGAGCGCTCGTCTTGGAACCTCGCCTGAACTTGAAATTTAATTAGAACGGTGCACAACAATCTGGGTCGACATATGCAATCAAGGGCGTTGCACGGCAGCAATGTTGTACACTGCTTGCAGCTTGGCCTCAACGAGGAAAGCGTGAGTCATACATGACTAGCCGTCATGGTTCATGATTGCCGATACACCACCCCATTCCCGTCATCACGTGTCTACTCCCGTGACGCTCACATCGCTGACACCCCACTAGACCTACGCTTCCATGGACCCCATCACCGCCGAATCTTACCGTCGGCTCTTTTGGGCCATATACTGCAGTGACAGGTCGGCTGCTTGCTCGGAGAATGGCAACTTGCTATTTAACGAGGACGAGATCAATGTCGCATTTCCCAAAGACCTGTGAGTGGACCAGAGATGCCGCCTGGACACCTCGAGCTGACTTGCAACAGTGATGACCAATTCATCACACGTTCCGCCTTCCACGAACCCCCGATAGGACATGCTTCAATCATGAGGGGGTTCACCGAGTCTTGTCGCTTGTTCAGCAGTGAGTCGATTTCCCAGATGTTCGAATGATGCGACTGACTCTACTGTAGTGGGCGGCAATATGCTGTCGAAGCGGATGCATGATCGTTCGAGACCGCCGAGTGGCTATGCGTTGAGAGGACGTATCAACGAACTCGACGATATTCTGCAAGGGATAGAAAGCCTTCTGTTAGATTGTCAGCCGGAGATGCGCTTGGGGTGGACTGATATGGGTTTACTGGCAACTCAGTGAGTCGAAAGCTGAATGTGCATCCCTGACTACGTATAGTTTGGAAGGTGGTTTCGCCGATGCTGTACCGGATATGCTCCGTGACTTGATCACGACAAGTCATGCCGACAGTACCCCATTTTTGGTGCATAGTGCGCATGTCCGGGTGACGCAGGTGAGCACCAAGTTCAAATGTTCTTTTTCGCTGGCTGACACATCTCCAGCAATTATTCCGGTTCTTGACCTTGCAGTATCGGGAAGATCTATCCCAGATCCTCTATCACGAGCAGCTGAGGCATGTTCCCATACGGCCTGTTTTACCACAATCTCAGCCACGATCAGAGGAACACAACAAGCGAAAGGTCTTGGAAGATCTGCTTCAGATATTACATGGAATACCATTAGAAATTCACGGTACGTAAACTAAGCAGGTCGTCGGAAAAGGGCTCACGCGACGTTTACAGCTATCAACTCGTTCCCCGGCATCAGCAAGATCCGTTCGGTCTCGGCATCCCTGCTCACAAGTCTTTCAGCTCCTCCAGGGTCAGAGCCGAACAGCGCATCAGCACAGGACGATCGGAGTATGGAGTTGCTATGTGAGTGTAAGAGGGATCATGGAAAGGCCTCGCTGATGCCGCTCATTCAGGCGACTTCCTTCGTCTGATGGCCACTATAGAACGCATGTATTCGTTGGTGGCTGAACCATCAACAGCTTCCACAGACGGACAGTGACTGTTGTTTGAGGCTCCTGAAAAAGAGGATAATTAGTGTCCTGCTATGAGCTGGTCTGTTCGTACAGGGTCCTGTTATGGCACGAATGCATGTTATCAAAATATTTAGAATTCGGAAAACCATCCTCAATGGGGGTCCTCTTACACGATTGATCTCGTATGAAGAGCGTTGCTACGTTGGTTTTCTTTCTGTAACTTTGCACGGAGATCAATCTAATTGTTCAGATGGTGATCCGTTCTTCAACCACCATATCCGAGGGGATGCGAACGAGAAGCACTAGATATAAGAGGGAGTTGTGGCATGGGAGGACAGATAGCAGGACAAGCTGACATGGAACGAGATAGCCGGTAGTAGGAAAAAGCTTCTACAAAGGTTATTTCGAGACCGTCAATGTGATCCTTTGGACGTATCAATCCCTTCCGGTCACCTCAAGTCCCTATCATCCTCGTTCGTCCGAATGACCTCAACTTCACAAGACTTTATCTATGATGTAGGATAAAAGTTGATTGTTGTTGATGTGATGAGTAGAACATGAAAGTCAATATGAATACGTCTAAGTTATTTACCTACTGGCGGTATCAGATTTACTATGAATGCTACACCCGCTAGAATGTATATTCAAGAATATCCTGCTGATTTCCTGATCAAGGCAAGCATACGACTAAATGAGAAGGTGCATGTGATGAACTGATATGCAAAAGGTGCTAATGGCAGTTCGCTGCGATGCGTTGTCCAATTGATATAATCGCTCGAAGGTGTTTTGCCCTAGCTTCCGAGTTTGATTTCGTGATCTTCGATTTTCGCTCTGACCTGTTATCTTCGCGATAAGATTGTCAGCCGTTGACACCGTTTTCTGCTATAGCGACTAGCGATTCGGCCTCTAGAGACCATAATGAGACAGGTAATACAGCTCGGACGTTACAAAATACCTTTCTTCTGGTTAAAAACCTTAGGTCCTCTCAAGAGACTCGGTGTCACTCACCGTGATAATGAGTTCAGGTAGTATGAAACGTCGTGACGTTATGCTGCTCGCTGCGCATCGTTTTGACCTGTTATTTCTCATATGGTGAGTCTATCGATGTATCTGAGGCAAGTTGAGGGGAAGAAACGGACTATATCGATGCATTAGAGGCTCATATCGGTGTCTTCGCAGCAACTTCTTACGGTGAGATTCGCTTTACTGACTTGGGTGAGAAATCGTCAGTGAAGTAAACAGGCTGTTCTGCAACATCACGGCTTGTTTTCGAGTCAAATCTGGGGTGTGTTGGTGTCGCTGGATCTATTCAGGCGGCTTGTTCAGCTCAGAAGGATGCTGAGAGATCTTGGTAAGGCGCTCGCTTCCCTTTAACCTTCCGTCTCACTGTAGCGCTACAAGTCTGTCGTGTGGTGTTCAAGTCGGTTCCTCGCTGAACATACGTTATATCTGGCATGTGCAGGCTCGTAGATCTCAATTGAGACAGAGATTGACAAGGATCAGAAGGAAAACGATTGCTAACCCGTGCAGAACAGCAACCAAGTTTCGAGAATATGGTCCACAATTACCTTGGCTGGAGACCTTGCCTAGCGGTACCGCATATGGTTTTATCGTTATGCAAGTCGTATACCCTTGATCCGGCTTCGATCTCGTGCTCAGAGGATTAGATTCATCCCACTAGTGCTGGAAGAACAACCAGAACCGATGACCTTGCCATGGAAACATTGTGTACTTGACTCACGCTGCTGCGGTGTTCGTCTTGAGCGGGAGGTTGAAACGGCGTCTGTCGTTTGCGTCATCACGCATGCGTTGTTTCTTCGTATCCTGATGATCCAGATAGGTCATTAGAGATCTACTCTGCTATGATATCGGTATCATGTGGTATGTAAGGATACCTACATGGGTGGAAACAGCGTCACAGAGCGTTCACCGCAGTACATGTGAAGCAGTTGGTGTATTTCTCGAGTGAGCGTCGTTTACAAGTCACGCAGCTGAAAACATCGTTCTGTAGGTGTCAGAGGGTATAAATGACCCAGGAGATTACTCTACAAGTATGAAACTAATAGGCTTAGCTACATATACAGCTGATAACGAGGTAGAAAGACCAGAAAAAATGGTTTCGCCAATGTAGGAGCGGTTCAGAGCAGCGTGGAATCACATCTCTTATGATTTTACCGTGTTACACCTCGTTTTGACTCATGGAGAGGGGCGTGATTTTCAGATGGGGTAATACCGAGATTTGTTATGAAGTAGACAGATGTATATGTCCGTGGGGAGTCCGAGGTTTCCATACTTCGTCGTTGGAATGAGGATTCCTTCAACCGAGACCTAAAAGCCCTGTATGTCCGTAGAATACGCCGTTTCTTGTCTTCGTCTAACAATTCTCAACGAAAGATGCTGTAAACTGTCCACTTAGCTACCTGCTGTCGTCAAAATGTTAAGAAGCGATGCAAGAGCCGTCGTTTGGGAAGCTAAGAAAGACAGCGAGATCCGAATAACGTGTCGTGTAATCGAGCGCCTGGGTCAAACGTAAATACAAATCGCTTAGTAGCAATTTTCAATCGGCTTTCCTCAAGCATGCATCAATAGGAGCGCGTCGCATGAAGCATATGAGAGTTCCGTGGACATATTCGATTAGACCAGAGAATGAGGAATGCAGCGAAGGCGTGGTTAATCAATTTGAGAAGCTCATGGAGAAGGTTATCGTTTAAGTCGCCGCTACGTTTGTAGTCTTCCCATACATCTGCAAATGTACGTGTGAGGGGTCGGAATGCTCGCATAGATAGGTTCGTAGGTGCATAGAGATCATGGAAGGCTAAAACTGACGATGGGGAGCATCAGCGGCAGTAACGATTTAACGATTCGGTGATGTTGAGATACTTTGCGCTTTACAGTAACAAACTTTGTCGCTCAGTTCATGGGTTAGGGGGTTAGGGGTTAGGGGTTAGGGGTTAGGGGTTAGGGGTTAGGGGTTAGGGGTTAGGGGTTAGGGGTTAGGGGTTAGGGGTTAGGGGTTAGGGGTTAGGGTTAGGGGTTAGGGGTTAGGGGTTAGGGGTTAGGGGTTAGGGGTTAGGGGTTAGGGGGGTTAGGGGTTAGGGGTTAGGGGTTAGGGGTTAGGGGTTAGGGGGGTTAGGGGTTAGGGGTTAGGGGTTAGGGGTTAGGGGTTAGGGGTTAGGGGTTAGGGGTTAGGGGTTAGGGGGGTTAGGGGGTTAGGGGTTAGGGGTTAGGGGGGTTAGGGGTTAGGGGTTAGGGGTTAGGGGGGTTAGGGGGGTTAGGGGTTAGGGGGTTAGGGGTTAGGGGTTAGGGGTTAGGGGGGTTAGGGGTTAGGGGTTAGGGGTTAGGGGTTAGGGGTTAGGGGTTAGGGGTTAGGGGTTAGGGGTTAGGGGTTAGGGGTTAGGGGTTAGGGGTTAGGGGTTAGGGGTTAGGGGGGTTAGGGGTTAGGGGTTAGGGGTTAGGGGTTAGGGGGTTAGGGGTTAGGGGTTAGGGGGGTTAGGGGGGTTAGGGGGGTTAGGGGTTAGGGGTTAGGGGGGTTAGGGGGTTAGGGGTTAGGGGTTAGGGGTTAGGGGTTAGGGGTTAGGGGGGTTAGGGGGGGTTAGGGGGGTTAGGGGTTAGGGGTTAGGGGGGTTAGGGGTTAGGGGGTTAGGGGGTTAGGGGGTTAGGGGTTAGGGGTTAGGGGTTAGGGGGGTTAGGGGTTAGGGGTTAGGGGTTAGGGGTTAGGGGTTGGGGTTAGGGGGGTTAGGGGTTGGGGGTTAGGGGGGTTAGGGGTTAGGGGTTAGGGGGGGTTAGGGGGGGGTAGGGTTAGGGGGGTTAGGGGGGTTAGGGGGTTAGGGGTTAGGGGGTTAGGGGGGGTTGGGGGGTTGGGGGGGGTTGGGGGGGTTGGGGGTTGGGGG